>NW_024062559.1:2472500-3672500 GCF_006381635.1 Hibiscus syriacus
ATTACAATCATTTCCGTCTATCCGATCTTATTATTAAATTTAAACTTATCATTTACTTCAATCCTTTCAAACAATTCTGACAAAAGAGCATCATTGATAAATCATTCTTCAGGTATTTACTTATAACTCCGATATTTTCGGGTTAAGTGTCTTCTCAGATTTTACAAACGGAATATCATGAATTTTTCTGCACAAAGACAAGATCTTAACAATTAAATTCATACTTAATCGAGTTAAGTACAAATCCTCAAAGTATTTTCTCCTTCAAGGTCAACTCAGATTATTTTACCTCTCAAGGCATTTTCGTAATTTCTTAATCAGATAATTTTCGATATTAGCTCTTAACGAAAATAATTATAATTTAAAGATCCTATGGTCAATTGCTTTCCCGAACATTCTCTGATCTTTAAATTATTCCTTAACAAACTTCTAGCATATTGCGCAAACCCTTTTTGGCGTTAAAACCAGTTATCCAAATTTTCTAAACAAAATCATTATTTCTTATGCACATCTATAATTATATCGGATCAATATATCTTTTCAGAGTTATTAACCAACTTCCAGGGATAATTCTTGTTATCCTACAACATAAGGGTATTTTCATAATTTTTCACTACGGAGTATTCTCATAATTTCATCATCCAAGTACTTTTATAGAGATAAATTATAATTCACATAGTTAGGACTAATTCCTTTATCACTCAATCATAGAACTTGTAATTCAAGAGAGTCTTAACTAATTTATCACTTAAATTGTATTCGGTTCGAATCCATCCATAATCAAACAGACATGATAGACCAATCATATATATGTCCATGTATTTATCCATTATCAACATGTTCCATAAAGCATAAAGAGGTAGTAAAGCATTACCTCGATTTTTCGTGCCATATTGGTCGACCATTTAAATTTCATTCGAACGTCCTTGATCTTTGATTCAACTTCCAATATTTTCCTCTCGATCCAGACCATCAAAATTACTAACTCGTATCCAAATAATTTCCTCGCCATAAAGATAGCTTATTAGAATTTAAATAATAATTTGGAAACCCCATTAGTATAATCGAATACTTGTGGGGTTACTTTAATAATTAATCATTAAAATTAGGGACTGAACCGAATTAATTTGCACTATTGAGCCACAAACAAAACTAATGGAAACTAGGAGACAAGTTCAAGTTCTTACCAAACATGGAGGACTCATGATTGTGATTTTTCCACTTTATTTTTCTAGACACCACCCAAGTGATTTTTCATGTTGGAATCATAAACTCATTTTTTTTGTAAATTCCTGTGAAGCAAAGTTTATGCCGCCACCAATCGTATCTCCTGTTTTATATGTTAGACCAAAAGCATCTCCCTTTGCTTGCCCAAGATAGAGCCTACCATCATCCCCATGATACCCGCAATTATTTACTTCCCACCCCGATTGTCTGCGCATCTTGAAGCCTTCACTGGTGAATACAATAGCAGTTTGACCCTTGACTCCAACGTCCTTCAAATAAATCTCGAAGTGATAATCCAGACACTTTACAGGAATCGGGTTATTGCCTTGAACCACACCGACATCATGGCCATGGAGGCTTACGGCAGTATACTTCATCGACAACTTATCAGGCGCCACCACCAAGAACCCTGCCATGCTATTAATCGTGTTGAGCTTAGTCGGTACCACCTCCTCATCCTCTTCCATCCCCACCGGAGCCTTAGACGAGTCGATCCGAGCCAGCTCCAAGAAGTATAAACCGAGATCTTGGCTTAAGCTATCGAAACTGTTGTTGATTCCGTTGTTGCACTGGCTGGAGTTCATTTTTACCAAAGATATCTAAAAAGGAAACTCCAAAATTTTGTTTTAAGATATCCTTTTGTTCTTTGGGTTTTATTTTTAAAGTTTCGGTCTTTCCTGGAAGAAAAATGATTTTTCCTACAATTATTGAAATAGATAATATAAAATATGGTTGGTGGAGGTTGAGGTGCAGTCTGGGGAGGGTAAACAAAAGATCCAATGTATTTTAGTTCAAATTTCTCCATCCTGATTTCAGCCTTGATCAAATATTGAGACACGTGTCTGATTTAAAGCCTATGTATTAATCCTAATGGTTATTATTATTTATTCCTTAAAAACATCACGTCCCACCCTTAACTAAGCTACAGATGCGTTGAAAGTTAACACAAGTGGAAATTTTGATTACAAAAATACATGTTGAAGAAATGTCCCTCAACTACACGAGCTTGTTTAAACAAACTCTAACATTTTTTTATTTAGTTAAGCTTTTTAGCCTTTTATTTATATACAAGAAAACCTTTCATTTTAATCCAAAGAGGGGTTAATTTACACATAAAGTCCCTTAATTCCACTTAACATTTCTAGTTAATCCAACTTTACGATTTTACAATTAAATCCTTAATTTCTTCCAAAATACCACTTTAAAATTAATACTAAAAAATTATAAAATTTAGCCCCTAAATTGGGGTGTGACAATTCTCCCCTCCTTAAAAGAATTTCGTCCTCGAAATTCATTCATGTCTCATAATTGCATAAATGAAATTTCCATCAGTTCTTTCATATCTTTCATGTAGCTCTTATAGAAATACAGATCCTCAATTAATCTTTAACCAGTTGATTATACATTCTTATCAGAACTCTTCCTCATTTCAATAAAAGAATCCGAACGAAAATTTCCTTGAGTAATCAATTCACTCTTGGTTACGAAAATAGGCTCATGGAGTTGTAACATATCCAAATTTTATTTCCAGTGTCAAGTCAGAATTTCTCAGATGAATAACTCTCACATGGTTCGTGAGGTACTTTACAGCGTTTAGACAGATGATAATGGTATTCCTTTTTGTACAACTATAGCCTTAACGGATAGAAACTTCGGTTTACTAGTTATAGATAGGTACTCAGCCTTGGAGTTCCGACTCAGAGAGGTACGATTGTAGTCTAGGGGCATGTACTGATCAGACATATTTTGACATTCGACCGGCCGGTATATCTTGAAAACTTTTGATTCAAACCATGGCTCTGATACCACTAAATGTAACCCCCTCAGACCGATGCGAGTAGCCCGATCCGATCTGGAGTGTCACATTAGGGCCACCGGAGCGACCCACTGTAAAAATAGCAGAAAATTTAAAACTTTTCTTAAAACATGTAAAATCATAAATGATTTATTATTATTCAGAAATAAAATAGGTTTTTCAAACTCAAATATAAATCAAAATACAATTACATGCCCCCTAATCATAAGTACCATACTCTGCAACCACGCCGGAAGAACTCCCTTACTGAAGTCGATAGATGCACTGGTACAATTGTTTTAACCTGAAAAGGTGAGTAATAGAGTGAGCTTTGGAAAGCTAAGTAATACAGAACTACCAGATGATGCTACATGACATGTATATAAATGGAAAGCCATATAATTTCCTTATTGAATCATATGTATACCAGCTTGTAGAATAATTTGGGGTTCCCTTAGAAGTTCATCGAGTAGAAGCCATGAATCTCAGTTCATAAGAAACCTTTCAAAGTATGACATTTTCAGGAGATCGAATAGGATGTCTAGTGTGTTCCAACAGTATAATAAAATCATAATAGGTACAAATCATAGTCCAGTAAATCTCACAATTTCGTAAAAGAGTTTAACTTTTGAAAATCATAGTTTAAACCCTTTTCTGGTACACCATTAGTAGTTCCCAAAAATTATTTTCCATATAGCTTACTTTATGCACATAGCAAAAAGAAAGCCGACTTAAGGATAGGTTATGAAGCTTGTATCCTTAAGCCCAAGTCAATAAGTCCATATAGCTTACCCTAAGCACACAGCAAAGGAAAGCCGACCTAATGAAACATCTTGGGGCCCTCAAGAGTCACATTAGGCCCATTTAGCTTGATCAGAGCTATTCCATCGTAATTTAATTCCAAAATTCAATTGCACCGTGACATAAATTCCATAAATCCAAAAACATGGTAATCATATACCATTTCAAAACAAAAATTAGATAGCAACCATATTCCATTAATTGGCACATTAAATTGGTGCATCCATAAAACAATAACCAATGAATTCGGTGTACCACATATTAAAACCAATAAAACAGTTCAGTAATAAGTAGTGAACACACTAGAGAATCCAAGTATTTTCAGAGGCCATTGTAGTTATCATTTTGGATAACATGAAACTTATGAAATTTGATCGAATTCCAGGAATAAGGTCCTATTGAGGAGAATCGATTACTAACCGATCTAGCCAGACATTTAAGGTTGATACATTAGAATCCCACTATATTTTCGTGTGCATTAGGAAAACGTTCAGGAACCTTTATACATAATAATTCTAAATTCAGATTTACTGTGAGTGATTCCATTACCCAAACAATCAAGGGTATTCAGGAATATACTTTGAATTCATAGGATTTTAGCCCAATTGAACCAAATGAGATATTCAGAATCTTTTCCTTCTGCGTTACTTGTTTTTTTTCTTTCAAACATGATCGAAGTGATTTTAGATGAAATATAGAATCGATGATTCAAGTCATTTACAATCTATGACTATCGATCATATTATCAAACAACTCGAGTTACACAACTCTCAAACTGATGCATGTCAACAAGTCAATTCATTATCCTTCCAGTGTATTCACGCTTTAATAACATAATGCAGATCCATAGATCATCCCCATAATCATCACTGAATAAATCTTCCAACGATCTTTATTTCATTTCCACGTTTCAATAATGTCAGGAAATACTAACGTACTTGATCCATGGCTCATAACCCATAATGACAATTCATCATGTAAGTTCAACAGTGTTTCCAAACTCATCAAATCACCTATTTACTCCTCAGTCATTGAGGTTACTTAGTTCGTTTAGTAAGCAAGTCTATCTCGGTTACTTTAGAGTTTTCCAGAATAATTCAGACATTTCTGAATTTCAAATACATGTTGTACTTCCTTTCAGTTCAATTTAGTCATATAATAAAGTCATTCTGGTATTCGTGGTTGATTTGTCTCACGAATACCCACTTATTAGTACTGTATACGCTCTATAGTTGAGCTGAGCCAAGTACTTCCAGAATTATCATCGCTCCAAATTTGAGAAGACGAACAAACATTCAAGTGGTAACTATATCATTCAGGTAATTATATAGCACTAGCGTTGGTTGATCACTTAAGTTGCATTCCATAATTTTTACTGGTAGCACAACATCCATGTTTATTTGGATTTCTTAATTAATCCAAGACATTTACTTATTATAGGTCATAAGGGTATTTTGGTCATTTCACAGATCCATTGTATTACAATCATTTCCGTCTATCCGATCTTATTATTAAATTTAAACTTATCATTTACTTCAATCCTTTCAAACAATTCTGACAAAAGAGCATCATTGATAAATCATTCTTCAGGTATTTACTTATAACTCCGATATTTTCGGGTCAAGTGTCTTCTTAGATTTTACAAACGGAATATCATGAATTTTTCTGCACAAAGACAAGATCTTAACTATTAAATTCGTACTTAATCGAGTTAAGTACAAATCCTCAAAGTATTTTCTCCTTCAGGGTCAACTCGGATTATTTTACCTCTCAAGGCATTTTCGTAATTTCTTAATCAGATAATTTTCGATATTAGCTCTTAACGAAAATAATTATAATTTAAAGATCCTATGGTCAATTGCTTTCCCGAACATTCTCTGATCTTTAAATTATTCCTTAACAAACTTCTAGCATATTGCGCAAACCCTTTTTGGCGTTAAAACCAGTTATCCAAATTTTCTAAACAAAATCATTATTTCTTTTGTACATCTATAATTATATCGGATCAATATATCTTTTCAAAGTTATTAACCAACTTCCAAGGATAATTCTTGTTATCCTACAACATAAGGGTATTTTCATAATTTTTCACTACGGAGTATTCTCATAATTTCATCATCCAAGTACTTTTATAGAGATAAATTATAATTCACATAGTCAGGATTAATTCCTTTATCACTCAATCATAGAACTTGTAATTCAAGAGAGTCTTAACTAATTTATCACTTAAATTGTATTCGGTTCGAATCCATCCATAATCAAACAGACATGATAGACCAATCATATATATGTCCATGTATTTATCCATTATCAACATGTTCCATAAAGCATAAAGAGGTAGTAAAGTATTACCTCGATTTTTCGTGCCATATTGGTCGACCATTTAAATTTCATTCGAACGTCCTTGATCTTTGATTCAACTTCCAATATTTTCCTCTCGATCCAGACCATCAAAATTACTAACTCGTATCCAAATAATTTCCTCGCCATAAAGATAGCTTATTAGAATTTAAATAATAATTTGGAAACCCCATTAGTATAATTGAATACTTGTGGGGTTACTTTAATAATTAATCATTAAAATTAGGGACTGAACCGAATTAATTTGCACTATTGAGCCACAAACAAAACTAATGGAAACTAGGAGACAAGTTCAAGTTCTTACCGAACATGGAGGACTCATGATTGTGATTTTTCCACTTTATTTTTCTAGACACCACCCAAGTGATTTTTCATGTTGGAGTCATAAACTCATTTTTTTTGTAAATACCTGTGAAGCAAAGTTTATGCCGCCACCAATCGTATCTCCTGTTTTATATGTTAGACCAAAAGCATCTCCCTTTGCTTGCCCATGATAGAGCCTACTATCATCCCCATGATACCCGCAATTGTTTACTTCCCACCCCGATTGTCTGCGCATCTTGAAGCCTTCACTGGTGAATACAATAGCAGTTTGACCCTTGACTCCAACGTCCTTCAAATAAATCTCGAAGTGATAATCCAGACACTTTACAAGAATCGGGTTATTGCCTTGAACCACACCGACATCATGGCCATGGAGGCTTACGGCAGTATACTTCATCGACAACTTATCAGGCGCCACCACCAAGAACCCTGCCATGCTATTAATCGTGTTGAGCTCAGTCGGTACCACCTCTTCATCCTCTTCCATCTCCACCGGAGCCTTAGACGAGTCGATCCGAGCCAGCTCCAAGGAGTATAAACCGAGATCTTGGCTTAAGCTATCGAAACTGTTGTTGATTCCGTTGTTGCACTGGATGGAGTTCATTTTTACCAAAGATATCTAAAAAGGAAACTCCAAAATTTCGTTTTAAGATATCCTTTTGTTCCTTGGGTTTTATTTTTAAAGTTTCGGTCTTTCCTGGAAGAAAAATGATTTTTCCTACAATTATTGAAATAGATAATATAAAATATGGTTGGTGGAGGTTGAGGTGCAGTCTAGGGAGGGTAAACAAAAGATCCAACGTATTTTATTTCAAATGTCTCCATCCTGATTTCAGCCTTGATCAAATATTGAGACACATGTCTGATTTAAAGCCTATGTATTAATCCTAATGTTTATTATTATTTCTTCCTTAAAAACATCACGTCCCACCCTTAACTAAGCTACAGATGCGTTGAAAGTTAACACAAGTGGAAATTTTGATTACAAAAATACATGTTGAAGAAATGTCCCTCAACTACACGAGCTTGTTTAAACAAACTCTAACATTTTTTTTATTTAGTTAAGCTTTTTAGCCTTTTATTTATATACAAGAAAACCTTTCATTTTAATCCAAAGAGGGGTTAATTTACACATAAAGTCCCTTAATTCCACTCAACATTTCTAGTTAATCCAACTTTTTTATTTTACAATTAAATCCTTAATTTCTTCCAAAATACCACTTTAAAATTAATACTAAAAAATTATAAAATTTAGCCCCTAAATTGGAGTGTGACAGTTTAAGCACCGAAACAGAAAAAAGTAATAGTTTAAGTACTAAATGTGTCATTTTTATCTCTCATTTTGTGCTATTGCCATTGCGTTGTTGTGGTCAATAAATGCCTCTTAAAGTCCTCGTTTTAGTGTTGTCGAATGATTTTTGATCCAATCCTTGTTGCCTTCTAGAATCGGTAAACACATAGAGCTATGTAGCCTTCACCATGACTCGACCTTGGTAAGAGACCATTGTCTCCTTTGGTTCCTTTCCCTAGCGTTTTTCCTCTTTTTCACTGAGTTTTACTAACCTGCTATTTTCATAACCTTGCATCTTTTAGAACCCCCTTAGCCACCATTGTTTGTTACACCACCCACAAACCCAGAAACACCCCAATCACTATTTGGAATAGTATGAGAACCCCTAATGCTAGATAGGTCAAGACTAGCCCACTAATAAGCTTGCCAATTGACCCAATGAGTCTACCCAACCTTACTTCAACCCCTGGTACATTTGTCAGAACTGAATGTTGGTGGACCAAAATCGGGACCACCAAGTTGAGGCATAGCCTAGTTGATCCGAATCAGATTACTGATCGAATTGGACTAGTGACCAAATTGGATCGTTGACTAAACTGACTATTGATCGACCCAATTTGACTTGACTCGGTTTGATCAAATCAATTTGACTTGACCCAATTTGATTGACCCATTGACTAGATATTTGGACCTGACACTTTGACTGTTGACCCATTGACCATCGACATTGACTTTTTCAAAAGGACTTTGACTTGACATTTTTTATCTCATGATTCCATTCCGCAGTCTATTTTAACCTAATTCTAATAAGTTAAGCTATTTTTCCATGTTTAACATCTGAATTAAGTCATTTACCTTATTTTTAATATGTAATATGCCATTATTGATGTAATCCTTTGTTTTTTTTTAATCTTCTCTGAGGATTATGCGGCCTTTGAGAGTTAAGCTTAAAGGCCATGGATTATTAAGTCAAATATACCTAAGTAACTATTCTGACTCTGATCATGTTTTATCAAACGTGTTTGAGAACTAATATATAAAGGATCACTGCTTCATATTATGAGTACCTATAAATGCTTAATTAGGTGTGTGTCTCACCCTTATGCTAAATTTATTTGTGTATTGTGTAAGATGATTGTTGAATCCCGCTGCTTGTAGTGTTAATATGTAAGTATGATTGATTTGATATAATATTACGTGTATGGTTGAACAATATATCTCATTATTCATTTAATACCACATTTTTTCATTTGAAAAGTTGTGTAAACACATACATCAAATACTTGAATCTCCTTTTATTGACACAAAAAGACTGATGGAGTCCAAATGTGTCCCTATAAAAGTGTAGCATAAGCTAACAGTCTCCAACACACCAATCATGTCCCCAAGGAATAGAGCTAAAGCATCATCTTCCAATTATCTGTCCTATATACCCCATTGAGGACTCAATCACCTCAAGATTACAAAACAAAATTGAGTAGACTCAATCATATCGCAAGCCAACTATATCTAATTATCTCAAGAGGAACAATATACAAATGAACCCATTGTACATGTGGAAATTTATTTTTTATGCACACTTTTCAGATTTGATTGTCATGTCCACAATCTTTAACACATTCTTATATCATATTTTCATAATCAAAATAATTCATTAATGAGTGCATGTAACACCCTCTTCCTGTATTTGTCATCGAAAACAAGTCAGAGATGTCACATTAAATTTATAAATTTTCCATATAAAAACCAGTAATTTTTTTTCTTTAAAACTATTATTGCTTAACAATAAACCATAATTTCATTTCATCACATAAAACACATTTCTAATTATTCGATATTCAAGCTAAGTCCATTTTCAGGCAGCAACCTACAGTTCATAAGTACAAAGTGTAACCAGTATAATTGCCTAAAAACTGCTTAAACTAAAATTCATTCGAGTACTGATTTAATATAGTTTTACCATATTGTTAACCTACCATCCATATTTAACTAAAAATACATTAATAAGACTATTTACCCAACACTCTAACTAATATCCATCGTTATAAGCATAAAATAGTTTATAACTTATTCTAAATTATGCTGAGCAAAGTTTATACCAAATACTTATAGCACATACATGCCAACTAGAAAAATCAATTAAATAAGATGGATGTCATTACTGATATTGTTGACTTGCTTCTTGATAGGTAAGATGCTAAACACTCCTTACTCTAATCTTTGCTCTTTACCTACGCATGAAAATCATCACACGCTAAGTATACACTTAGTGAGACATAATCAATTATACAAAGTAAAACATATCGATGATATAAAATAAAGCATAATGAAAATACAAAAATATCATATGAAATTATAGGAACATATAAAATGAACTTATACAAAAGACATTTTCAATTCAAAGATACTTGAATTCATCAAGTCATTTATAAAGCATTTTATGCCAAATCATTTATAATAAATGGAGAGTTTAACTTTCAAACTTATCTGTTATCACCTGCACTTTTTGATTTCCTTTATGTCATATCCCAATGTATATAAATGAGAATGTAAGGTACACGTCACATAGTATGCACATATTACAATTTAAGTGCCAGAAAAATATACGAGTATTGTAAAACACAAACATCATGTACCGAAAATCAGGAATACCACAGTATTAATATCACATTACTATGTATTGCATTCCCTAGAGTAACATATTACCAAAATCACATTACCATGCACTTAATGCAACTGCACACAATAGTACCAAAATCACATTACTACGTGCATAATGCAATTGCTGATACTTCACCTCTATGGATGCCAACTATATCGAGGACTCTCAATGTACATAGAATGGGCATTTCCATTAATTATCACATGTTTTTCAATTATCAAAGATAACAATATATCGAACATTTCATATAATAGAACAATGGGCAGCTCCTACCCTAAATATTTCATTTCCACATAACATGAATATATCACGAAAATATCATTAATCACTTACCTTTTTGACATGTAAACATCATCTCCATCATATGATAAATATCATAATTATCATGCTAATACAATAGAGTTGACTCGTCTCAAACCTTTAAAATAACATATAACATAAAGGTAATCATAAAATGCGTGATTTACCACTCATTTCCCTATTATGGTAGCTTGCACTATCCTTAAAGAATCATTTTTCTGTATTAATCTACATACTAGAATTTAGTTCCATTTGGTCCATTTGAAACTAGATTTGAATACAAATCTAACCATATACGACACTCTTTATAGTTAAACATGTACATTTATGGTGAATTTTCAAATCCAATTTACATAATCTGTTACCCTATTTTCTGACCTATCATTGATAAAAAAAATAATATATTCTAGTACTTACTTGAAAATTAGTCTCCGTTTGTAATACACAAAACTAAATTGACATAAAAATACAATGATATTAGAGTCACTTTCTAATCATTTTTATAGAATTTATAGTGATTTTCCAAATCTATTGTTAAGATCATTAAAAACTAGGCAGATTTCATCGTTTTGCATCTTTAGCTTATTCACTAATTCTATTGATCTTCTAAATACAAATTCAACCTAAATGCATGAATCACAAAGTCACATAATATTTAAAAATCACTTCTTACCATAATAACTCAGTCACTGGCTCATCGCAAGATAATGTTACATTTAACTTACACCATAAAAATGCATGCATCAACCAAAATGTAGTCTTCCGAAATCTTTATAAGTGTTGTCATCGTTTCCTTTGTTATTCACTTCACCTTGATTGAACTTGTATGGCTCACACACATCAATTTCACAACAACTAAAATCAAATACATATTGATGTGATCCCAATTATGCGCCTTACATCATTTTCTGCAATCTCCTTGAGACCGTTTGATCGAGGCAAGTTGTTTACATTCGGGAAGCTTCTAGAAGCTTATTCGAGCTTAATATGGGAATTTCAAACCAAGTTCATATTTTCGGAAGCCTTTTTCAATCCAAAAGAAGAACCTCCACCATCATACTCAAGGCTGGAACGTGAAGAAGGAACAACCAAGTTTAAGGGAGGATTTCATCCGAATAGTTGTGCATGAATTTGCATGAGAATTTAAAAGTTTGCATAACATTCATTGCATCTAATAAGTGCATTGTTCATTTAAGCATGCATCGTATTTAAAGCATCTAGTTCATTTAGGGAAGTAGTTCAGTTATGCATATTTAGATCATTTAGTAAGCTACTTCATTCATGCATCTAGTTCATTGAATAAAGTTAGTTCATTGAATAATGTTAGTTCATTAATCAAACTAAATCTTAATTATCCCATGCATATTTACATGTTATGATTGAATAAAGTTTATCTTTGTGTTTAGGTGCATGAGGGAAGCTGAACAGTCTCAACAAATGCAATAATATCAGTCAGAATGTATTCTAATTCTGGATGTGATAAATACATTGTTGTGTCCAGAAGCCAATTGGAAATTATTCCTCTATCTCTTAGCTTTCCAACGCCTTTTGAATCACCTCAATCCGATATCGGGAGCTTGAGATATGATCGAATTACCAAAGTAAGTGTAGGCTGGAATTTTCATTACGAGAATTTCATGCATGGATGATTTGGATGAGTTTGAGCCAAGGAAGAGTCATTTCATCTTCTACCAAGAGACAAGTAATTGAAGGCTATCTTAATGCTTATATTCAAAGCAATTCAAGGATTACTTCTTTTCATCTTTTCAAGGCTGTTCATATTCTTGGAGAGACAATGCATTCAATCCTTCATAATTCACCTATTCAAGTCTTACTTATCATTCTTTGAAGGCTATTCACGTGCTACCAAAGAACAAGCAATGAAGGATGATTTTCATTTAATCACCAAATTAAGTGATAAAATCAACAAGGAATTTGAAGAGACAAGCTGATTTGGATATGTAGGATGTCCACATTCATCCTATGACTTCATTTATCCTCTTTTCTTTAATTTGCGAGCAAAGCAAGCCAGCCCAGGAGTCACCCCTCCTTTTTGGACGAATTTAAGGCTGGAATTATCTCAAATTAAAGCTTAATTCATCCATTTTCAATCTACATGGTCAGCCATCAAAGGATAAGAAGAATGACAAGTCATTTAATTGAATTAAATTGCATTTAGGTGATTGTTTTATTTTAATTGTAAAAACTCTTCTTATGGTGCCTATCAACACTATAAATAGGCACCTCCATGGCATTTGTACTTAGAACGTTTTGCATAATAAACTATTTGAAAGGTTGCTTTCATTTTAGTTCTTGGATTAGAACTCTATCGGTTCCTTGTCAGTCTTGAAGCCTTCCTACATTTCATTTTATTATAACGTTGGTTCCTAGCTCACCTATAGCTAGTGGGTCACGTTCCATCCTCTTCCAACTCGATTCCATCATATTAAATTGTTGGTTCTTAGGTATATATATCTAACGGTTCACAATCCATTTCCTTGAGATTCTTCATACTACAAACCAACTCCCTACTATCTTCACCAACCTTTTCATCCTTTATTTTCCTTAACCACAACCATCACTCTTCCTACGCTGCTAATCCATTTCAACATATCTTTCATCTTTGCATTTCCATATTTTATTTATCTATTTCTATTTTACAACGTTGTTTGTGAATTTCATATTACATTCAAAGTATTGTAAAGTTCTTACTAGAGTCACGATCGAGCATTCACATATATAACTCGAATCTCATAATCTAGATCATATCACATATGTTAGAGTCTATTCTAACCATGCACACAAATATAAATAATTTTGCTAAAAAAACATTTCAATGCTCATTCAAAACTAATTATCCTTCATACACTTCAAATCAACCTTGAATGCCAAAATTTCTCTAAAACCTTAATTTTCTCTCTTAGGATTTCAAGGACTAAATTATGGGTTTTCACATTTCAAATCCAAATTTAATAAATTTTCCATCAAAATGAAGCTTAGGTGATGAAAAATAACGTGAACACTTCAATTTTATCAAAACCCTAAATCCTTTATTGAAAACCCCAATTATCAAATATATCATGGTGTGTTCATACTTGAATTTTTCTTTAAACAACATTCTAAATCTTGTAAAACAATTAATCCTTCATGAGAAACATTAAAACATGCTTGAATAATTTTCCCCTAATTTTCTTCTTCATGACCGAACCTTGTATATCAACTTATCCATGATATTCATCTTAATTCAAGCATGGAAAAGATATATAAGCAACTAATCCTTTAAAATCAAACCTTGATTCAATTTAATCCATAAATCCTAATGTTTCTTTATTCCAATTTCATAGTAGATAATAACCAAAACCATATTTTTTTAGTACCAAATTGAAGAGAATTCAAAGAAGAAGAAAAATTGGTTTTCATGTCTAAGCCCTAATTCCAAATCAAAAAGCATGAAAATCAAATTAAAGACTTACCTTAGGTTTCCATGGAGCTCATGGCAATATAAAGAAAGGATGAGAAAATTCTTGAATTTTATTTTTCCTTTCATTTTAATCCTTTTAGATTTTAATAACTTAAAATGAATTAAAAATTCATTTTAATCCAAATTACCATTGCACCCTTAAAATCCAATGATAAAAAATGGGTCAAATGTCAAAATCTTCATCCAAGAGCTAGGATTAATTCATCGAGTTATTAGTTACGGACTTTGCCCTTGTAAAATTCCATATTCATAGTCTTGCCATTTTTCATCTAGCAGCTTGTATTTAACATGGAAAATCAACTCAAATCCAATGGTCCATATTAAATATTATCATTTTAAGGTATGGCAATGACATTATTTACCTTGCCTTATCATCTAATAGAATATCTCAAATATTTGATTTGATCTAATTATTTAAATTTTTCTCAAACTTTAAATCTTTATAGCATTTAACACAAATTCCGTATGAAAAATTCAGGTAACATGAAAAAGTCATTCTTGGGGGTAAACTATTCATTCACGTGATAAAAATACATATTTATAAAATTACCCTTTTGGTCCCTAAACATTTCTCAAATTTATACTTTGGTTACCAAACTTTTTATTTATTCATTTTGGTCACTAACTAGTTTTTTGGGGTATTACAATTCACCTCCTAAGAAAAATCCGTCCTCAAATTTTGTACGTACTTGATTGATATAGAAGAGGATATTGCTTTATCATCACTTTCTCGTTTTTCCCAAGTAGCTTCTTCAACTTTATGATTCCTTCAAAGTACTCTAACAAGTGGAATCGTCTTGTTCCAAAATTCTTTGACTCCACATGCTAGAATATTTATTATTCCTTCTTCATAAGTCAAGTCTAGTTGGATTTCAATATCTTTCGGAGTGATCACATGGGAAGGATTCAAACGATACCTTTTAAGCATCGATACATAAAAAACATTGTGAATCTTATCCATCTCTAGAGGAAAAACTAATTGATATGCCACTTGGCCAACTCTTTTCACAATCTCATAAAGATCAATAAATCTTGGACTTAGTTTCCCTGTTCATCCAAAGCATAGCACCATTTTAACAAGATGATACTTAAGAAATACTTTTTCACCAACTTGATATTCAATATCTTTCCTCTTTAGATATGAATAAAACTTTTATTAATCAACAACACTTTTAAGATTATCTTAAATTATCTTCACTTTACCTTTGACATCTTTGATCTACTCACGATTGATAATATCATTATTCTTAATATGAAACCAATTAATCTTTTTTACTGATCGTCTTCTTTCAGAATGTGCCCCGATATCAATGTAGTAGTATGTCTTGTGTCCTTCTAAAGACAAATCTTGTTATCTGAGGAGAAATCATGTCCATCATGTCTTTTGATTCCTTTTATTCACTTTGAACATTTAAAAATAAGGGTTCTCTCAATAATAAAGTATGTGGTCTTTTATTTTATTTTTCTATTAGAGTGGTTGCTTTGAGGTTTTTACTGGTTCAAGTTGACGAATATTTGTTCCCATGATATGTTTTATCCCAAAAACAAATTTCTTCTCAAGATAATATCCCCTTGTCATTATCTTTTTTCCCTTATTCTCTTGATGCTTATTTGATTCAAATCTGGTCACTTTAACATAAACTTAATTTTTTCTCTTCTTATCGTCTTATCATCTTATCGTCCTTTAAGTGTTGAAATTCTTTTTCTTGAATGGTCTTTTCCTTGTACCAAACTTGATAACATTCTAAAGATTAACCAAAGAGTCAAATGAACATTTTTTTTCTTTAAGGGCTCTTTTTGAACACCACTATGAGCTTTAAAGGCTTTTTTGAACATCATTATGAACTTTTTTTATCGTTGACCTTTGGTCCCTTTAAAGGCTTTTTCGATCAAGATTATGAGCTTTAATTGGACAAATGCATTCTTACTTCTATGCTTGCTCATTTTGTCTTCTTCTTAAGGTGACCATTTGCTTCTTTGTTTGTTATTGAGGCTAACATAATCTGCTGATGTCACAATGATGTGTGAGTTTTGTTCTTGAATCTTTTAATCTCTTGAAAAATTAAAGCATTTTTCCATTGTTTCTTTATCATTATTTTTCTTGCTTTGGACTTCACTTCTTGATCTTGCATCCATTTCTTGCCCCACTGCTTTGCATCAGACTTTGGAGCCAAAATGAACCTTGTTAGCTTCAAGGACTTCCTTTTATTGCAAATGAAGTGTTATTCTTGGAAAAAAAATTTCCTTAAAATTTTGAATGAATTAATGAATTTTGAAAAAAAAAATGTTGCCCTTATTTTAATCTTAAAATTAAAATAAATTATTAATTTAATGACTATCAAATAAATCAATCGCTTTTTTATTTTTATTTTTCAAAATTTATAGCTATTTGTAAAGTGTTAAGATCAATGGGTTGGTTTTGGGTTGACTTATTAAATTGCCTAAGGTTTCAATCATCAAGATATCATTCCTTTCTCGATCCTTGTGAGCATTGTCATATACCCCTATATCTCAGCTTGGTATTCTAATTGGATGCAAATAAAATGACGTAACTAGCATATTAAATTGCTAGACCTTTTAGAGCACTTTTATTTTGGTTCTCTAAAATCTTCCATTTGTTCAAGCTTTATAGACTCCTCTAATAGAGGTAGTGCACAAATATCGGTCTAAAATAGAATTCTCGAGTGCTTATGTGTAGTCGTAATAGGTGTTTATCAACTCCGTTAGTCTATCTTCCACCGAAACTCATTATTAATTTAAACCTTAGACTTTGTGGTTATTTCATTCACTATGTTGTTCTTACATTTATTTGTTTTGTTTTTCTTATTTTTTTTTCATTTTTTTCATGATTTACATATGTGTGAGTATATTAAATTTACCTTAACCTTATGTGTATTCAACTTCAAGATTTCTTAAGCTCATCAAAAGGAACCTCTTAGAGTCTACATGTTGTTGAAGGTCAGAAAATTGCATCCTTAGAGTTCAATTTGGAAGTAACTGACCTGAACTAAATTCAACTACTCCACTATTACATTTGTGAAGATTACAATCATGACTGAATGCACTTAATAGAAATTTTTTCTAATCAATCATGCAATTTCATACACAAAATATTTTCATTTTGTCTGGTCCTATGCAAACATGAATGCCTTGATTGTTTCTTTGTGGATGAGAATGTCATTTTTATCCTTGTAGGAAAAAGGGTGCTATGTTTGGGAGTAACTTTCTGGAGCATGATCAAGGGTCTTTGTGTTACGAGGATTTAGAAGAGTATTTAATTATATTTTATATTCATTAAACTTTAATAAAAAGAAGCATTCATTCAATTTAATAACTTTAAAAACATTCGATAAAAGAAAGAAAGAAAGAAAGAAAAAATTCAAACAAAATATGACGCTTTCATGCAAGTGCATATGTTCCCCATGGTGGGTGGATAAAGACCTCCTTTGTTCATCCAGTAATACCCTATTACTCATGGGATGTCTAAGTGCTTGATTTAACTGGATCTAGGACCTCACTGTTTAATACCCTGCTTGCATCAAAACATCTCTGCTTCAACTTTCTAGCTCTGAACTTCCTTCTCATTTTTTATTATTTCAGATATTTTTAGGGTTACTTTTGCTAATTTTACTTCATCTTTGCTACTTTTTACTCTATATTCTTTCTTATTATTGTTGTCCACCATGTGGCCTTGTTTTAGTTTGGATATAATAGTCTATTGTGATAGGAATTTCTAACATTCGAGTCTTAATGTTTTGTTTCTCTACCTTACACTTAATTTCACATTCAAGAGGATCTTAAAAATCTCCCTTAATATCTTGATATACCTCTATGGAACACCTTGGAGATTCATCTTGATTTTTATAGTAGGCATTCTCATCGAGTCACTTCTCATACGAAGGCAATTATGGTTAGACGTAATGTGATGTAATCAGTTTGTCTTTGAGCATTTTATAGAAAAAATTTTCACATGGGAAGTGGAGTGGGACAAACTAAGAATTTAGAGATAATTTTATTCCATATGCCCTTTCTTGAGAACTTGATAATACTATCTTATGAAGAAAAGGATTTAGGGAATAGATTATGAAGGTTTAAATCTTGATTTGTAGTTTATGGCAGGCTGAAACATTGATTGTACATGCTTGGCCTTGATACTCTTTATTCTTTATAGTCTTAAGTTTATTGGTAAATGTTGAGCCTCTAAAGAGTTTAAGGTTTCCAACTTTGAAGAAAAGTAACCCTTTCGTGATGGGGTTTTTAACCTTTAATCTTAAGGAATTACAATTGTCCGAGGAATGATTAAAAACACCTAGGTTATAACCATATGAATTCTTGGTACCATGCAAACCTATTCAGTGATAAACTTTAAGCCTTTGTGAAATCGGTGTGAGAAGTTGAATCTTAAAGAGAAAATATAGTGATATAAGGTACTCCTACCTTAAATTGATTGTGGATCTAGGAAGGAATCAAAACAACCTGCATAATTGAATGGCTCAAATAGATGGCTTGGTAGTTGATGTAAAGGTGAAATGAAGGGCTTTTTATGTTATGAAGTTGGTAGCGGAAGTAGGTTGATATGGCTATGGTATGGCTTAAGAAAGAAAGGATAGTTGGTGAGGATAGTATCTTAGAAAGACCAAGGAAGAACCAGTGCTACAATGAGCAAAGACCCAACCTTACAAATCTCTCTAAGGGATGGTAACAAAGGACTTGGACCCACTATCTATAAGGAGATAGGAACCACAAGTATCAATGGAATAGAGGTTGAAGCCACAAGTAAGGATTTACTTTATAAGTCGATAAAAGTCACAAGGACTTGAGAAAAGAGAATAATCTCACTTTAAATTATATGAAAGGTGTGCTTACAATTGAATTAGACTAGCATATTTATAGTTTTTGAAGAGACATTGTCGAATGGAAACATAATGGTTCGGCTAGCCCTTATGTCTCCCTAAAATGACATAATTAATTGAATAATTAATATGAAAACATAGGCGTTGGTTCAGTTGACATGGGGAGTCTTAATCCTTGGTCGAATAATGTTTGAATCCCTTCAAGTTGGTGCCAAAGTGAATAGATAAGTGTCTTGGTCAAATGGTGAAGTCCCTTAGTGTCTGGCGCTCATAGGAGGGTCACATACATTGAACACACTTGCTAATCACATGGGCGTGCACACGGGGTTGTAGGGATTCTTGTGGTGCAGCCTTATACATGGAATGAAGGCTGGTCATATACATCTCCTTGGGCGTGTACGAGTCTTCCTTCAAGCTAGCAAGCAAGTGAGGTGTTATGATTTGTTGATCCAACTGAGTTCTCCTTGGGTCCTTAGCATCTCTTCTAGCTACCTTCAGCTGGTCACTTGGTCAAGTTTATCAATGTAGCTTCAAATAGTCCACCTAGTTGAGTTTAGCTAGCCTTGAGCTCCTCTAGCTGACTTGAGCTTCCTATTGTGTTTCTTGAGCTGCCATGATGTTTGTGAGCTAATTGTGAGCTGCATATGGATTTCAAATACTCCAAAAAGTTGCCCAATGTGTACCATGCTTCTATTTACCTTCATGTACAAAGAAAACAAGGTAAATCAAAGGTGTTGAGCTTGTATGATCCAATTACCTTGCTATTGTGGATGAATATGATCTTGTGAGCTATGAATGCAAGTCATGAGCTAAGTACATAATGATATAACATATGTAAGATTTTGTATAAGACTTAGGAGCTGAAATGAATTCAAATGAGCTAACAAATGAAAGATTAAGCATGTTGCCTATTCATGAATGCATTGAATCATGCTTAAATTAATGCTAGATTAATATAACATACTTAACATGCTGGAAATAACATTGTGCATCAATTAATATAATGATGTGGATATGCTAAGTTACTTTACTCATTAGATCACATAACTAACAACCTTAGCATGATATGCATGATTATTTCATATATGATCAAAATGATTTAAAGATAGTAAAGCATTAAGATGTTTAAGAATACTCCCTTTGCATATGGTAAGAGTGTGCTTGCATCATCCCCCTTCTTTAGGGGGATTTGTCCTCAAATTGAAGCCTTTGGTATGCTTGAAGTGTTTATCATTGTGTTCTTCCAAATGCTTAGCTTTTTGTTCTTTTTGTAAAAGAAAGTATCATTTGGACGAATGTGTTCTTCCAATAGGTACCCTTTCATAAGATCTCCTATTAGACCTTTCTTTGGAATATAAATTACCAACATATACCTTTTTGGAAGGATTTTCTTATAAGGATATCCTTGTTGGAAGTGACCTTTCATTTGGTTTTCCCTGAAAAGTGTAAAGATATGATGTTTCAAATGAAGGGATATTTACCTTTTGAAGACATGAATCATAACCCTTGATGAAGAGTTATGACTTTGAACTCCAACCATCACCATTATTCGTTAGAATCCCTTCACTTTCCAGCAACGAATCATCATACTTCTTCATGAAGAAGTTCATTTTATGTCTTGTCCACCTTTAATCTTCAATGGTGGTTTGTCATTTCGCAAGGCCTAGACACTCCTTCGCATATGCATCTAATCTTGTTGGACTTGTTTAGGCGTCAAAGGCACCAAATTTACCTTGCGTCTTTTATTCTTAAAGGAGTATTGGTTGTGATAACAATCATGAATGAACCTTTTGTCATACTGCCATGGCCTTCCAAGTAGAATGTGGTTAGCATGCATAGGGATAACATCACAAAGTACCTCATCTTTGTACCTACCAATTGAAAAAGAAATTAAGACATGTTTAGTAACATTTAATTCACCTCCTTTATTGAACCATTGGAGTTTGTGTGGAGTTGGATGCTTTAAGGTTGTCAAGCCAAGTTTATCCACCATAATAGTGATGGCTACATTTATGCAACTCCCTCCATCAATAATCATTATTCAAACCTTGTCCTTGAGTTAGCACCTTATGTGAAAAATGTTGTTTCTTTGTAGTTCCTCTTTAATTGATTGGGATTGGAGGCATCTCTTTGAAACAAGCATTTTCCACCAACAATAATCTCTTTTGGCTCTTCTTCATAGTTTACTTCTTGTTCCTCATCATGATCAGGTTCTTCAGAATCTGAGACAACATCTCCATTGTCTAGCAATATCATAGTGTTTCAGTTAGAACATTGGCTTGCAACATGTCCTTTTCCAAAGCACTTGAAACACTTGATGTCTCTGGAGCTCTAAAAAGTGTTTGTTTTTTTTTCTTCACCCTTGTTGGATTCACCCACTTGTACTGTTTTGGATCCCTCAAAATTATCCTTTACTTGGACTGGTGTTGGCTTCCATAAAGTATTAGGCTCTTGTTTCCATTTGGTGGATGAACTTGGGCTACTCCGATTGAAGACCTTCATTTTAATTTATCGTTCAATTTTCATGGCCATATGTACCATCTCCTCAATCTCTGCATAATGCTGCAATTCAACAAGGTTAACAATTTCAGGATTTAAGCCAGATAAAAACCATGCCATGGTTATTTCCTATCTTCATCAACATTGGCTCGAATCATGGCTATTTTCATTTCCTTGAAATAATCTTCAACGTTCCGGCTTCCTTATTTAAGATTTTGAAGCTTGTGATAGAGATCACAGTGATAGTGAGTAGGCACAAACCTTTTTCTCATAATGGCCTTCATTTTTTTCCCAAGTATTGATTGGGCGTTCACCATTTCTTCTTCTTGAACTTACTAATTGGTCCCACCAAACGAGGGCATATTCCACAAATTCCATAGCGACAACCCTTACTTTCTTTTGCTCCATGTAGTTTTGGCATTCAAAAATATGTTCAATTTTATTACCCAATCAAGATAGGCTTCCGGATCAGTTCGTCATTGAAATAGAGGAATTGTTACCTTGATGTTACTGAAGTTATCATTTTGGTACCTTTCCCCTGGATTCCTATGGAAATATCTTCTTGCTCCTTGGGTGATTTGATATACCTCAGCCTCCTCTTTAATTTCTTCTTCAATTCTAGTGTGAACTATCCTTCGGTTGCCCAAGGATGCTTTAACTTGATCCATTCTTTCATGTAAGGGCTCCAATTCTAGTTTCAAAAATCTTGTCATCTTATGCATAATTGCTTGAGCTTGCAAGTTAGGGGCTTCTCTTACAGGTATTCATCCTGGACTCCGAGACATGATTAATGAAATAAAGAAAAGAAAATGTGTAAAAGACCTTTCCACATAATGTTCTCACAAAGCCTCATGAGTTCACTCCAAGGAAACTTGAATGTCACTCAATACGCTCATGTTTGCACTCTATGACTTCAAGGATTTTACTAGTCCTCTTCTAGTCTCTCACGCTCAAGCCTTTTTCCTATCAATCTCTTTTTCTCGAGTTCTAAGTAATTTTACGCAAAACTATACCATGTAATGCTTACTTGTTATTCGTCGGTTGTAAATGGTTAGTAGGTATGGAAAAGAAAATATAATGTAAATGGTGGCTTAGAAATAAGAAAGAAGAGAATAAAGGGGTTACTTACACAAAGTCACTTCACAACCCTTCTATCACCACAATCAATTTTAGATGCTTACTTGAATTGCTTGGTGATGAGACTTGTTGTTGTGCTTTCAACTTTTCTTTGCAATTTTTTTTTCATTTTGTTTTCTTCATTAAGTGCCTGCAATTTCTTTGCTGATTTTTTGACTTTCTTCACTTGCACTTAACTTGCACTTCTTTTTGTATTTTTTTGTTGTTGTTGCATGTTGCTTCTTCCACCAAAGCTCTGAATACCACTTGATGTAAGGTACTCTTACCTTAAATTGATTGTGGATCTAGGAAGGAATAAAAACAACCTGCATAAGTGAATGGCTCAAATAGATGGCTTGGTAGTTGATGTAAAGGTGAAATGGATGACATTTTATGTTATGAAGTTAGTAGCGGAAGTAGTTTTATATGGCTATGGTATGGCTTATGAAAGAAATGATGGTTGGTTAGGATAATATCTTAGAAAGACCAAGAAAGAACCAGTGCTACAATGAGCAAAGACCCAACCTTACAAATCTCTCTAAGGATGGTAACAAAGGACTTTGACCCAATATCTATAAGGAGATCAGAACCACAAGTATCAATAGAATAGAGGTTGAAGCCACAAGTAAGGATTTACTTGATAAGTCGATAAAAGTCACAAGGACTTGAGAAAAGAGAATAATCTCACTTTAAATTATATGAAAGGTGTGCTTACAATTGAATTAGAATAGCATATTTATAATTTTTGAAGAGACATGGTCGAATGGAAACATAATGGTTCGGCCAGCCCTTGTGTCTCCCTAAAATGAAATAATTAATTGAATAATTAACATGAAAACAAAGGTGTTGGTTTGGTTGACATGGTGAGTCTTAATCCTTAGTTGAATAATGTTTGAACCCCTTCAAGTTGGTGCGAAAGTGAATGAATAGGTGCCTTGGCTGAATGGTGAAGTCCCTTGGTGTTTGGCGCGCATAGGAGGGTCACATGCATTGCAGACACTTGCTGGTCACATGGGCGTGCACATGGGTTTCTAGGGATGCTTGTGGTACATCCTTATGCATGGAATGAAGGCTGGTCATATGCATCTCCTTGGGCATGTGTGAGTCCTCCTTCAAGCAAGCATAGGCGTACATGTAGCTAGCAAGCAAGTGAGCTGTTATGATTTGTTGTTCCAGCCAAGTTCTCCTTGGGTTCTTAGCATCTCTTCTAGCTACCTTCAGCTGGTCACTTGGTCAAGTTTATCAACTTAGCTTCAAATAGTCCACCTAGCTGAGTTTAGCTAGCCTTGAGCTTCCCATTGTGTTCTATGAGCTGCCATGATGTTTGTTAGATAATTATTAGCTGCATATGGATTCCAAATACTCCAACAAGTTTCCCCAATGTGTGCCATGCTTACATGTCCCTTCATGTGCAAAGAAACCAAGGTAAATCAAAGGCGTTGAGCTTGTATGATCTAATTACCTTGCTGACGTGCATGAATATGATCTTGTGAGCTATGAATGCATGTCATGAGCTAAGTACATAATGATATAACATATGTAAGCTAATGTATTAGACTCAGGAGCTGAAATGAATGCAAATGAGCTAGCAAATGAATGATTAAGCATGCTGTCAATTCATGAATGTATTGAATCATGCTTAAATTAATGCAATACTAATATAGCATACTTAACATGCTTGAAATAACATTTTGCATTAATTAACATAAAGATGTGGATATGCTAAGTTACTTTACTCATTAGATCACATAACTAACAACATTAGCATGATATGCATGATTATTTCATATATGATCAAAAAGATATAAAGAAAGTAAAGCATTAAGATGTTTAAGAATACTCCCTTTGCATATGGTGAGAATGTGCTTGCATCATGTAGCAATTCTAGATATGACCAAAAAATGTGAGGATTAGTGCATTCTTATTTTCATTGTCATTTTTTTGTCTTCTTGATCATTATTTGTCTTCTTCTATCTTATCTTCTTTGAGTGAAGCGCATGTTTCACTAGGGAACATTCCTCTTCTGTTGCCCTTTTAACCAACATTGGTTCAGTGGTGTTTTTTGGGACCATATATGATCTCGAAGCTGACTTGGTTCACAACTATTATTTAAACTTTCTTTCAAAGTCTTTTCCTCTACTTGCACAGTGGGATCCTCTAACGTCTTCCCCTCGTGAATTAGAACAGTCACCATGCTCAACAATTTGGACATTTTCTCTCTTAACTCATCTTGAAATTTCTTTATTTTGTTATTCATCTCTTGTTCAGTTATGACAAGTTGCTCTTGAAGTCCTTCAATTCTGTTAACTCACGCTAATATCATATCAATAACTCTCAATCTTTCTTTAGGTACGATTATGTTGGCTTCTGTTTGCTTTTAATATTTTTCCATAGAATCCTCCACAAATCATTCAAATGCTTTTATGATTGAATGTATGAAAAATACGTTCTAATGCATGTGTAGAATGAAAAATACAAAATACAAATGCATATGCAAAATGTGCTAATTTCCAAAGTGGCTACCGTAGAATGACCTTCATTTAAAAAGGTTTCATTACACCATGTGGTCAGAAAAAATTAATATATTCATTTCTTTGAATCATCTTTTGATGTCACACTCAAGTTTATCGTACCCAAGGTCGAGCCATCTCTCCCATTTGGTGACGTTCATGCCACCTTCTTAACTATTGTTGAATTTTAAGATCTTTACTCTTACGAGATTTTTAAGAAGAAATGGAATTCATGTCTTTATGAATAGTCCTCTCGTTTTGTTATGACTAGCATTTGACTTTTTAGGAAAGCTCTTGGTCTTTCTACATTCGAAGGAAGTCTTCAATCAACTTTAAATCACTTGGCTTTCTTCATAATTCCCTAGGATATCGCCAAACATCGAACTGCATAATTTGATTATGAAACTCTTATTTCATTTTGAAGGCCTTTTAATATGAGCGAACACTTAGGAGTTAACACCTATATATGACATGAAGATGAAAAGCAAGAAAAAGAAAATAACAATAAATAGAAATAGGTTAATCCATAAATAAACAATATTAATAATGCACATGTACTTATTTTTCAGATAACGTTAAAGGAAAGGGTGAATATGGTGCACTACAAGCATGTTTTAGTTCTAAGGTAAGAGGTACTAGAATTGTTCTCGGTGCCCCTTGGACATACCCTCAATTCTTACCCATTATAGGCTCATACGAATCAAGTTCAATTCAAGGGGATGCATTTCCCTATACCCTTATGGAGCTTAACTAATGAAGGTATAGGTAATTTGTACCTCGAAAGTGCTTTACTTGCCCATAGAGAGGTTTATTCATGAAGGCATTACAACTGTATACCACTTAATTCAGATAAAGCTCGGGTAGATAGCTTATGTTATGCGTGCGCATTATGTATGCCCAGAATAAAATACATATATAAGTAATGAATAACAAACAATTGCACAAACAACAAACGAATGCAAACCAATTATCTAAGGTGACAATATTTGTGATCAAGTAAAAGTTGTGCCCATTGAAAATCATTCCTATGTGGACACCAAGTTGCATGCACTAGTTTTTACTTGATGAATAAACAATTAGCTCGTAAATTAAAAAAAAGTGAGTCACTACAAATCTGTTTAGGTGTAATTGGGTCACCAGAAGTTTTAAGTCTGCGAAAATCACGATTGAGTTCGTGGCCACGGTTACATTTGAGGAAGGATTAACACCCTCATAAAGCCCATAAAAACGTTGTTACTTTATCACAAATATTTTATTTAGACTCATGGATGCAATAAATTCATTTTCTAGATTAATAGAAAATTTTAAAATTCTTAGATATAATATCAGATTCCCTAACATCTAAGAGAATCCGAAATTGTAGCCAATAACCAAGAAAATTCAGGTATTAATCTATATTAAAAAATTTGTGGTGAAATCTATTATGTGCAATTTTATATATTTTTCAACGTCTAGAAAATACCAAAACCTTCACCTCACTTCAGAAAACATCTTAAGTTTTTATGAATTATGCTCAAAGGGGAGATTCAGAACTCTTTAAGATGCCCTAATCTCTCTAACGTCTAAGAGAGTTTAAAGGAATTTTGCAAAGTTCGAAAATTCTTATTATTCTTTATGATGAATTTTTAAAATTAGAAGATAGAGTCTTGTATTAAATAACTTCGAAATCTTCCAACGTTTAGAAAGATATCACAAGTCCACCTAACTCGAGACAATACATTGTTTTTAAAAAAATGTGATGAGGATGTTTAAAACTTGTATCAAACTTTTTATTTTAAACTTAAGAATCGAAAGCAAACAATATTAATAAATTCACTAAATTCTCTAGAGTTCTAAGCCCTATGTTTCTAGTCTTTAAAGTTGGACACAGCTAAATATCCAAGCCTTTAGAAATGATAACAATGAGATTTAAAATTTGATTGATTCGAAAGAACTTAATTTACTCAACATCTAGAGTAAGAAAGGTTCCCCTCGAACAACAATGGTTTTATAAAAAATTATGCAAAAAATATAATTAATTAATATTAAATAATTTTAAATGAAAATATAATAACTCTGAAAGATTTCATTTTACCTAACGTATAAGGCAACCAAACACTTTTCAGTTTACCCTTATCTCCAATTTGAAAAAAAAATATAAAAGCACGCATATGAACTTTTGACCATATGTATATTTTTAAAACGATGTATAAATGATCTTAATACATACGAAGATATTTGTAAACATAACGTTCAATAACAATAAATAAATATATACGATAAAAATAAGAAAGAATTTACAACAAAAATATAAATAGAAAATATTTTAAGAAAAAAGTTTATTCGAACACTAAATTAAATAAGGAAGGTGATGTATGTATGGAATGCGTATAAGCATTATTAACATAAGGTATCGTATACAACTGAAATAAGATTACAAAATAAATTCAAATAAATAATTAAAGAAAAAAAATCAAGTTTCTTGAACTAAAACAAATTTAGTGTCAGAAATATAAAATATCAAACTCAAGTCCTAACATCTAACATGGGCCGAATAATGAATACGTGCGAAAGCATGAATAAGCAAAAAAATTGAAAATATGAATACGTGCGAAAGCTTTAAAGTCCTATTACAATAATACATAAATACATGGGCCGAATAATGAATAAGCATGTGCATTGAGGGACTAAATTGAAAATATTGTTAAATTAGCGTCCACAAACGTAAAGCATGAAAAAAATGTAAACAAATATAGAAAAAAGATTAAAATGAATACATGGTAAAATTGGAGATCCATAATATAAAAACAAAAAATTTAAAGATGACCATAATACAGCCCATAAAAGTTTGGAGATCCATAATATAAAAAATAAAAATTGAAAGATAACCAAAAAAAGAGTTTTTTTTAGCTTCGGCAAGAACCTGCTGAGTCGACCATTGTGGGGCGACCTTCTTCGTCGATGACGATTCTAAGGGAAATTTATTTTTCAAACCCTTATTACACCCCCTATTTGAATAAGGTCACCAAACACACCCAAAATGCATAAATCCTCGTAGATCTAATGTGGAACTTCGAGTTAAAATACCTTGTTTTTTTTATTCCTTTAGAATGGATGATACAACCTTTTGAATGTTCTTACAAAAGCTCTCTGTTCTCCTCTCATCACTATTTCTTTTTCTATATTTTTTTGAGGTCCGAAAATCTTCTAGATTTTTTGTGCCTTTTATATAGTGTCCAGATCCCTTTTTTCTCGTGTTTTCTAGGTTATATAGAAAATGCTAGGCGTGTTAGGGATGATTTTTTGGACACCAACCTCATATAATGAAATCTTAGGGATGATTTTTCGGACAACAACGTCATATAATGAAATCTTATGATTATCTTTGATTTTCTAAATTTCGTTCGAATCGATAAAGGTCCTGACATCGACGAATGACAAGACATGTGTGAGACAAGTGGGTGCTACATATCACTTGTAAAGATCGAACGATGGATATGTTTAGAGTGGTCTGGATTGTTGGATCAGATTCGATCCAACGACTAAAGTATCTTGACGATGACTGATGCTTGATTACGGTTAAACCCTAATATGATGTAAAAAATCTGGATCATTGGATCTAGCAGATCCAATTGTTGATGAAGTTGGCAGTACATGAGGGGTAAAATAGAAAACCCTATTCTCCTCGGGTTTCACGCGTAGGCTTTTATTTTTGGACATGATGTGTTGGGCTTCTAGAGTTGGGTTGTTCTTATACCTTGTGTTGGTTGTACTTTGTTTTGAGATGTAATTTTTTACTTTGGACCAAGGCTGTTGGATCCACTTGTTGGATTATTTTTAATATTTTAGTATATTTAATAATGATAATAATATTAATAATAATTAATAATTAATTTGAAATATTCGAACGAAAACATGTGTCTATATCTTATCTTTCCTATTCTTGTACAAGACTCCTCCATTGAGGACATACCCATAGCCAATCTTCTCAAAGTTCTATTGTTTATTTAAAAAAAATAAAAGTTCTATTGTTATTTTTAATGGCTTCTATCAGGTAGTTTGATATTTCATGTACTTTAGAATATTGTGATACCACGTGAAACTATCATCATCTTCTTCTTCGATATTACAACAATGAGCTATGCACTACAACAAAATGGGTTTTAAGCGACATTTTTAGCGGCGTTTTTTGAACAAACGCCAGTAAATACTCTATTTTAGTGACGTTTTGATATAAACGCCGCCAAAGACTCATACTAAAGTGGTGTTTGTATACAAACGTCGCTAAATACTAATTTGTTAGTGGCGTTTTAAGCACAAAAGCCGTTAAATATTGTACTTTGGTGCTGAGGAAAATTTTGTTTTTGGTAGACATTTGTGGCATTTTTCTGATGAAAAGCCTCAAAAGAGTCTTACTTTAGGAAACGTATCCAAAATAAAATTAGTAACGGCGTTTACGGAATAGTGTCGCAATAGGTAGCTACCTTAGTGGCGGTTTTGATTTGAAACGCTGCTATTGAATACTATAGGTGACATTTTTCGGTGAGCGCCATGATCGCCCTGCAGTTTAGTGGCGTTTGAATACCAAACGCCGCAATTTTCATATAACCTAGTGGCGTTTACGTAAAATAATGCGGCTATTGAACAATACTTTTACATACTGGGATCCAAATCCCTAATTTTATTCGATTGTTCTTCTTCCTTTCAACTCTTATCATAAATTCGACTGTGCATCACGCCGTCGTCGCCAGTCCGGTCACCAACTGCTGACCATCAGGTATGTCACCGATTTCTTAGATTTAAAGATAACTTTTTTTATGGATTTAATTGTTGGTAAAATTTTTGTTCCAGATCAAGAAAATAAGATCTTTTTTTTGTTGATTTATCCTCCCATTTTTCAAAAAATCGGTGTTAGTTGTTGCAGAGGGACTGTTATGTTCAATTATGGTACAGAGTTTGATCTTTTAAATTGTTTCGTACAAGATGAGTGTGATCTTAGAAGTTGTTCATTTGTGGTTGTTTACTTGTTTCTGCTCGATACTCTCTTTCATTTAGTTCCTGAAATTTGTATGTAATTTCATTATTCCATTGATCTGCAGAAAATTTTCTGAAGGGCTGAGACAAATGCTAATCTAAAATGTGCAAATGTAATTTCATTTACTACCACAAGTTTTGTAACATGTTTTTTATTTATAAGAAAATTATGCTTGGTTTTCTCTCATTTCCTTAATTGAATGAGCTTAAAGGTACACTATACATATAATAAATAACATGTATTAGTAAAAGCATGTATTAATTTGAATTCGTGGGCGAAACTATTTTAACAGGGACATAGATCTTTATTGGTAGGTTTTGTAACATGTTTTTTATTTATAAGAAAATTATGCTTGGTTTTCTCTGATTTCCTTAATTGAATGAGCTAAAAGGTACACTATACACATAATAAATAACACGTTGTATTAGTAAAAGCATGTATTAATTTGAATTCGTGGGCGAAACTAATTTAACAGGGACATAGATCTTTATTGTTTGGGTTGATTATTTTATGTCAAAAGGTGGATGGTTTATAGTATCATTTGGAAAACAGGCAAAAAAGTGTAACTGCATGCATATTCGAGCGACAGTTCATTCAGCCAGAGCAATTTGGACCTTAGCTTTTTTTAATGCTTCCTTCAAAGCTTATTGAACTGGAAACATAAGTATAACTATTATAAATGTCAGGTGTTATAGAAATAAAACTATAATAAAATTGAAGAATTTATGCTTGGAATGGAGATTGCAAAAGAGCTTAGCGTTGAAGATGGACCAAATGTTGATATTCACGCTTAGCAGTTCTGAATCTTCTGTATGAATGTTTAAAACTATTAATCGTATCATTTTAATTTCTAACTTTTTGGCATTTCCGAAGGGTTGAACTGATGTTACCCTTTTTAGTCTTCTTTTACATGCACCCATTTCGAACCCCTCAGTATTCCTTATTATTATACCTGACCACCCGTTGTTTTTAGATTTGTTGAAGGAAGCGTCGTAATTGATCTTCATTACATTCGGTTGGGGAGGAGACCATCTCACCACTTTGTTTCTTTTTGGGCTGAGACCTATGTTGTTTGCCAGTGTATAGTCTCTGTATTGACTTCGAACAAGGGTAATTACTTCTTCACTTCTCATAATGTCCCCGTTATGTATTCGTCTGTTTCTTGCGTACCACAACGCCCAAATACCTACTAAAATTTCACAGTGCCTTCTACGAAGGTTGTTTTCCATCATCCAGCTGAGCCATTCCTTGAAGGACCACTGCAGGTGTTTACCAGGCCAAAGGTAATTCAAACCTCTCCATACTTGCTGTGCCAAGTTACATTCTGTGGTGATGTGCTTGCTGGTTTCTGCTTGGTTTGGACATAATGTGCAAAATGGATCCTGTATCATATATCTGTTGTATAGGACTTGCTTTGTTAGGATGCCTTAAATTTAAGAATTAAAATTATATTTTTTTAAATATACAACTATAACAATAATGATAAAAAATTAAATTATATTTTTAATGTTTCAAAAATTAAGAAATTAAATTTAACTCCCCATAAAAGTATTTTAGGGAATGACCTCTGGTCCCATGTATATTGTAGCCGCAATGCCTTTTTTCATTTCCAATTTAATAATAATATAAATTGTGAAATTAAATGTATGGCTTATGTTTAGTTTCTAACTTTCTCTATAATATTAGCAATTAACATATGAAATTGAAATTCCAGAAATATGAAATGGATAAGAATTGGATGGATTTGTCAAGGGTAAGCAACGAATATCAAAATAGAGTCGAAACTTTTCTAAATTTAGCTTTTGTGAATGCAAGCAGAGAATATGATTCTTTTCGCTTGTAAGAAGTGTGCTAACATTAATTGGCATATTCATGAAGTTGTGTACGAGCATCTAGTTGTTTTTGGATTTGTTCGGGGTATAGAAAATGGATATTTCTTGGAGAGTTTATATCTAATAATTCTTCTTCAATGAGTTATTCGACTTATCTTGCTATTTCTCAACATCAATCTGTTAGAGAAGATGACATGTAATGTATGTTGCGAAATGCATTTAATATGCACAATCATCATCAATTTGTTACAGAAAATGATTATGACAATGATGTTAATGATTTCACTGAGATGGGAAGAAGTGGATGTGCTGAAGAACCAAATGGAGAAGTGGCAAAGTTTTACAAGTTGCTTAATGAAATGAATGAATAACTTTATGAGGGATCAAAATATTCAAAGCTATCTTTCTGCATTCGTCTTTTCCACTTAAAATGCTTGGGAGGGTGGACTGGTAACTCTTTTACGCAATTGTTGGAGTTTCTAGGAGAAATGTTTCCTTTTGCAAAAATCTCTCAATCATGCAAAGATATAAAGAAAATGATAAAATATTTGAGTCTTGGATATGAGAAAATTCATAGTTGTCCGAATGATTGTATGTTGTATTGGGGTGATAAAAAAATCAGGAGTCTTGTCATGTATGTGAAAAATCTCGATGGATGACTAGGGACGCAGAAAATGTGAGTGAGGATTAAGTTGAAGCACGATCAAGAAAGAAACCGATAATGATTATGCGATATTTTCTTCTCATACCTAGGCTACAAAGACTATTTATGTCTGCCAATACTGTTGAGTCTATGAGGTGCCATCATGATGGAAGAACCGATGACAGATTATTACGGCATCCTACAAATTCTTTAGCTTGGAAGTCATTTGACAACAAGTTTCCAAGTTTTGCGAGAGATCTTCGAAATCTCAGGCTCGGTCTTGCAACTGATGGGTTTAATCTTTTCAAAATCATGAGTACTTCGTATAGTACTTGACCTGTTATACTTTTTCCATACAATTTACCTCCATAGATTTGCATGAAACAATCATCTTTTATCTTATCCATGATAATTCCTGGCGAAAAAGGTCCCGGAAATGATATTGATATTTATATGCAGCCGCTTATTGAAGAATTGAAAAAGTTATGGGAAGGGGTCTAAACATATGATGTGTTGAAGAAGGAGAACTTTAATTTACGCATGACTTTATTATGGACAATTATTGATTTTTATGTGTATGCAAATTTATCTGGTTGGAGTACCAAAGGTCGTTATGCTTGCCCTTGTTGTGCTGCACAAACATGTTCAAAGTGGTTGTTTAATGGAAAAAAGGTATCTTATATGGGACATCGTCGGTGGTTAGTTGATAATCATAGATTTAGAAGTCAAAAGAATATGTTTGATGGTACTGAAGAGTTTCAAAAAGCTCCTGACCAAACAATCGAGTTTGATTATTCTCCATGTTGAAACATAACAATTTTACTTATGGAAAGATTAATCATCCACTGAATACATGATCAAAGAAAAAGGCAAAGCAGGTGTATGATTGTGATATTAACCAACTGAGTGATGATGAGTCTGATAAAGAGGATGATCCAAATGAGGTAGACTTGTGGAAAAAGATGAGTATATTCTTCGAGTTTTCTTATTGGAAGGATCACATTTTGAGACATAATCTTGATGTAATGCACATTGAGAAGAATGTTTGTGAGAATATTATCGGACCATTCTCAATGTCGACAAAAAAATCTAAAGATAATCTAAAGAGTCGACTTGACTTAGTCGACATTAAAATTCAGCATGATATTTATCCGCAATTACATCCTACTGGAAACTATTTCTTGCCGCCTTCTATTTTTATCTTTCAAAGAAATAAAAAAAAAGTGTTTTGCATGGTGTTGAAGGATATAAAGGTCCCAGATGGGTATGCATCAAATACATCTCGATGTGTCAGTGTTAAAGATCGAAGACTTTATTCTTTAATGTCACATGATTATCACATATTAATGCAAGATTTACTACCAGTAGCTATATGCAGTTGCATGTCGAGTAAGGTGACATCTTGTATCATTGAACTTTCTAATATAAGGAAATCTAGGTTTTCTTTATCGTTGTTTAAAACAAAACATTTAAATCTAAAAGGATGAAAATAGCTAATGTTAGGCTTTTTATTTTTGAAAATTTCATATGGAGTTTTCTTTAAAATTAGCCTAATCATTAGTCGATTTACAACATAACAAGCGGTATTTGTGGCTTCCGCCCAAAAATATTTTGGCAAATTATTTTCACAAAGCATGGTTCTAGCCATTTCTTCTAAAGTTCGATTTTTCCTCTCAACAACTCCATTTTGTTGAGGGGTTCTAGGTGTTGAAAAATTATGGCTAATACCATTAGAGTCACAAAATTCAGTAAATCCAAAATTTTCAAATTCAGTGCCATGATCACTTCTAACACTAGTGATAGAGTAACCTTTTTCGTTTTGAATTATTTTTGAAAAAGTGATAAAATGTTCTAATGCTTCATCTTTAGTACTTAAAAATAGAACCCAAGTATATCTAGAATAGTCATCTACCAAGACAAATGCATATTGTTTTCCACCCAAGCTAGTAGTCCTAGTTGGCCCAAAAAGATCTATATGGATCAATTGTAATACTCTACTAGTTGATACATCATTAATGGATTTAAAAGAAACTCACTTTTGTTTTCCTTTAGCACAAGCATCACAGATTTTATCATTATCAAATTTTAGTTTAGGCAACCCTCTTGCTAAATCTCCTTGAATTAACCGTTGCAAAACACTCATACTAGCATGTCCTAGTCTCCTATGCCATAACCAACTATCATGCTCATCCTTGCAACTAGGCAAAATTAGTCATATCTATAGAATCTAAATGCACCATGTAAATGTTTCCTATTCTATGACCAATAAGCATAATCCGATTAGATGCAATGTCAATAACTTTACAACCATTAGTTTCAAACATGACATTGAATCCCTTATCACAAAATTGACTAATACTCAAAAGATTATGCTTTAATCCATTCACATATAAAACATTCTTAATTTGTATGGAAGAGGTATTACTTATAGTGCCTATACCTTCAATGTGACCTTTTGAGTTATCACCAAAAGTCACCTCTCCTCCATTTTTGGCGTTGAGCTCTATGAACCGGCTTTTGTCTCCGGTCATGTGTCTTGAGCATCCACTATCAAGGTACTATGAGTTTGAGTTTATTTCCCGTGCCTTGTAGCAATGCTCCTTTTCCTACAAACATAGATTAATTTTTTATTTTTGGAACCCAAATTCTTTTGGGTCCATATTCATTAGTTTCCAAAATCCTAGTCCCCTTAGGTATCCATTTGTGTAGGATATCCTTATCTTAAGCAGTAATGAGTTATTTAGGAACCCATATACTTCTAACGATTTTTCTATTAGAGGTTATTTGGGGACCTCTATGATTGTAGTTTCTAAAACTTTTTCTAACAAAGTTGGTTTTCGAATTTTCTCCTTTTTCAAAACGTTTTGATCCAACTTTAACAAAAGAAGCTTTAAGACCATCAATTTCCTTTTGATGATCATCATTGACCTTTGAAAGTAAATTATGCAAATCAGAATTTTTCTTTTCAAACTCTTCTAGTTTGATTTACACATTTTTATTTTACTTTCAAGATCATTATTGGTGTTGGATATGAGATTATTTTCATTTTTCAATTTCGAAATATCATGTTTATATTTTAAAAATAATTTCTCATAATCCGAAGCCAACCCAGTATATTCCTCTAATAACTCATCATCATAAGATAAATCATCTAAATCAAATGAGTTAGAGGTTACCTTAGAATCTTCCACGAATGCCATCAAGCACAAGTTTGCTACTTCATGTTCCTCTTCATCAGAACCTTCTTCATCGCTTCATGTAGCCACATGAGCCTTGTGCTTATTCTTTGATTGACCCTTTCTCTTAAATTGTGGGCAATCATATTTGACATGCCCTGGCTTTTTGCATTCATAGCAAATGATCTGGTCCTTCTCTTTTGGTTCATTTTTGAAGCCTTCATTTCGTTTGAATTTTTTTCCTCGGTAAGGTCTCATAATTTTTCTGAACCGTTTGGCAAACAATGCATTTCCTCGTCATCGTCATCTTCATTTGAATCACTCTCATCTTTTTTGGATTTGAGAGCAACTCCAATGTTTTTCTTCTTCTCATTTTCCTTTGGTGTCTCGTCAATCTTATCGAGGTCCACCTCATCTTCAAGAATCATTTCATGAGTGAGGAGGGAACTGATTAGCTCTTCAAGAGTTAAGGACTTTAGGTTCTTAGCCTCGATGATTGCCATCTTCTTTGATTGCCACAATTTTGGAAGTGAGTAAATTAACTTCTTTACAAGCTTTTCGTTTGAAATGATCTCTCCATATGATTTGAGACCATTGACAATCGTTGAAAATCTATCCGTCATAGATTTGATATCTTCATTTGGTTTCATCCTGAAATTTTCATAGCTATGTGTTAGAAGACTAATTTTAGATTATTTTACCTTGTCGGTGCCTTCATGAGTGACTTGTAGTTTATCTCATATTTCTTTGGCAGTTTTACAAGATGAAACTTTTCCATATTCATATGGTCTAAGCGAAAAAAATATGACATGGATGGCTTTGGAGTTGAGTTGGAACATTCTTGTCTCTCATTCACTCCACAATATTGGATGAGTGAGAGGCTTGATATATCCATCTTCTACAACATTCCATGCTCTCATGTCATTTGCTTGAATGAAATACATCATCCTATTCTTCCTGTAGGCATAGTTAGCTCTATTAAAGAAAGGAGGCTTGTTGACGGGCATCGAATTGAGAATGGAGTCGAAGTTTGAAGTAGAGGACATTGATGACTTGATTATCGATGTAACTCTTCCCGAATCAACTTAAGAGGAGATTAAACCTTTAAATGAGTGAGGCTCTGGTACCAATTGTTAAGTTAATCGATCGATGAATATGGCCAAGAGGGGGGTGAATTGGCAATTTAAAATTTCGGTGGAAGCTTTTGCAGAAAATTGAAAAGATTTGTACATCGATTTAGAGTGATTCGACTTTCTCAACCAAAGTCTACGTCTACTACCTTAGCTATACACACTAAGGATTTTCCACAAATTCACTCATTTGTCTTTCTTTTGAGGACAAAGAGTAACCTTACAAATCCCTCAATAATTATACCCCAAATTCTTGAGAACACTCTCTCCCAAAGAGAACAATACAAATTTTGCAAACTTACAAGAAAATCCTCACAAGGCAAGATGCTTGCACAATTCTAGAACAAAGAAAGAACACTAAAAAATAATATAATTGAGCACAATAAGTGTTCTTGAAAGCAAAAATGAATATTGAATGAAATAGGCTTGAAAATGCTCAAACTTGAGGTTTGATGCTTTCTCTTTGATTCTCTCTTGATTCTTGTTGATTATTGTTTCTTTTTGTTGATCAATGACTTCTAAGCTTGTTTAAATACTCCTTCATTTGATTCTGAACGTTGGGGATTATTAGTGGAGTCAATAGAGCCGTTTAAGTGTGAAAACAATTAATAAAACTGTTGGGAGCGTCTGGTGCATCAATGCATAAGGCTAGTGCATCGGTACACTATGTGTAAAATTCAAATATTTCGACCATTGGACCCTTAGTGTATCGGTGCACTAAGAGTGTATCGATACATAAAATGCATTCGATGTTTTAAAATAGCATGTGTGCATCGATGCATGACTTGTGCATCGATGCATAAAATGCATTCTATGTTTTCATAAAACCCTGAGTGCATCGATGCATGGTATGTGCATCGATGCATATAATGCATTCGATGTTCAATTTATTCAATGGTGCATCGATGCATGGATTGATGCATCGGTACACTCCTTTGAAAAATTGATTTTAGGCTCATTTTTTGTTCGAAATACTTTGTGAAAATTGTTTAAAAAATAGTTTAAGTATAAAACATAATTTTACACATTAGTAAGGATTGAAATTGAACTTTGAAAGACTTGGAGTATATTTTGATATTCGATTAATTAAATCGAATATACTTAGAAAATCATTTGTAAAATCTTAAAATTCAATTATACTTAATTTGTTATATCGAAACATCAAAATGATTTCAACAACAGAGCTTCTCCAAGTTTGGATCCATAGTGACTTCTGGAAGACTAACGTGAATTCTTACCGTTGATTTAGCACCACTTATTCTCCTTTGGGGGAATTCCTAAGCCTGAAATGGAAAGAAGGTGTCCCAAAACAAAAATAGATAAAGGTATTCACACACCTTCGGGATAGGGATATTGTCTGGAGAGCCCCCTGATTAACCCATAGAGACATAGTTTTTCGATATGGAGACTCATAAAATATGACATTACTTGGATTATGGGAAGGAGTCGGATACTCTCCACTTTTGGCACTTCGTTGGTATGGGGCACTCCAGTTTGTCCTAACAACACATGGAATATATGGATCAGAATTTGCATATCATGGGGAGAACTACAAGAAAAAAGTTAAAGAAGTAAACGAGTCATGGAAGAAAATGTTCCGTATAGATGTTGTGACAGCTAAGGACATGCTTACCCCAGGCTATTTAGAATGTTGTATATTAAGGAAAAATGATACCATCCCAATGCCAGACCATGAAGATACTCGAACCATGGAAGAACATCTTAAGCATTTTCCCTCCAAACTAGAGATATCAATGAAAGAATTTGAAGCTGAAAAGAAGGAGCTGAAACAAAGTCTAAGGGATCTGGAGGCTGAAATATTCCAGTGGAAGTTGGATAATGATACCCAGAAGGATCGGGCAGACAAGTTAGAGAAGGAATATAAGAAAATCTATTTTGAGCTTGAAGAATTGAGAAAATGATACCAAGAACAAGTTCAGAGCAATTCCAATCTAAAGAGGTCTTCTGAGTACTGGAAAAGTGAATCTAGCAGCTTGAAGAGGAAGTTTAAAGGACAGGAAGAAAGAGAAACCTTGAAAGAACATCAAAAGACTTCTCAGAGATTTTTGTTAGACAGTCAGCACCAGAATAAGCGTTTTAGGATCCAGATAACTGATTTAGAGAAATCTCCTCAAAAACAACTAGAGTAGGATGGCAAAACAATAACTGAGTTGGAGGCCATTATAGACGTATTCAAGAAACAAGCAAGTGCGCTTCAGAGTTCCCTTTGATGGGGGATTTCAGTGGCGTTTTCATTGGGTACAGGCCCAGGAAAGAGTGAAAGCTAGAGATACAGTCATCTGATATTTCTTGACACAAGTACAAAAAGCTGCTCATTATTTGCACGGTTTGGAAAGGGAAGTCGGAGTGGTCCGACAGGGTATTCAACCAGTAACAGATGAAGGGAGAAGACTTGTTAACCTATTAGAAACTGTTCGGGTTTAGAGGATTTAGTCAAAACGTACCTTCAAGATATTTTTATCTCTTAAATAAATAAAACACTTTTGTCTCAATAAAGATTTTTATTATAACAGACACATTTCCTGGATCAATGCCTCTAATCATCATGCATCATACATTATTTTCATACCTTGCATTTCATTTTTTTTTCATGTTTACATTCACATTAACTAATAGAAAAATATATAGGGAACAAACACCAGCCATGGACACACAACATCCTTACAATACCCGCACAAAGAAAAGACAAATGGAAACCAAAATTGCTCAACTTGAAGAGAACATGTTGAAGTTGCAAAGGGAGTTAGAAGAAAAAGATAAGTCAGAATAATCAAAGTACTTTGGAAACAATAACTAAAAGCCAAGAATATTTCGTTGATCAAATTGTTGCTAGGCTATCTGGTTTGAATCAGGCAAACATGCCTTGGGTAGGGTCATCTGAAGGGGTAGCTATGCCACCTACCCCATAGGTGATTATCTCACCTGGAATCTTACTAGGACAACAAGGGGACACATCTGCTGCAAAAGCCTCGTCTACTGTAAAGATACAAACTTCTCTATCTAACCCTAAAAATAATCAGAATGATTACCTTATATCAGATTTTGATGAAGAAGACAAAGCAAAGAAAATGAAAGAAAAGATTAAACTGTTAGAAGACCAAATAAAGGCGGTTAAGGGGAACCATGATTATTATGGAGTCAATGCTCTAGAGCTGAACTTAGTCCCGTATTTGGTGCTCCCTCCAAAATTCAAAATACCCGAGTTTGAGAAATTTGATAAGAACATTGCCCTTCAGCCCACATTACCATGTTCTGTCGGAAGATGATAGAATATGTAGGAAATGATCAGCTTCTGATTCATTACTTCTAGGAGAGCATGCCTGGTTCAGCCATCCGGTGGTACAATCAGCTGAATCGATCTCATATCAAGACCTGGAAAGATTTAGCCAAGTCAATCTTGGAACAATACAAGAACATAAATGATATAAGACAAGATCGGGTCACGCTACAAGGCATGAAGAAGAAACATAACGAGAGTTTTAGACAATATGCACAGAGATGAAGGGATTTAGCTATGCAAGTTAATCGACCCTTGGATGAGAAAGAAATCAAGAAGCTCTTCGTGCAAACCTTGAATACTCCTTACTTTAGGCACCTGGTTGCAATCATATCAGGAAATTTTTCTGACTTAGTTATGGCCGTGGAAATGATTGAAATTGCCATAAAATAAGGCAAGATTGATGGAGGGGAATCAAGAATGAAACCTCCTATGAAGAAGAAATAGGGAGAGATTAACAACATTAACACCTATAGTTCCAGTAAAGGTGCTACAATCTCTAACTTAAAAACAACTGTAGCTGTACCATCAGGTACTTCTAGTCAAAATCCGAGGGAACCTAGGAAAGAAAGAGAAAATGAGCATTTCTATCATATTCCCATGACATACAAGGAACTGTATCAACAACTCTTTGACACTCATGTAGTGTCACCATATCCGGTGGAACCTATGAAGCCCCCATACCCCATATGGTATGATGAAAATGGTCATTGCGAATATCATGGCGGTGTGCCTGGGAATAACATTGAGAATTGCCTCGCATTCAAGATAATTGTACAAAGAATTCGTAACAAGAATTGAATCCATTTCGACTCAGGAGCACCAAATGTTGCACAAAATACTTTGCCTAACCATCAAGAGATTAGGATTAATGCAGTCACTATAGATAAAAACAGGAAAATTAAGACTGATGTTTCTGAAATAAGGTCTCTTTTGGCTTGGGTATGGAGAAAAAAGGTGAAAGCAGGGTTTCTTGCACCATATTTTGATACATCAAGGAGTGGAGAGGGTAACCACTGTTGTTACCACAATGAAGAAGGGTATAAAGTGCAAGATTGCCCGGAGTTTAAAGATATGATCCAACTAATGATGAATAAGAAGAAGCTGGAATTCTATGAAGAAATCCAAGACTCTCCAGAAGCATATGTTTGTGCAACTAGAGAATCATCCGAAAGCAGATACGGTAGGGGTCGTCCTTTGGCAATTACCCCTAAAGTGACAGGATACAAAACACAAGCAAAGGTGGTGATCACAGTACCCCAACATTTTCCCTACAAGGGCAGCAACCAAGTGCCTTGGAGGTGTGAATTCCAAGTAAGAACCTTGAAGGAAGATGATAACGAAGTGGGGCATGTTGTGGGAAAATGCTACTTCCAAGAGGCTAAGTCCACCCAAAGCCCACTTGAACCATTCAAAGGAGATGTGCTGACAATAAACGAGCCAATAAAGGAGAATGAAGCTATAGAGTTTTTGAAATTTTTAAAGCACAGTGAGTACAACATCGTAGATCAATTACATAGCCTATCGACTCGTGTTTCAATATTGGCACTGGTCTAAGTTCAAAGGCGCACATAGAAGCACTTTTGAAGATCCTAAATCAAATGTTTGTGCCAAAAGACATACCAGTCAGCAAGATGGATCGACAGGTCAACAATATCCAAGCTGATAATCTCATTTAATTTTCAGATGATGAGATTCCGTCTAGAGGAAGAGGTCGAGCTAAGTCTTTACACATCACCACTCATTGTAAGGGGCACGCCTTATCGAGTATGTTAATTGACAATGGTTGAGCCCTTAATGTAATACCTTTGGTTACACTGAAAAGTCTTCCAAAAGACGCTTCCTAATGGGAACATACCAGAGCGTGGTCCGAGCATTTGACAAGACCAAGAGGGAGCTAATTGGCAAGATTGAGATACCTTTAACCATCGGACCTGCTACATACAATATTGAATTTTTGATAATGGATATCATGACTTCTTACAATTGCCTTCTGGGATGCCCTTGGATCCATCAAGCTGGAGCAGTACCGTCTACGCTGTACCAAAAAGTCAAGTTTGTCATCAATGGGACTCAGGTAATTATAAATGATGAAGAAGATACCATGGCGAGTGTAACCACTGATGCCCTATACATAGAAGCAAATGATGAAGTGATAGAATGTTCATTTTGATCCTTAGAGTTTGTGAATACCACATTTATGGCTGAAGAAGGAAAGATTCACAAACCTCGGCTCTCTGAATACACTAAAATGGAGATCAAACAGACCTTGGGAAGAGGTGCCAAGGTGGGAAGAGGATTTGGTAGTATGTTGCAAGGAAGGATCAATCTCTTCCTTCCTATAACAAAGCTAGACCAGTTCGAGCTTGGTTTTCAGCCCAGTTAACAACAGAAGAGGGAGGAAATCCAGAAAGGCCAAGATAGAAGATTAGCCAAATTGAACGGGAAAGATTTTCAATGGGAACCCATGGTTTTTCCACATATTTATGAAACATTAAAATCTGGTGGTTATGGGTTTGGGACGATTTCACCAGATTTAGAGGATGCTTTGAAATATTTGAGTATTAATAATGTAACCGTAGATAATGTTGAAAATATGGACGGGTCAGGAATCTGCCCTTTGCCACCTGTATCAGTGCTTAGCAACTGGACGGCTGAAGAATTACCTGTGGTTTCAAATTTCTTTTAGAGTAATACTCAAACTATCCCAATTCTTTTACACTCAGGGCAATGGGTGATCTTTTGTAAGGGTGAATAAATGTTTTTTAAGTTCAATAAAAGATGCAGTTTCTTTCACGACAAACATTTTTCTTATTTCTTTTAAACTCAATTTTCTTATTTCTTTTAAACTCAATTTTCTTTCATTCAGTACTTTTCTTTTGAATTCAATCTTCTTTCATACAATACTTCATTTTATCCTCTTTGAAATTTAATCTTTGGCCATTCCGTGTGGGATATTTTCCTCTCACACATATACATTTCATTTTTCCTTCAGGTCCCAAGATAATGATAATACAAGCCCTTATGATACTAACTCGGAATTGGATTTTGAACAGTTCATTTGTCTTGGGGAAGTTGATGAATGTGAAAATGAAGACAAGTGCAGTTTACCCTCCGAATTGTTAAGGATGATAGAAATAGAAGACAAGCAAATATTGTCACATGAAGAAAAAATCGAAGTCTTGAATCTGGGTACATAAGAGGAAAGAAATGAAGTCAAAATTGGCACAACTTTCTCAACTGAGGCAAGACAAAACTTAATATTCTTACTTCAAGAATACAGAGATATGTTTGCATGGTTGTATCAAGACATGTCGGGGCTAGATACAAATATGGTAGTCCACAAACTACCAATCAAAACATAATGTAAACCTGTGCAACAAAAACTAAGGATAATGAGACCTGAAATGCTCCTTAAGATCAAGAAAGAGGTCAAGAAACAGTTCAATACCGACTTCCTTCAAGTGGTCGAGTCCTAAAGATAACTTTCCTCTGCCGCACATAGACACTTTGGTGGATAATATTGTCGGGAACACTTTCTTCTCATTCATGGATGGATTCTCAGGATATAACTAAATTAAGATGCATCATGAGGACATGGAAAATACTACATTCATCACAATGTGGGGAACTTTCTACTACAAGGTGACACCCTTCGGATTAAAGAATGTCGGGGTAACATATAAAAGTGCTATGGTGACCTAGTTTCATGACATGATGCACAAAGAAATCGAGGTTTATATCGATGACATGATTATTAAAGCATAAACTAAAAATGAACATGGCGAAAATCTGAGAAAACTCCTTCAAGATTAAGAAAGTTCCAGCTGAAATTGAACCCCAGCAAGTGTACCTTCGGGGTAATATCTGGAAAATTGTTAGGCTTTGTGGTCAACAGGAGAGTAATCAAAGTTGATCTAGATAAAGTCAAAGCCATCCAAAAATTACCTCCCCCATAAACACAAAAAGAGGTTCAAGGTTTTATGGGAAGATTAAATTACATAACGCGGTTCATATCTCAACTAACTGACAAGTGCGACCCAATTTTCCGCCTTATTTGAGAAAACAACTCTGGAACATGGGATGAGAAGTGCCAGACTGCATTTAAAAAAAATAAAAGAATACTTATCTCACACTCCTATCTTAATATCCCCCATCCAAGGCAAACCTCTATTCTTGTATTTATCTGTATTCAAGAATTCAATGGGGTGTGTTATGGGTCAGAAATATGAATCCAGGAGGAAGAAAAGGGCCATTTACTACCTGAGCAAGAAGTACATTGATTGCGAAGTCAGATATCGTCACATCAAAAATGTCTGTTGTGCTTTAGTCTGGGCTACACGTAGACTTAGACAATACATGTTGTAGTACACCACTTGGCTGATTTCCAAGTTAGATCCACTAAAGTATATGATGGGTGTGCATGCTCTCTTTGGAAGGTTAGCTCGATGGCAGATGTTGTTATCTGAATTTGACATCGAGTACGTGAGCCAAAAAGCTATAAAGCCAATGTCGTATCGGATTTCTTGGAAAGTAGAATATCTGAAAATTACGAGCCACTAGACTTTGACTTCCCAGACGAAGACTTGATGGCCATATCCTTAGAAGAAGCAAGTACTTCTACATGTGATTCCTGGAAAATACATTTTGATGGTGCATCAAATGCATTAGGACTTGGAATTGGAGCAATACTGATCTCCCCTGAAGGAAATCATTATACATTCACTAGGAGACTAAATTTTGATTACACTAACAACATAGTAGAATATGAGTCTTGCATTTTGGGGATTTGAGCTACTATTGGACAAAATATAAAGACCTTACGGGTATATATGAGATGAAGGATGTAAAGCTAGTAGAATATCGAAAGCTAATACTGGATCTACTCAAAGAATTTGATGAAGTCTCTTTCCATTATGTGCCTAGAGAAGAAAACCAAATGGTTGATGCTTTAGCTACCTTGGCAGTCGCATTCAAGGTTTGTGGGGAGTCTGATATGATGCCAATAGACATGTAGTCGTATGAGTACCCAACTCATTGTTACCAAATTGAGGAAGTAAAACACATTAAGCCCTGGTATCATGACATTTTGGAATACATAAAAAACCGAAGTTATTCAGAGGAAGCTACCAAAATTGATAAAAGAACTATTAGAAGGATGATAGCTTGATATGTTCTTGATGGGGAGGTCCTGTACAAGAAAAGAAATGATCAGATATTGTTGAGATGTGTAGATGTAGAAGAGGCAAATATGATATTAGAAGAGGTACATAATGGAGTTTGCGGAACACATGCGAATGGATATATGATGTCGAGGTAAATTATGAGATGCGAATATTTTTTGTCCACATTGGAAAGCGACTGCATCAATTATGCTAGAAGATGTCACAAATGTCAAATCTATGGGGATAAAATCAATGTTCCACCTCAACCTCTTATTGTAATGATCACACCATGGCTATTCTCTATGTGGGGCATGGATGTTATCGGATAAATTCATTCGAAGGCTTCAAATGGCCATCATTTCATTCTTATGGCAATTAACTACTTCACAAAATGAGTAGAGGTTGCATCATGTGCCCATGTCACTCAATCCACTATTTGTAAGTTCTTGAAAAAAGAGATCATATATCAGTATGGTTTACCTGAAACAATCATTACCGATAATGCCACGAACCTAAACAATAAGATGATGGATGCTACGTGTGAACAATTTAACATAAAGCATCACAACTCTACTGTTTATAGACCGAAAATGAATGGAGCAGTAGAAGCGGCAAACAAAAACATTAAGAAGATAGTTGAGAAAACAACTAAGACGAGAAATTACTTTTGCTCTATTTGCTTATCGAACCTCGGTAAGAACTTCGACTGGGGCAACCCCGTTTTCACTAGCATATGAGATAGAGGCAGTACTGCCCATTGAGGTAGAGATTCCATCACTCTGGGTCTTGTCAGAAGTTAAACTAGATGATGCAAAATGAGTCCAAACTCGATATGATCAGTTGAACCTAATAGAGGAAAAGAGATTGAAAGCCATTCATTATGGTCAAATCTACCAGAAATGAATGATCCTAGCACATAATAAAAAGGTGCACCCAAGAGTATTCTACAAAGGAGATCTTGTATGGGTTGGTTTCGTTTTGTTTTTTGATTTTTTTAAAAAGAAAAAGTCGAGGATCTAGGAAAAAAGAGAACTTTTTTTTCGAAAGATTTTTTTCAGATCTAGTTCTCTATGAGACTCTTTTATGAAAACTAATTAAATATTTGGAAATAGGGGAACAAGAGCTTTCGAATGGTGTAAAAAAGGTTCGGTTTTGCAGCGATGAATGGCGGCTGGCGCAATCCATTGCGGTCAGCGAGGTGGAGCATGGTCGGATTCTGGGTTTTACTTGAATGTTCTTCGTGTTATGAAGAACACGAAGAACATTTTCAGAGAAAATGTTGAAGCTTTGTTTGATTGATTTGGGGTGAAGGAAAAAATGATTTTTGTTTGTAAAATTTGGGTTTTATAGTCGATCCGATGACCCTTTTTGAGACCCCTAGGGTCTGCGTATTTTACCGTGGATAGGATATAATTGCAGCACTGGTCCCTCTAATATTTTTAAAATCCAGTTTTTCCTTTAAATTTAATTGTAGTTTTGATTTTTTTCTTTTAATTTCACCACTTACTTTAATTTTTAAAATTTAATTCACATTTGTTTTATTATTTTAGGCTATTATATTTTATGAGTCATTAATCCAATATTAACCGTTCTTTTATTTTTATTTATTTTTTTATTTAAATTTCAGTAATTTTTTATCTTTATTTATATTTTGCAATTGTTATTTTATTTTAAATTTAATTGACTTTTTCTTTACGTTATTTTTTATCTTGTATTTTCAATATGCATGATTTGTTTTTGCTCCGTTTATTTCAATTTACTATTATGTTTTTTTTATTTCTTGGTATATATCTATATTTTTTAATTTAGCCTAAAGTATTATAATTTAACTTTTGTCTCTTTTTCTTTTGATTAATTCAATATTTCATTTTTTTAAGATCCTTTCGACCTTTAGGAGTACTCTTAAATCAATTAAAGGTAAGTAATTTGAATCGTATTTTTTCTTTTTAATTTAACTTGCAATTTTCTTAATTAAGACAATTGTAAATTAAATTAGTACCGAAAAGGCAGTGCAAGGGTGCTAATCCTTCCTTGACTGTAATCGACTCCCGAATCTGACATATTTATGGTAAAATGCATATCAGGTAAGAAGGTGTCTGATCAACCTAATTTTTATATTTTAAAAATAAATGATCGGTGGCGACTCCAACCCATTTACTTAAGTCGAAGCCCAATTCTGGGCCCACCCGAAAGACGGCCGCGACACTAAGTAGAGAAGTTTGGTTTGGTTCTTATGAACAAAGGTTTTAGTTTAAAAATGAATAACACTTGGGGATTTTCTTGTTTTGGGGAAGTGTTCTTGGGATTTTAGGTTATAAAATGGTGATATTTGGTGTTTTTGGGGAAGTTTTGATCCTAAAAAACAAAAAGTGATTGGGAGTTGAGTGTTGCTATGAATCAAAGTTTGGTTTTTTGGGGATATTCTTGAGGTTTTATGGCTTTTGATATTGAAAAACACATTTGGGAATATTTTTGGTGTTTGTGGGGATCAAAGTGGACATTTGGGATGAATGTAAGTTGAACATGTGATGAACTTGTATAATTTTTGATAAAAAATGGGAGAAATGGTCAGCCATTAGAGAGGAAATGGACAGCCATTAGAGAGGAAATGGACATGAAGAGAAAACATTTCGGAAAAAATTAAATTATGTCTTAAAATTTTGTCTTTTATACTATATAAACTTTTAGGAAATTTGGTTCATTAAATGCCAATTTTTTTAGCGTGTTTTTGCTCTATTTTGTGACTTTTCATTCGTTTTATTTTGGTCACTAAATGTTTGTAAATCGTTCCCTGAATTTTGAATTGAGTGCAATTTAGTCCCAAATTTTATTTTAATTATTTCTTTTATTTTATTAAATGTGCTTAACTATTAAATGTGGATGCTAATTTTAAAATATTTTAAAATAGTCATGTGTTTAAACATAGATTAAAGCCTTTATATTTTAAATCTCCCAATTTAGTCACCAATATCAAACCTTAGATTTTAAATTAAAACTTTATCCTCAAGTGTTCTTCATGTTCATTAATTTGTTTATCAAAAAACCAAGTTGTGATCCAAGAATAACATCAAAACTCACCCGAAATTAGTTTTTGGAAGATCAAAAACCCATATTTCCTAAGAAATATCAATTCTTCAAAAACTCATTTTAATCCTCCAACAACAACCAAAAGTCACTACATGTTATTTTAGGATCAAAACCCAACTTTTCCCTTAAATTTCCAAGAACATCAAGAACACCCAAAATAATCTTAATCATAAAACAACCCAAACACCCAATATTAACACAGTAACCATGGCCGAAACACCTCCTCACCGCCAGACTTGACGCCAGACTGCCACCCAAACTGTCGGTCGAAACTCACCCGAACCAAACTTATTCGAACCAAAAATAAAGGAAAAAAAGACTAACCCAAAAACGTGCTTCCCTCTGACAATGGAAAGCTTCCCTTCCTTTTTCTTTCGAACTTCTAATGATGCTTTTGTTTGCTATATCTTGGTGTCATTATTAGTGATAATGATAAGAACTATTTATAGTGTGATTTTTGCTCCCCGGATCCAACTATTCCTACCCAAAACCGTTAGGAAACGGTTGTAACGGCCTCAGATCTAGAACGTTTAGAAACATTTTAGTTTTTGCTAATTTTTATGATTTTTTAAATGGTTCAAACTTGATCGACAATGACAGAGCATGGTGGCGGATGACGACGGATGACGATAGCTCACTGAGGAAGAAGACCAGGTCGGCACGTGAGCCATACGCGCTGGTGACGCGCCTGTGAACTCCCTAGCCGGTGACAATATTTGTGATGCCTTAGCTTCCTCTTAGAGAAGATAAAAATTGAATCTTGATTTAACACTTGGATTGATGATGTGGCTTCATGGTGGCCTTAGGATCTTACTTCTCATCCAAGGGCTCCCATGCATTTGTGTTTGTTTCACAAGGATTGGTGCCTCCCTAGCCCTTGAATCGAAGCTCATCAATGGCTAGGATTGATTTGTGATTTAACCATTGATCAATGACATTACCACCTAAAGAGTTGGGCCCTCATAAATGATTTGTCCCCTTTCAAATTTCAAAGTCAAAATCTCCCCCACCTACAAGCAACAAAATTAGAGGCTAGGCTTTGAAAATAAGGATTTTTTTATATATATTTTTTAATGCATGTATATTTTTAATAAAAGAAAGGGCTTGTGTTGGGCCAATGTAAAAAAACAATGTAAATAGACTAACCTATTAATGCAAATAGACTCTTTATTTGGGTTTTGTTATTATTAAAAAGAAAATTAAAAATGGGCTCACATTCTAACATGGACTATTATTTATAAACTATATAGTATATACAAACTACATAAAATACAATGTAACACACACAAATATAACATGCAACACTAAAATATTAATAATATGCAATGTACCATGAAACATGCAATGTAACTTATATTAATATGTACATGCAATTATTATTAACATGCTAATTATCTAATATATACAACTAGCACATGCAAAAAATTATACTATATGAAATGATATATTTAATACCTAAAATATATTATATGTAAACTACATATACTGCATATTATATTATAATACGCCACGTGGGTGTTACCACTCAGATAAAATGGGTGATGACAGAGTGTTTCACTGTGAGAAGCCCAGTTCTCTTTGTATAAAACAAATATGGGATATTAAGACTCTGTATCGACTATCGAAAGCTTAACAATCTTACGTTTTTAAAAAGTATCATTTGTCTAGGATTAATGATTTGTTTGACCAATTTCAAGGACTACAGTCTTTTGAAAGATACATTTAAAATATAATTACTACCAACTCAAGGTGAAAGCTTTTATTGATGTCATTTATGTTAACTAATGCCCCTGCTACCTTTTTGGATTTGATGAATCAGTATTTCGACCCTATCTGGACCAATTTATGGTTGTGTTCATTAATAATATATTGGTGTATTCTCTAACTAAAGCGGAGCACAATGAGCATTTGAGGGTTGTTCTATAAACTTTAAGAAAACATAAGTTGTATGGTAAGTTAAGCAAATTTGACTTTTGGCTTAGTGAGATAACTTTTTTGGGACATATTGTATCGACTAAAGGTATTCGAGTGGACCCGAGTAAAATATAGGTTATTATAAGCTAGAAGCAACCCAAGAATGTTTTTGAGATCCGTAGCTTCTTGGGTTTAGATGGTTATTATCGTTTCTTTAAGGTTTATCTATCATTGAAACTCTTCTGACAAAGTTGCTGAGGAAGGGTGTTCCTTTTGTTTGGTATAAAGCTCAGTAAGCTAGTTCTGAGAAATCGAAGACCATTTTGACTTAAGCCCTAGTTTTGATTCAACACGATTTTTCTCATTATACAATGATGTTTCTCATTATAGAATGATTTGTGTTCTGAATCAATATTTTAAGGTTGTAGCTTATGTGTCACGTTAATTAAAGTCGCATGATCGCAATTATCCCACCCATGATCTAGAGTTAGTTGCAACATTTTTGCTCTGAAAATCTGGAGACATTATCTCTACGAAGAGAAGTGTTATATCCATATCGATCAAAAGAGTCTGAAGTATATGCTTACTCTGAAAGAGTTGAATCTAATAAAATATCATTAGTTGAAACTTCTGAAGGATTATGATTGCGAGATAGAGTAACATTCAGTAGAGCCAATGTTGTGACTGATGTTCTGAGTCATAAAATGGTATCCAACATTAGAACCTTATTTTTCAGGATGAGTTGATATGATGATATTAGTTTATTGGAAGAATTATAGGTTAAATCCAATCTTGATGAGGAAATCAAAGCTATATAGCCTCAAAATACTTCCTTGTTACCCATAATGAAGAAGGTTGAGCAAGGATCGAGCTCGGATTATACTTTTGATTAGGATAAAATGTTTTGCTTCAAAGGTCATTATTGTGTACCTGAAGATGAAAAGTTAAACTGAGCTATCCTTAGTGAGTCTCATAATATCCCCTATGCTATGTATCCTAGAGGCGATATGATGTACCGTAATCTAAGATAAAGATATCATTGGGTTGATATAAAAAAGATATTTCTGATTTTGTGACGAGGTGTTTGACTTGTCAACATGTTAAGGCATAACATCAACATTCATCTGGTCTATTGCAACCTACTAAGGTTCCTGAGAGGAAGTGAGAATATATTTAAATGGACATTATTACCGATCTACCTCTAGCTCCTAAAAAGGATTATGTCTAGGTGATTGTTGACCAACTTACCAAGTAAGCCCATTTTATTCCTGATCAAGTTAATTGCTTTCTAGACAAGATGGCTAAGTTATATATCTCTGAGATTGTCATATTGCATGGTGTTTCATTTTCAATAATTTTTTAATGAGATCCGAGATTTACATCGAGATTCAGAAATGCTCTACATAAGAGTCTAGGTGATACGATCCAAACTAGCTCCAACTTTCTCCTTGACTTTAACACACCATGGATACTCTTCATTGTTGTTTCTAAGGGAGTTTTTCATTACCCTATCTTATATTATATCATTTATACATTCTATTATATCATAAGCATGCATTCACATGTTAGTATAAATTATCATATTATTATTTCCATCCTATGCTTATTTGAACATGTTTTTCATATTATTCAAATATATGCTATGATTACATGTCATTTCTTAGGATATTATTATTACATGTTTCCATTTATCATTTATGAATACCATGTTATATGATATTCATGCATATAATATATACCCATATCTTTATGATTGATACACAATGTTATAACCATGTTAGGATAGTCTTATAATCATATTAAGCATGATTATCATACATACATCAAGGCAGCATCATTATAAATCATTTCATTAGTTCATATGCATTCATATTAGCTCTTAAGCTTCATGCATTATCTTACACATATTTTGAGATGATATAATTAGCTCATGGCCTTTAAACTTACCTCACGTTACCATAAACAAACATGGCAGGAAGGTATTTAGCTCATATCAGCTCAATACCATGGAATTACCTTAATTCCTTGCACATGTAGGTACATTGGAGCATGATGCACGTTGAGGTAGCTTGGTGAATGATTTGGACGTCATATGCAACTCACAAACAGCTTACAAAGTACAAGGCAGCTCATGGAACACTAAGGGAAGCTCGATTTAGCTGGAGGAGCTTAAGGCTAGATAAACTTAGCTAGTTGGACTATTTGGAGCTGAGTTGCCAAAAGTGATGTCAAAGGTAGCTGAATGTAGCTGAACATAATGTTAAGGAGCTCACAAGGACTTAGCTAGGAAGCTTGTTCATAAACAGCCCATGTTAGCTAGCTAGCTCCATAACTCAAGATAGCTTGAAGGAGACACATGCACGCCCAAGAGAGAACACATGACCAGCCATCATTCCATGCACAAGGCTGCACCACAAGGCTTCCTAGAACACCCATATTCCTTGCATATGACCAGCCCCTATACGCCTTGCATGTGGCTCATTTAGGCACCAAGATGAAGAGTTCTCTCCCTATTCGGCCAAGCCATGTGTTTTGCATGTTATCAGCCCCCATGTGCCTTGCATGTGGTTCATTTAGGTGCCAAGATGAAGAGTTCTCTCCCTATTCGGTCAAGCATCAACTACCATCCAAATTGGCACCAACATGAAGTGACACAAGAACTATTCGGCCAAGGGTTATTACCCTCCATTTAAACTGAATCGTTATCTGTATTTAGCATTAAATTAAATCTCTATAGTAAGGCACAAGGCTGGCCAAATCTCCTTGTAATTATTCGGCCATGTCTCTCCATTTCCTATAAATAGGAAATCATTCATCATTTGTAATCAGAGCATTATTTTTAATTGAAGTAAGATTATTCTCTTTCTTAAGTCCTGGTGACTTTTTATCGACTTATCAAGTATTTTATACTTGTGGCGTCAACCCCTTCCTTTTCACCTTGATACTTCTGGTTCCTAGTTCTTATAACTAGTGGGTCAAAGTACTTGTAAACCACCCCTTAAAGAAGTAATATAAAGTATGGGTCTCTGCTCTCTATAGCATTGGTTCGTCTTTAAGCCTTCTTTAAGATACTATCCTCTCATCCATTCCATTGTTTCGATAACCAAACCCATAGCCATATCCATCAACTTTCGCTTCCATCTCTTAATTATTAAACAACCCACCTTTTTACCCTTACGTTTACCACCTTAACCTTTCTATTTTTGAGTCATTCACTTTGCAGGTTGTTTTGCTTCCTTCCTAGATCCACAATCAAACGAGAAGGTAGAATTACCTTATATCAAGCGGTTATCAGAGCTTTGGTGGAAGAAGCAACGTGCAACAACAACAACAAAAATACAAAAAGAAGTGCAAGTGAAGTGCAAAGTCAAAGAAAAAGAAAATCAGAAAAGAAATTGAAGCACTCCAAAAAAAAGAAAGAAATTCAGCATTCAAAAATAAGAAAAGCAAAGAAAAGAAAAGAAAGAAAGTTGAAGCACTCATCAACAATTCTCATCACCAAGCAAGTCAAGTAAGCCGTTTAAATTGATTGTGGTGATAGAAGGTTGTAAAGTGACTTGTGTAAGTAACCCCTTTTGTTCTTTTCTTTCTATTTCTATTTCTAAGCCACCCTTTCATTATATTTATTTTTCCCTTCCTACTAACCTTTTTTGCAGCTGACGCCAAACAAGTAAAATTTACTTGATATAGTCTTGAGTAAAGTTCTCTAGAACTTGAGACAAGAGAATCGAGAGGAAAAAGGCTAGAGCGTGTGAGATCAGAAGAGGACAGGTAAAAGCCATTAAAGTCCTAGAGTGCAAACACGAGCAGATTGAGTGACATTCAAGTTTTCTTGGAGTGACTCGTGAGGCTTTGTGAGAGTATATTCTGGTAAGGTCCTACACACATTTCGTTTTTCCTTATTTGCTAACATGTCTCTTCCATCCAACATCTTTGTAGTAAAAAGGACTTTGAACATTCAAAGTCAAGAGGATGAACAAAGAGAGAACATCTTCCATGCCAAATGTCACGTGGGAGATAAAATTTGTGTGGTGATCATTGATGGAGGAAGTTGTACAAACATAGCAAGTACTCATATGGTGGAAAAGTTGGATCTAACGACTTCTAAGCATCCTCATCCTTACAAACTTCAGTGGCTCAATGATGTGGGGGAAGCCAAGGTAACCAAACAAGTTATTGTTCCTCTTTCAATTGGAAGATAAAATGATGAATTCCTTTGTGACGTGGTGCCCATGAGTGCAAGCCACATTATATTAGGATGTCCTTGGCAGTTTGACAAGAAGGCTACCCATGATGGATTTTCTAACAAGTACTCTTTCCAACATCAAGGAAAGAAAATCATATTGGTGCCTATGCTTCCAAATCAAGTCCATGAATGTCAGGTTATCCTCAAATCACGTATAGAGGAATGGGAGAAAGCTAAATCCATGAAGAAAGTTGAAAGAGAATTTTTGCATGAGAAAAGAGTGGAGAGAGTTGAAAATGAACAAAATGAAAGGATTGAATATGAGAGCAAAGAGGAAAAGAAAAATGAGGGTGAATAACATATTTTATTTGATCCTACTCCTATTCTTTCTTTTGACGTGTAGGACAATCCAATAGACATGTCACTTCAAGTTGAAGATCAAGAAACATGTCTTTTGAAGAATCAATAGACGTGACTTTTGGTGATGCACAAGATATGTCCTTTGACATTTCAAAGGATGTACCTCTTGAAATTCAAAAGAATGAGCCAATTGGAGTACCAAGAGTTGAGATCATTCAGACTCCAAGTACATTGCACATATTGAAGGGAATTCAACAACCAATGGAGTCTTTCATCATTAAGCAACCAATGCCCATTAAACATCCACCCTGGTTTGCTATTTCCATTCATCTTGTTAATAATTTTTCATTTACTAACTTTTATTTATTTTGCAGCAACTTGTTTCATCCTTATGGTGAAAAAATCATACCAACCTTCAAGGTAATAATTTGGAGAGGTACAATGGTGAAAGGACACGATGATTTAAACTAGCCCCAAAAAGTCATTCAAAGAACACTTATCTTCACCAAGCGACGTGATGACTCCAACCAAGAGACAAACCTTTTCACCAACAATTATGGTGAATCAAAAGGAGGAAATAAAGATATAGAGGTCATTTCCAAGCATTGTGATGATTCAAAGAATAAAGAAAAGGGATCAAGTTGGTTCGTGAAGGGCTATGTCTCTCCTATTCAAAGGACATGTGATGATTCCCAAACATTGTGTCCTCCCATCAAAGGATGTGAAGTTACCAGATTTGAAGCCAGGAGGTTGAACATATCGTGTGAATCATCTATTGGAGGAAAACATAAGGATTCAGTCCTTCCTACATCAAGAAGGTCTTCAATGAGAATCTACTTCGATTTGAGGACAAATTGCCTAAAAGAAGGGGAGGATGATACGATCCAAACTAGCTCCAACTTTCTCCTTGACTTTAACACACCATGGATACTCTTCATTGCTGTTTCTAAGGGAGTTTTTCATTACCCTATCTTATACTATATCATTGATACATTCTATTATATCATAAGCATGCATTCACATATTAGTATAAAATTATCATATTATTATTTCCATCCTATGCTTATTTGATCATGTTTTTCATATTATTCAAATATATGTTATGATTACATATCATTTCTTAGGTTATTATTATTACATGTTTCCATTTATCATTTATGAATACCATGTTATATGATATTCATGCATATAATATATACCCATATCTTTATGATTGATACACAATGTTATAAGCATGTTAGGATAGTCTTATAATCATATTAAGCATGATTATCATATATACATCAAGGCAACATCATTATAAATCATTTCATTAGTTCATATGCATTCATATTAGCTCTTAAGCTTCATGCATTATCTTACACATATTTTGATATGATATAATTAGCTCATGGCCTTCAAACTTAGCTCACATTACCATAAACAAACATGGCAGCAAGGTATTTAGCTCATATCAGCTTAATACCATGGAATTACCTTGTTTCCTTGCACATGAAGGTACATTGGAGCATGATGCACGTTGAGGTAGCTTGGTGAATGATTTGGACGTCATATGCAGCTCACAAATAGCTTACAAAGTACAAGGCAGCTCATTGAACACTAAGGGAAGCTCGATTCAGCTAGACGAGCTTAAGGCTAGCTAAACTTAGCTAGTTGGACTATTTAGAGCTGAGTTGCCAAAAGTGATGTCAAAGGTAGTTGAATGTAGCTGAACATAATGTTAAGGAGCTCACAAGGACTTAGCTAGGAAGTTTGTTCACAAACAACCCATGTTTGCTAGCTAGCTCCACAACTCATGCTAGCTTGAAGGAGACGCGTGCACGCCCAAGAGAGAACACATGACCAGCCATCATTCCATGCACAAGGCTGCACCACAAGGCTTCCTAGAACACCCATGTGCCTTTCATATGACCAGCCCCCATGTGCCTTGCATGTGGATCATTTAGGCGCCAAGATAAGAGTTCTCTCCCTATTCGGCCAAGCCATGTATTTTGCATGTGATCAGCCCCCATGTGCCTTGCATGTTGTTCATTTAGGCACCAAGATGAAGAGTTCTCTCCCTATTCGGCCAAGCATCAACTACCATCCAAATTGGCGCCAACATGAAGTGACACAAGAACTATTCAGCCAAGGGTTATTACCCTCCATTTAAACTGAACCGTCATCTCTATTTAGCATTAAATTATGTCTCTATAGGAAGGCACAAGGCTGGCCGAATCTCTTTATAATTATTCGGCCATGTCTCTCCATTTCCTATAAATAGGAAAGCATTCATCATTTGTAATCAGACCATTATTTTTAATTGAAGTAAGATTATTCTCTTTCTTAAGTCCTGGTGACTTTTTATCGACTTATCAAGTATTTTATACTTGTGGCGTCAACCCCTTCCTTTTCACCTTGATACTTCTGGTTCCTAGTTCTTATAACTAGTGGGTCAAAGTACTTGTAAACCACCCCTTAAAGAAGCAATATAAAGTCTGGGTCTCTGCTCTCTATAGCATTGGTTCGTCTTTAAGCCTTCTTTAAGATACTATCCTCTCATCCATTCCATTGTTTCGATAACCAAACCCATAGCCATATCTATCAACTTCCGCTTCCATCTCTTAATTATTAAACAACCCACCTCTTCACCCTTACGTTTACCACCTTAACCTTTTATATTTTTGAGCCATTCACTTTGCAGGTTGTTTTGCTTTCTTCCTAGATCCACAATCAAACGAGAAGGTAGAATTACCTTACATCACTAGGTACCCGTCTAAATTTCAGTACAACTTTCCATTAGTAAATTAATGGTTAGTTTGATAGAGTGATTCAAATTTTGAAGAACATGTTATGGGGTTGTGTGATTAAGTTCCGTGACAGTTGAGAAGATTTCTTGTCCTTGACTGAGTTCACTTATAATAACAACTATCAGACTAGTATTCATATGGCTCCGTATGAGGCTATATATGGGCATATATGTTGAACTCCTATTTATTGGACTGAGTTGCATTATAGGAAGACTTTGGATCCAAAACTAGTCCGAGAGACTGAGGACATTGTCAGATTAATCTATGATCACTTAAGAGATGTGTTTGATAGAAAGAAATCTTATGTTGATTGGAGGAAGAAGAACATCAACTCTAAAGTCAGGGATAAGGTTTTTCTGAAAGTATCTCCGTGGAAGAAGATGTTGAAGTTTGAACGTAAAGGTATGCTCAGTCTAAGATTTGTTGGGTCATATCCTATTATGAAGAGAGTCAGACTCATTGCTTATCAGCTTGAGTTGTCTCCTAACTTAATCATATTCATGATGTTTTCATGTATCTATGTTGAAACAATACCGTCCAAATCTGAGTTACATCATTTAGATTGAGTATGTCAAGTTGAGGTCTGATTTATCTCATGACGAGGAGCTTGTTCAGATTTTAGATCATGATAATAAAGTGTTATAGTAAGCCCAAAGACCAATCATAAGATGATTGTAATGATACATTTTATTCACCGATTTTATTGAATAAAGGCATTGCCACTATTATTTTAAGTTATATATTTGTGTTTAACATAAACTGAAGGATAATAAAGTCCATATAATAATATTATTATTATTAAAAGATCCCTAGTCAAGTATTGTTATGTGCATATACAATAATAATACGCTTAAGACTAACATGTTATTGATTGATGACAACGAGTTGTCATCGGCATAAAGATGACAGAATTGATACATAATTATATTGTTAGAGAACAATTTATTGGATTGACCCACCATGAGCATATGTCTTGGATTATTATGTGACGATTATAACATTGCTCATGGTGATGACTATATGTATGATCCTCAGACTTGAGATCAATGCTATCCCAACATATATTATTGTATGTTTTGATACAATTAAACATGCTCCGTAACTGGCTTCACTATAAAGACTGTTATTGAATATATCTCAGTATATGTAGTGTGGTGTGTATGATTAAGATAGGATTTGTCCTTCCTACATAATGGGAAATATATCATAGCCCACTTGATTGAGTGAGACTAGAAATGCATGGCCATGCTCGAATAAGTTGATATGAGATATCACAAATTATTTGTTAATTATAGTCTACTCTTGATATCAAGAGACAATAGATGGGCTATATAAGTGTGACTATTCTATGACTTGTGCCTATTCTGGATATACAGGACAAAATGATGTAATACATAAAAGAGTTAATCACGAAGATGATATGTCGAATCATGATTTCTTGTAACTTAGGTAACAATGATATATTGCTAGATGTCACTCATTGTATGTAATATTAGAATTGTTCTAATAATTACTACTAACGTTACAAGAACCTACAGGCCACACCCTAGGATTGAAATGAACAAAAATGTACAATTTGTTGTATGTTACTAAAATATATCTAGATTTAATATATGTATATTTGATACACATATGTTTTTAACCATTTACAGACGTTGACTTTTTTGAAAACCTCTATCTTGATATCTTTTGACGTCTTGAGTTCGATTTTGCAATCCGTTTTGCCAAATTCTAACCCAAAAAGCCCCAAAATAAGCTCGTTAACCTAAAATACATTTTTAATTTAGTACTTTAATTTGATTTATGAAATTTGAATAAGGATTGATCTAAGAACGTATTTTTATGTAGGTACTCGTGTTTCCCCCGACCAAGGGTAGACTAGATCTATTGCTTTCGTCTAGCAGATCTGCACGACTCGCGCACTCTGGAAGTTACTCGTATGTATCCGTAAAGTATTTAAGTGAATTTTATAATTTATTATATTAGGATAGAAATATAATTTCTTTTGATTCGTAGGATCTAACACTACCTCAAGTCATGATAGACAGACCCGTTAGTAGGCTACTCTGTCGACATCTTAGACTAATACAGGTGTGTTCCTAATGTTGTTAAATTACTGTTATGATTTATCTGAATCACTCTAAATTTTTAATGATATTGTATTCTTTAAATGTATGATCTCTTGTTATAATATTTCATATGATATGTATACTTGTTCTGGATGGCGGATCATTTTTTTATGTTTTAATAAATTGAATTATTTTTCCTTGTTTTTGATGACCATACTTGTTTTGCATGTTTATTTCTATCATGGGGCTATTGTTGGAGGAAGTATCTCTGGCTTAGTCTATGGCTTGTAAGATCTTACTGCAGACTCTTTTGTTTTGTACACAGGGTAAATCCTTACCGCATGTCCTTACCAGATGTACAAGTGGGTGTATGATTCAAGGGAACGTACACATTCTAGTGTTTGGATGGGGATAGTGAATATATTTTCAAAATCAGTTTTCAAATAATTTTAATTGAAGTGTTTGATCATCTGTATGTTTTTAAGGAGTACACTGGGCTCTTTAGCTCACTATTTAATTTTTAACCTTTTTAGATAGCACCAACAGTAGACGATAGTCTTGACATCAAAAGGATCAATCATTCCTCTCTTCTGATTCGTTGTATATTTCTATATCACTTTTTGTTATATTTGGGTGACATGGGAATTTACTACTACCTTTGTATATTTGTAATTATCGATATTTTTAGATAAATTTTATTTTATTTATTGATGTTAACTTATATGCATATCATTTTGGACTTTACTCGACAAATTTATATATTTAATATGTTATATATTTTATATTCAATGGTACCCGATTTTAAATTGGTTTAACTTGAAATATTTTTCTGGGGTATGATATGTAACTGCCTGGATTCAATCGTGATGTTTAGACCGAGTCTAAAGGATTACAATGTACCTTGTCATTTTGATTTCACAAAACTTATTTCAGAACCAACCTTGGACCTTGACAATCTACATAACTTTAACAGACGAAGCAAAACAAATGCTAATTAGGGGAGGAAACAAACCGAGTTGACTAGTGATATGAGAGGTACGATATGATCATATTATCGACCATATATTTTTCTAAGCCTTGATATGTCAATCTCGAGTGATTACAAAACATGATTATATAGCATGGGAAGCTATATGTATTTTTTTTAAGAGGCACGAACCGATTTTATTCATGGTCATAGGGAAAGGAATGGAACGATGCAATATTATAGCCCTCAACTAACTGAGAAAGAATGACTTATCCTCATAGCATCATTCGAAACAACAACATCCACTATCGATGGCACAGATGCAGTATTCAACATATTATATGTCAATTCCGCAAAAAATTGGTATACACACGTAACATTAGACCTGATATTTGTCTTGTATGCATCGTATTTCCACCACCACTGCATTCAGTCCAGTCAATGATTTCATTTTTTTTCAAAGTTCTCATTGAGCAGTGGATCGCTGATAATACAACTTTGTATTTATTATTTTGCTTAAATGTATCATTGCCCTAAAAGTATATCATTTGTACCGAGTTACCGCTAAAATATTTTTTTGGGATGTTTACCCCCCCTAAAGTTTAAAACATTACCTTGTATACCTCTAAATCGTTAACTCTGTTAATAAAAAAAGTCATTGACCAATCAAAACAGGCCATGTCATCCTTTAATTTTAATTTTCTTTATATGAACAAATAAAAATCAATTAAAATAAAATAATTATTATGCCAAAACTACTCTCTTTCCCCTCCCCTCCCCCACCTCCACTGTTATCACCACTCTTCCTTTCCCCAACCGTAACACCCTCTAAATTAACCAAGACCAATCGACGATAATAACATCCATTATATGTTTGCAGACTGATTTCCTCTTGCTCAAATGCCATCCCAAATCAAGTAAAAAAGAACTACCAGTTCAATGATTTCTTTATTTTTCTTTCACTTTTAGTTTAGAAATCGATACGGGGATGGAACAAAAATATAGACATTACTTGCTCTTGCTTTCCTTCTCATATTTTACTTCATATATTATGTTTCTTTTCTTTCTTTTATTATCCAACACCACTCAATTCTCATCATAGCCAACAAAAAACTGCAAATTTCAGACAAAAATGACTCTACAAACAATTTTTACAAACTGATTTTTAAGTAAATCAAAAGTAAAAAAAAAATGATATTCTACTCGAGCAAGTTATTTCCTCCACTTCAAATTCAAATACAACAAATGAAAAAGCTACTATATCTAAATTCAGCAGGACTTACAGATTCTGTTAAGTTACCAATCATGTAGAAGAGAGAAGAAAAAAAAGGAAATCATACCATGTTGCCCTAGGAATGAGGTGAATAAGAAGGAAAAGAGATATACGATATTAAGGCTAAATTACATAACTGACACCGTTTGTTTTTAATTTTACTTTTCTAACACCGTTCGACCAATATTTCCAAAACTAGCACCCTTTCTGCTGAGTTGGCAAAGGCGTGTCCCCGGGGACGCGCTTTACCCGTGTTTTCGCTGAGTTGGATGCCACGTGTGAAAGGCGCGTCCCCGGGGACGCGCCTTTGCCATATCAGCAGACACGTGTGGAAGGCGCATCCCCGGGGACGCGCCTTCCATTAAATGTCATAAATGCCCCCATCCGTTTTTCCTAAACCCCTCCTCCTCCCCTATATAAACCCCTCAACCCTCACTCATTCTTCACACCAAAATCATCTTCTCCTCTCTTATATAACTCAAATTCTCCAACTATTTGAGTTTTAAATTTGTTATTAGTGGTAAGAAATTTATTTTTATGTTAGTATTTTTTTTAAATAGTTATTATTTTTATATTAATATATTATGTAAATATTATTTTTTTATTAAAATAATATTTATATAATTATTATTTATTAGAATTATTAATTTTTTTGCTAATTATATTGTTTTGTCTACAGTTATAATGGAAAACGAAATGCTGTTGCGATTGGATATTGATCATATCTCCAGACATTTTAGCGATATGGTAATATTTTTTATAATTAATGTTAATATTTAAATTTATTTTTATTTTAAAGTTATTATGAATTTATATTAATTTTACTTTTATAATATATATTATTTAGGATGTGATCGTATTTTAGAAACTTTTATTAAAATCCACGTATACCGACACCGGAACGTATTTTGCCATATTTGGCTTCTGCTGGGTTCGGGTATATTGCAACAATTATAGGCGGTTGCAAACTCGAACCTGTCCTAATTTCTGCACTGATTGAGAGGTGGAGGCCCGAGACACACACTTTTCACCTTCCATGTGGAGAGGCAACAATTACATTGGAGGATGTCTCTATGCATCTGGGGCTTCCCGTCGACAGTAATATGATGTGTGGTATGGCGGATGGTGATTGGCAATCAATGTGCATTGATTATCTTGGAGCTGCTCCGCCAGAGTTTAATGGAGGTAGAATAGCTTTATCTTGGTTGAAAGCTAATTTTGAGGTTTTAAATGAAAATGCTTCAGAGGATCAAGCAAAGGCATGTGCTCGGGCATATATTCTACGAATAATTGGAGGAATATTGATGCCGACAAATCTCGCAACCAGGTGCATTGTATGTGGTTGCGGCATCTGATCGATTTGATGAAGCTGGAAGATATAGTTGGGGTGCTGCAGTTTTGGCATTTCTCTTTAGAGAAATGTGTCGGGCGACGAATTATAAGAAAACTGCTATCGGTGGATGTCTTCTGCTTCTACAATCATGGGCGTGGTTCCGCATGCCTTTCTTATGCCCGATCGTAAATGAACCATACGTATTCCCCTTATTGTTGAGGTAATTTTCGAACTAAATTTTGATTTAAATATTTTCAATTAAATAGGGTGATATTTAGTTTATATTATATTTCATAGGTGGTCGATGAAAAGAAAGGACCATAAAAGTATACCTACTGGGTTAGAGGAAATTCGTTTACTTATGATACGAAAGCTGGGTCTGAGGTATGTTTTTAAATTTGTTTAATTATTAATATTTTAATTTAAAATATTAGATATAATTAGAATATTTTATTTGAATTGTATATTTATATTTCAGTTTCAGTGGATACCTTATGCGAGCGATGAAGTGAAAGCTTGCATCCCACCCCACCTTAGTGGGTCATTAGAGGTATGGATATCGGTTATACCTCTTATATGTTATGCTATTATTGAGTGGCATCCAGTTGATCGCGTGCTCCGTCAGTATGGTTGTACGCAATATATTCCTGGAGCTCCTAGAAATTTAGACGACGTGCATAACATAGATAGACGGGAAGAAAGATGTAACTGGGTGGTGAGACACAGAGATTGGATTGCGCTTTGGGAGAACCGATATACACTGTTGGCCCCTCGACAATATTACGCTGAAACTGGTCATATGGTTACGGATATATATGGACTGGTTTAATGAAAATGGGAAGCCGTTTCTACTTTCGGCGGAAGCACGAGGGGTTAACATTCCTAGGTGCCGGAAAGACGTCAACCGTCTCATATCATCGTCCCCCGACGTGGACGGAGAGAAGGCGCTACCGGTTCTGCATCAGTCCCACCACAACATCCTTATTCGTCGATGCCGCAGGGGTACATGCCCAGCCCTCCACTTCATATGCCAAGCCCACCAGTTTATATGCCATCTCCGCAGGGTTACATTCCGAGCCCGCAGGGTTACATTCCTAGCCCGCCAGGTTACATGCCTAGCCGCCAGGTTACATGCCTAGCCCGTAGGGTTTTATACCATATGGAGGTGCATATCGACTATGTTTAATGATCCAGCATGCTTCATGCATCTTATTTGTCTGGTGGTGCTTCTCCGCAGACACCTCAATCTTCATCTGGATCACATACATCGATGCCAATGTTTCCACAGTTTCCACAGTTCCCGGGGAGCGGTGGGATTGTTACTAGCACTCCTCCAGGGTCGTTATTTTATACAGGCCCTTCAGCCCCTTCAGCGTCATCTACACCAAATGAAGAAAATGCTGATGATGATAGTGAAGATGAGGAGACTGAAGAACAAGTTCCACGAAGAAATCCTCCACGAAATAGGCAACCACCGCCATGTGGACTCATTCGAGAAGACGACATCGGTGATCCAGTTATATTTAATGTTATTTAAATAATTAAATTTCAGAATTTATGTAATTTGGTTATGTTATTAAATGTTTCATGGTTGTTACATACATATTTTTTAATGTTATTTTTTATTCACATTAACATTAAATGTTTGATAAATGTTTTAAAATACAAAATTTATTTCAAAATTTAAAATAAAAATAAAATAATATTATTCAAATTAAATTTAAAATATAAATTATAGTATTCGAAATTTAACATTAAATTTCAACTTAATATTCCAATTGTATTCGAAATTAAAAGTTATATTCCAATTATAGTTCACAATACTTAAATTGAGATTAAATTTATCCATACATATGATTTTCATTAACATAATATTAAAACGTATACATTAAAATCAACTATGTTGAGTTCATCGATCGACGGAATCAACCAAGAGGGGGGGGTGAATTGGCATTTATTCAATGTCACATTTCAATGCTCATTCATACAATTTCAATGTCAAAACTTATCACTTCACATTTATTCAATTTATCCATAACATTTTATCTAATTTATTCAAACTTCCATAACGTTTTAATTTAAGTTATTCTTAACTTGTTGAACTTCAAAAGAAGTTAAATTTAAGTTATTCCCCGAGGACATGAGTGACATAATAGGGCAATGATAACATATTCTCTGACGAAATAATGGAAGGCGCGCCCCCGGGAACGCGCCTTCATGTGAATAGTGAAATAATAGGTACTGATATATCTAGTGTCCCGAGGGACATGAGTGACATAATAGGGCAATGATAATATTCTCTGACGAAATAATGGAAGGCGCGCCCCCGGGAACGCGCCTTCATGTGAATAGTGAATAATAGGTACTGATATATCTATTGTCCCGAGGGACATGAGTGACATAATAGGGCAATGATAATATTCTCTGACGAAATAATGGAAGGCGCGCCCCCGGGAACGCCTTCATGTGAATAGTGAACCGATTATAGACACTATTATATGCAACGTGTTATAAACTTTCAAAACAAACTTCAGTTCACAATCTTTCAAATTCTCAAATTCCCAAACACTAAATTCTCAAATCTCTGAAAATGCGTCGTCTTTCTGCTGTTGTTTGTATGATGGAGAAATTAAGGAAGCTTAAGAGGGGGTTGTTTTTGAGTCAGATCATTATATCCCCTTAACCTTGAGAGAAACATCACAATTGAGGAGTTAATCACAAAAAAATTCGTTAAGATTCGTTGTAGCAGGCCAGAGAAGACGATCTTCACTTCAATACAGATTTCCTACTGAACTTTTCCGCTCACGTATACATCATTTAGCTTTCAAACGATGATGATGTTTCTATGATGGTTGATGCTCATATGGGGAGTTCACAATCTTATTGAAATGTATGCCACTTTTATTGAGGTTCGTGTAACTCGTGGTCTCTCATATTCCTCTCACTTTGGCATTGCATATCAAACTGGTCAAGTTGATAGCCCGACACAATTATCTGTAATGATTTCACCATTTAATGGCGGATCCAACGCCATATACCATGCCATCAAGTTCAATAGGAAGGCATTCATCTGCAACTGCTTATGATCTAAACCCACGTGGCTTCACCAAATCCCATATGGCAACATCTCTTCTACTTCAAGGGGCAGACATCATCTGCCAATGTTTCGACTTACATATGGAAATGCCAACGAGACGACAGTCTATTCACATCCCACATGATACAATGGCCTCAAGTTCAAGGGGAGGACACGCAAGCGGGAACTTATTTGACCTCAACATTGGATTATCGGAGGAACCTATCCTCCAGAAGAACCTCTTCGGGAGCCAGGTGCAGATGGTGCTGAAACGGGATTCGTTGAACCTGACTCACCACAGTTTAACGTACATTCTGATGATGACGGATGACGTTCCGATAAATACAACACCAGCCGACTTCCTGCACATATGTATGAGGCTGATTATGATGCATGTATGAGCCTGAATTTCCAGATCTTCCTGATGTTGGCAACTATGACTTCAATCATCAGTCAATGACGGTAATTTACATATTGGAATGGAGTTCGCATCGAAGGAGGAAGCAATGATGGCAATAAAGAGTTACAATATTCGTAACTTAGTTCAGTCCCGAGTTGATCGATCTAACACGGAGAAATATGTCTGCTACTGCGTCCAACGTCACAACGATCTTCCTGATGTTGGCAACTATGGACTTCAATCATCAGTCAATGACGGTAATTTACATATTGGAATGGAGTTCGCATCGAAGGAGGAAGCAATGATGGCAATAAAGAGTTACAATATTCGTAACTTAGTTCAGTCCCGAGTTGATCGATCTAACACGGAGAAATATGTCTGCTACTGCGTCCAACGTCACAACGGATGTCAATGGATGGTCTGTGTATCAAAGAGGAAGAGGAAGAACAACTTATGGGAACTAACAGATACAACGGTCCTCATACATGTGTGCAACAGGTATAAACCAGGATCATCCCAACTTGGACTCCAACATTATTTGTCAAGCAATCATGCCCATTGTGAAGCAAAGCTCTCATATAGCTGTTGCAGTGTTGATTTCTGCTATACAGTCACAATATGGGTACACTGTCTCATATAAAAAAGCGTGGTTGGCAAAACAGAATGCCATTTGCAAACTTCATGGCGAATGGGATTCCTCTTACAACGAGCTGCCCAGTTGGTTTCATGTTGTGCAAAGACTTAATCTCGGGACAATTGTTGAGTTCGAAACTCAACATCATTACGTGAATGATCGAATGGTTCGCGATCGCTGCCAATTTTACCGAGTCTTTTGGACTTACCCTCAGTGTATTAATGCAGTCAAGTACTGTAAACCAATTGTCCAAATTGATGGTACTTTCTTGTATGGGAAATACAAGCAAGTTTTATTATTGGCTGTGGTCCAAGATGGAAACCGCAATATTCTTCCTGTTGCGTTTGCCCTCGTTCAAGGAGAAGACACTGAGTCTTGGGCTTTTTTCCTTAAAAATTTACGTTTACATGTTGTCACCAGGGAACGACTATGCATTATTTCAGACAGAGGAGCCGGGATAAAAGCAGCAATGGACTCTTTGGGTACAATGTATAGACCTCCACATGTTCAACATCGTTATTGTGTCCGTCATATTGCTGCAAACTATTACGGAAAATACAAGAAGAACGATGAACGTCAGTTAGTCGTGCGGATGGGTATGTTACTTTTTCCCAATTTTTCTATCAATTTCTTATTACTTATTTATACTTCATATTAACTATTACATATTCCTAATGGCTTAGGTTACGAACTCTTACCTCAAAGGTTTGAGTCGATGCTACAAGAGCTGTTTGGCAAAAATAAGAAGGGGTGCGAGTACATTATGGACATCAGCAAAGAAATGTGGACAAATGCATATGACGGGGGGTATCGCTATGGTCATATGACAACAAACTTGGCTGAAGCAATAAATTCAACCTTAAAGGGGCGCGTCATTTACCAGTCACGGCGTTGGTCAAAACGACTTATTTTCGTTTGGGTCAACTCTTTGCAAAACTCGGTGGACAAGCTCTTACTTGGATGCAAAACGGACATATTTACCACCCAAGACTAGTAGCCGATTTACAGAAAAAAGTGGCTACATCAAATGGGATGTTAGTTACAAATTTTTCTCGCACCCGTGAATTGTTTCGTGTAACCGAAATGCCACGTCCGCTGCAAGGGATTGAAGCTAACTCTTTCAGAGTTAATCTGCAAGAGAGGTGGTGCGATTGTGGTTTCTTTCAAGCACCAAATATCCATGCTCTCATGTCATTGCTGCTTGCTCACATTCGCATTTGGACTACAAAAATTATGTTGATCCCGTATACCAACTTTCACAAGTTTTCAAGGTATAAGAATTTGAGTTTCCGCCCATAGGAAACGAAAGAGACCCAAATGAGATTCAAACTTGGCTTACAATTGTACCAGATCCATTGCTATTGAGGGACTCAGGTCGTCCAAAATCTACTAGAATACATTGTGATATGGATATTGGAGAAGTCAACAGAACAAAAACGATGGGCATTGTAGAAACATCGGGCACAATAGAAAAAAATGTCCAGCTCTGTTATCATCATATAACCGTTAACTCTTATGTAATTAAAGTTTTTAAATGAATGTTTTTATTTCTAATAATTTAATGTTATTGCATTTATATAATTTGTCAATGTATGTACACCTAAATAATTTTTTTTAACTCTTAAATACATAAATATATTTAATATATTTATTTAATATAATATTTAATATTATTAGTTATATTTTTAAAATAATAATAATTCCACCTTCTAAGTAGAGAAAAATATTAAATTAAACAAATTAAAAGTTATTAAAAAATTTATGTATACGATGACACATTTCATGTTCTGATTGGAGGATTAAATTTATTAAATTAAATTTTCAATAAGACTAATTTTATAAAATATGTAAGTCTTGAAGATTAAATATGTAATTATACTAATTTATTAACTTATGCATCAATATTTTCGTTAAATATTGATATGAGATGACTAGATTGATTGATAACATTTAAATAATTAACTGATAAAATTAATAGATCAATAATCAAAATCAAAAATACTCGAAACTTGATAATTCTTACATTATAATCGAAACATTTTACATAATATATTATTAATTTATAATAATAATAAAAATAAACTATTTATTATAAAATAAAATACTCAGCGAAAAACACGGGTAAAGCGCGCCCCCGGGGACGCGCCTTTGCCAACTTAGTAGAAAGGGTGCTAGTTCTGGAAATATTGGTCAAACGGTGTCAGAAAAGTAAAATTATAATCAAACGGTGTCAGTTATGTAAAAACCCCCGATATTAATGGAGTTAGGAGTAATAGAGAGGGTAAAGGACGCTAGGGGAGATATTAGAGTACAAAGTGAAGAAAGGGAAAAGAGAGGTGTTGGGTTGGGAAAAGGAAGAGTGGTGATGACGGTAGGAGGGGCGGGGGCGAGAGGGTAGTTTTGGCATATTACTTAATTTATTGTTTTAATCGATTTTTATTTATTCAAATAAAGAAAATTAAAATTAGAATGTGACATGACATGCTTTGATTGATCATTGACTTTTTTTTATTAACGGAGTTAATGATTTAATGTAAACGAGATAACATTTTAATTTTAGCGAGTAAAATGTTTTAAAAAATATTTTAGAGACCAATTTATTATAAATGTTATACTTTATGTGGCGGCGATGCCTTATTATTTTAACCATTGCTGAAGTCAATAACACAAGTTGATATTGAGAATATTGAAGATAATACCGATTTAACAATCCTATTAAAGAACGACTTATACGAAAAATCCCACATACATGTGAAACTCTTAAACGAAAAAGACATCACCAGAAAATATCAACCTTTTTTTTATATTTTTGCAATACTGTATTAAATTCAATATAAATATTCTATCAATGTTATAAATATTTTAATTTTGTTTTATTAATCTTATAAATATTTTATTTTTATTTTATTAGAACTATAAATATTTTTTTATTATTTATCCTTTATTTTAATTTTTTATTTTCTGTTCGACGCTAAGGAATCACCTTTAATTTGTACAAATCAAATGATGATTGGACTGTCGTATTAGTGGAAAGGGCGTTCTGTAGAAAATATTTTTCAAAGACACTTCCTATAGTATAAATTCACCTTACGTGGTCGAAAAGTTAATTTGGTGTATGGTAAACATGTTCATGGATGATTAATTATACCGTTTAATCTAAATGATAGATTGATTATTATAATAATTACGAAATTTTTTAACTATAACCTAACCGTTAAGAAATGATTAACCGCTAACGGTTAACCATTATTAACAATTTGATTTCAAATTAACCTATGGTGAACATATTACAATTATTTTTTAATATAATGCAATATGAACTTTTTAAAGTTTCATAATTCATACTAGAAAAGTGTTAACATTTAACACATTTACATCGGTACAAGTGAATAAAATAAAAAAATATAACACTCGACGCATACTATACTTACACCGGTCTAAGTATATTTATCTCACAAAAAGCATAATACTTAACACATACTTACACTAGTATATATACATCTCCCAATATAATTATAAATATAATTTATTTAAAGGTTAACCAACCAAAATTCATAGTCGTAATCTTAATCAATAACCATCATCTTTAGCGATTCGGTTAACCAAAATTATTTAACATTATCGGTTCAGTTAATAAACCTGTTAAATGTAACGATTAACTATTGCAATTTTTTTTAAAACCCCTAGTGTATTGTATGTATTTATGGAATTGTGTTGGCATATTATAAACAAAGAAAACCGATGTATATACCTTGCTCTCTGGCATTGGGCAAGAATACTTTGACATCCCCCATTCCAAATGTAACTCATCCTCCATAAGGCCACGTGGCAGGTTCCATATTCTATGTAAATCCTTTTGCCCAAACAGGTATATTGTATATCAGAATTCCAAAAATGAACGAAACCCCCATTGTAGTTAAAGCATAAACGTAAGCTCTCCAAGGGTGCTTGCTTTCTCTCATTGCGTTGAACTCGGCGATGAAAGTCGAAACTGTACTCAGACAGCCCAGAAATCCCAACTGTATCCCCATTGCAACAGTTCCGAAGTTCGTGTTATTTACCTGCACCACGTCACAAGTGAGGCTGGCGTATTGCGGATAAAAAATATATGTAAAGAAGCCATTCAATGAACCCTTACCGATTTTTCCAACGTCGAGAGCCCAGCCATTATAGCAGCAGCTGAAACATTAGCGCTGAATGTCCCGAATGGAAACCATCTCAGAATCCCAGACTTCCCTAACCCGTGTCCGTTAAATCGAGCTAAGAACCACCTGATCCACACTCCAAAAGAAGCAACTAAGCAAGCCAGCCACAGCTGAGCACCACTGCTACCACTGCCAAATTCCTTCTTGAGCAGCGATCCACTTACACTCAATAAAACGCCTAGAACTAACAATAACACCACCATTGCAGCCAAATGACGTCTGAAGCTGTTCAGCCTCCATTTACGGTAAATGATAGGTTCTTCCTTATTCGTGCTAGTATTCAGCCTTTTGAGAATCCACCGGAAACCCTTGGCTGTCTCGATCCCGAAAATTATGGAATAAGCTGCAAGAAACAACCCTGCAAGTAAAGAGTTTCAACTTTTATAGATGGTTTGAGCCAAGTAAAGACCATTTTGTTCTTTAGTTTTGAATATGCAAACAAAAACTCTTAAACAGACACACAGAACATTACCTACAAGAAACCCAAGTATAGCTTGCACCCAATTGCCATTTACACTGAGATCAAGCATTTTTTGATTCCAACCACTGAATGTCGTGACACTTCCCAAAAATCCTGTAGTCAATCCGATTGCCAAAATATCCGATAGTTGAGATATGTCGCCTTTGAAAACAACACCCCACCACCCCATCAAGAAAGAGCCAACCTGTACGAATATGTAGCCAGTTCATGAGAGAAAAAAAAACTTTGAAGATATTCATAGGAAGTGAAAAAACAGAAATCTGAAGCAAATGAAAATCTATTTTGGAAGTGCAAAAACCGAACTTTGAGCCAATCTATCTTAAAAATTGGTTTCGCTAACCAAACGGAGGAAATTGTAACTGCCTCAGGTTATCTTAAAATCAATTAGTTATATCCACATTGATTTAATTAAATATCCAGAATTTACAGATTTGGATTAAGTGCTTTGAGCATCACATCCACAGCATAAGCCTCGCATCAGCATTCAAGAAGAGAAGCTCCCACCAGTCAGTCTAGCATATCATCGATATACCGTTTTCAATATCATGCATGCATGGCTGTATCAGTTTGTGCGTGCACCCAACAACTATAAATTGTCATTCATTGCAAACAATGTGTATGTGTGTTGGAAAGAGAGACATACCATATTAGAAGGAAGGTTGGGGTATATAATGCTCTGATTGCTGGTCACACCTGAAACACTCGGTCCGAAAAGTTTTTCAAGCAAATATCTTGTTAAAACCTGAAAACTATCAAAAGTCAGTTTTACCAATAAAAAATATTCTTCCCAATGTTATAAAAGATCAGGATTAGCCATTAAAAGAATATGGTTCCTTTAAGATAACTGACATAACAATATGGAAAATTTGGAATCAAGAAATGTTAAAATTGGATCTTTACAGGTGACATGAAGGAATAGGACCTCAAATGCTAACCCTTACTAGTACAATAAAGCAATGGCAACTAACTATTACTTGTGCAAATTTATAACACTGACACAAGGATAGATGTAAGAAAAATCCCTTTTATGCTTATTTCCAATAAAACTTTGAAACTTAACATCTCTTTTCACCGATTATCTACAAAAAGAGATAATAAAATAGAGAAAAAGGTCGAGCATGATCCAACCAAATAACTTTATTCAGTTTTTCTATACGGTAGCATTGCAGCCATTTCTGACATTGATGACAATGAAATATCAAAACCTTGATGATCACAATGCTCAAGCAATCAATACAAAAGCTATGAAATTCACTAATGATCTGGTAGCTAAAGTCTTTTGACCAAATGAATTGATATTATAGGCTTCAAGATGCTACACTTCGAGAAAGAAGAAGCAATTCAAAGTAAAAATATAAATGGCAGATATCTTTGTATTCAATAAATGTAATAATGAAAAGGAACATATATAAGTATCCCATCCAATGAAATAATTTCCTGGTCACCAATCTAATTGTCTCAAGAATAGAAGCTCGGATACATTACCCCAAGAATTCCAAAAACAGCCAAATGGATAAGGCATGATACATATTCCATTAAGATCGGTAGTCCTTGTTTTTCCTGCCCATGGAAGTGTGAAGCACATAATTTATTTGTATTATCAGAGCCTGACTGAAATTTGATATTCATGCTATCACTAACAATCACGCTAACAGAAAAAATTAACTTAAAGCTCACTTGTTTGTTATCTCCAGGGCCCTTCAGTGAATCAATTGGAAGGGGAAATATGACATCCTCTCGCACAGGTGACGCAACAGAGACTTTATGCAAATCCGCTGGATGAATAGGAGGCCCACCTTCCATTCCAAGATCAAGAGATAAGCGGCAACTACTGTTCCTTTGGCTGTGAAGGGCCCGATCACCAATATCCCCAGCCTCCGAAACGGACTCGCTTTGGATTTCATCATCGATATGTAAGGACACGACACTTGACATACTAATAGATCGCTTCCTTAATGAAGAGCCAAAGCTGCTTGTCCTGCTAAATGCTCCAGTTCTTTTAGGTTCAGGGTTATTAGTAACATGATCCATAACTCTCCTGCCAGAAATATCAGATATATTACTATTAGTGTATCTTTCACAAAAAAAGAAAATTTGTGATGTTTATTCATACACAAAAGAAACATGAAACATCTCCTGATGATGATATGATTGGGTTAATTATACTCACATAGTCACAGCATCGATAAATGATCTGTAAAGTACTTTGTCAGACTGAAGTCCATACTTATAACAACTCAATAATTAATTACATATACACAGATACTCATAATTAAAACACAATCTGAAAGACAAAAGCAAAAGCATATAGCAACTGCATTTCTCAGCATTATAGAATATGTGCTCAACAGATGATAAAATGCAAGATAAAGGATACCTACTCAGACTGTTTGCTAAATATTTCAAACATTGAATAGGAAGAAATCTAGTTTATTTTCAAGAAAAAATCATTTGCATGACTTGCTTGCGATTAAAAAAAAACATACGCATCACCTAACACTGATCTTATTTGAAGATTTCCCACACTACAATAGGTGATCCCTAAAGATAAGCAACCTTAATTTTAAAAATTATAAATTACAAACTAGTTACGGCGAAGGTCATAACCAAATGATAGCTACTTATTATTTATAAAATCAGGTCTCAGAATTCAAATCCACATGACTACATTTTAGGAAAGGTAAATTTCCATAACATGAATGCTAAAAATTAGCCATTTACAAGTTCAGTCAAGAAAAAGGTTAGCAAGAACCAATCAAATGCTGAAATACAAGGATATTTAACAATTTAATTATTAGTATTGCTCGTATACTTTTCAGACATTCAAAACATATCAGAAACCCTTGTAAAAACTTCTTTTGTCCTTTCATTTCTCATTTTAAGAATGTTAAAACAAATATACAACAAGTACTAAAGTTTTGATAGTTCTTATCAAATGAGGATGGCAGCCATAAAAGAATATCAACCAAAGAAAGGGGTACCAATAATTGAAGTGGTTAATGTAAAGTGAGGTAGAGGACATGATAGACAATTAGATAAGACAAACAAACTATGAAGGCATGATTCTTTTCTGATAATCTTCCATTACATTCAAGTGGTTGTGGATCCCACGTTTCATAAAGAAAAAGAGTAATAGTGCTTTACAAGAAACTTTTGAAATTTAATGGGGAACAATCTCAATAACCATAAAATTAACATCCGTTTCAACAATTCAAAGATGTGTCCTTCAATATCATACCAAACCAGAAAAAAAAAAAAGATGAAAAAGTTACATTAAGTTTTAGGGTTCTGGCTGAAATTCCTTAAAATATTCTTTATGGAGCAGAAATCTTAAAAAGCCGAAACTTTTCCATCTTTTGCACTAAAATAATAAGAACAGCATATCTATGATAACGTAACAACAAATTAAAAACCCAGATAAATAAAAAGAGAAACTACATGAACAAAAGCTGATATAATTAAAGAAACATGAACAAAAGTGCGAAATGAAATCACAGCTAAAGGTTAACTTTACTGCCATGAATTTATTACTAATAATAATAAAGGAAAAGTCGCATACCGAATACTAATAGTTGAAAGTTTGTATGAACCAGTAAACTAGCAACTGAAAAAAATGAATAGAGAGGATTCAAAACAAATGCGTCAAGAACAAGAACCAGTGGAAAGGTTTGGGATGTAAAAGTAGAGACGAAATATACAAAAAGATAAACCAGAAAATGGGTTTTAATAGAGTTGAATGTTTTTAAATGTTTCAGAAGAATTAAAACAGAGAATGTTGATGGGGGAGATATTAGGGATGGGTATGGGTCGGGTTTGGTCGGTTTCGACCAACCCGACCAAACTCAAAAATCTTTTATTCGATCAAATCCGAAAAATATATACTCTTTACTCAATCTGAAGTTAATTCGATTTTTCAAGATAAAATCTGAATTCGATCTGAATCGACACTAAATAATAAAAAATATTATTTTTATTCAATAAAAATAATGATTTAATTGAAAAAATAATATATAAAGGGTATTATTGTAATTATTCCTAAATATAAGGTAAAATTATATTTTTTCGGGTCGGGTGTGATATTTTTCACTCTAAACCCAAATTCGACCCGACACAAACATTATCTTTAAAAAATTTGACTCAACCCGAATCCAAATTTCTTATAAAAAACAACTCAATCGGGTCGGAACCATGCCATCCCTAGGAGATATTTTTTTTTTTGAAAAAATGAGATATAGATTGCGGGAAAATGGAAAAAATAAGGGTAAACTTTGCGTATAATACTTAAATTATCAATTTTAGTTTGTTTTAATACCTAAATTTTTATTTTTTTTAAAAAAATCATATATAATATTTAGTTTTTATTTTATTTTTGTAAGGCATTGCTAAAGATTCAACAGACGAGTTGACGTGGCATAGCTTCGATGAATGGACGACCAATTTGAATGGTGGACTACGATGGAATAACGAGTCAACCAACAAAATCCGATTTTAGGTCTATCAGACGTTGGATCATGGAGATTGGATGATGAAGAAATCGAAGAGTTCATCGTCAATTTGTGGAGAGTAAGGCGTTTCTCAGTGAAATAGAGGGCGGAAATTTTTTAGGGGTCGAAAAGGTGCGAACTAAAAAGTTAGGCTTCATCGACAGACGGATGCAACAATCAACGACTGTAAACGTGGTGGTCAGCGAGTTTGTCAGTTAAATTTTTAACGGTGGATACGAAAATGAAATAAAAGCTACACATTAAGTATGATTTTGAAAAAAATGAAAATTTAAATACTAAAACAAATTAAAACTGATAGTTTAAGTACTAAATATATAATTTACCGAAAATATGTAAATCAATAACAATGTAGTATTTCTTAATTCCCGTTATACAGCTTGACTTTCTTGCCTTAAAGTTTGACTTGAATTTCTTTTTAATAAAATAGATTAGGTCGGTGTAATAAGTTAATACGATATTGTTTTAATTAAAAAATTATTTTAAAAGAATAATTAATATTAGAAAAGGTATATTTTATTTGTTATACTTTATATATTTTTTAAATAAAATAATGAAAAACTTAATTAAATAATCGAAATTGAATTTAATGAATTTTATATAAAATTATTTTATTATTAATAATATATCTCAATTTTTTATCCAAATATATCTCGTTTAAAAATATTTTTTTTCATTTTAATAGGTATTGTAGATTATTTCTCAGTTAGTATATTTTTTGTCATGTAAAATAAATGTACATTATGAAATAAGCACGAAAACGCTCTTTGAAAGATCACTCTATAAAATTATCCAGAAAAAAGATCACTCCATAGGACGCCTCTTTTTTTTTACGTGACAACAACACGGCTACATGTTGGATTGAACTGAAAAAAATATGAAAAAGAAATACGAATTTTGTTCAAAAAGAACAAACATGAGCTAGGTGATGACACATATATTAACCTTCTATTCAATCACTCAATAAATATATGTTTAAAATGTTATATGTAAACACTTGAAAAATAACATATGTAAACAATTTGGGATTTGAAAAATCTCACGAGCTTATCAAATCTCACATTATTTAGATACGTAAGTTTTCAAGTATTTAATATATAGCTTTTTAAATATGTATATATTGTGTAACACCCCAACCCGTATTCGACCCGGATCCGAGTCCGAAGTGTCACATTGACTTTTCAAAACATTTACTTGTATAAAATAGTGAGTAATTTAAAATTTTTATAACATATAACTTATTCAAAACATTTACCGAACTATTCAGAGCTTATACAATATATTATTTTGAATACATGCCAACTAGAACTTTATATATTAAAATACATATTATTCCCCTTTCTTTTAATCTTACATTCGGTAAGGAGAACATACCTGTCTTGCTCCACATTGCTCTTTCCTCTTTTCACTTCTGTAACCTACGTGTGAAACAATCACACGCTAAGTCTATGACTTAGTCAGACATATAAATACATATGTAAATTATCAAATGCATGTACATATCATGTAATACAACGTCATACTTGTATACATACTTTTTCATGTAACAATTACATACACACATGCATGTCATCATTTATATTTTCTCATACTCTTATATGATTATCCTTTCTATCTCTTATCTCTTGTTCATATGATCTCTTATTTTCATATTCTATATCTTATAACATATACAATGATCACTACCACACATATATCATATAATTCATATCAAAACACATATATCAGTTCACAACCGAACACACATCGTATCGTATCAATTGATTTATTTACTCTTTAAAGTCTATGTATTAACACATGTATACTTTTGAGAACTTAAGGTATGTGAGTACATTGAGGTTGTGCACCACTATGCTGTCACCACAGCTCGTATAAATGTCCTAAAGGACCTATCCAGAGGTCATAAAGAACCTCGACAACTGTCCATAGGTCCCGAAGAACCTAGGTAAACTATCCATATGTTCCTTAGAACATAGGTATATTGTCCATATGTCTCGAAAGACATAGGTAATTCTGTCCATATGTTCCGTAGAACATAGGTAAACCCTCGACTATTGGTATGCCAACTATACCCCTAGCTCTCATATCACCTAACATGGGCATTATATTCATATCACTTCTCTTATGATCACATGTTCCTTTTCTTCTGTCACATACCATATATATGTGTAAAACTCTATCTCATATCACATAACATGTAATACCAGTGCATGTAATCACGTATTAAATTTAATCACATAGATCATCTCATATGGTTTATATTATTTCTCATTTGTTCATGTACTTATGTCATATCAACACGTAATTCATTGTCACATATCACGTAGCTTATGTCGCATAACTTGTATCACATATACACATTCATATCACATGTTCATATAAGCTCCTAATTTCTTTCACATTTACATATAACCATGTAGCTTCTTTTCACGTAATTCATGTCACTTTTCATTTATCACATATAACATGGCTTAATATATGTTTGTATTCTTTTTCACCTAATCACATCTACCTCTTCTCATATATCTCATACATAATCTCTATTATATATACATTCATTCACTTATCTTATAGTTATGTATCATATTACATAATTTAACTTATATCATATTATCATGTGTACATATATCATGGATACTTAACATGTATCATATAAACATGTATTTACACATGTCATTAACACATGCAACAATCAATAACACACATGTAACATATCAAACATATGCTCATATTGATGAATTCATGTATTTTACTATAGGAAATAAAATTGTCACAAGTCTTATTTCCATTAAATATAATACACTATCTAATATGCACTCACCTTGGCCTCACTAAGTTCCAATCCCATTTTATGATTTCTTTTCTTTCGATCGAATCTTAACTTGATAATCGTTTCGGAACTTGTTCGTGCTCGATATCTACACAATCATGTATTTATACTATCAGTATCCAATAGATATACTATAAACTATCATTTCTTAGACTGAGAGAAAGATTTATTCCATTTCTATTGCAGTGCATCGATACATTCTACAATGTATCGATGCATCCCTTAACATGTGCATCGATGCACTGCCCATGCATCGGTACACAAATTATATTCGATGTTTCCATTTTAAGGGGATGCATCGATGCACGAATTACATTCGATGCTTCTTTAATTGAGAGTGCATCGATACACATTGAAGATGCATCGATGCACAAAACCCAAAAATTCCATTTTGAGCACGAATTGCCTTATTTTGCCTTCGAATTCTACTTATCAACCCCTCCTTATGCCTTAAAACTTATCTATACATATGTAAACCTTCTTATAACACTATAACTCTTCACCATCTCTCATAATTCACCATATTCTTATAACACTATAACTCTTCACCATCTCTCATAATTCACCATAATTCTTGAATCAAGAATTTCATCAAATTTCCATGTATTCTAATTCAATTCTATCACTTCTAACTTCTTATTAACCCTTTGACAAGTCAAATCCATCTTTAGAACTTTAAAAACCTTTCTATAACAAAAGTTCATTTCTACACCCTTTATATAATTTCCTTTTTAATTCTCTATTCTTGATGTTTAAAGCTTATATAAGCTTTCCTTAAGCTTATATAATACTCAAAGAATCAAAAGCAACTTATAAATCCAAGAATTAAACAGCTGAAATTAAACTCACATTTAACTGAGGCTTACGGGGAGAAGAAGAAGCTGAAGAAGAAGAGTCTGGATACATTTCCTCATTTCCCACGTTTTTATATACCTTAAAAAGAGAGAATAAAAATCTTCTTAGAAAAGACCATAATACCCTTGTTACTTTCCAACTTTACTATTAAATCCAACATCAAATTTCTTCAATTAAATCCATGAACTTTTAACTTAATTTGAAATCGAGCACATAGTTTTTAAAATTTGCAATTTGGTCACTAACACTGATTTGGGATTTTACATATTGAGTGATTGAACATAAGGTTAATGCACAGGTATTATTGATGTTACCCAGCTCGTGCTTGTGCTTGAGTAATTATGTATCTTTGACATGCACCACATGCATTTGTTTTTTTAAATCATATAATTTTCTTTCACATTTTCTATCTCTATTTTTCTTTTCTTTCATTTTAGTCCAACTTTAAGAGTTTTGACCCTTTTTGTCACATCAACAAAAGGCTCTTCCTATAAAAAACGTCTTTCAGTTACATGACAATAAAAAGTGCTAGATTAAAAATAATATGAAATTAGTGTTAGATTAATAAATTGTTTTTAAATGTAGTATTAGAGTTAAAAAAACCTAAATCTTAATGCCTTGATTTTAAAGAGCAAACTAATTTCTTCAAAGAAGTTAAAAAAAATAATATTTTAATGGTAAACTACATCATATACCATAGAACTTTAGGCATTCTATCGTTTATATCATTGAACTTTCAATTTTGCAAATTATAACACTGAACTTTGATTTTCCTTTCAATTATACCACTGAACCATTAAATCGTTTAACAGCACGATGACGAGGCTAAATGATGCTGACGTTACTGACAAATGTTCACTTAGACAACTCATGAAAATGATGTAATTTTAAGTTCGGTGGTATAAATGATACAACACCTAAAGTTTGGTGGTATCTGGTGTAGTTTACCCTTTTTTAATAGTTTGGAATGATTACAAGGTAATATTTGTTCAGAATTTTCTTAACCTACACCCTACAAACTCGAGATATCTAGTGACATTGGTGGCTCAGGTGGAGGTAGTTTGTCAGAAGAAGATAGATGTGGAAATTTCCATGGCATGTTCCATATGAAATTGAGCCAAGATGTTTGAAATGTACTACGCTTGAGATAGAAACAAACCGGTTGGAGTGGAAATAGCTTCAATGCCAAGAAAATGGTGGATCAATCCCATATCCTACAAAGCAAACTTCGTAGATAATAAACTAGTGAAATGAGCAATTAAGTTAGTATTATTACTAGTAAGCACAATATCATCCATGTATACTACAAGGTACAAAATGAATCCCTTTGTATTACAAATGAAGAATGATACATCATTATTAGATTTCTAAAAGCCAACATGAAGAAAAAATTGAGAAAGTTCAATATATCATACCATCAATGTCTGTTTTAATCTATACAAGGCCTTACGTAACTAAAAAATGTGAGAAGGTTTTGTAGGGTCAACATATCCCAGAGTTTGTTCTAGATAGGCTTCCTCGTGCAAATTGCTATTTAGAAAGGCATTATTGATATTAAGCTATTTGATATGTCACATATGATGAAGTGCAAGGGTGAAGATAATACATACAATAACGTGTCTTATCACAAGACTAAAAGTTTCAAAATAATCACGACCAACTTCTTGACAATACCCTTTTGTTACTAATCGGGCTTTGTATCGATCAATAAAGTCATTAGGACATCGTTTCATGTGAAACACCCATTTTCACCCTACTATAGATTGCTTAGATCATGGAACAATATCTCATGTTTGATTGCTCATCAATGCAATAAACTAATCTTTCACAACTTGCCTTAATAACGAATCTTTAAGAACTTGAGTAAATTTTTTGGCTCTAATGTGGAAGACAAAGAATGACATGTAGTGGTATTAACAAATAAAGGACCAAAATACCTCATATTTAGCGAACAAGTGTGTGGTTATCGAGTATTTTACTGTAGCAGTTCAATCAAGGGATCTAGCGGAGTAGTAGGTACATCATTATGCATTGCCATATCAACCAAGGGTGATGGTGTAGTAAGTCGATCATCAATTTACTATGGTATGTTAGATAAGGGTGTCGGTAATGCAGTTGATTCATCATTTTGCCCTGACATATCAACCAATAAAGTTGTAAGAGACGATGCTGTTGCAACATTGAACAATACTAGGGGAGAATATTTGTGGCACAATGATTGCACGTCGTGTAACATATTCTGGTTTAAATTTATGATTTATGTACAGTCGTAGCCAAGGAAAGCATAAGCATCAAAATAGTTGAAGCTTGTCATATTTCGATGCTTGTTAATAAAGTAAGGAGAATGTCAACACATTATCCAATGCCAATGTTGGCATCTGATTGATGATATAAACAACTGCTTGAAAAGCATGAGGCAATACTCTGTTGAAAGAGATGCAAAGTGAAATAGAGAAAGACTAGTCTCCACTATGTGACAATGCCGTTCAACAGTCTCATTGTGATTAGGAGTGTGAGATAGTAAGTGAAGTGTGAAATACCTTCTAAATTCAGAATGAACAAAAGCTTAACAAACTCACCTCTATCACTAGATAATATAGACACAATGGTCTGGTTGAAAAAAGCTTTCAACAAGCCTTTTAAACTGAGGAAATATTATCGCAACATCATATTTCTTCTTCATCGAGTATAACCATCTATACTTGGTGAAGTGATCAACAAACACCACATAATATGAATATCCATTATACAACATGTGTTTAGTGCTTCAAACATCATAATAAAGTAGTTTAAGGGGCAAGAGCTTGACATAATATTTTTATCAAATGGCAATCTATGACTCATATTAATAAGACATGAATAACAATGATTTTTTTCAAGCTAGTTGAATCATAAGGTATATTACAAGAGTGTAATATTGAAGCAAATACTTTATCTGACGGATGATCAAACTTGTGATTTAATTGAAGTACGGACAATCAATTGATTGACTTGGCTTGATAAAAAACAGATCGTGGAGCATAATAGACACCAAAAATTTTATTACCATGAAGAAAAGGAGTTCTCATGGGTTGATCCTTAACAAAAAAATAAGAGTAAAAAAATTCAACAAATACATGATTAGTCTAGTATATTTAGAAATTGATACCAAGTTTGTGTGTAACCGAGGAACACATAAGACATATGTGAGAGAAAGAGGCTTAGTAACAGTAGGAACTGTGTATCAGTCAATGTGAGATATTGGTAGAGAATTACCATTACCCATATGAACTGTATGAGGACATCATAAGAGGAGAGATCTTGAAGAGTTACAGTAGTCATCGTAGTATGATGTGAAGCACCACTGCTAAACAACCAAGGTGCAGAATCATATGATGGACAAGTAGAAGCAATGTTGACAACTGATGGGTCAACCGGTGGCTATTGATAAAAGTTGTTATTGTAAAGAAATCGAACAAGCTTACGATAATCCCGAACAATATGTCCTAGCAAATTACACAACTTGCACACAATATTTTATCATTTGGAATAGCTTGATTGAGTAACAGGACTATAACCGCCACTAGAAGTCGAATGACCAGAGCGACCATCCTTCCTTCAAGAGCGATTGATTGAATAACCATGATTTGTATTAGCTCACTGTGTAGAATTTATCGTGGCAAGAAATGTGGATTGTTCAGATTCTTGGAGAAGACACCCATGGTCAGTTAAGATCTCAGACAAATAAACTATTATTGTCAGTGTGTTACATACACAAAGGGCGACAACTATTGAACGATAGTCATTGCCTAATTGATTGATAGTAGAAATCAACAAATCTATATCAGAAATAGGATAATTTTTCAAGGAAAGATCAGAGATAATATCTTGCATGTCTTTCACGTAGTCGGAGATAGATATGGAAACATACGAATTATAAGCCAACTTGGAATTACCTATAGATGCACGAGCATAACTTGTGACCAGAGTATTCCATGCCATTTTAGTAGTGACATAGAATGAATTGAGGGATTCAACTAGATCATCACAACTGCAATAAGAGCACTAATAAGAATTTGATCATGACGATATCATTACAAATATTCATGATTAGCAATCTTTTTCGTAGCATCGGTAAACTAAGATGGGGAAGGATGTGATACATCAGTATAACTGATTAGCCTAAAACCAATGAGTGACCTCCACTTTTTGAAGCCAAACAGGAAAGTTGGCGGACGTAAGTTTGATTGCAAAGTTGGTCAGTGCACAAAGATGCATAAGATTTTTTGTGGTGGAAGAAGGAGCCATGATAGGATATATGGTTTGAAGGAAAGCGAAATAGGAGGAAACAAAATAAAGTACTCGAGTAGAGAAATTCTACTTGGCTTTGATTACCATGTAAATGATTTGTATATTTGATGGATATGACATTTACAAGTGATGAGTGTATATAAGATTACAAGAAGACCTAATTGTACAAAGATAAGGAAAGTCAAATGTTTACACAAAGTAAGGTTTACCCAAAGTAAAATTGGATTGAATATGATTAGATTATATTAGATAATCTTTATATTTGATATGGAACTACTGGAGCACATGACTCTAGGAAGAATAACCTTCCCTTTTATCAATAAGACCAATTGATGGGTTTTTAAATAACTTCATATTAAATTTGCTTCTATTTATACTAAAAAATTAAATAATTTAATATTTTTTTTAAAATCTTGAAAGGTCGTGTATGTTTAGCCACAACTACACCATTGAGTATTATGAAATATTTTTTAATAGTCTAGGGTGATTAAAAGGTAGTATATGTTTATAATCTTTCTTAACCCTTAACAATACACACATACCTTATAGATGATGCTGCTTAAATTCAAGATCTTAAAAAACATCAATTCTTTTAATTAATGAGCACACTCAAAAGATTCTATTATGAAATAAATATAAGTATTATTAAGATGTGATAAAAACAACTTTTAACTCTACCTACATATATTATGATTTAGGGATATACATAAAATTGTATGTTAGGAGATAAATTCATGAAATTTTAAGAGAAGGAAATCTAAAAAATTTAAGATGATAAAATTAAATTATTAATATAAAATATAAAGAAAATATTTAAACTGTCACACCCATTATTATGGCCTAATTTTTTTTTAATTTTTTCAAGAATTAATTTGAAATTTTAACTAAATTCAGGGACCAAAGTGAAATTTTAATTAATTTAGAATCCAAATTCAGAAACTATAAAAAACTAGAGGACTTATGGTATGATTTTACCATTTTTCCTTTTTAGGGGATATATATCCCCCAAATCTGGAAAGTTTTCTCTTTTGGAAACTTCATTCTCTCTCTCTTCAACATTTTCTCTTTTAGTAGGAAATCTTTAATTGACATTTCATCGTTGACCGTTATTCCGTTTTAAACACTTCCCGCACCATTGTGTTCCTTGCATCGTCATGAGTCCACCAGTGTCCATCTTGTCTATGATGCTGCCAGCGTGTGAAGGGGTGAGGAAGATCAAGTTTTTGACATTATGAAATCGAGCTCTTCGCCGTTCACCGCTGTGAACCAAAGTTGGTAAGTGTCTCAAGGTTGATAAGTGTCTCAAAACCCTTTAAAAAGCATAGGAAATTTTCCACTATTTTTTCGACCCCGAATGGCCTTTCACGTGCCACACGTGTCACCGCTGCGCGTGGGGAAGCCCCAACGCCTGGTGGGTTTCTAGAAACAAGCCGACCTGATCTGACATGGTCTAACCCAAACCGAACGGGTCAACCGTTGACCATTGACCAACCATTGATTCGTTGACCATTGACTCACCGTTGACCATTAATTATTGACTAACAGTTAACTGTTGACCGACGTTGACTTTTTTGAAAACATCTATCTTGACATTTTTCGACGTCATGAGTTCGATTTTGCGATATGTTTTCCCAAATTCTGACCCGAAAGCCCTTAATCAAGCCACTTAATAATAGGTTTTTGTAAATTGTTTAAATAGAGGTTTTGTTATTCATATTAGGATTTTGATATAGATTTTCTGATTTGTAGGATCTAGCGATGTCGTTGATCGTGATCGACAGACTTAGTAGGCTTCCTTATTAGACTACTTAGTCTGGTACTGTGTGTTTCTTGATGGTGTTACATTAATGTTTTAAATTATTTATCTGAACTGTTTTAAATTTAAGATAATACTGAATATTTTTACGACAAGATACATGCATTTTTAAATATTGTTTATCTAATATTTGATTAACTATATATTTTTGATATGATCTCTAGTTACTGTATTTCTATATTTGATTTATGAGTCTGGAACATTTTCATGTTTTAATGGATTAAACTACCATTTTCACTTTAATACATACATATTTATTACTGTCATTGGGGGGTATTATTGGAGGAAGTATATCAGACTTAGTCTATTTCTTATAAGATCTTACTGCATGCTCATCTGCTTTGTGCATAGGGTAAGTCCTTACCACAAGTTCTTATGCTATAAGTATAAGGCCCTTACCGGGTGTACAGGTGGGTGTATGGTTTTGGGAAACCTACACATTCTGGTGATCGGAAGGGGGTAGCGGTCATATTTTTAAAACATGTTTGATAAATTGATTTTTAGTTAAGTATTTTATCAATATGTTTTTATATACCGTAAGGAGCACACTAGGCTTTTTAGCTTATTTTGTAAATTTTAACCTTTTTAGATTATAGCATATTGTAGGCTAGCAAACTTGGAATCACGAGGACCGACTACTCCTATTTTTGTACCACTGTACATCTCTATATGTATTTTTTTATACTTTGGTACCACATTTTTTGCTACCGTATCGATATATCTGTATTACTAGTATTATGTTATGTATATATTTTATACGATTTTCCAATTTATGTATATAGACATATGTTTATCTTGTGAATCTTTCTTTTGGTTAATTTCATATTATACTATTATATGGATTTTAATGTTGTTTAAAATATGAAAAGAAATTCTGAATACGATATGTAGCCGCCTAGATTTAGGCATAACATCTAAGCCGGGTCTAGGGGGTTACACTTAGTGGTATCAGACCCATTGGTTTTGAATACTCAGACTGTGGATGAGTCTTAAACTCTGGATTTTTAAGATATTTTCGATATTTTCAAAAACACGTGTCACCTTATTTTATGAGTTTTAAATATAATTGATATTCGTTGTGCTAGTCCAACTTAGGTTTAAATTCTTTCTATAGAGCCTTGTAGATTTATACGATGAATGCTGCCAGAGGTTATAGGTAAGGCCATGGTCGTGGTCGAGGGTGAGCGACTCGACCTTCTGTTACGATAGACAATCAGATGTCACCTCGATATCCTCCTGTTCCGCATGTAGATTATTCAATTCCTCGTGATAATCTGGTTACTCCTATGAGAGACCCTCCTATTACTGAGAACAAGGACATTAATTTGGATGAGGATAACATTAATAGAGTTGTGTTTCGCATGTTCTGGAGAGCTGCTAGAGTCATTGATAATATGTCTACGGTCAAGATTTTGAAGTCTTTGGTAGCTATTGGATTAGTTTCGTTTGAGGGCATTATTGGTGGACCTCCGAATAACGTTGGGTATTGGTTGGAGGATACAGAGAGGATTATGAATAAGATTGATCTGAGGCCTGAACAAAAGTTTAAGGGTACATTAGCTATAATGTAGAAAGAGAGTTTTCGATCTTGGCAATCAATTTTCGGTAGTAATCCAGGGAATCAGTTGACTTAGGATCTTTTCAAAGCATGTTTTTAGAGTCACTAAATCAAAGAAAGATACCTGCAGGAGCGACACCAAGAGTTTCAGAATTTAGAGTAGGGTGATATGTCTGTTATGGATTATAAGATTGAATTTATCAGATTGAGCCACTATACTACTGGAGTTGTTGACACAGAATTAGATTGGTGCTTAAAGTTTGACAATGGACTAAGGTATGAGATCAGGATTCAAGTTGCTACCCACCGGGAGAGGAACTTTGTTGCATTGGTTGAGATAGCCAAGATCGCTGAAGAGATAAAGCGAGTGAGTATGAAGAACATGAGAGATAAAGACTGAGACCGAGACCGATTCAGGAGGCCTTCTTGTTATGTTGACTCTTCTGTATGCCCCAACAAGAGAGGTAGGGGTGAGTCTCCTCAGAGAGGTAGTGCGAGTGCCAGGCCTGTAGCTTCAAGTTCCAACTGTGACACCTTCTATTTAGGGTGGTTCTTCTGGATCACAACCTTTGCCATCATGTGAGAATTGTGAGAGAAGTCATTTTGGTGAATGTAGAAGAAGTTGGGTATCTGTTTTAGATGTGGTTATGGTGACCTTTTTCTGAGGGGTTGTCCAAAGCCAGCTCTTACAGTTCAGACACCAGCTTGTACTTCTACTCGTACTCAGAGTACAATTCAGACTCTAGTAGGGGGTCGTCTTCAGGAGAGAGCATCAGGATCAGCTAGTAGAGGCCGAGCTTCTCAGAGTAGGGGTCCAGCCAGATATGAGGTCAGACAACCTGGATTGATTTACGCTGCTAGACATCAACATGATCGCGATGAGCCTGATGTGATTGGAGGTACTGTTACTATTTATTCAGTTCCTTACTTTACCTTGTTTGATAATGGATCTACTAATTCCTATGTGTCACATTCTATTTCTCAGAGCCTTAATATCCCGGTTGGGAATACTAAGATTTCGGTAATAGTTTAGAGTCACGTATGTTATTCTATAGAGTTAGGTCAATAGAGGCTTAGTTTTTTTCATCTATTTTTATCAAGTAAATTTCGATGTTGAAATTTCTTTTAAAGGGAGAGTTGTCATACCTCAAATTAGGACCTAATTTTTTTTTAACTTTTTTATGAGAAAATTGAAATTTTAACTAAATTTGGGGGCCAAAGTGAAATTTTGATTAAATTCGGATCCAAATTAAGAAAGTATAAAAAACTAGAGGACTTATGGCTTAAGTTTACCATTTTTCTTTTTAGGGAATATATAACCCCAAATTTGGAAAGTTTCCTCTTTTAGAAACTTCATTCTCTCTCTTTAACGTTTTATCTTTTAGTAGAAAATCTTTAATCGATGTTTCGTCATCTACCATTGTTCTGTTTTCGACACCTCTCACACCATCGTGTTCCTTGCATCATCCTGAGTCCACTGTTGTCCATCTTGTCTCTGTTGCCGTCAGCGTGTAAGGGGTGAGGAAGATCAGGTTTTCGACGTTGTGAAATCAAGCTCTATGCATTTTACCCCAATAAACCTAGCTTTGTAATTGTCTCAAAACCCCTTAAAAAGCATATAAGGATTTTTTGCTATTTTTCTGACCCCGAATGGCCTCATACACGCCCCCACGCGCCGTCGCTGCGTATGGGGAAGTCTAACCACCTGATGGGTTTCAAGAAACAGGTCGAACCGATCCGATTCGACCCTGTCTAACCCGAACTGAATGGGTTAACCGTTGATCGTTGACTGTTGATTGTTGACCATTGACTGACTATTGACCGTTGACCAAAATACCCTTTCATTCTTCAATTCTTACAAATTTTTCTTACACACAATTTCTAAATCATTTTCTTATACTTTACCATTTATTCAATTTAACCCTTCAAAATTTTTAAATCCTTTCAAAATTGTCACTGGCCTAATATTTGGGGTATTACAATTCTCTCACCTTAAGAAAATTTGTCCTCGAATTTAAAGAAGTACCTGATACGAAGAGGTGTGAAAACTGCTTCCTAATGTCATCATCTCTTTCCCAAATAGCTTCTTCTACCTTATGGTTATGTTAGAGCACTTAACTAAATGAATCTTCTTGTTACGCAGTTCCTTGTTTTCTCTAACTAAGATCCACACTGGTTCTTCCTTGTAAGTTAAATCTGGTCGGATCTCTATTTTCTGTGGTGTGATCACATGGGATGGATTTGATCAGTACCTTCTGAGCATCGACACATGAAAAACATTGTGGATCTTGTCTATATCTGGAGCCAAAGCTAACTGATAAGTTATTGATCCGACCCTTTTCAAAATCTGATAAGGTCTAAAGAATCTTGGACTCAACTTTCCTTTGCGTCTAAACCACAATACTTTCTTCCAAGGCCACTTTCAGAAATACCTTATCTCCCACTTGAAATTCAATTTATTTTCTTTTCAAATCAACATAAGACTTTTGTCAATTGGAGGCTATCTTTAGATTATTCTGGATAACTTTCACTTTCTACTACATATCTTTCATCTAATCCGGGCCAACTAGGTCTCAATCTTTTAGTTTAAACCAATTTAATGGTGTTCTGCACTTCCTCCCATAAAAAGATTTATACGAGGCCATCTTATCGACGGGTAATTGTTATTATACGCAAATTTTGCTTAAGGCAAATACCTTTCCCATGATCCTTTAAACTCAATCACACATGCCCTTAGCATGTTCGCTAGTATCTCAATAGTTTGTTCTGACTGCCCATCTATTTGAGGATGAAAAGATATGCTGAAATTCAATCGAGTACCCAATGCCTCATGTAAGGACTTCCAAAATCTTGAAATAAACCTTGGGTCTCGATCGGACACTATCGATATAAGCACTCCATGCAACCAAACTATATTTTTTATATACCATTTCGCATATTTATCCATCGAGTAATCTACCCGAACTGGAATAAAGTGAATCATCTTGGTCAATATGTCCACAATTACCCATATCGAGTCATTTTTTCCTGGTGGCAAAGGTAGCCCCGAAACAAAATCCATTGTAACTCGTTCCCACTTCCACTTAGGAATGTATATCAGTTGTAGCAATCTGGAAGACACTTAATGTTCGGCTTTCACTTGCTGACATGTCAAACATCTCGCAACAAACTCTAATACAACCCTTTTCAGCAAGTACTTTAGACTCTTATGGTCTACATAAATATGGAAACGCTCACCGTACAGATAATGAAGCCAAAATTTCAAAGCAAACACAATCGCTGCCAATTCCAAGTCATGTGTCAGGTAATTTCTCTCGTGAGTTTTCAACTGTCTTGAGGCATAAGCACGACTTTTCCATCTTGCATAAGCACACATCTCAACCTATTATGAGATGCATCACTAAAGACCACATAGTCTTTACCCGAATTAGGTTGTACGAGCACTGAGGCCTCTGTTACGATTCTTTTTAGCATTTCAAAATTTTCTTTCCATTTTTTCGACCAGACAAAAGGCAATTCTTTCCATAACAACTTAGTTAGCGGTGAAGCTAACATTTAGAAGTTCTTCACGAACCGTCTATAATAACCAGCAAGCCCCAAGAAACTCTGAACTTCCGAAATATTCTTTGGGGGTTGCCAATCCACTATAGCTTGAATCTTTTTGGGATCTACTCTTATACCTTATGCGGAGAATATATGACCAAGGAAAGCAATTTCAGCTAACCAAAATTCACACTTGAAAAATTTGGCATACAATTTCTTTTCTCGATGTATCTGAATAACCACTCGAAAATGAGCATCATGTTCATATCTTGACATGGAATACACCAAAATAACATATATAAATGCCACCATGAATTGATCCAAGTAATGTTGGAATACTCAATTCATCAATTCCATAAATGTTGCAGGAGCATTAGTCAATCCAAATGACATCACCATAAATTCGTAGGGTCCATACCGAGTCTGAAATGCTGTCTTCGAATTATCATCTTCTTTTATCTTTAATTGGTGGTACCCCGACCTCAAGTATATCTTAGAGAACACTGTTGTGCCTTGCAGTTGATTGAACATATCAACAATCCTCGAAAAAACATACTTATTCTTTATTGTTACTTTATTTAACTGATGATAGTTGATGCATAATCGCATTGACCCATCATTTTTTTCACAAACAACACAGGTGCTCCCCAAGGAGAAACACTGGGTCTCACAAATCCCTTATCGAGTATCTCTTGCAATTGGGATATTAATTATCTTAATTCCATTGGAGCCATAGAAACATGTTCAATACTCGTGTAAACCTCAATCTTGAATTCTACTTCATGGTCTGGATGTAAACCATGTAACTCCTGCGAAAAAACCTCTGGAAACTCCTTAACTGTTGGAATATCATTTAATCTTGCTTTTAGTAATCGAGTATCTATTACATTAGCTAGGAAAGCTGTACACCCCTTTGACATCATTTTCCTTGTAGTAATGGCTGATATCAAATTGGATGGTGATCTCGCTTTTTCGTCGATCACTACTAATTCGGAGCCTTCCGTGTCCTTAAAAAATAATCGCTTCTTGCAAAAATCAACAACCCATGATATGGAGACAACTAATCCATGCCCAAAATGATTTAAAACTCATCGAAAGGCAACTCCATTAAGTTTTCCGAAAACACAATCCCTTGAATCTTTATCAAGCATTTTCTACATACCCTAATTACTCTCATACTGTGACCCATAGGGTTTACCACTATCATCTCACTAACAATTGGTTTTAAAGGAACTCCTCTAGCTCTAACCAAGTTTCTACTAATGTAAGATTGTGTAAAACCAGGGTCAACTAAAACAATTACAAGATCATAAAAAATATGGAATGTACCTGTTATGATCTCTAGGTCATCCCGATCCTCATTGGTCTTATTGTTGTAAATTCTGACGACTCCCCTAGTCTTTTATCATTGCATTGATTTAGATTTCCCGTTGGATCTACCCATTCCTATGCTACTATTATAGGATGCCACAGATCTTTCAGATTGCGCTGAATTATCCCCAGATTTCTTAGGACAGTTTCAGGCAAAGTGACCAGTCTCGCCACATTGGAAACAAACTCCACTGAGAAGTCTGCATACTCTATAGTGCAATTTACCACATGTTTGCCATGGATTTGTTTCTCCAAATGCTCTACCCTAGCTAGCAGAAAAAGAGTGGGATTGTTTAGTTTTCTGCGAAGCTGCAGCAGAACCATCTTTGTCAGAATATCGGGAACTCGAGCCCTTACCTCTCTTAGAATGATGGGGAGTTAAAGGTGTTCCAAATCTTTCCCCGCCTGCATACTCTGCTCCGTTGTTAGAGTTTCCTCTCTAGCTCTTCCAATAGCCTTGGCTCGGTTTATGACTTCTTGCAAGCTAGGCAAGTTTAAAGCCAACATCATCTCTTTTAACTTTGACCTAAAACCTTCGTTGAACCAATCACGTCGAGCCTTGTCATTGGGAACTACTTCAGTAGAAAAATGGCTCAGCTTATTATACTCAGCCTCATACTCATGTACGACTCGATCACCTTGTTTTAAATTAAAGAATACAACTCCACCTAGCTTTTCTGAATCCGAGTAGTGAAGAATCTCAAGCATTACCATTACATCATTTTTCCATAAGCCAACTTACATAGGACCTTCATTCTCTTCTCCCCGAAACTTAGGAGCTCCTAAACTCTTCAATTTTTTTGGAATCAACATCCTCGATACTGGAGGAGTAGGGGGAGGCAAAAAAGGTTAGATACCGGGTCAGTATGGAGTCGAGAGCTTGCATAAAAACTCTAAACTCTGGCACAAGCATACCCTGATGTGCCGATGCGCTAGCATTCTCGGATGAAATTGGATGCTCACTATTCTCCTCATACATTTCGCTACCCGATCCCTCTCAATTTTCTCGTTCAGCCACTCTTCGCGAGTTTGAAGATTCTGACATCTTCTTGGACATACATAATAATAATACTAAAGTTAGTAAGGAGTGACATCAGTCACACTCTAATGACACCCTATCAGTAACCTTGAAAATCTTAATGGAATATAATCCTTTTTTTTCTAAATTCAAATAAACCCAGTTTCGGCCGAGAATCATCTAAACCTGTAGCTCTGATACCAATAAATGTAACACATGTTTCCCGTATACATTACCGTACACAAGTCACAAGTGTCACATGACTTTTAAAATATTTTCTTATTTATAAACCTGTAAATACTTGTGACACTTGTGACTTGTGTAAATGAACACACATTAAGTATTTACTTAGTGAGGCATAATAATGTAAATGAACTAAAATTTATACATAATCATATCATAGCTATTGAAATACAAACTAAATCGTATACTGCATAAAAATGAGTTAATCATCTCCAATAAACCCATGTTTCTTTCATATAGTCATCAAAACTATTCTTAGTATGGTCATCCTACTTATTTTTTTGTATTTTGTTCCTAATTATACGTTTTTTTGCCCAATATATGTTAATTAAGAATTTAAAGTGCATATATTGCACCGAAGTGCCGAAAGGGTCATTCACCTTTTATGAATACCATAAGTGGCACCTTTTATGCCGATAATGCACCGTTATGCATTTTCATTTATGACACCTTTTATGCTAATAATGCACCATAATGCATTTTCATTTATGGCATATTTTCTGCCAATAATGCACCGTTATCCATTTTCATTTATGACACATTTTCTGACAATAATGCATCGTTATGCATTTTCATTTATGGCGCCTTTTATGCCGATGATGCACCATTATTCATTTTCATTTATGGCACATTTTCTGCCAATAATGCATCGTTATGCATTTTCATTTATTTTGTTAACATTGATAACCATTGCACAACATTAACATTCATCCATTCATTTTAGAGAAGTTCATACTCTAAAACTTATTCATAATATCATTTCTATATACATTATGAAAATATAACAAAATGATGTAAAATATACATTTAACAAAACATTCGAAACTAACTCATCACAAGTCTTCCTCCTTTCATACAAGTACAATAAATGCACTCACATGATAAGCCTCACTAGTAAGTTGCAATGATGTCCAGCTATTCGGCAACTTAATCTTTGCCCTTTTTCTTGCTTGACTCAAGAGCTTGGTTATGATATACACAAGCATCCATCAAATACACATATTATACCAATGTTAGTATACTCTCTAACAATTATACTTTTAATAATACTTAAAAGTACTATTATATTCAATTTCTATCAAAATTCCTCCTATCATAAATTTTCCAGGCTCAATACTATCAATACTCCTACCATGGTATCGATACTTCTATACTATGGTACCGATACTCCCTTTCAGTATCGATACAATTTCTGCATTATGGAATCCATGGTATCGATACCCACATCAATATCGGTACTAATTGCATCAGTATCGATACTGTTTATCGTAATTCTTCAAATTTAAACCTATAATATCGATATTGTTCTTCCAGTACTGATACCCTTACATAGATTTTCCATTTTTCAGCTCTATTTTTACCCAATTTTTGTAAAATTCCCTTACTGTTATCTCCAACAATACTATTAAACTATTCCTTACTTATCCCAGCTAACTTTTCTTCATTTAACTCCTTATAACATCTACAATCTCCAAACAACATCCCAAACTAAAAATATACTACTTTTTCATACATGTTTTAATCACATCCAATACTTCTAATATCTTATTTACTTTTTTGACAAGTCAAATATACTAATAAACCTCAATAAAAACTCATATTTCAACATATCAATCAAAAACCCATTTTCTTTAATTTCAAATAAACCATCTATCTCTTAGTTTTAATCCTTTTTAACCATTCTTTAAGCCTCTATAACACTCAAGGTTTCAATACCAACCATTAAACTAAAGGAAAAACCAACTTGGAGGAAACTCACCTTTGGTTATGGAGAGAATGAGCACACGTGAAGAAGGAGAAGAGAAATGAACTTAGCTTCTTTTTCCACTTACCTCTTTTCCATTTTTTAAATACCCTATTTAAAATAGATTTTAAATCCATTTCCCTCTAAAGGACCAAAATACCATTTTATTCTTCCATTCTTACTAATTGGTCTTACACACAGTTTCTAAATCATTTTCTTATATTTTACCATTTATTTAATTTAATCCTTCAAAATCTTTAAATCCTTTCAAAATAGTCACTGACCTAATATTTAGGGTATTAAAATATTTTTGTAAATTATTTAAATAGAGGTTTTATTATTCAAATTTGGATTCCAATATAGATTTTTTGAATTGTAGGATCTAGCACTTTCGGTGATCCTGATCGGTAGACTCAGTAGTAGGCTTCCTTATTAGACTACTCAGTTTAGTATAAGTGTGTTTTGTGATGGTGTTGCATTATTGTTTTAAACTATTTATCTGAACTGTTTTAGATTTCCTATGATACTAAATATTTTCATGACATGATACCAGATTTTTTGAATACTATTTATCTGATATATGATTTTCTGTATATTTCTTATATGATCTCTTAATATTGTATTTTTGTATCTGATTTTTGAGTATGTGATATTTTCATGTTTTAATGGATTAAACTACCATTTTCACTCGAATACATACATGTTTATTACTATCATTAGGGGTATTATTGGAGGAAGTATATCATGCTTAGTCTATGATTTGTAAGACCTTACCGCAGACTCTTATGCTTTGTGCACAGGGTAAGTCCTTACCGCATGTCCTTATACTATAAGTATAAGGCCCTTACCGGGATTACACGTGGGTGTATGGTTATGGGGAACATACACATTCTGGTGATCAAATGGGGGTAGTGATCATATTTTTAAAACATGTTTGATAAACTGATATTTACTGAAGTATTTTATCAGTATGTTTTTATAGACCATAAGGAGCACACTGGTTTTTTAGCTCATTTTGTAAATTTTAACCTTTTTAGATATTAGTAGATCGTAGGCTAGCAGACCTGTCATCAGTAGGACCGACTACTCTTATTTTTGTACCACTGTATATCTCTATATGTCTTTTTGTTATACTTTGGTGCCACGTGTTTTTGCTACTATCTCGATATATCTGTATCACCAATATTTTGTTATGTATATGTTTTATATGATTTTCTGATTTATGTATATATATATATATATTTATCATGTGAATCTTTCTTATGGCTAATTTCATATTATATTGTTATATGGATTTTAACGTTGTTTAAAACATGAAAAGAATTTCTGAATACGATATGTAACCGCCTAGATTTGAGCATAACATCTAGACTGGGTCTAGGGGGTTACACTTTCAATCCACCCTTACTATGATTCAGGTCTCACTTATCCTTGTATTATCATAATTTTATTCTCCATTGTTTATATATTATAATCTTATCTTATTTGTTATTCTAAGAATACCTTTAGCTAAAAAAATTAATTAGATCAATCCAAACATATCGTGTGTCATAAAATAATTAAAGGAAAACTTCACAAATATAGAGAAAAACTTATTAAAACTAAAAGATTCTAAAAATATAAAAGATTCCTTAATATCTTCAATTAGTTATACCCCAATTTTTTGAAAAAAAAATTAAATTGAACTCTTCAAAAATTTTGAAAATTTTAATTTAAACCTCTAATTTGTTTTTAAATTTTTAGTTGGTTCCCTCAAATTCTATTGTTAAGTTCCGTCAATGCCTAAATCTATGATAGGATCCACTTACATTGTATAAAAATTATAAGTTTTAACTAATTTATAGTCATTGAATTTAAATAAATAGATGGCTTAGACTTAATTAAAATTTATAACTCATAAAAAAAATTAACCCAAACTTACCGTAAAATAATTTTTTTTTCTTTTCACTATAAGCTTATCTCCTTCATCATTCTCATTTTCTTTTAGACGTAAGAAATAATCTTGATTGAATCTGATCATTCTTGTCTTTGTCTTTTTGTTACTCATTGTTTCTGCCAATCAATAGTTGACAGGTATGTAGTTCTTTAGAATTTTTAAAAACCTTTTTTTTCTTTTTACCATAAACTTCATTTTATCCATCCTTCCCTTTCTCTTTCACACAAAAAAAACATCCTCATTGAACCTGGTCGTTCTTCTTCTTTTCAGTTACCCATTATTGGAAATATATGTAGTTGTTTAGAAATTTTATTTTTTATTCATCAATTTTTAATTTTTTTCTTTCATATCCTGTTTAGGCTTATTTTTTTCTTCGAAAGTGTGTGAAAGTAAAAGAAAATTGATAGATAAAGAGAACTTCAGAACCTTAAGAGAGAGAAAGAGATGGGGGAGAGAGAGAGGGAGGGAGAGAGGGAGAAGGAGAGGGAGAGGGAGGGAGAGGGAGAGAAATGGAGAGAGGGAGAGAGAGAGAGAGGGGGAGAGAGAGAATGAGAGAGTGAAGGAGGGAGAGAAGGAGGGAGAGGGAGAGAGAGAGGGAGAGAAGGAGAGAGAGGGGGAGGGGGAGGAGGAGGAGGAGGAGGGAGGGAAAAGGGAGAGGAAGAGGGGAGAGAGGAGAGAGGAGAGAGGAGAGAGGAGAGAGAGAGAGAGAGAGCTTTAAAACCTTATCATAATTTTAAAGCATTTATGGTTTATAATAATTAATTTTGGGTTGTGGTAAGAAGTTTCATATCGAAATAAAACCAGTAAGGGGAGTTCCTAAAATTATGAGTAGGGCTTGTTAAGGAGCAATTGTCAGATTAGCTTGAAGAGAGCTGATGTAAGGTATTCCTACCTTAAATTGACTGTGGATATATTATTAGAGTATGCCCAAATACCAATCATATGATGATTGTAATGATATATTTATTTAACGATTTTATTGAATAAAGGCATTGCCACTATTATTTTCAGTTATGTGTCTGTGTTTAACATAAACTAAAAGATAATAAAGTCCATATAATAACATTATTAAAAGATCCATACTCAAGTATTATTATGGGCATGGAAAATAATAATATGCTTAAGACTAACATGGTATTGATTGATGACAATGAGTTGTCATTGACATAGAGATGTCAGAATTGATACATGATTATATTGTTAGTGAATGCTCAAATAGATGGCTTGGTGGTTGATGTAATGGTGAAATGGAGGGTTATTTATGTTATGAGAAATGGTAGTGGAAGTATGTTGATATGGCTATGATATGGGTGATGAAACAAAGGATGGTTGGTGAGGATAGTATCTTAGAAAGACCAAGTAAGAACCAGTGCTACAATAAGCAAAGACCCAGCCTTACAAATCTTTCTAAGGGGTGTAACAAAGGACTTGGACCTACTATCTAGGGAGATAGGAACCACAAGTATCGATGACAAAGGGGTTGACGCCACAAGTAATTAAATTACTTGATAAGTCGATATAAGTCACAAGGACTTGAGAAAAGAGAATAATCTCACTTATATTAAATGAAAGGTGTGTTTACAAATGAATAGAACTAGCCTATTTATAGTTTTCAAAGGGTTTAGGCAGAATATATACATGATGGTTCGACTAAGGTTGAAATCCCTTTAAAAATACATGATTTTTTAATGAAAAACAAGACTTTAATGAAGATACATGCTCTTGGCCCCTAAGGATGTTTTGCATGCATTTGGAAGTTACATAGCGCCAAAAATAAAGAGGAATATATTTTTGGCCGAATAGGAAGCATCCCTTGGTGTTTTAGCGTATATTTGATGTCACATGGAGTGCACATGGCAGCCTACTTGAATGCACATGGGTCTTCTTGCAATGTTTTGGTGAGATTGCAACCATATGATGATGTCTTGAAGTCCATGGGAAGCCTAGAGATGAACTAGCTTCAAGGTAAGCTAGGTGAGTGTCTTGCTAGCTAACTAGGTGAACTATAGTTTGATGAACTCAAGCTAGTTAGCTTTGATCTTCTAAGCTCCTTAGCTACTCTCCTAGCTACTTCTAGCTACCTTTCTTTGTGTTTCACCTATGGGAAACAAATAAAGTAAGAAATAATTGATCTCATTTAAGGTAAAATCCATGTTGTCTTGAGGTGTTTGAGTGATATGAGCTATGAATGATCATCTAGAAGGTAATATATCTTGTATATAAGCTAGATATAAGGCATAGGACATTCATGACCTTTATGAAAACATATATGAGCTAGAAAAGAGATGCATACATGCAAATGAGCTAAAGAAACATGGATTTAAAGATAGTGAGCTAATGTAAACATAACATGAGCTAGAATAATATAACATGAGTTAATGAATGAATGAATACATGCTGCCATGATATGTAAATGATATGAAAAAATAATAAACGAAATTAAAACATATGTAGAACATAATATAAAGCTAAGCAAAGATGTGGAAACATATGTTATGCACGAAAATCATATAGTATGCAAATGAATGATAACATATGATTATTCAAGCATAGTTTAAGGAGAAAAAACATGCTTATAACATTAAGTGATGCAAATAGAAGATAATAAAGGATAAAGTAAGGAAGAACTCCCTTAGAATCAGCTTTGAATAACATCCATGGTGTGATCAAGTCATGGAGAAAGTTGGAGTTAGTTTGGATCGTATTAAGAGCTATCGAGGGGTTTAAACTAATTAGGGTAAATGTGTTAGTTAGAAAATAGTGGTTGCTATGGAGGGTATTGGTTGACAACACACCCCATCTGGTGAGCTGAACCCATAGAGGAGAAAGTAAAAAAGATGGTAGGTGAAGGGAAGAAAGAAAAACAAGCCATAATTTGAATAAATCATAATCGGTCATAAGTGAAGTTAACACCAACAAATTCGAGTTGCTAATACTACATTAAACTTAGGATTGCAACCCCTACCAAAAAAAACTAATAACAAACACCAGAATTTCCATTGTTTAAAGTTAGTAAACTACAGACATACATGTCAATATCATTAATTAGAATCATTTCTATAATAAACACAAATATAACATGATACATAAGAGAACTTACCAACCAACAAGCACCATTTCATGTTTAAATGCACATTAAAGTACTAAATATCTCGCAGCTTTGACCAAATATTGAAACAATTTAAGAATGAACTTAGATTTCCAAACTCAGTCATATATTTGTTATAATAAGTTTTACAATACTACATAACAATAATATAATTGTAGCTAATGTTGTATAGCACAATTTGCAGCTTCTATTTATGTATGTATTTTTTTTTACCGAATATGATAGTACAAAACTCATGTTCTAAGTTCACTAAAAATGATTGAATTACTGCATGAAATCACTAGACTAATTACATAACATGACAATAGTAAAACAAACAATAATTTAGGTGAGAGGTAGTATTCAGTTAAATTCTAGTAAATCATAGTGTAATTGAACTTATCAACAATTTATTCGCTTTGTAGATAACTTGAGCCTAAAGGTTGCATTGGTGGAGTACCCAAACTCAAAAATAGAATAAACATTTTCTGTTACAACAATATACTATTGTAAAAAAAATATAATGTACAAATAAGCTTCTATATTACAAAATATTACACACTTAATTGTTTATTTGCATATTTTCGAATAATCGAACATTACACCTTTGATCGATCTTATTCAGTTTTTTTAATTTTTATCACCTTACAAAATTAATTCATGGATGACACAATTAAAGATGTTGTTGTGGTTAGATCATCTGCAACATTTTAATTTTATGTTCTTATTTAATTAAAAAATATTAATAATTATTATAACTTTGATTTATTTTGTTGAAGTCTTTATTTAGTCTGATATTTTAATTTTTTAATTAGTTCTGTATTAATTTACTTTTACTTTTCTATGTGATTTTAGTAGGTTACAAAAATGTCATTATTAGTTGATACCCAATTTATTGGTGATGATCAAAATATGAAAATGAGTGAGAAAATCATATTAGTTGATGGAATGATGTTTGACTTAATAGAAGGGACTGAACCATTATAAAACTTTTTCTAAGGAATAAGGTTTTGAATTGCACATTCTATCAAGTTAAACAGCCTCTCGAAGTGATGCAATAGTAAGTCAAATTTATGTTTGTTGCAATGAAGGTTCGTATAAGAAGAAAAATACAGAGCAAAATGACAATCACAATGATATCCAAGCAACTAGAAATAGATGTTCAACTTTAAGAATAGGACGTGGAGCGTTTCATAAGATATCAGAAGTAAAAGAAACTCAGTATTGGGTTATAAAGTCATTTTCAAATGAACATAATCATGCCATAATTAGTCCTAAGAGTGTGTTTTATCTTAGATTCATAAGAAAATGACTCCGACGTTAAGAGCCTTGTTAAGAAATTTAATGAAAGAATTTATTTAGAAAAAGTGGCATCATTTTTTAATAGTGGAGATCAACAATTCGCATATAGATATTGTTGGAATCATCTTAAACATTTAAGGAGAAAAAATTAAATGTTGGAGATGCCCAAGCTATTTTCTGTTATTTTTAAAGAAAACAAAATGAGAATCCTAGTTTCTTCTATGCAATTCAGTGTGATAGTAATGCTCAAATGATAAATTTGTTTTGGTCAATGCTCGGTCTCGGTTAGCATATGAATATTTTAGTGATGTTATTAGATACGACACCATTTATAGGACTAACAAGTATAGCATGTCATTTGCTCCCTTTGTTGGATTAAATCATCATTGCCAATCAATTTTTTTTATTGTGCTTTATTGCAAGATGAGTCTGAGGAAAGTTTCATTTGGTTATTTAAAACTTGACTTGAGGCGATGTATCGAAAAAACCAGTATCAGCAAATCCATCTAGATTTAGCTATAGGTGCTGTTGTGAAGAAAGTATTTCCAGAATCTCGTCATTGATTATATTTTGGCATATAAAGAACAAATTTCCAGAGAAAATTCCTCATGTATATCATAAAAAATCTACTTTCAAATGTGAAGTAAAGAATGTTGGATTAAAATCCATAATTATGGGCACATATTTTTAATATATATTGTTTTCATAAAATATGACATAAATTAAGTGACCAATTATGTTATAAAGTTATAAGTTATTAGAAGTATTATGGAAATAAAAATATATATACTATTAAAGTTGTATTTATAATTTGATGAGGGACAAAGTTATAATTGCAGACAATAATTAATTCTTAAATCGGCTACAAAAGAGATTATGGTCCCCAAGAAAAGATCATCTCTTATTTTCGCTTATCATCGTCAGATAATTTATACTCAAGAGAATTTCGTCTTCTTGGAAGATCACAACCAAAGTTATACTCAAGGATTTCAACCTATCGATTAATTCAAGTACGCTTATGCGTCTATTAATTTTATTCTTGATGATTTGACATGATTAGATTCTGGTTGTTTTCATATTTATTATGATTTGGTTTTAACAAGTGGTATCAAAGCCTGTCATGTTGAATCATTGAGAATCAAAATTTTCTTTTCTTTTATTTTTTATTTGATTTGTTTTTAAGTTTTGAAGGATTTTATATTTAGATTTGATAATAACCATGAACTATAGATTCAATGTTTATGTGTTATTAATCTCTATAATATCTTCGAATATTTCATGGATTTTGCAATTGTAAAGTTGCGTTTATCTTTGATTTTGTAAGTGTGAATTAGGGGAATTCAACCGATTTTAACTTTCTCTCATGTAACTTTATTGCAATTATATAGTTATTTATGATGCAAAAACCTTGATAATTTTACTATTAATTTTTGGTTTTATTACCCATGGATGTGTGTCGTACAACACAATGACAGAGATATTCATTTAGTTACAAATGATTTTAAATTGTGACAGCTTACCATCGTTATTATTTTATTATATTGACTCTATGAATATTCTTTATTCTCTTAAATAATCATTCTCTATATACAATTGTTAGAGAATTTATTAGCAACAATACTTTTTAGATTGTGAGAACCTTTAATTATGCAATTCATTTGGTTCTTCAATAATCGCACGAATAGCAATTTATATTAATTCATAATTTTGGTATTCACATGAATATAAATATCAAGGATTTGTTTACTATATGCGATTGATTAATTTTACCATTTGTATTGCATGTCTATTGCCTAAAAGCATAACATTAATTGTATGACTTCGTTTTTTATTTTGGATTTAATTTGTACATGTTGTTATTGTCACAATTTGTGGCTATTTGGTTTTGGTCTCTTGTATTGTTTTTTGGTTTAATTTGGTGTATTCATGATTAAGAAATTCTTGAGAAATAGTCAAAGATTTAGGTTTTCGGTTTTTAATAATGTCATTTAGACAACCTTATTATAGGTTACTTCGAAAACCATGACATGATTAGAAAATTCAGTTTTGGTTTTCTGACTGTTATAGATTATAAAATATATATTTGGCATTAATATATTCGATTCAGTTTGATTAAAGTTTTAATTCACTAGTATGTACTTTGACTTTTGACTAAAAATTGATTGTTTTGAATTCAGTTTGTCTTTGGTAATTTATGAAATTATGAATTAAATGTATGTTTAAGAAAAATTTCGGAAACAATCAAAGATTTGAGTTTTCATTTTTTATATAGAACCATTTATATAACCTTATTTTAGGTTCTTTCTGAGACTGTAGTGTAATAAAAAAATTAGTTTTGATCTTTGATTGTTATAAAAATATTAAATCTGAATACTGCTATTTCTTTTTTAGACGAATTAATTAAAGCAACATGTCATTAAAGCGACCTCAGTTATGGAAAATATTTTATTTTAAAATATAGAAGGTTATGTACATGTAGTTTAGGATAAGTTAGTATTAATTGACTCAAAGGAAGATTAATAGAAGACATAATCGCATGTATAACTTTGGTAATAAACATGTGATAATTATTTTATTTGATGTGTGAGTAATAAATCGACCCAAAATAAGATTTTTGCTTGACATGTTTTTATTATCAGTGTTTGATTACAACACCATATTTTACTTAAGGTGAATATTTTGTCTAAAGATGAAATATTAATAAATTATCTGATATCTTGAGATGAGACTTAAGTCTATTCAAATTTATTATTATTTTAGTTATCTTTTAATTTAATTGAAAGATGAAATTAATAAACATTGATTGGTTGAAAATATTTTTATGATTTTATTTATATTGTTAATGCAATATATGTATATATTCTATTCACTTTTGATCAAAATTTCAGTTTTGATTGTTTCTTATTAAATTATATATATTGAAACAAATTAATTCATATTTTGGCTAGGTCTAATATTTTGATAGATTAGTAGAAACAAAATGCTGTCAAAGTGATCTTTTTTGTGTAGACTGATTTATTCAAAATATCAAGATGATTATGTGTTTCTTGTAATTCATGCATTTATTAATTGGCCCAAAGGAAAAACTATATTTGAATGGATTTCAAGAGACACATGTGGTAATAATATTTGACAATTATAAGGTATTTTATGTGAACGTTACTTAGTCTAAATATTAGTCTATTGTTCAATATAACTATTGTCAATGTTTGATTACTACAATAAGAGTATTGTTTACTATTAATATTATTGTTCAAAGACTTGATATTGATGTAGTGTTTGGTATCTTGATATAAGAATTAACCATTATTTTTTAAAATAATTTTTTACTTAAGAATATTAATGTGAGCTTGAATTTTATTTATGTTTTGTTATATATTCAACTAATTATTTATTTATTGATATCACAATATCTGCTAATATATATTTTATACACATGCTTAGAAAAACAAATATCAAGGAATGAAAAAAGCACTTACATAAGGTTTTAGTTGTATGAGCATAGATTTTACGTTAAGAAAAGAATAATTTCCACCTCTCATGGGGAATAACATCCTTAATTGGTAGAAGAGATTTTGAGAGGTGAAGATTGTTCAAATTGTATGAATCTAGTGTTCATGAAGCACAACATTTTAAAAGCCTTAAGGGCACAATATGAAAAGATTACTTAGGCCAATGGTTTCTTTGACAAAATTGAGAATTGTTTTTCAAAAACAATAAAGTTTAAATTGCATCACTTTTGACTTCTTTGATGTCTATAAAGTATAAGGGTCAAAGAAATGTAAGGGAGTACATTGTGGATATGTTTGATATTACTTCAAGACTTAATGTACTTAAGATCAAGTATTTCTAAAGAACTAATTGTTCTTGTGATTTCGATATCACTTCCTATAGAGTTTAAGCAACTAAAGGGATAAATAAACTCTAAATAAGCTCATTTTTCATTGTGTGCAAGAGAAAAAAAGGTTTAAACATAATTAGTTTGAAAGTACTCACTTGAATAGTGCATATAAAGATAAGGGAAAAAATAAAAAAATCATATTGAAGTTGTTAAGGGTCTAACTCAAAAGAGACAACAATATGTTATAAAGGGTTGTTTGAGCGATTTAGGGGTTATAAGTTTTATGATCTAATAACTTGAAATATTTTTAAGATGAGATTTATAAAATTATTCTTGAGGATGTTGAGTTTGGAGAGAGAAATAAGGTTTGAGGAATTGCTTTTGAGAAGGAATTGAATTATAATCTAATTCCTATTATCACTTTTGATGATATCCACGTGTTCATACATGTCGTTAATCAAGAAGTGAATCTAGAACCTCAACAAGATAATGTTAAACAACTATCCATTTATGATGAGAAATTGTTTCGAAAGAACAAACTCAACTACATCAAAGAAAAAGTGTCATTAAGAATATCCACAATATGAGAGAAATGTTATTTAATTGATTATGTTGTATTTCTCCAAGAAATATGGATGAAAGTGGAATGGTGGAGGATGATCTAATCAACTTTCATCATGTCATAAAAGTTCTAACTCTTAAAAGTGGATTAATGCAATGTAAAAAGGGTATAAATTCTATACAAGATAATAAAGATTAAGAAATTGTCTCATTACCTGAAGGTGCAATGTTGATTGGTTGCAGATGAATATTTAAAACCAGGATGGATACAAATGGTGATGTTGACATGTATAAGACATATATGTATCTAAAGGATATACTCATAAAGAATACATTAATTTTGTAGAGATTTTCTCTTTTGTTTCCTTGAGAGACTCTTTCAAGATAATTAGGATACTTTTTGCTCGTATTTGATCTTGAGTTATATAAGTTGGATTTCAAAATTGTGTTTTTCAATGGTAACATTGATGAGATGATTTATACGATGCAATTAGAAATTGTGTCTAATGATACAAAATTAATGATTTACAAATTACGGAAGTCTATTTATGAACTGAAGTATAAAAATTTTATTAAGTGATTATCTTGTTTGGTTTTGAGATAAATTAGGTTAACAATTGTATATACTACAAGTTTAGTGGGAGTAAACCAAGTGGTACCACTTATTGCTAAAGAAAAAAAGTTTAGTCTTGATCGATGCCTTAAGAATGATTTTGAAACTAAGTAAATGCAAAAAGGTTCCTTATACTACATAAATAAATGAAGAGTTTAATGTATACTCAAGTTTGTACGCATTCATGCATAACGTACAAATTTAAGATATTAAGTAGATATTTAAGTAATTTAGGTATAGATCATTGGATAACAACCAAATTGATTCATACGATACATTTAAAAATAAAAATATTAAATGCTCACAACTCAAAGGTCTAGTAAGTAAGAGATCATCAAGTTTATGGGCTCCGACTTATTGAATATGGATGCAAAATTTTGTCACATGAACTACTAATTATGGATTGATAAGAAAGACCCCTTGAGTTATTTTGGGACAACAAATATGCTATCCTTTATTCCATATACAATAGAAGCATCTTAAAAGTCTAAGCACATATGCATTATGTTTCTTGTTGTTAAAGAAAATTCAGAGTGACTATGTGTTTATAGAGCATATTGGTACAAATTCATAATTGTGCGCCAACTAAGGAGCTGTAACCCTAGGTCTTTCATGAGCACACTAATCATGTGAGTGTATTATCATTTAAGGATATCTAGTTATAGTTGGAGTTTGTTACTTTAAAAATACTCATTTATTATAAACATAATTTCAATTACTTCAATTTAAGGATATTGATTTTAAGGTTATTTTCCGCAGAAATAAAGTTTATTTTGCTATATCCATACTATGGTTTTGGTAAAACTAGATCTCACTATTGTTTAAAGATGACTAGTTAAAAATAGACATGTGTGGTTCACATTGCATGATTTTCATGTTATGCTTTATGATTGATCTATGTTATTTGATTGTATTTGTACATGTGACATTGATGGGTTTTGTCATGTTTGATATGATAAAGGCTGCTTTGATCCTATATGGATATAGTTGATGAACAAGATTGTTATAGAATACCTTTTGCATGATAACAAAATTTAAGCTCATAAGGTTATACATTTATCAGGAAACATATGTTGCTCAAGAGAGAGATTGTTGGATTAAAATCCATAATTATGGGCACATATTTTTAATGTATATTGTTATCATAAAATATGACATAAATTAAGTGAACAATTATGTTATAAATTCACAAGGTATTAGAAGTATCATGAAAATAAAAGTGTATATACTATTAAAGTTGCATCTATAATTTGATGAAGGATAAAATTATAAATACAAATATTAGCTAATTCTTAAATCAACTATATAAAGGGGTCATGGTCCCAAGAAAAGATCATATTGTATTTTCTATTAACCTCATGAGAGAATTTATACTCAAGAGAATTATACCTTCTTGGAAGGTCACAACCAGAGATACACTCAAGGATTTCAACCTATTGATTAATTCAGGTACGCTTCTGCATTTAGTATTTTTATTCTTGATGATTCGGATGCATGATTAGATCGTGATTATTTTTCATATTTATTATGATTTGGTTCTTAGAAAGAGATAAATTTGTGGATCATCTACTGTAGAGGAGTTTGAGAATGAGTGGAATGAATTAATAGTTAAGAATGGATTAAAGTAAAATGAATGGCTTCAAGGGTTGTATGAGATTCCTAATTTTGGGATTCTCGCATATAACTAAAATATTTTTTTCAAGAATGAACACTACCCAAAGAAGTGAAAGCATAAATTCTTTTTTTGATTCTTTTGTCGGTTCAATTACAACTTTGTAAGAGTTTGTAGTGAGATTTGACAAAGCAATTGACAATCGCTATGCCAAAGAAAAATTAATATTTTGAATCAAGGCACAAGTCTCGGATTTTGAAACTTGGTTTTATCATCATGGAGCATCTGTTTATATAAAGAATATTTTTAATATTTTTCAAGATGAATTAGTCAAAAGTAATCAATTCAGTATACAAAAGGTAAGAAAGATCGAATCTTTTTATGCATATAAGGTGTCAAGTTGGTTTGATACTCGTGATAGCTTTCTTGTTCATCTTGATTTGTGCTCTAAAGTTGGTAATTTTTTATGATATCTTTTTTAGTTTCAAGGCATCTAGTGTAGATATATATTAGCAATTTTTCATTTTAAAAATATTATAGAAATACCAAGCCACTACATTTTGAGACGTTGGACAAAAAAAGAAAATCAAGGTTGTAGAATTTATAAAAATGGATCAGGTCTTGAAGTTGATAATGAGAAATCAGTCGTTTTAAGGAGTTTAAACGTTTATCTTCTTATAAACAGATTACCCTCTTTTGCTAAAAAATCTGAAGAGATATATAAAGTTATTGTGAGGGACTTGGACCAAATATATCAAAAGGTTTCAATGATATTATTTTTGTTACGGAGAAACATAGTGTTTCAAGCCAAAAATTGACAAGTGAAGAAATTCATGGCGTAATAGTGAATCAACCTATTAGAGAACAAGAACTGGTGTAGCTGAAGTTGGTATGTTGTGTGTAGCTGAAGTTGGTGCTGAAAGCTTGTGAAGGTACTGGAAGCTTGTGAAGTTTGTTAGAGGTGTTATCAAAGATGTTAAGCTTGCCAGCTAGGAGATGGTTATCCCAGCTAGGCTAGTAGCTGGTTATACTTTTACCTATATAAACTTGCCATTGTATCTTTGAAAATAAGTGAATGAGAATACACTCTTGTTATACTTGTTTTGAGTTTCTTAACATGGTATCTTTCGCCAAATATCTTGGAGCTTGCTTGGCTGCGTTTTGAGGGGTGTGTTACTGTTGTTGCTTTTGCTCTTGTGTATGGTGTTTCATTCGTGGCTTCTTCCAGCAGTGTTAGGATGTTTACTAATAAGATGGTGAACTTGGTTCTTGAAGAGATGAAATTTCTTTTATGGAAACATCAATTTCTTCTAATTGTAAGGAGTCATTGCCTCGAACGATTGCTTATCGGTGTGATGCAGCCCTCGCCTTAGATAGTTGCTAGTGAGAATAGAACCTTGATCTTTAATGAAGCATATGAGGATTTTGTTGTTCAAGATAGTGCAGTGGACTCTTGGCTATTGTCTACCATTAGTGCTCACTTGTTGCCTCAATTTGTAGGTTTCGAAACAGTTGCTACTGTTTAGTGTACGATACTTCAGTTATTTGTTAATAGATCTACAACTTCTGTTATGAATTCATACTATAAGTTGCAGTCTCTTAAGAAGGGTGATGATAGCATGCGAGTGTTTCTTACTAGGGTTAAAGAAGTGTGTAATGACTTGGCGTCGTGTGGCAGTCCTGTTCATGTTGTGGAGCATATTATCAATATTCTCAAAGGGCTTCCAAGGGACTAAGAACTGTTCATGGCCATCATAACATCTTCTGGAGATTATATTCCCTTAGATAAAGTTTATACTATGCTTGTTGATGCCGAAACACAGCTTCATGGGTTTGCTTCTCAAGAGGAGAGTGGTATTGTCAGTGCACATGTTGCTCGTGGTGTTATGGTTGGTCTTGATGCTGGTAGCCAATTTCAGTTACAATGATCTTATTCTGGTGGTCATTCTAGGGACCATGGTTGAGGGAAACCACGTATCCAGTGTCAACTTTGTGGAAAGGTTGGGCATCTAGTCAATAGATGTTGGCACATGTTTGATGTGACGGTCACCGGTGTTGCTTATGATTCTGGTCAGTTTCGTTCTAATCATGATTTAGCTAATGCTTATGTTGCTGTTATTGACACTTCTGGTTATGATTGTTGCCATGCTAAGAATCATGATGAGTTGCCTTTAGCTCATGTAGATCTTGCTTCTACATCTAATCAGTAGGTGATAGATTCAGGTGCCACGCACCATGTCACTCCTCAGGCTAATCACTTTGGTCAAGGTAATTTAGTTGTGGATAATGGTGTTTCATTGAAGGTTAATATGGTTGGTACTGTTTTGCTACCTTCTTCTTCACGTCATTTATTCTTAAATGATCTTTTGTATGTGCCTGGTATAACGAATAATTTGCTTTCGATTTTCAAGTGTGCTAGGGACAATGGAGTTTATTTTGAGTTTCACTCAAATGCGTGTTTTGTTTGTGATAGATCTACGACTAAGGTACTGCTTATAGGGAAGGTTAAAGATGGTCTATATGTGTTTTCAGAAGATTGCTCACCATGTGTTTGTAATAAAGTGCATGATAGTGTTGCTAATGCTCATGACTCTAGCTTATATGATGTTTATCATAAACAGCTGGTTCATGCCAATTATAATACTTTAGTCACAACTTGTGAGGCCATTGATGTAAAACTTCCTTCGAATGTTAATAAAAATGTGATACTTGATTCATTGGCAAAAGTCATAAGTTGTCGTTTCCTTCTTCTACTTTTGTTTATAATGCTCCATCTGAGTTGGCATTTACTCATCTCTGGGATCCTTCTCATGTTGCTTCCAGAGGATTTAAGTATTACTAATATTGATGCTTATTCTAGGCACACTTGGATTTATTTCCTACAAAACAAATCTCAGGCTATTTTAGAACTAGTTGTGAATCAATTTGGGGTTTTTATTAAAGTAGTTCAGAGTGATTGGGGTGGAGAATATAGAAGTTTGTCCTCGGTTTTGCTATAGGATGGCATTGTGCATCGCCTTACTTGTCCTCACACTTCTGAGCAGAATGGTATTGTTGAAAGGAAGCATAGGCATGTCATTGAACTTTTTTAGTTATATTTTCTCAAGCCTCTATGCCTCTGCAGTATTGGTTCTATGTAGTCGTGACTACTGTGTATACTATTAATCGATTACTAGCTGAAGTGCTAGGAGAAATATCATCGTGTGAGCAGCTTCTTGGGAAGAAACTGGATTATGCTGCAATGAAAGTGTTTGGTTGCAAGTTTTTTTCTCATTTAAGGTCATTTCAAAACACATAAGCTTGAGTTTGATCTCAAGTGTGCATGTTTCTGTGCTAGGAGAAATATCATCGTGTGAGCAGCTTCTTGGGAAGAAACTGGATTATGCTGCAATGAAAGTGTTTGGTTGCAAGTTTTTTTCTCATTTAAGGTCATTTCAAACACATAAGCTTGAGTTTTGATCTCAAGTGTGCATGTTTCTGGGTTATAGCCCTCAACACAAAGGATATCTTTGTCTTGCCTCAAGTGGGAGAGTTTATGTGTCTCATCATGTAGTTTTTGAAGAATTTATCTTTCCATTTGCAAGTGTATCTAACAAATCTCCTGCAGCAGGTGTAGTTGGCTTGTCTGCAAATGAGTTAGCTGAACTAGAAGTTGTAGCTGACATTTCAAGGTTATGGGCAGTAGCTGCTCAGCCTGATTGTTCGTTGACTGACCTAGGTACTACTGAGTCTAGTGGTACACTATAGAGGTCTGTGCAATATGAGTTAGCACCTACATTGGCTGGTGAACATTTGTCTCCAACTGAGTCTGATGAAGTATTGGCTTCTAATAATTAGACACTTGTTCAATCTACTGATGCTATCATCAATATGCCTGAGCATTTAGCTATATTTGCACCTGCAATGAATAGTCACCCTATGCTTGCGAGGAGCAAGTGTGGCATTTTAAAGCCTAAAGCATTTGCATTGACTCATGAAACTGTGGAACCCGTTAATGTGTATGATGCGTTGAGGTCTGCCAACCGGAAAGTAGCAGTTCATGTTGAGTTTGATGCTTTGCAGTGTGATGACACGTGGACTATGGTGAAGTTACCCCCTGACGATCAGTTATGGGGTATAAGTGGCTTTTAAACTGAAAACGAATTCATATGGTTCAGTTCATCACTAAAAGGATCGGTTTGTTTTTAAAGGGTTCTCTCAAGTCCCAAGATAGGATTTCAATGAGTCTTTTAGTCTAGTGGTTAAGTTTGCTACACTTCATGTTGTCTTGTTTCTTGCTGTGGCTCGGCAGTGGCAACTGCATCAGGTTGAAAATAATAATGTGTTTTTAAATGGAGAGCTGCATGAGGAAGTGTATATACAACATCCTCCAGGGTTCGAACAATATGCTGAGGGTGGCAGTCAACTTGTGTGTAAACTGCAAAAAGCATTATATGGATTGCGCCAGACACCTCAGAATTCGCATGCTCGGTTAAAACATTGTGTACTTCAGCTAGGGTTTGTTGAATCTGGGGTTGATACATCACTGTTTATTTCCAATAACATGGGTGTTTTTAAGTATATGTTAGTGTATGTTGATGATATTATCATCACTGAAGCTTCATATGTTGAGATTGATGATATAATTTAATGCTTGAGTGCTGCTTTCTCATTGAAGGACCTTGGACAACTTAGTTACTTTTGTCGAAACAATTTCTTTTGTATTAAATGGGATTTTTTAAAAACACACCATTTTTAATTTATTTCTTTTGATTAATTTTTAATTAAAAAGTAATGTGCTTTAAAAAAAAATCTCTCGTTTCAAAAAAATTGGGATTCCATTTAAAATAAAAAAAGTATGGTTCGATGAGTCGCCACCAATCTTTGATTAGGGTGTGATTGGGCACCCAAAAAGTGATTTTTCATTTTAATAAAAACATTAATTTTAATTAAAACAACAAATTTGAGGTATACGTTACCAGAAAATTGAGTTCGGGAGTCGGTTACGCGTGGGGAATGATTAACACCCCCACAACGCCATAAATCGGTACCTAGTTGATTAATTAATGTCTTTTCAATGAATTTTATAAGTTCAAATTTTAATTTAATTTATGATCCCATAAAACAACAAATTATGAATTTTAAAATGGAATATAATAATATTTAATTATTTCCTATAGAGAAGAAACAAACCCCTCATATCTTGAGGCAATTCATACCTTGAGGCAATCAATTCACTCCAATCGAAATAAATAAATATTATAATTCCATTATAATATTTAAATGCACCCAAAACAGATTAAATTAAAATTACCAATCCTTTTTATAAAGAAGAAGAATATTCGATTATTTAAAAACATCGAGATTAGACCTTAGATAAGTTCTAATAATTTTTTCTCGAAAAATTTAAATAACCGAATATTTCTTTTTCTTTCGTTCCCAAATTTTAAGTGAGAAATCATTTTTTAGGTTTCACTGTTGGGATACACTTTCAATTTAAAATCGTCAAGAGTGACTCTCTAGTAAGTTAAGATAAACCCCTCAAAATAATTTTAAACTAAAAGGGTATTACCCTTAATCCAATTATGTAATTATGAATAGAGTTATGCACGTGAAGATATCATACATCATTTTAAAAAGGATAAATTACTCCTAAATCTATGCATATGAACAACATGCTTAAAATAAATATATGTAAATGCATACATATCATAATCATTCAAACACATGATTAGCATACATTCGAAGCTAACCTAAACTAACCCTACATACATATGCATAAAAAATCTTAAACATGGACTAAAATATAAAAAAAGACATATTTAAGGTTAACAACATAAAGAAAGAAAACAACAGGCTAAAATAATAAACTGCATAAACATTGAGTCATGAGACACAAAATTGATGATATTCCAGGCACCAAGGTCATAATTTATCCATTAACAAACTGATGATTAAAATGTAACCAAATAACATTACAAGCCTCGAAATCAGAAATAACCCATAAATATACACGAAATTAAAATAAAAAAACTTCAAAGACGGCATATTCAATGTATAAACAAGTAGAAATTTAAAATAACTAAGGCTAAAGACCAAAGTAAAATGTGTATAAACTTAGAAGCTACAAACAGAAACGTCAGAATTTGGCTTAAGGACCAAAATAAAAGTCCTAGAAGCTAAAAGGATCGCTCCCATAGTTTACCCCTTTCCCTCAAACATGGGTGCCCTAACACTCAAAATTTCTAATTTCCCTCTCAGTCATTTCCCTCTTCTCCTTTATTCTCTAATTTCTCTCTTTAGTGAAACCGAACAGCCACCGTGGCTGCCATGGCTGTCGCTGCCTAGAGCTTTGATGAGGAGCCAAACAGGCGTGAATCTCACACTGTAAATGACCTTAAACACAAATCTTCCCTTAAAACACCATAAATACCCAGGATCTGACCCCCTCTTAAACGGGACAGTCGTCCATGACTATCGTTGCCTAACAGCCCCGATAAGGGGCCAAAACTCCTCAAATAACCCTTGTTTTTCTTTCTCACAAGCCTAGCCTCACCAGTAAACCCAAACCGAATGAGATACCTTGTAAATCCCTAAAATAAACCACATATCTAAGTCTGAGTGGAGTTACCTTGGGTGACTCAAGGTTGTTTTAATTTTGAGCGATGATGGTGAGCTTCAGCCGACAGGGAAGGTAAGGGTTTTTTGTTTGTTCACTCTTCTCTCTATTTTTTTGGTTGCTCTGTTTTCTCATAAAATAGAGTGAATCCTCTCTTTTTACTTGATGTTTATTTTTGCTCTATTTCGTTGTTGTTTTTGCTATTGGTTTGGTTGTTTAATTACTGATGGATCCTCCTTTGGTTGTTGATCGTGTTGTTATATATCATCATCTTATTTTCTTTTTCCTTTTCATTTTCATTTTTTTTATTTTCTTTGTTGTTTTACGGATATATTCTACCATTCTTGTTTGCATGCAATGTTGGAGGCTATGCCACAGTCAGGGAATGTGGCATAGGGAACCATGTGGTTGTTTGGTGCTATGGGCTACTGCAGTAGGTGCAAGAAGTACGACTGGAGCCTGGTGGGGACAGATGTTAATCATACCCACGGGCGCGTGGAGCATCTGATGAGCCTCACGTGTATCTTACGCATGAAATCTGATTAAGCTGGACAGTTGGATTATTAGGAAGATCTAACAGCTGTAAGGTATCTGTGGCGGTGACTGTAACTAGGGTTTGAGAACAATAAGTATTTTTCCATATCTGGACCATTGGATGGGTCTAGATCTGATGGTTTTCATGAGGCAGTGCTGAAGTCAAAAGAGTAAAACCCTAGCATCTCTTGATTTGGACTGTTGATCTTACAAGTGATCCAACGGTGTACACTCAGGTGAGATGGGGAATGACAAGAAACCCTATCAGTATTGGGCTATTATTTAGGGCTTTCCATTTGGTCTGGGTTTGGCTACTGGGTTGTTTGTTCGGGCTTGCTTAGATTGGGCACGGGTTTGTTGTAATTGATTTTTGCAATTCGGGCCTGTAAAATAAAAAATTTACTTAGTGAACCATCACTTATCATAACATATTTATACGTATATATATACATATAATAATAATTTCATATACCAATAAATATATATATGACCACAAGCATAACTAACATGAATAATTAAGTAGTCTATATGTAATTAAACACACTCATACAACTAATAATGTATTTAACTAATGATAATATAAATATATAGATAGTCACATGCACAACTTGGTAATAATAACTAATAACTAATCTTTATATAACTAGTAATATATATAAACTTGAATAAAAACTTGAATGAGAGACCCAGACAAAACAAACATCTAACAGATGCCCCTCTTTGCTCATTATCGTGCAACAAGAATAGAATAAATATCAAAAGATGGTCATATTTGTCTGGCTATGAGAAATTCGAAAGATTAATCCACTCTACTGCAACTTCAGGGGAAATTAGACTTGATATGTGCCTCTTTTATGGGTAGACAAATCTATTTTGGAAGGCATGCCTGCTCCACTATTTATTTAGGGGAAATCAGACTTGATATGTGCCTCGTTTTCAGGTAGACAAATCTATTTTGTAAGAAATATCTACTCTACTATTTATTCAAATCAGACTTGATTTGTACCACTTTTTTGGGTAGACATATCTATTTTGAAAGACGTGTCTGCTCCACTATTCATTCAAGGGAAATCAGACTTGATATGTGCCTCTTTTTCAGGTAGAAATATCTATTCTGGAAGATGTGTCTTCTCCACTATTTATTTAGGGGAAATCAGGCTCGAAAAATATTTATTCACTCCATCATTTTTTAGGAGGAACTGAACCAATATCAATTCGTTTCAAAAATCAAACCTGAAAAATCAAACATTACCAATTATTAGTGTATGCTTGAAAATTTAAAAATATTATAATCAAAAGTTTAGAATTTGAGAATTTCTAAAAATTAATCTGTCTGGTGAGAACTTGTCTAGTAGCCACTAGATATGAGAATCTGCTTTGGCTCAATTGTCATTTAAACATCCCTCTTTTCGAGATATTGAACTGGTTATTCCCATCTTGAGATTTCAAAATCTTCAATCTTCAGCTTTCTTTTGGGGAACATGTAGATATTTAATTCACCGTGTATTTATGAATGTTATGATCTTATTTATGCCTACAGTGTGTAATCATGCAATTTTAGTGTATTTTCTTTTTAGAAAGAACACCATCTCCCTTTTATCTAATTGGAACTTGGTTTCATCTTGGGCATAGAGCACACGACCAGTTCACCCTATCTGACAATCTTGATCTTATATTATTCAGTTAAACTGGGCTTTGATTTCCTTTTTTCTTGAAACCCATCAGTACCCATGACCATCTACCCGATTAGTGACTAACAATTTGGGCCATCTTTTAATGTATTAGACTTTATACATATTCCAAGGTTTTAGTTTCCCGTAATCATACAAGTTTACATATTAAAACCATTTTCAGCTTCAGAATACCCGCATTTTCCAAAAATTTTTGCATACTAATACACAATGATCTCATGTACTTCAAGTTAAGCTATATGGTTTTACTCTTCAAAGTAAGATGTTTGCAAAAGGGAAATTAACAAGAAAATACCTCTTTTTATTTATATACAAAAAGAGAATTTTTGGGTAACTATGTGGCAAACTTTTGACTGAAAAAAGTAAAAGAAAAAAATAGGCATCTTCAGATATCAATAATGCATAATGCGTAAGGGTGTGAAGCTCTTTCTAAACTACTAAATCTCCAAATGTTGGATGATATAAACCAATATTGAATCTCATGTGCATTCAATTTCTTTCCTAGTTGTTTCAATCGAGACTTATTAATCTTTAGTCCTAACCCTAATCATCAACTGACATTACCCATACCAGGAGATCTTTCAACTGCCAAAATTAATTAGAACCTCCACCATGCATGAATTCTGAATTAAAACAAAACTCAAGCAACTCTTTGCGCGTTTTCAACTTGAGACCTCATTTGGTTTCAAGACGCCCTTTTCAGATTTTCATCTTGAACACCCTTTTACTTTTTTTTCTTTTAATTTTCTTTTCTTTTTTCTCTTTCTCTTTCTCTTTTCCTTTTTTTTCTTTTTTCTTTTTTTCTTTTTTCTTCTTTTTCATCTTCAAGCAACATATCTCTTAACCGAGTCGGAATTCACTGAGTAGGGTAATTTCGACCAATCCATCTCAGTAAGGACTAGAGCTCCCCCATAAAAGGCTTTATTTACAATATAAGGTCCTTCACAATTTGGCATCCATTTTCCTTGGAAATCTTTTTGAATAGGTAAGATCCTTCTAAGCACCATATCTCCTTCGTGGAATTCTCGAAGGTGAACTTTCTTATCATGTGCTCGTATCATACGTTTTTGGTACATCTGACCATGAAAAATGACTTTCAATCTATTTTATTCAATCAAATTTAGTTGGTCATATTTGGCTTGTACCCATGCTGTCTCATTTAGCTTCACCTCTGACAACACCAGAAGTGAGGGAATTTCCACCTCAATAGGTAAGACAGCTTCCATCCCATAAACTAAAGAAAATGAAGTTGCCCAGTCGATGTCCATACTGAAGTTCGATAAGCAAACATAGCAAATGACAACTTCTCATGCCAATCCTTATAAGTCTTGGTCATCTTTTCTATTAGCCTTTTAATGTTTTTATTAGCCGCCTCTACTACCTCATTCATCTTTGGGCAGTAAGTGGTGAAATTATGATGTTTTATTTTGAATTGTTCACAAACCGAATCTATCATCTTATTGTTTAAATTCAATGTATTGTTAGATATAATCCTTTCCGATAAACCATATCTACAAATGATTTCCTTCTTTAAGAATTTACACACTGTCGACTTGGTAACATTTGCATAGGAAGCTGCTTTTACCCATTTGGTGAAGTAATCTATTTCCACCAAAATGAAGCGATGGCCATTTGAAGCTTTGGGAGAAATTTGTCCAATAACATCCATGTCCCATATTGAGAATGGTTATGGAGTTGTCATCACGTGTAACGAATGAGAAATGGTATGTATAATGTCTCCATAAATATGATATTTATGATATTTTCGGGCATAATTGATGCAGTCAGTTTCCATAGTTGACCAATAATACCCAAATCTTATAATTTGTCTAGCCATCACAAGCCCATTGTTATGGGTACCACATATTTCTTCATGCACTTCTTTAAAGAATCATTTTGGCTTCTTTAGTGTCCACACACCTTAATAGGACCTGATTTAGGCTTTTCTTGTATAGGGTCTCACCATCGAGCACATACCCTGTTGTCATTCTTATAATAGTTCTCTTGTCATTCTAAGTCGCATGTTCGGTATAACTCTGATATCTTATATATTACAATATATTATAATACCAGGGGTTTCCTTCTTCTTCTTCTTCTTCTTCTTATTCTTAAATATTAAAGCAATGGGTTGGATAATCATAAGCCTTCATTTCAATTGGCATCATATTTGAATGCTCATCTTAAATTATGTCACCATATTGGCCAAGACATCTACCATTTAATTCTCTTATCTAGGGAGGTAATTGAAAGTTACTTCTTCAAATTCTTTAATATGTTCCATAACCAATTTATGGTATTCTACAAGCTTAGGATCTTTTGTTTCCCATTCTCCTCTGAGTTGGTAATTTACTAGAGTTGAATTCCCATATACCTTGAGCATTTTCACCTTACGTTCAATGACAGCTCTAAGACCCAAAACACAAGCCTCATACTCAGCCATATTGTTTGTTTAATCAAAATTGAGCCGACTGGTAAAAGGATAATGATGTTCATCTCGTGAGACCAAGATTGCCCCAAGGCATTTAAAGCACCATCAAAGTTTATCTTCCAATATTTACTTGTAGATGTAACTGCGTCTTCCACTGAAATAGTCATTAAATCCTCATCTGGGAAATCAAAGCTCAATGACTCATATTCTTCAGAAGCCCTACTTGCAATAACTTATGCTATAGCACTCCCTTTAACTGTTTTCTGGCTTACATATTGGATAACAAATTTGGACAAAAGGATTTTCCAACGATATAATCTTCAAACTATCAAGTCTGGATATAATCCTAGTGGTGTGATATAACATTGCCTAAGCCTTCTGGTAGCCCATACTAAACCATAACACAATTTTTCAATTGGTGAGTATCTGGCCTCACATTCAGTGAACTTCTTACTGAGATAATAAATTGCCCTTTCATTCTTCTCATTTTGGTCATGTTTTCCTAGTATGCACCCCATTGAATTTTCACAAACTGACAAATAAAGAATTAAGGGTTTACTTGAGATATTGGCACTAAGATTGAGGTATTTGAAAAATAACTCTTAACTGCTTCAAAATCCTCTTGACAATCCTCACTCTATTTCCCTGAGTTATTCTTGCGGATGAGGCGAAATATGGGATCATATTTTTCAATCAATTGCGAGATAAATCGAGCTATATAATTCAATCTCCCCAAGAATCCTCAAACCTCTTTTTACGTTCGTGGGGTTGGAAAATATTGAATGGATTTTACTTTATTTGGATCTATTTCAATTCCTTTTCGGCTTACTACAAATCCCAAAAGCTTCCCAGATGTCACCCCAAATGTACACTTATTAGGGTTGAGTTTCAGCTGACATTTTCTTAGCCTTTGAAAGAGCTTTCTTAAATTCTCAATGTGATGTTTCTCTGTCTTGGATTTGATAATGATATCATTGACATAGACTTATGTTTCTTTATGCATCATGTCGTGAAACAACGATACCATGACCCTTTGATATGTTACCATGCGTTCTTCAATCCAAACGACATTACTTTAAAACAAAATATTCCCCACATGGTGACAAACATCATTTTTTCCATATCTTTAGGGTGCATTTTAATTTGATTATAGCCAGAGAAACCATCCATAAATGAGAACCAAGAATTTCTAACAGTATTATCCACTAAAGTGTCTATGTATGACAAAGGAAAATTATTTTTCGGACTAGCTCTGTTGAGATCTATGTAGTCAACACACATACTAACTTTCCCATCTTTCTTTGGTACTGGGAATATATTTTCCACCCACTCAAGATATTTGGCCACTTTAAGAAACTGGGCATCAAATTTTTTTATCATTTCTTCTTTAATTTTGAGTAACATATCGGGTCTCATTCTTCTTAGTTTTTGTTGTATAGGCTTACATTTGGGCTTTATCGACAGTTACCTTGGGTGACTCAATGTTGTTTTAATTTCGGGTGATGATGGTGAGCTTCTACCGGTAGAGAAGGTAAGGGTTTTTTGTTTGGTCACTCTTCTCTCTATTTTTTGGTTGCTCTGTTTGCTCATAAAATATAGGGAATCATATCTTTTTACTTGTTGTGTATTTTTGCTCTATTTCGTTGTTGTTTTTGCTCTCGGTTTGGTTGTTTGGTTACTGATAGGGTTTCATGTCATATCTTTTTTTTTTTCTTTTTCATTTTTTTCTGATTTTCTTTTCTGTTTTGTTGATATGTTCTCCCTTATTGTTTTCATGCGACGTTGGAGGCTTTACCACGGTCGGGGAATGTGGCAGAGGGGATCATGTGGTCGTTTGGTGCTCTGGGATGCTGCAACAAGTGCATGAAGAACGGTTAGAGCCTAGTGGGGACCGATGCGAATCATACCCACGAGCGTGTGGAGCATCTGATGAGCCTCGCATGGATTTTACGCGTGAAATATGATGGTGGGGGTGATAGGATGAAGCTGGACCGTTGGATCGTTAGGCAGATCCGACGACTGTAAGGCGTCTGTGGCGGCGGCTGTGACTAGGGCTTGAGAAACCTAAGTATTGTTCCAGATCTGGACCGTTGAATGGGTCAAGATCTGATGATTTTCACGAGGTGGCATTGAAGTCAAAAGGGTAAAACCCTAACATCTATTGATTTGGACCGTTGATCTTACAAGTGATCCAACGGTGTACACTCGGGCGGCGCTGGGGAATGACATGAAACCCTATCAGTATTGTGTTATTGTTTAGCGCTTTCCATTTGGTTCGGGTTTAGCTACTGGGTTGTTTGTTCGGGCTTGTTTAGATTGGGCACGGGTTTGTTGTAATTGATTTTGGCAATTCAGGCCTGTAAAAATAAAACATTTACTTACTGAACCATGACATATCATAACATATTTATACGTATAAATATACTCACATGCATAACTTTGTAATAATAACTAATAATTAATCTTTAACTAATGATAAAGATACTCATACAACTAATAATGTATTTAACTAATGATAATATAAATATATAGATAGTCACGTGCATAACATTGTAATAATAACTAATAATTAATCTTTATATAACTAGTAATATATATAAACTTGAGTAAAAACTCGAACGAGAGCCCCGAACAAAACGAGCATCTATAACTTTCTTGGTATTGAAGTTAAGAAGTGTGGCGAGTCTCTTTTTCTAAGCCAAAACAAGTTTATACTTGAGTTGTTGATGAAAGCTAATATGGATACAACTAATTCTATGGTAAAGCCTATGAAACTAACCAAGCTGTCACAAGATGCTGGTGATCTACTCTGTGATGCTAAGGAATATCGCAGTATTGTTGGTGCACTGTTGTATGCTTGTCACACTCGTCCAGATATCACCTTCAGTGTAAATAAAGTTGCCCAGTACATGCATGCCCCATGTCAGAATCATCTTATTGCTGTAAAACGAATTCTTCACTATCATGTTGGCATACTTGATTATGGATTAATGTTGTCTCCCTATGGTGTGGATGTGAGGGTGACAACATTTGCTGATGCAGATTAGGGTGGTAGTCCTGATGATAGAAGACCAATATCAGGATATTGTATTTTTGTAGGTAACAACCTTGTGTCTTGAACCTCTAAGAAACAAAAGTCTATTTCATGATCCACCATGGAGGCAGAATATCATAGTATGGAGAATGCAACAGCTGAGGTAACTTGAGTTAGCGCACTTTTTTTAGGAATGAGGCATACACAGCAGGGTGTATCGGTTGTCTGGTGCGATAATAGTGGTGATGTTTCCGTGAGTAGCAATATAGTGCACCATACAAAGGCTAAGCATGTTGATCTAGATGTGCATTTTTGTGAGAGAAAAAGTTGTTGCTAAACAGGTGATTGTTAATTATGCGCCATCTAGTCATGAGGCTGTAGATGAGTTTATTAAACCATTGTCCAAATCTTCGTTTGAACATTTTTGATCTAAAGTGAATGTTTTGTCATTTGGTCAAGGAGAAGGAAAAGAATAGGGAGAATATTTGAAAACAAGAGCTGGTGTAGCTGAAGTTGGTATGTTGCGTGTAGCTGAAGTTGGTGCTGAAAGCTTGTGAAGGTGTTGGAAGCTTGTGAAATTTGTTAGAGTTGTTATCAAGCGGTTAAGCTTGCTAACTAGGAGACTGTTATGCTAGCTAGGCTAGTAGTTGGTTATAGTTTTACCTATATAAACGTGCCATTGTATCGCTGAAAATAAGTGAATAAGAATACACTTTTGTTATACTTGTTTTGAGTTTCTTAACACAACCTGATAATATTCCTTCAACTACGAATATTGGTGATCCACATATTTCTTAAACTAAAGGTCGAAGAAAGAATGGTCGTGGGTCTTAGAGTGGAAGATTCAAAAGTGGTCTTGAGATAGCTTTAACACATACAATTGTGTATACGTTCATGCCAAATTTGTGGAGGATACAATCATAATAAACACAATTGTAAAAGAATATAAAACTCTACAAGTATATTATCGGAAAATTTAGATTGAAAGGTATACATTTTTAACCAGTTGAATTTACACATATTCTTTTCATATAAAATATTCTAATCAAATTTGTTATTGATTTTTTTTCAGGTTCACAACCGATTGGTGATAGATCAAGTCGTTGCTAATAATTATCAACATGAATGTGGTGTTGGAAGTATAATTTTTTATATTATATTTTTAGGCATTATTGAATTTAATAACAAGAAATATTTAAGAATTATTCCTACAAATATTGATAGTTGAAAGAATTATTCCTACATATTATGTATTTATCTTTTTTATTTGTAAATTGTTACCCTTCTATAGTTTCATATTTTCCTGATCAAAACATCCGTTAATCAAAATATTTTATTTGAGATTGTTTTTCTCATTTATGAGATGTCAAATTTAACAAAATGAATCTTTTTGCATACTTTCCTGATAATAATCTCGAGGCAGATAATATTATTGATTCGATTACTTTGATTGTTGATATTATTTGATAGTACTAGTGCATAAAAATATAAAGAAAAAAATCAAGATTTTATTGTATTTATATAACTTCAAAATGTATCCTGATACAAATGCAATTTGAAACATATTTGTCTGTTAATTGACCTTCAAAGCTCCAGGGACACAACTTGAACTCAAACAAAGACGGTAATTATCAACAAATTGATATCAAACGAAGATGCTTCTCGGTTATTTATATTTGAAAAAAGAAGTATAAATTAGTCAAATGAATATCAATTCCACCTATTACAATAGACATAGAACTAGAGAAAAAAGTGTTTGATAAGTGCAATACCAATTATTGAAGAACATTTATTTTGGTATTAAGTCATAGTTTACACCTTGTTTCTCTGTATATCTGTATTTAGCATGTTTTAAAGTGGAAACCAACAGATAGATAGGTGATCTTGGCTCAACAGGGTATATACTAATGCACTCCTATGGCTACTTGCCAATATCTTCAATTAGCATCATTTATCTAACAAATATGAGATAACCTCATACATTAAAAACATTACCTTCTAATAGTAAAGGGGACAAGGACTATTTCACATTGAATTGCACATTAAGATACTAATCATTTCTTAGCTTTTACTTGAAACAAGTTAAGAATGAACCTAGATTTTATTAATCTAAATATCAATTAATCAGAAATCCAAATAGCTGCATTCTAACTCAAGAATTTTATAATGTTGCATAACAATAATACAATCATAGGTACTATTCTGTACAATAATTGTCAACTTATGTATATATAGTTTTCTTTCATCGAATATGACATTAATTTGACTGGAAATTACTAGGTTGTTTATGTGACAAGATAAAAGTAAGCAGAAAATAACTTTAAGATAATTTTCAGTTTCATCTTAGTAACGAGAAAAATGTTGAGTATTTATTTTAATAAGAGTTCACTCCCATTCTAAAAGTTTAGAAATTCACTCCCCTAACATAAAATTTTATGTCTGTCCTTATCACTATATATACCGACACATTCTATTTCTAATAGTTAACCTCCATCAATCATGTTATAATTCAAATTACTTTATGACTACTAAAAACTTGGAAATGTTGATTACCTAAAGATTAATGGAATTTGTGAGAGTTTCACACGTTACAACCAAATGGTCAATCACAATAGTACGTTCTACTTCCTCAACACCCCCACGTACACCTCCCTTTTCATATTTGAGTTCATAATCTTCCCCAATTACTTCATCTATTCTACCCTGATTTACACCGTCCAAGCTCCACTGGGAGGAGAAGAATTTGAATTTTTAAAAAAGAGAAAAGAGAGATTTATTAAGAAAGATAGCATTTCGCAGATAATGAATCAATACCCATTTATTAAAGTTAATTTATTCATTAGATTTGATAAATCAATACCCATAAAAATATTTATAGAATATTTACAAATTATGAAAGGATGCGAATGTATCAACACTCATATTATTAAAGGTTGTAAATGAAACAATATTTACATAAACAACTAACTTGGAAGAATTCATACACAAAATTACTTAGAAAAACAACAAATAAAATTCAATATTCTCAAGTTCTCTATCTCTCTCTATATCTATCTGTCTATCTGTCTGTCTGTCTGTCTGTCTATCTATCTGTCTCTCTCTCTCTCTATCTGTCTGTCTGTCTGTCTATCTGTCTCTCTCTCTCTATCTGTCTGTCTGTCTGTCTGACTGTCTGTCTGACTGTTTGTCTGTCTGTCTGTAGTCGGTCTATCTGTCTCTCTGTCTATCTGACTATCTATCTATCTGTCTATATACAATTATAAAATTCAAGGTTTTGAAGTTCTCTCTATCTATCAATTTGCTCATACTCTTACACACTTTCAAGGGAAAAATAGGAAGCTAAAAGCAGATGCGAAAGAAACAATACAAAATTGAACAGTAAAAATAAAATTTCTAAACAACTATATGCCTTTCAAATGGTGGAGATAATGAGTAACTAAAAAAAAAGAATGACCGTGTGCAATGAGGATGATTTTTTTTTTGAAAGAAAAAGGGAAGGATTGAGAAGATGAAGTTTACGATGAAAAAAATGAGTTTTTAAAATTTCTAAACAACTACATAACTATCAATTGTCGATTGTTAGAGAGAATGGGCAACAAAAAAAAAAAGACAATAATGATCATATTCAATGAGGATGATTTCTTCTGTATGAAAGAAAAGGGGAATGATGAAGGAGATGAATCTTACGGTGAAAAGAAAAAAGGTTTTTATTTTATGGTAAGTTTGGGTTAAATTTTTTTATGGGTTATATTTTTGTTTACAAAATGTAAGTGGATCCTATCTCATATATATTTATATAATATCTTAAATTTAGTAAATTGAATATGCATATATAATATTATGAGTAATCTCAAAATATTTACTCTAATGAGTCAATAGAATGAATCAAATAGCCAAGAGGGGGTTAATTGACAATTTAAATTTTGATCAAAGTAAATAGATGAGAAAAATGATTGAACATAAGAATTTAGAGTGGTTCGACTTCTCAACCAAGTCTACATCTACTACTTTAGCTATCCAAATTAAGAATTTTCATAATTTGTAGCTACATTTAAGGATAAGGTGTAATCTTGCCAACTCCCTAAAGAATTAACCCTAAATTTTTGAGACATTCTCTTGAAGAGAAAATTAAAATTTACAAACTTATAATTCTTGCATTCATAGCAAATGGTGGGACCATTCTCTTTAGTTTCATTCTTGACACCCTTCTTTTTTTGAAATCTTCTTCCTTTAATGGACTTCATGAATCTTCTAAAACTTTTGGTGGACATTGTCATTTATGCATCTTCTTCCTCACTCGAATCAATCTACTCTTTGTTAGACTTGAGAGCAATTCCAACTTTATTTTTTCCACTCCCTTTTTTTCTTCGTTCTTCAGTCTTATTTCATGGGTGAGAAGTGACCTAATAAGTTCATCAAGTGTAAAAACTTCCAAATCTTTAGCTTCTTCAATAGTTGTCCTATTGGATTCCCAAGAAACTAGTAAGCTATTTAGAAACTCTCACTATTTCTTCATTTGTTTATAATTTCTCAAAACTCTTCAACCTGTTGATGATGGCGGTAAATCGATCGAACATGGCTTTAATTTCTCAAAACTCTTCAACCTGTTGATGATGGCGGTAAATCGATCGAACATGGCTTTGATATCTTGATCGGGCTTTATTTTGAAATTCTCATAATTTAGTGTGTGAATGTGCATGGTGATCGATAAGAACACTTGAGAAAATTGAATACAAAAGAAGTAACCAAGTATCCTATTAAAGCAAAAGGAACATATAAGAATATTGAATTGAGTTTGGCTCTATTTGATTACTTTTACCTTCTTCGTGATCTCTTGTCTTATATGTGGCTTAGAATCTTGCTTTTATACCCCTTCATTCAATTCTAGTCGTTTGGGTAGTTGTGGGAGTTAATAGATCTATTGAGAAGGAAGTTTCTCAAAATAAATTATACTCAAACGCCTAGAGTATTGGTACTTCAGTTTAGAGTATCGATATTATCTACATTAATTAAAAAAATATTTTCATTGGGGAAAGAGGAGTATTGATACTATACCAAGGTGTATCAGTACTACTGTTATAAGTAGTATCGATACTAAATAGAGTACCAGTACCAAAATTGCATATCGAAATTTGTTTATTTTAAAAAACATAAGAGTAGTATTGGTATTAATACATAGAGTATCGATACTACTATTATAAGTAGTATTGATACTGTATGTAGTATCAGTACCAAATTTGGTTACTGATTTATCAAAACAATAGGTAGTATTGATACTGACAAGCATCAAAATTGTCAAATAAATAAGCTAAGAACGTAGTATAAAGAAGAAATGCTTTATCTGCAAGGACTTATAAATTAAATAAATTAAAATAAATAAAAATAAGAAAATTATATGATTGAAAATAATTACGATGAGAGATAACCTCCAGCTTCGCTGTACCTCGATTTGTTTCGATCACAGAAATAAATATTACATCGGGATTCTTGCCAGTTAAAGTCTACAAGGGCCAACCCTTATAACTTGATCTTCTCTCCTGTGAACTAATTTGAAGTCAAACCATGGAATTTAATTCTTGTTTGGATTAACAACGACTATCGATGTTAACACCATTGATACTTTAACTGCTGGAAAAGCCCGTGCTCAGATTATGGTGTGTCGATGAGAGTCAAACATGATTTTGATTTCTCTTAGCATACTACCACTAAATTTGTTCTTACGAAGTTGAATTTGCTACAAGCTGATTATTCTCCCCAATGGTAAATCAAAACAACATTCAAGCTAAGGTGCACTCTTTGAATTAAAAGTGTTGAGATATTTAAAGGAAATACTGATTATCAATCTTGGTTTGCAAAAAATAAAGAAAGATACCTAAAGATATAAAGCACTCTTCAATTCTCATGAAACATATTGAATTGTTGCTCAGCTTTTGGCTAATTGGAGTTTAGCCAATCATGGTTTGGATCATGCTTAGCATTGTGGAAAGAAAATAATGAAAGAAAAGTAAAAAGATGAAAGAAAACTAGAACTTCAATAAATAACTAAGGAAATATAAAATTTCAATATGAGTTCAAAGGTTGAACCTAAGGGGTATTTATAACATGAAAGTTCTAAGTAAATAAAATGACTAATTCCTAAATCAAAATAAAAATACTACTAAGAGTTCTAATAAAATAACTAATTCCTAAGTAAAATTATTAAACTAAAAACCCAAAATAAACAAGTAATAATAAAATAATCAAACTAAAAATCCTAAATCTAAAAGGTTTATCACAAAAGATAAATATAAATATTTAAGTATGTACTTCTGGTTGAATTCTGCTTCATCTTATGGATAACCTTATATCAAGTAAATTTCAATTAAATATTCAAGATAATTTCGCCCATCTTCTAGAATATGATGACTGGACAATCAAAATCTGCTACTTTTTGGGCTAATTAATCCAATAAAGCTCATGTACAAAATAAACCTAAAATAAAGATAAAGATAAATAAGTAATATCCAATCAAAAAATAAGGAGTAAATAACAATAAACATATGCAATATGAAACACTCATCAGGTACTATTATGTATTTTTAAAGTAATAGCATCGATACCATATGAACATTATTGATACTATTCTTTTAGTATCAGTACCATTATGCTTACAAATTATTTTTGACTCGATTGAAGTTTGAAACCATCAGAAATAAAATTTGTTCTAATTTTATTTCTAGTATATGACTCAATTTTTTAAGAGAGTAAGGAGTAAAATAGAGTTTTTAACGTTAGAAAAAAATTTATATATTTGAATAATCGAATCAAATATAATCTTAAAATTTATTAAAAAATTAATTACTTCTGATATATCAAAATATCAAAGTATGTTCAACATACTTGATATAAATACACCATATATATATATTCCACTTAACTTGAATCGAGCACACACATATAAATAATAATTTATCACTTAAAATTTTAACTCTGTATTCAAATAATTTTTAGAATATACACTCGATAACCAATACGAGATACTCTATCTAAAATAATTCATGATAATCTTTGATAGCATATTCAAAAAAGTAGATTTCATAAAAATCAATCGAATATGTCCAACCATCGAAAATCATTTAATATCAAATAAAATAGTAATTAATTGAGGAAAACAAACTCAATAAAATCTCATTCTCAGGGGTCAGATTCGAGTATCGAAATTTGGGATGTTACAAAATGTGTGTTAGAGGGTTTAGGGTTTATGAGTATGTTTCATGGATTATTATGTAATAGTCACATCATCACTCATAGTGATAACTATGTATATGATCCTCTAACTTAGATCATCACTATCCGAACATCGTAAGTCATATATTTTTATATAGTCAAACATCCATCGTAACTTGTTGTACCATAAAAACTAATACTGAATATACCATAATCTATATAGTAGGATTAATTTATCAATATAGCATTTGTCCCCCATAATAGGAGCAATATCTTTAGTCACTTGATTGAGTGAGACTAGAAATATATAGTCATGTTTGAATAAGTTTATAGGAGATATCATACTTATTTGTTTATTATATTCTACTCAAGATATAAAAAAACGTTAGATTGACTATATAAGTGTGATTATTTCATGGCTTGTGCCCAATCTTGATATGAAGGACAAAAGGATTTTAATACATGAAAAGTTAATCATTGAAAGATTATGTTGAATCATGACTTTCTATAACTTAGGTAGCAGTGATGTCTTGCTATATGTCATTCATTATTTTAATTTTAATATTACTACTAATGTTATATGAACCTATAACAGTCACACTCTATAGTGGAAATGACCAATGATTTACCGAATTATATATATGTAAAAACTTATTATACACGAATAAGGAATTCAAGTAAAATTAATATATGTATTTGATAAGCTTATACACGAATAAGGAATTCAAGTAAAATTAATATATGTATTTGATAAGTACATAATTTTGACTATATATCATTTACTGGAATTATTATAATTATAAAGTATCAGTTAAAGATTAAAATATAATAATTTTGATATTATAACTCCTTTAAATATAAATCGTATAATTTGGTTAAAAATAAATATATAAAAAACCCTAATTGGAGTCGAATTATGCTTTTAAAAGACATAAGGGCATAAGGGGTCTAGCAGCCACTAACGCACTTCTGTAAAATTTTCTAAACGGTTTAGAGAATCAAATTTGTTCCTTTCAATTGGGTAAACTGAGTAGAGGTCAAGACAATCCTCGCGGCTTGGAAATTGACATCGCGCGAAGGCTCTCAAATTTGCAAAATATCTCTATGTTTTTCAAAATTTTAGGTAACATTTTATCCTTTTTCACCCTGATTTTTTTTACTGCGTCATGAGACGTGTCAACAGTTTCAATACATTACGTGAATCGATAATAAAGAGGCTCATATTTCCAAAATGGAGGCATATATACTCTTTCGGCTAGTGTTATGAAGATAGCGGAATGGTTCCATTATTTAGGGAGGAGCGAAAATATCTCAACGCTCTCGGTTGGTAGAGGAGGTAACTCAGCCTTGGTGGCAGTGCAAGATGAGCAGAGGCATCTCCACGCTCATGGAATAATACTTCAGATTGAGTTGAGACATCTTCACCTTAATAGAAACGATGAATGAGTCCTGGTTAGGGTAAAGGCATCTCAATGCTTATTAAGGCACAATAGAGGAACTTTTATTGCTAGAACGAAGGCAACTCAACCCATTGAGTAAATTCTATAAGCTTTAAACTTAGGGTGGAGGCAACTATTCATAATGGAGGCATCTTTACTCTTCTAATCAATTAATGAAGAGGCATCTCAACGTTTGGGTTCCGCAGTTGAGGCGTCTCAATGCTATGGCTACATAGCGAAAGATATTAAGGTTCTTGAGGAAACATTAGGAAAATACTCTTGAAAGATTTCAATACTTAAGAAGAGGATAAATAATTCTGATAGTTGTGTGTATTATAGTTGCTTCAGCATTACACAATACATTAAGAGGAAGTTTGCCTCATTCTTGAATGAGGCATGGTGTGGAGGGCCTTTGGGGGAGTTGTCTTCGCTATTATAAATGATCAAATTTACGTGAATAAGGGGTAGTTCATAGGACCGTTTTTATACCTCTTCATGTCACCTTAGGATAAACATCATTTTCCGAGGTATGGATCTTTTTATTTTTTTTGGAAGTTCCATCATTATGTCTGTAATGTTCCTTTTTCGATGTTACCTCTAGAGTTGTAGTAACATCATATTGATGAACATCTATGGTAGCAACATCCTGTACTTGTTGGTTAACAAGCCCACGAAGCTCATTAACCTTTTGTTTGAGGCCATCGAGATGGGCTAGTTTTTCGGTTCTTATGTTCGGACCTCCAGATTAACAAAAGTTGTGTGGGGTCTATGATACGATCCAAACTAGCTCTAACTTTCTCCACGACTTGATCACACCATGGATGTTATTCAAACCTGATTATAAAGGAGTTCTTCCTTACTTTATCCTTTATTATCTTCTATATGCATCACTTAATGTTATAAGCATGCTTTTGCTCCTTAAACTATGCTTGAATAATCATATGTTATCATTCACATGCATACTATATGATTTTCATGCATTACATATGTTTCCACATCTTTACTTAGCTTTATATACATATGTTTTAGATTCATTTATTATGTTTGCATATCATTTACATATCATGGCAGCATGTATTCATTCATTCATTAACTCATGTCATGTTATTCTAGCTCTTTAGCTCATTTGCATGTATGCATCTCTTTTTTAGCTCATATATGTTTTCTTAAAGGTCATGAACGTCCTATACATTCTATCTAGCTTATATACATGTTATCTTATCTTCTAGACGATCATTCATAGTTCATATCACTCAAACACCTCACGGCATCATGCATTTTACCTTAAATGAGCTCACACATTGCTTACTTTATTTGTTTGTTTATTCTTATAGGTGAAACACAAAGCAAGGCAAATTATGGTAGCTTAGTTAGCTAAGAGGACAAGCATAGCAGCTCACACTAGCTCATGAACGTTATGGCAGCTCATTCATCACTTAAAGAGCTTCAACTTAGTTGGAGGAACTATCAAGTAGATGAACTTAGCTGGAGGAGAGCTTCAGACCAAATTACTGAAAATTGGACTAAAGGTAGCTGGAAGTAGCTGGGAGAGTAGCTGAGGAGGTGAGAAGACCAAAGCTGACTAGATTGAGTTCATCAAGTTATAACTCACCTAGTTAGCTACCAAGACACTCACCTAGCTTACCTTGAAGCTAGTTCATCTCTACGCTGCCCAATAACTTCAAGACATCATCCTATGGTTGCAACCTCACCAAAGCATTGCAAGAAGACCTATGTGCATTCAAGTAGGCTGCCATGTGCGTCATTCAAGTATGTGCACTCCAACACCCATTAAACATCATCCATGGTTTGCTATTTCCATTCACCTTGTTAATAAATTTTCATTTACTAACTTTGATTTGTTTTGCAGCAACTTGTTTCATCCTTATGGTGAAATCCTACCAATTTTAAAGGCAATCATTTGGAGAGGCACAAAGGTTAAAGGACATGATCATTTAAATCAACACCAAGGAGTGATTCAAATAACAATTATCTTCACTAAGAAACGTGATGACTCCAACCAAGAGAAAAACCTTTTCACCAACAAGCATGGTGAATTAAAAGGAGGAATTTAAGAGATAGAGGTCTTTTCTAAGCATTATGATTATTCAAAGAATAAATAAAAAGGATCAAGTTGGTTCGTGAAGGGATATGTCTCTTCCATTCAAAGGACATGTGATGGTTCCCAAAACATTGTGTCCTCCCATCAAAGGATGTGAAGTTACCAGATTTGAAGACAAGAGGTTGAACATTTCGTGCGAATCATCTACTAGAGGAAAGCGTAAGGATTCAATCCTTCATACATCAAGAAGGTCTTCAATGAGAAACTACTTCAATTTGAGGACAAATCGCCTAAAATAAAGGGAGGATGATATTATCCAAACTAGCTCCAACTTTCTCCATGACTTGATCTCACCATGGATGTTATTCAAAGATGATTCTAAGGGAGTTCTTCCTTACTTTATGCTTTATTATCTTCTACATGCATCATTTAAAGTTATAAGCATGCTTTTGCTACTTAAACTATGCTTGAATAATCACATGTTATCATTCACTTGCATACTATATGATTTTCATGCATAACATATGTTTCCAAATCTTTACTTAGCTTTATATTATGTTTCACATATGTTTTAGATTCATTCATTATGTTTTCATATCATTTACATACCATGGCAGCATGTATTCATTCATTTATTAACTCGTGTCATGTTATTCTAGCTCATGTTATGTTTAAATTAGCTCATTAGCCTTAAATCCATATTTCTTTAGCTCATTTGCATGTATGCATCTCTTTTCTAGCTCATATATATTTTCTTAAAGGTCATGAACGTCCTATACATTCTATTTAGCTGATATACATGTTATATTAGCTTCTAGACGATCATTAATAGCTCATGTCACTCAAACACCTCACGACAGCATGCATTTTACCTTAAATGAGCTCACACATTGCTCACTTTTTTTTTATTGATTCCTAAAGGTGAAACATAAAGAAAGGCAAATTATGGTAGCCTAGTTAGCTAAAACGACAAGCATAGCATCTCATACTAGCTCATGAACATTATGGTAGCTAATTTCATCACTTAAGGAGCTCCAACTTAGCTGAAGGAGCTAGCATTTAGCTGAACTTAGCTCTGGAGGAGAGCTTTGGACCAAATTACTGAAAAGTGGACTAAAGGTAGCTGGAAGTAGCTAGGAGAGTGACTGATGAGCTGAGAAGACCAAAGTTGACTAGCTTGAGTTCATTAAGCTATAACTCACCTAGTTAGCTACCAAGACACTCACCTAGCTTACCTTGAAGCTAGTTCATCTCTAGGCTTCCCAAGGACTTCAAGACATCATCCTATTGTTGCAACCTCACTAAAGCATTGCAAGAAGACCCATGTGCATTCAAGTAGGTTGCCATGTGCATCGTTCAAGCATGTGCACTCCATGTGACATCAAATAGGAGCCAAAACACCAAGGGATGCTTCCTATTCGACCAAAGACTCATTCCTCTTCATTTTGGAGCCAATTAACTTTCAAATGCATTCAAAACATCCTTAGGGCTGAACCAACACCTTACCATTCGGCCAAAAGCATATACTTTCATTAAAATCATGTATTTTCATAAAAAAAATCATGTATTTTCAAAGGGATTTCTACCTTAGTCGAACCGTCATGTATCTATTCGACCTAAACCCTTTGAAAACTATAAATAGGCTATTGCATTTCATTTGTAAACACAACTTTCATATAATTTAAGTGAGATTATTCTCTTTCCTTAAGTCCTTGTGACTTTTATCGACTTATCAAGTAAGTTAAATACTTGTGACGTCAACCCCTGATACTTATGGTTCCTATCTCCTTATAGATAGTGGGTCCAAGTCCTTTGTTACCATCCTTTAGATAGATTTGTAAGGCTAGGTCTTTGCTCATTGTAGCATTGGTTCTTCCTTGGTCTTTCATAGATATTATCCTCACTGACCATCGTTTGTTTCATCACCCATACAATAGCAATATCAACATACTTCATCTACCAATCTCACAACATAAATAGCCCTCCATTTCACCTTTACATCAACAACCAAGCCATCTATTTGAGCCATTCACTTATGCAGGTTGTTTTGCTTCCTTCCTAGATCCACAATCAATTTAAGGTAGGTGTACCTTATATCAAGCGGTATTCAGATCTTTGGTCGAAGAAGTAACGTGCAACAACAACAACAAAAAAATAAAAAAAAAAGTATAAGTGAAGTGCAAGTGAAGAAAATAAAAAATCAGCAAAGAAATTGTAAGCACTCAGAGAATAAAACAAAAAGGAAAATGAAAGAAAAATACAAAGAAAAGATGAAAGCACAACAACAAGTCTCATCACCAAGCAATTCAAGTAAGCACCTCAAAATGATTGTGGTGTTAGAAAGGATATGAAGTGACTTTGTGTAATTATTCTTTTCTTTCTTATTTCTAAGCCACCCTTTATATTATATTTTTTTCTTTTCCGTACCTACTAACCATTTGCAACCGACGCACAACAAGTAAGCATTACTTGGTATAGTTTTGAGTAAAGTTACTTAGAACTCAAGACAAAGAGATTGAGAGGAAAAAGGCTTGAGTGTGGGAGACTAGAAGAGGACTAGTAAAAGCCTTAAAGTCTTAGAGTGCAAACACGAGCAGATTGAGTGACATTCAAGTTTCCTTGGAGTCAACTCGTGAGACTTTATGAGAGCATTATTTGGTAAGGTCCTTTACACATTTATTTTTCGTATTTTGGTAACATGTCTCTTCCATCCAACATCTTTGTAGTTAAATGGACTTTGATCATTCAATGTCAAGAAGATGAACAAAGAGATAATATCTTTCATACAAAACATCATGTAGAAGGTAAAGTCTGCGTAGTGATCATTGATGGAAGAAGTCGTACAAATGTAGCAAGCACTCACATGGTGGAAAAGTTGAGCCTAAAGACTTCCAAACATCGTCCTCCTTACAAACTGCAGTGGCTCAATAATGTGGGAGAAGCCAAGTAACCAAGCAAGTCATTGTTCATTTCTCTATTGGAAGATACAAGGATGAAGTTCTTTATGATGTGGTGCCCATGAGTGCAAGCCACATTATCTTAGGGTGACCTTGGCAATTTGACAATAAGGCTACCCACGATGGTTTTTCCAATGAGTATTCTTTCCAACATCAAGGAAGGAGAATCACATTGGCACCTATGCTTCCAAATCAAGTCCATGAGTGCCAAGCGAGCCTTAATTCACGTATAGAGGAATGAGAGAAAACTAAAGCCATGAAGAAAGTTGAAAGAGAAGTTTTGCATGAGAAAATAGAGGAGATAGTTGAAAATGAGAAAATTGAAAGGATTGATTCTGGGAGCAAAGAGGAAAAGGAAAATAAGGGTCAAGAACATATTTTCTCTAATTCTACTCTTATTCTTTCTTTTTTTGTGCAGGATAATCTAATAGACATGTCACTTCAAGTAGAAAATTCAAGAAACATGTCTTTTAAAGAACCAATATGTGTGTCCTTTGGTAATCCACAAGACATGTCCTTTGACGTTCCAACAATTATGCCACTTGAAGTTCAAAAAGATGTGTCACTTGAAGTGCCACGAGTTGTGATCATTAAGGCTCCAAGTAAATTACAACTATTGAAGAGAATTCAACAAAAAATGGAGTTTTCCATCATCAAGCAACCATCACCCATTAAACATCCTCCATGGTTACTATTTCCGTTCATCTTGTTAATAAATTTTCATTTACTAACTTTGATTTGTTTTGCAGGAACTTATTTCATCCTTATGGTGAAATCCTACCAACCTTAAAGGTAATCATTTGGAGAGGCACAAAGGTGAAATGACGTGATCATTTAAAGCAACACCAAAGAGTCATTCAAAGAACAATTATCTTCACTAGCAAAGTGATGACTCCAACCAAGAGAAAAACTATTTCACCAACGAGCATGGTGAATTAAAAGGATGAATTGAAGAGATAGAGGTCCTTTCCAAGCATTATGATCATTCAGAGAATAAAGAAAAAGGATCAAGTTGTTTCGTGAAGGGATATGTCTCTTCCATTAAAATGACATGTGATGGTTCCCAAACCTTGTATCCTCCCATCAAAGGACGTAAAGTTACCAGATTTGAAGAAAAGAGGTTGAACATTTCGTGTTAATCTTCTATTGGAGGAAAGCATAAGGATTTAATCTTTCCTACATCAAGAAGGTCTTCAATGAGAAACTACTTCAATTTGAGGACAAATCGCTTAAAAGAAGGGGAGGATGATACGATCCAAACTAGCTCCAACTTTCTCCATGACTTGATCACACCGTGGATGTTATTCAAAGCTGATTCTAAGGGAGTTCTTCCTTACAATATCCTTTATTATCTTCTATATGCATCACTTAATGTAATAAGCATGCTTTTGCTCCTTAAACTATGCTTGAATAATCATATGTTATCATTCACTTCTATACTATATGATTTTCATGCATAACATTTGTTTCTACATCTTTACTTAGCTTTATATTATGTTTCACATATGTTTTACATTAAATTATTATGTTTGCATATCATTTACATATCATGGCAGCATGTATTCATTCATTCATTAACTCGTGTCATGTTATTCTATCTCATGTTATGTTTACATTAGCTAACTAACTTTAAATTCATGTTTCTTTAGCTCATTTGCATATATGCATCTCTTTTCTAGCTCATATATGTTTTCTTAAAGGTCATGAATGTCCTATACATTCTATCTAGCTTATATACATGTTATCTTAGCTTCTAGACGATCATTTATAGCTCATATCACTCAATCACCTCACGACAGCATGTATTTTACCTTAAATGAGCTCACACATTGCTTACTTTATTTGTTTGTTGGTTCCTATAGGTGAAACATAAAGCAAGGCATATTATGGTAGCTTAGTTAGCTAAAAGGACAAGCATAGCAGTTGAACTTAGCTCATGAACGTTATGGTAGCTCATTTATCACTTAAGGAGCTTCAACATAGCTGGAGAAGCTAGCATGTAGCTGAACTTAGCTGGAATAGAGCTTTCGACCAAATTACTAAAAAGTGGACTAAAGGTAGTTGGAAGTAGCTCGGAGAGTAGCTGAGGAGCTGAGAAGACCAAAGCTGACTAGATTGAGTTCATCAAGCTATAACTCGCCTAGTTAGCTACTAAGACACTCACCTAGCTTACCTTGAAGCTAGTTCATCTCTAGGCTTCCCAAGGACTTCAAGACATCATCTTATGGTTGCAACCTCACCAAAGCATTGCAAGAAGACCCATGTGCATTCAAATAGGCTGCCATGTGCATCATTCAAGCATGTGCACTCCATATGACATCAAATAGGCGCTAAAACACCAAGGGGATTCTTCCTATTCGGCCAAAGACTCATTCCTCTTCATTTTGGTGCCAAGTAACTTCCAAATTCATTCAAAACATCCTTAGGGCTGAACCAACACCTTACCATTCGGCCAAAAGCATGTACTTTCATTAAAATCATGTAATTTCTTTAAAAAAATCATGTATTTTCAAAGGGATTTCAACCTTAGCCAAACCATCATGTATCTATTCGGCCTAAACCTTTTGAAAACTATAAATATGCTATTGCATTTCATTTGTAAACACACCTTTCATATAATTTAAGTGAGATTATTCTTTTTTCTCAAGTCCTTGTAACTTTTATCGACTTATCAAGTAAGTTAGTTACTTGTGGCGTCAATCCCTATTCCTTGATACTTGTGGTTCCTATCTCCATATAGATAGTGGGTCCAAGTCCTTTGTTACCATCCCTTAGATAGATTTGTAAGGGTGGGTCGTTGCTCATTGTAGCATTGGTTCTTCCTTGGTCTTTCTAAGATACTATCCTCACCAACCATCCTTTGTTTCATCACCCATACCATAGCCATATCAACATACTTCTTCTACCAATCTCATAACATAAATAACTCTCCATTTCACCTTTACATCAACTACCAAGCCATCTATTTGAGTCATTCACTTATGCAGGTTGTTTTGCTTCATTCCTAGATCCACAATCAATTTAAGGTAGGAGTACCTTACATCAGTCTTAGTTGGGATGAGCTAGAAGAACATGTCTCGTAAAAGCAAGGCCCATAGGGGTGTCACCTTCATATTCCAATCACTTATAGGAAGAGTAATCCAAGTGAAAAGAGCATGTTATAATGTCAACCAAAAGTGTTTCGCTTCAAAGCCATATATGATTACCCTCTCGACGATTTCTATAGAAACTCTTATAGGGGAGGACGAAGAAAGATTGTGGTTGGCCGATATTGGTAGAGTGGGGAAGACATGTTCAGGCACACACTTCATGATATTTTTATTTTTTGAATTAAATGAATTGAGTATAAAAAATATGGTATAATAATAATCTTATTTTTTAAAATAGTTTACAATAATTACAAGGTAGTATTTGCTCACAAATTCGTAGTCTATTGATAACGCGCACACACTCCTATAGACACAATGACTTGAACTCACATCCTCTAAGAAGAACAACATTTCTTTTATGACTGCAGTCACTCAAAGGCTCATAATTTTTTTTTAAATATGAATATGTTGTAATGAATGTACTGTTATTAAATTTTTATATCAAACTTAATCTCCTCCAAAGACTATTCTTTCTCTTCCTTTTTAAAGAATAAAAAATCCGTTGAATTTAAAAACTTTACATTATTTTTATATTATTTATTTATGTTTTTTTGTAATTTTCTACAACCCTTTATGAATTTTGATAATCTTTATGAACTTTTGTAATTTTCTATAATATTTTATAATTGATCTCTACATTTGTAATTGTTGTTTTATACAATTGAATTAAATCTAAATAAATTAATAATTATTCCAATATTTGAATGCAACATTTTCTGTTCAAATAAATTTTGAAGTACGTGAGAATGTTAAGTATAATATATTAGATTATATAAATAGATTGTCATTTATTGCTATATAAAATATTATATATTAGATTAAATTATTAAAATATATTAGATTATATAAAACATTAAAATATCATGAATGACAAATACTTTGCACATCAAACAAAATGTAAGAGGTTACTCTCATAGATTAGAAAACCCTTGCCTCATTTTCTTTCACTAATCAAATCATAATCCTTTTCTTCTTTTTACTCTTAGCGTCGTCAGTAGTGATTTTAGTATCGATCATAGCTCCATTTTTCTTTTCCTTTTTCTTTTCTTTCATTTTTTCTTATTTTTCCTCTCCTCTCTTTTTTCATTTTCCCTTTAGCTTTTTTCATGTCCTATTTCGGCTGATTTGGTTACCGATTCCTATCCTCGGTCCCTCCATTTAGCTCGCTGCCCCTCTCCTTCTAACTTGGTTTTCTTTTATTTATTTTTCTTGTTTCTTTAGTTGCTTTCCTTCTCATTGTCTCCCCTCCTTTGTTGATCTAATGACTATGGCGTTGTGGTTCTCACACACACCTATCGTTTGCCGCTAGTTCGCTCCCCTTATTATTCCTCAGTCTGTTCGTCTTTTCACATTTGACTTTCAGCCGATAACCCATCGTCTTAGTTTCCATATATAAATATTGGATAAGAAACTAATCTAAGAGTTTGTCACCGTATGATAGATTTACAAGAACTCACGCTCGGTTTATTTTCTCCAATGAAGATGTTTTCACTCATCCTTACGAAATTGATAACTAACACCCATCCCATTTGGAAGATAACGCATTTTCTCCGTCGGAACTCTTGAGAATTATGTGATTTGCCCAATAAAGACCTTAGGGGATGTTTGATTCACGAAAAATATCATTATCAAGAAAAATAATCTTTTTCGAAATTGTATTCTCACGTTTTGGTTTGCGGAAAAGATCATTACTAGGTGATAACTTATTACAATAGTATCATTTTGTGGTTAAAAAGGTGGGAATGCTATTGCCTTTAAATTTTTAGGTATTACACACAATTCTCGTCACGTTACAATAATACTCCAAAAATAATAAATTCTTTTCGTATGGATCATTCTCAATTCTTATTCTTTGTGTTTTACTAAAAGGTATAAACATAATAATAATATACAAAGTGTTCGATTTAGTAGAATATTAATAGACGAGTTATTAAAATTATTTTTATATTTTTAATATTTAATATTTAATATATTAATCATTCTATAATTTTATAATTTTATGGGGTGAAAAATGATATTATTATAAGAAATGTAATTATTTAAAACAATGTCTAACATTGAGTTATTAAAAATGGATTTTATACATTGAAAAAAATATTTTTGTTAACTTGAGACCAAAACATTATTTTTCATATTATATTATTTTTATATAAATAAATATGATACTTATGAAAATTATTTAAAAATATAATTTGATATTTTAATTATATGTTAAATAAAATTTTTCCTTAAAAAGTTTATTTTTATTAATTTGGGGTAAGTACAAGAAAATATATTTCAAAGATAACTCTCAACCATTTGACATTGGACGCTCACACCCCTACATTCATGGTGCTCGATTATGAGACCTTATAGAATAACAACAGTTCATTTACCACCGAGGTAGCTTGGTTCATGCTTTCCTTGAAAGTTAGATAGTATAGCAATTAAATTATTTTTATGAATTTTCATTCAAATATTTATAATTTAATTTTAAAGTTTAACTTGTTGAAAAAAACATATATCACATAGTTAATTTGGTAAAATATGCATCCAAGTAATCTTATATTCCTCCAATTGAACATTATAGTTTACATTCCAGCTAAACAAACCAAACAAAGTAATACAATATTACTAGAATAATATTACATTACATTAATATTATTTCCAAAGATAATATAACACTCAGAGAATCAAACGATCCTTAGAGTCATGATTTGTCGATGAATTTTTATAACGAGACTCTTAAGAATTATGTAGTTTGATCAAATGAAGATCTTAGAATCGAGGGTAAACTACACATTTTATACCTAAACTATTAGTTCTAGAACCTAAACTTTTAATTTTTTCAAAACCATACATAAAATTTAGTTTTTGTTTCATTTTAGTACCTTGCCGTTAAGTTTTGAAAAAAAATTGAAAGTCTAGGTACCAAAACACATTTAGTACCTAAATCATACTTAAGTTTTTTTTTTTTTTTTGAAAATTTAGGTACTAAAACGGATCAAAACTAATAGTTTAGGTACTAAACATGTTAAGTTTTTAACAATAGTGTATTAAAATGAAACAAAAAGTAAATTTTAGGTATGATTTTGAAAAAATTAAAAGTTTAAGGACTAAAATGAATCAAAATTGATAATTTAGATACTAAATGCGTAATTTATCCTAGAATCAAATGATTGGTCACTGATGTTTTTATATTATTTTCATTATTTTCTGTGTTTTCTTTCTGGTCAAAGATGTTGCTAGAGCCGCCTTGTGCAATTTTAGTTTGGTTCAAAACCCTTTTATTTTTGGGTTGGTCCGGGACCATATTAATTCTTCTAGGACCTAATCAACTGTTGTCACTCGGTTAACTTTTACTCTGTCCTCGTATCTTTTGTTTTCAGATTAATGAACTCATTTAAGAAAAAAACTTAAAGTAAATAAATGATCTTACGATTATATAATATTACTTTATTAAATCTATCGACTATTAAAAGTTATAAAATTATTCTTAATTATAGTGAGTTACTTTATTAAGTCCATCAACAATTAAAAGTTATAAAATAATCACCCGACTATTTATTATGATTAAAACTCATCCTTTGATGTTAGAAAATTAACGATGATATGAGTTGAACATTAATATGTTGATTGAGATATAATAGTCGTTTGAGATTATGAGATCAAATTTTATCATATCTTAGTTAGTAGATTAACGTTCAACTCAAATTATCGTTAATATTTTAACAAAAAAACTATTTTAAAACATAATAAACAATTAAGTGACCATTCTATAGCTTGTAATAGTTGGGAGACTCAACAAAACAACTCTCTATAATCGGAGACCATTTTATAACTTTTAATAATAGGGAACTTAACAAAACAACCTATAGTCAGGAGACCATTTGTGTATTTTATAAAAAAAAAAACTACATTAGTCGTTTCTCTTAAAAGGAAAAAAACCCTTGCATGGCCAAAAATTCTATATAAAAATTATAGTCTCTGTAATACTTGGATAGCAAACTGCAAATCCAATTGGAAAACCAATTTACTTAGTTACGTTTGGTAATATTCTCTAAAAGTACTTTTAGTTAAAAGTCTTTTTTGACCACATAATCAATATCAAATGGGTAAAAATTGAAAAAGAAAAAATACAATGGAAATGGTGGTTTTAAACCTACAACAAAAGCTGAAATTTCTAGCTTTTTCATTTCTAACTTTAAATTTAGAAGCAAATTTATATATTTACCCTATACTAATGCATAGTGTCGTAATCGATTTTTGGTGGAAAGATCAATCCAACGTTTTTGGAAAATAAAATAAGTTGGTGTTTTATGAAAAGATTGGAGTCACCACCAATCGTTTTTAAGGGGAGATTGGAACACTTAAAATCATGTAATTTTAATAAAACATTTTATTTTACTAAACATATACCAAGTTTTGGTCTACAAAATCAGAAATCAGGTTCGAGAGTCAGTTACGTGTGGGGAAGGATTAACACCCCCACAACGCCCAAAATAGGTACCTAGTCGATTACCCTAATTTTTAAAATTAGAAATTTTTAGTTCAAAATTTAGTTTAATTTAAAATCCACTATGTATGCATATTTCAAAAAGGATGTTGCGTTACCAAGACAAATAATGACCACCCAAGCAAAGCGGAAGCTTCATTATCAATCCCAATATATAAACATTGCCTTGTCAATTTTAAAAATCATGATGTGGGATTTTGAAAAGGATGATGATTTACTTCGGGAATTGATAGCGGTCACCCTATGACAAAAGCGGGAAATACACTACTGACCCCTAATGAATGAACATTGCCTTATTTTTAAAACAAAATACAATCAAACAATCGATTATTGAGCCTAATTATACTAATGAGTTAATTTGGGACTTCTCTCTAACTTAAAGTGTGAAATTATGAAATTTAAAGAACTTAGGGGATTAAACCTAAAAATGTAGGCTCTAATATTAACTTAAATCATTTTAAATGAATTATTGTGTCGAATAGTTAAAATGGAACCTCGAGCAAAAGCGAGGACCAAATCTAAAATTATCTTAATTTAAAGGACTGAGTTTGAAACTAAACCTAAAATGGAGGCTCTAAATATTTACGTAGTCAATTTTAATTAATTATTGATTTGAATAATTAAAATGAAACCTCGAGCATAAGCGAGGACCAAATTAAAATTTTCTTAAATTAATGGACTAAGTTTGAAAATTTGAGGTCTAAAGTGAAGGCTCTAAGTAATCCTAATTAATTTTAATCGATTTTTGAATCGAATAATTAAAATAGAACCTCAAGCAAAAATGAGGACCAAATTAAAAACTCTCCAAAATTAAATGACTAAATCTAAAGAGAATAATCTAGATTTAGACTAAAATATTATAAATCTAAATCAAAAGGTTTAATGGATTTGAGTTTGGTTATGTAAAATTGGGTAAGGGCTAAATGGATGAGTATGTGTAAATGGATCTTGTAATGGGTTTAATTGGGTTGAATGGATTTTGGTTATGTAAACCAAGGTCACAAGGTTTTTCTTCCAAAATGGACACTTGAACATTAATATTTTTGGTATTTGATATTAAAAAAATGGAGCATTAATTTGAATACAAATTCGGGCTCCAAATTATGACCACCCAAACCCAAAGATCACGACTAAGCCACCACGAGTTCGTGTTCGAATTTTGCAATACTCACAAAATTTCACCAACGATTTTCCATTCACGCCACTAAAGTCAGTTGAAGCAAATTGATAATAATACAAACGATTTCAAATGGTCTTTGATCGCATTCAATCTAAGTTGGATTGTTCAGACAAAATCTTCTCCTATTTGCTTGTTGTTGTGAAACAAAAATGAAGCAAAGACGAATAATGACCTAATTTTTCTGATACGATTGTAACTCCATTGTTCTGTCTCAAATGTCCCACTTCGATCTTCTGTTGATTTTTGTGTCCATAAGTTCAATCGAATGTTCTACCCCATCTGTGTATGAAAATCGCTTACTTGGTTTGCCCCAATCTCACAAGAGATGAACTTGCAAAAGACGATCACCATTAATTAGTACCTCTGAGAATTTGTTTTTGTCATTTATTTATTTTCTTTTTTTTCATTCATTTTTTCATTTTTGTTTTATAATTTCTTCTTCTTCTTCTTTTTTTATGATTTTTTTTCATTTTTAATTTTTCTCTTATTCTCCTTTTTTTTTATCAACTAAAAATTAGTCTTTGACAATTGACTCCTCTATAAGAGGAAATCAAAAGGTTTCACTATTTTCTTCTTGAAAGATTGTGCGAGTTCCCCTGTATGAACTACAAATTCTTCCATAAAGGTCATGTTGGGGTCAAACAAGCTCTCCTATATAAACTTCTTTTTCCCTCGATCATGCTGGAATGAAAATGTTAAAGTTCGAACATATTATATAATATCTTGTTTATCCATATCCAGGAGCGGTTACAAAACTTTACCGATTTTTCAAAAGCGGAAAGTTTTAAAAGTTATGTGACTCGTGTACAAAAACGTATATAGGAAATGGGTGTTACAAAACTTGTTCACTCTTTTCCTCGATTCTATCATTGAATGAGATAGATCAGCATCAACATCTTGTTTTATTCCATCACTGAAGGATGTGGATTAACATTTTCATTCTTGCTAGATTCCATCAAAAGATAATCCTCATTTTTTCATATTTTATAATATCTTGTTTAATTTAATAATAATAAAACATTCATTAACTTGTAGTATGTAAACAAATCTTAAAGTTCTAACATATTTTACTTTTACATCATCATAAGTCAAATACTTTTTAGAGCCTTATCATAAGTCTATTACATGTCAGCTAATAACATCAAAAGTAGACATAGCTGTCGTACAGTTACTGATGACTACCCTTAATTGGCGATCTCAGATGCACTCCTTACTCCGCTCATACTAATACCTATGCGTGGAATCAACACACGCTAAGTAATCACTTAGTGAGGCATAATAACAATGAGGTAAAAAAAATTAAAACATAAGTATATCATAACTATCAAAATATGAATTTGATATTTCAACTCATTATAAATTTCGTTGTTTTACACACGTAGTGCCGATACGGTAATTCATAAACTCATTATGAATTACATGGGTTGTACATATAGTGCCAGAACGAAAATTCATAAACTCATTATGAATTTCTTAGGTTGCACACATAGTGCCAATACGGTAATTCAAAAACTCATTATGAATTACGTGGGTTGCACACATAGTGCCAATACGGAAATTCATAAGCTCATTATGAATTTCTTAGGTTGCACACATAGTTCCAATATGAAAATTCATAAACTCATTAAGAATTTCTTAGTTTACACACATAATGCCAATATGGATATTCATAAACTCATTTTGAATTTCTTAGGTTGTACACATAGTTCCAATACGGAATTCATAAACTCATTATGAATTTCTTAGGTTGCACACAAAGTGTCCATTCGTTAAATGCAATACATACATTAAGCAAAATACATCTATGATTATATTAACATTTAAGTACATAATAAATACACTCACCTGGTTTGCCTCGCTATTATGCCCAAAATGTAAATCCGACTAATCAACGATTTTATCCTTCCCTTTATCTTTGCTTGACTCAGGAGCTTGATTACGATCTTAGATATGGAGGACATAGGACGGAAGAAGGAGAGTAGAGAACTGTTCCCAGACTTATCCTTTTTTCCCTCCTTAACCCTTCATGAAATTAATATTAAATTCATCTCCTTCTAAAAGACCGTAATGCCCCTCCATTTATTTCATTCTTACTAATCGGTCTTAAACACAATTTCTTAAATAAATCTTTATACTTTTCAATTTATTCAAATTAACCCACCAAATTTTTAATCCTTTCACTATGGTTATCGACCCAATATTTGGGGTATTACAAGTTCTTCTCATTATGAACTTCTTCTCCCTTTTTAGATGAGTTCTTCTCAATATGAACCCTTCTATTGGAAATATTGATCCACCTCTTTCTGTGATGGAATCAAAAAAATGTTTATGTTGATCTACCTCCTTCTGTGAGAGAGTCGAGCAAAAGGTAATGCTGATCCAACTCCTTATGCGATGGAATCTAGCTAAAAGGGTTGAAAAAGTTTTTCTTATTTTGAACTTATTCTCCCTCTTTGGATGAGTTCTTCTCATTATGAACCCTTCCATTGGAAATGTTGATTCACCTCCTTCTGCAATGGATTTGAATCTGTAAAAAGGTTATCATATGCCAGTAACAGTTTTGTTTAGAGTACTCGAAGGCATTGACCCGAAGATTCTACGAATCTTTGTTGAGATCCATTTATTTCAAAACCAAAGACGTGGATTAATAATTTGCTAAAATTTTCTTTTTCAATATGGAATTGTGAAATGAAATCTCTGCTAACTTTTGAATTCCTGTCAAATATTCAACATTTAGATGAAAATCAATGAGAAAAAAGAAATTTGTTTCGAGTGAAACAAATTCAAAAATTTTCGTTTCAAGGGAAACTGTCTTAAGCGAGACGAAACTGGTTATAAGAAAAATAATCTCAAGTGAGATAAGTTTTGTGGCATTGAATGAGAAACTGAAAATAGATTTCTCATTTCTCTACAAATATCATATGAAAACACCATGCCCGAAGGTCTTATAGATTGCCCCAAGGACTTATCATCTTTCTCTAAAGGCTAACAGATGACTCAAAAGACTTGCTAGTTTTGAAAATAATATACTAAGTAAAAAACTTTGAAATCGTTTTCTCATTTTTCACAAATCATATGAAAACATCTTAGTGGTCGAGTAACATTCCCCACTTCAAAGCAATGATTCTTCTATGGATCAGGCTCTTCTGTTTTTAGGTTTTGCCACTCTTACATGATTTCCTCTATTTGAGGTTTGAATTCTGATTTTCACTTCTCGAGATCTTGACATGACAAATCATTTTCTTTCCTTGGAAGATCTGTAAGGAATTAGACATCTATTTATGAAGGTATGAATGCAATTAAATGTATCTAAATGTAATGCATTTTTCTTAGGCAAATAATGTTCTCATGGATGCAAAAATGTCAATTCAATTTTCTTTGACTTCATAGTGGAGAACTCATTTTCCTTCATTTAATTAATCTTTGTTAGAGCCTACTCCAATATTAGAATGACAACTTGTCAATTCAAACTCACATTTTTTAAAGAACAATCTGATCAACTCATTTCGCCATGTCTTTTCTCTCATTTATTTTTGTTTCTTAATGTAAATCTCAAAAGAAATGTTCTCTCTTTAATTCTCGTTGCGGCCAGATATTTGGTCTTAACGCCGCTTTATGTCCTTGACTCAATTGCTCTATCAACATTATTTCTTTAGGACCCTACGATCAATTGATGTCTGAAAGGTTTTCTTCTCAAAATAAGCTCCTATTGTCTCTATATTTTGCCCCTGTCAATCCAAGCAACAAAGCTCATTCTTGATGTCTTCTTGATATATGTCTTGTTATCTCAACACGATCTAAGTTTTTGAACATCGGCTTGAGTTCGTATGAAGCTTTTGAACATCAATGTCAACACTTCTTATTTTCAAACTTGCTCAAACAAGTGATCAATTCATATAATACAAGAATGCCCTGAATATTTGTTATGACTTTAGATACCATAAAATCTCAAAGCAATACAAGCCCTTTCTCATTAAGGTGGTTGTATGCTTCTTGGTCGGTTAGTGATGATGTCACAAAGAATTGTGAGGAATTCTTTTCTAGAATCTCTTGATCTTTCAGATTTTATTGTTTCAAAAATCAAAGAATGCCTTCATCATTCTTGCATAACTATCATTTGAGGCAGAACAAGCCTCGTTAGCTTCAAGGATTTCCTTCATTCTCAATAGATCATTTTATTTATTTGCCCCATATCATAACATTTTGGCCAAAAACCTTTGATGGGGATTGAATAGCTATCTTAAAGTAGTTACTTATATGAATTCATCTCATATATCCTTTATTTACATATACTCTTTAACAAATGAACACGAGTTTCAAGGTTTTGGGGTTACTTTGGATTTCCTACATTTAAAAGATTAGTTTAGAGTAACATAAAGAAATCTTTTCTTTTCTTTTGAACTATGTTAATCTACTTATAAGATACTTGTAAATGAAAAACAAATTGGGGGTTGACATGAGAAAATTGGAATTTTTACAAAGTCATGGCAATCATAGAAATGATAAAAAACAAGAAATAAAGTCAGATGCTTCAAACATCACTAGCATGAATGTTCATGAACCAGTCAGCTTGATATAATTTGGAGCACTGAGGTAAGCATATTTCTAGAAGATTGCAAATATTGCCAAAATGTTTGTAGATGTGAAGATCCTCTCAAAATATCAAGCTCTCTAAGCCAATCAACTGGATATAGCCCTAAAGCGTAGAGGTAAGCTTTCATCTAAAAATCTTCAAATGTTGCTAAAATATTTCCAGATGTGGAGTTCATCCCAAACTACCAGACTCTTGAGAGGGTTTTACTTGCTAGATGCCTAATATCAAAAAGCATTTGAGCAGCTCTGTGAGGTTTTCAACTCAAATCTTTCCTTTGATTTCAATAATATCTTTGCAGATTCTCGTCTTGAACCCCCTTTCAGTTTTTCTTTTCTCTCTTTTTATGTCTCTTTTCTTTTTCTTCATTTTCACTTTCTTTCTTTTTGTTTTTTGCTTTTATTTTTCTTTTTTCTTTTTCTTTTCCCTCTTTTTCTTTGCTTCAAGTGTCGTACTTCTTAACATGAATATGAATTTATTGAATCATTCAATTCATCTTCATCTATCTCTATAAAAAATAACACTTCTCTGGAAAAGACCTTATTGACAAGGTATGACCCTTTTCTAGTTAGGAATCCATTTCTCATGGACATCTTTATGAATTGGCAAGATCTTTTCGATCACTAGATCACCCTCTCAGAAGTCTCATGGAATAAATTTCTTACCATGAGCTCCAGCCATCTACTTCTAACACATATTTCCATAGTAGATATCTTTTAACCTCTTTTCTTCAATGAAGTTCAACTGATCATACTAAGCTTGAGCACGTCCATCTTCATCTTATCTCTACTTTTGTCCAAACTTGATGTAACAAAATCTCGACCACAATGAGTAAGGCTATTTTTATTCCAAAACCAAATAGGAATGGTGTTTCACCTCATTAAAGCACATACTGAAGTTTGACATGCATACATGACGAAGGACAATTTCTTATGACAATTCTCACTATCCTCATAGTTGACAGACTACTGATGAGGAACTTCTATAAGCTTTCAACACTTATATTTTTCTCTCCACTGTTGCTCTCAATCCCATGGAAAAAGCTTCATATTTTGCCATATTGTCAGTCTAAAAAAACTTAATCTTCCTTTGAAAGGGTAACATATATCTTTTGAAGCAATTATCAGTGCCCCAAATTCTTATCCCAAAGGCGTTAGGTGATCCATCGAGATAAAACTTCCATGACTCATCTTTTGGAAAAAAATCTTCTTCAATAGAGATACACATTAAATCCTCATATGGAAAAAATTAAAGTTTAGTGACTCGTTATCATCTGAGGCATGACTTGAAAGAAAATATGCTATGACACCCCTTTTATCACCTTTTGGCTCACATGCACAATGTCAGATTCTGATAACAACATTTTCTATCAAGCTATTCTTCCAGTTAATGTTGGTGACTGTATTAATAAATCCAATGGATCGATTCTGGAAATCGACCAAGTGGTATGGTATAACATGTATTGTCTAAGCCTTTATGTAGCCCAAACCAAGGCGCAACATAAATTTTGAAATAGTGGGTATCGAACTCCACAGTCGATGAAATTTTGTTCAGATAATAAATGGACATTTCCTTCTTTCTAGACTCATCAATCAACCTCATCATACATCTCCATGAATTTTCAAGGATTACCAGATAGATGATTAATTGTCTATCAGGAACTTTTGCACTACTACATCTGCATTCAATCTTGGGATGTTTTGATAAGACCTATGCCTTTCAAATCTTGAAGCAACTCTATCAGCTATTGTATTTTTCTGATGCGTCAAAGTAGTGCCAATTTATAACTTTCTTCTTTTTTCATCCATCATAGAGTCAGAATCTCGATTTCGTTTTTGTGAGATAAGACATGGTTATATTACTTTTCCATCACCCTCAATAATTTGTTAAAACATCAAATTCTACCTCATTTTTGCACTCATAGATTTCTACTAAACACAGGTCGCTTGAAATTTATCTCATGATTAAAATCCAAAAACATTAATGCTATTAATGATTGAGACGCCTGCAAAGAAAATTTGGAACTAATATATACATTTGGAAGAGTAATAGACATTTGTATGGAATGAATGAAGGAATAAAAATGTAAAAAATAATAAAAAAATGTAAAGAATGTGAAAATGTATAAAATGATTTCCACTTGAGAAATGAAAGAAAGCATCTTCAATTGAAGAAAAATTTTAATTAACGTAGCAGCCCTAAAAAAAGATTCCTTAATGCTAGTGCGCAAAAGCATAAGGCTTACTTCCGAGTATTACTCTAAATTTCATCTAAAAACTACAAGATGATTCTTTGTAGTCCAATTGTTCAATTCTTCTTCAGGGAATTATGGTTAGATTTTGGACATAAAATTTTCAACCCCACCATCTTAAGACATCACGCTGGTATGTAGCTCTTGATCCTTCATCTTCTCTTCTTCATCAGTTGCTTCCACCAAATTTGGTTCAACATTGACCTTTCCAAACTAGAAAGTATTCTTCACATGCTTCAAAAGATTACCCTCTCTTTTCAGGCTGGCCTCTCTCACTTCTTTTTGCTTATTGAACTATTTCCTTCCATGTTGGAAATTGGGCCGAAATTTGGGTCCAAAACAATTTTCCTTGGGGATGATAGTCTTGGTTAGGTTTTAGGCATCTGCTGCTACAATGATTGGTGAAGTATTTGTCAAACTCTTTGAAATATCTAAAGCCCCACTTGCCACCAAAAAATTTGATGTAGGTGTATGAGATGTCTTGAGGGTTTATCTAACCAATTTGTTCTTATACATATGGGTCAGTCTCGGATTACATCAATTGAAATATTCTTGCTATGATTTCCTTTATTCTCCTCTTTCACTATGTGGCCTTCACATGATTTGACTACATTAGTCTCTATTGTGAAAGAGATTTCTAGGCACCAGATTTTATCCTTTTTCTTTTCTTCCTTGCATCTTTGAACTTCTTGCTCTAGATGATCTTGAAATTTTCCTTGGGTGAACATCCTAAGGTTTCAATATGGTTTATCCAAGGGACCTCCTTATAGGACTATTTCTCGTTCGGAGGCCACTATAGCTGGAGATAATGTGGTGCAATCAGTATGGCTTCAAGCATTTTAGAATGTAATTTTTCGCACAAAAAGTGGAAGGGAGGGAACTGGAAATTCTGTGATTTCCTTTTACTGTCATCTAACCCTCCTGATTAGAGGCTAGCTTGTGATGGATCTAGAAATGGAGTTTGGTTGTCTTAACTTGATGACTGTGAAGGGTTAAAGCATTAACACACAAGATTCTGGCCCTTTTTAGCTTTCTTAATCAACATTCAGTCTTTTTCTAAGCCCATCTTCTTCGAGTGAAACTCATCTTTCATTGTTTCTTCATTCATTATCAATTCAATGATGCCTTTTGGGACTACATCTAATTTTTGGAGCTGACTTGAGTTACCTTGCTCTTTAAAAGGTCCTTGATCATCTGTTAGTGTCACTTTGGCCCCAAAACTAACATTCATAATCTCATTCAAAGCATTTATAGCATTATCCTCTAGTGGCTTCCCCCATGGATCAAAACAGTCATCATATGCATCAATTTAAACATTTGTTCTCTTGAATCATCCTAAAACTTATTTGCTTGATCATTCATCTCTTATTGAGTTCTAACAAGCTTCTCTTGGAGTTTCTGAATCTTGTTGACATATGCTAAAAAATCTCATTCATGGCTCTTATATTTCTCTAGGAAGACCGAGGTGACTCCAATTTTCTTTCAGAATTTTTTTCATGGGATCCTCCACAAGTTACTCTCATATTTTCATGATCGAATGCATCTAAAATTTTTTGGAATAAATATAATGTATAATGTAAAAATGTAAATGTAAATGCAAACGAAACGAAACGATGCAAAGATGCGAATGCAAATGTAACAAAGGTATTGATTCCAAAGTAATTATCATAAAACAACTTCCAAAGAACACACAATGCCTCAATACACAGAGGCAGAGAGAAACTATTAATCATGTCACTCTGCTTGACTTCTTAATTGTTTGATCGAATATGTAAGAAAATAATCTTCTTTTATCTCTAGCTTGATGGACAATTCTAATGTTCGACTTATTTTCCCATAAATGTACTTATTAAGTATCCATATGCAACTAGCATCATCCACTATCTCGTGTTGGTTTTCGTTGTTGTTTGTTGACTTCAACTATATTACTTCTTTTCGGCTAATTGTATTAGCATAATTGTAGCATCATTGAAAAGCTTATTCTACTGCATCATTTGAGTTTAATTTCCTCGATTTAAGTCTACCACTAATCATATTCTAGCATGATGTACCTTCATCGACTGCTTTCTAGGGCATATTTTTGGATCATTGATGCATCTTCACAGTTCTATTATACCTCTTTGAGTGACATTGTTGTATTGAAAGCCTTCTAATGCGACTAATAACTCGGGAATCAATACCTTCTATGACATGACATGTATGAAACATGTGTTAATTCCAAGGTAATTATCGTAGAACAAATTTTAAAGAACACACAACGTCTTAATACGTCAAAGCGGAAAAAATAACTTTAGCTACTCCTTCATGTGGCGTTTTCGTTTTGAAAGAAAATAAAAATAACTCAAGTATTAACACCATGTTTATGCACAAATAAAGCAAGGCAAATAGTCAAATCAAAGGGAAATGAGCTAGTAAAGCTAAAATGATAATAAAATAAAACAAATGTGTGTTAGCAAAATGATTAAATAAACCATAAATACAATGAATAAAACATGAAGAAATTTAAAACCCTAACCACATGCATTCTAGTTCTCCTAAGGTATCCATATGGCTCTAGAGAGGTGAGTTTACTACATACATTCTCTATATGATTTTGGTTCTATAAAAAAGGTTCCCAAACTATCTTTATAACTTGCTATGGTAAATAAGGACTTCAATCCTGGGCCATTACAGACTTTGTATATTGAATCCAGTCCAACTGATCACATCACTAGATACCTAATCAAGGAAAACAATATATTGATAGACATAAAGAATGTTTTCCAGAGGTACTCTGCAAGACCTACATAAGGAAAAACAATATTCCTTGGTGGCGTGGCTTTCCCACTAATTATATGAAACGAGACCAAGCATGGGAGTAGAGTTATGATATGCAACAATCCTATTTATACTCAAATAAGAGAAAGCATTAACCAAAGAAAAAATCTTTTGGTTTTTCTAAAAATACATAATGATTCGTAAATTAAATAAACTTGAACTCAAAATTTCAAATATTTTAATATATAGGGCATTAGATTAGTGGCTCGACTCTCTTTTATTTTTAAAAACAAGTTCCTCAGCAGAATCGCCAAGTTGTCGTAACCGATTTTTGATTGAAAGACCAATCTGATGTTTTTGGAAAATAAAATAAATTGGTATTTTATGAAAAGATGGGAGTCACCACAATCATTTTTAAGGTGAGATTGGAACACCTAATATCTGTAATTTTGATAAAATATTTTATTTTAGTAAAAAATACCAAGTTTTGGTCTACGAAATCAGAAATCGAGTTCGAGAATCAGTTACGCGTGGGGAAGGATTAGCTCTCCCATAGCACCCAAAATTGGTACATATTCGATTACCCTATATTTTAAAATTAGAAATTTTGAGTTCAAAATTTTATTTAATTTAAAATCCACTATGTACGCATATTTCAAAAAGGATGTTGTGTTACCAAGACCAATAATGACCGCCCCCAAGCAAAAGAGGAAGCTTGTTATCAATCCCAATAAATAAACATTGCCTTGCCAATTTTAAAAATCATGATATAGGATTTTTAAAAGGACGTTTTTTACTTCGGGAATCGATAGTGGTCACCCCCAGGAAAAAGTGAGGGATACATTACTAACCCCTAATAAATGAACATTGCATTATTTTTAAAACAAAATATAATTAAAAAATCATTTATTGAGCCTAATTATAGTAATGAGTTAATTTAGGGCTTATTTCTAACTTAAAGTGCCAAATTATGAAATTTAAAGAACCTGGGGGGATTAAACCTAAAAATGTAGGCTCTAATATTAACTTAAATCATTTTAAATGAATTATTCAGTTGAATAGTTAAAATGGAACCTCAAGAAAAAGAGCGGGTCAAATAAAGAATTCTCTTAATTTAAAGGACTAAGTTTGAAATTAAACATAAAACATAGGCTGTAAATATTAACCTAGTGTTCAGTCAATTGATCGGATGAAATAGCCAAGAGGGGATGAATTAGAAATTAAATATTTTGGTGGAAGCTTGACAGAAAATAAAAATAATTTGCACAACGATTTAGAGTGGTTCGACTTTCTCAACAAAAGTCTACGTCCACTACCTTAGCTATCCACACTAAGGCTTTTCCACAAATTCACTAATTTGTCTTTCTTTTGAGGACAGAGAGTAACCTTACAACTCCCTCAAGAATTATACCCCAAATTCTTGAGACACTCTCTCTCAAAGAGAAAATTAAAAATTTCGCAAACTTAGAAGAAAACCTCACAAGGAACAATTGTTTGCACAATTCAGAACAAATAATAACACTCAAGAAATATATACAATTGAGAACAAATAGTGTTCTTGAAAGAAAAATGAATATTGAATGGATGTTGGCTTGATTTGCTCAAACAATGAGTTTAAGGCTTTCTCTCTTTCAATTCTTTCTCAATACTTGATCACCAATGGCTTCAAAACTTTTTTAAATACCCTTGAATGAATTCTGAATGTTGGGGATGATCATGGAGTCAATAGAGTCATTATTGTATGTTTTCCACTTTAAAAAGTTGTTGGGAGCGTATTGGTATCGATACTCCACTAAGGGGTATTGATACTACCTGTTATAAATTCAAATATTTCGACCAATGCAACTCAATGGTATCGATACCCTTAAGGTGTATCGATACTACTATATATAGTAGTATCGATACCGTCCAAGGAGTATCGATACTATTATGCATAGTAGTATTGATACTGAACATGGTATCGATACCATTTTGGCATTCTGTTAAATCTCGGAGTCAAAACCAAAGGAGTAGTACTGGTACCGTGTTTATGGTATCAATACTACTATAGGCATGGTATCGATACTACTGTAACAGTATTGATACTACCTCTTTGAAAATCCATTTTTTACTCGATTCAAATTCGAAATACTTTGTAAAAATTATTTCAAAAATATCTTTAATGTGAAACTCAAATTTTCATTTAGTAAGGAGTAAAAATTGATATTTGAAAACTTGGAGTAATATTTGTAATATTTGAATAATTGAATTGAATATAATATTTGAAATCGAATATAAAATCTTAAAATTAATTTACACATTTATTTGTTATATCGAAATATCAAAATGTTATCAACAATCTTCCCTTTTTTGATCTAACAAAACATTTTAGAAATTTTAAGATTTTCTTTTGAAAAATCACTTTGAAAAATTACTCCCCCATTACTTTAAGATTTCTCCCCCTTTTTGTTAAATAAAAAAGACTCTTGTAGATAAACAAGATATCCAAAAGATGTATATATATAGCTGCTAAAATCATGAAAGCCAAGAGAAATGTTAGTCAACAATTTCAATATTCAACAAATGTAATTGGGATTGGTCATAAGATTTTCTACGATGCAAAATGATGAATAATGCAAAACTGAATAAATCAACATAAAATTCAATTCAAATTTAAAATACCAATCATCCAAATCATTCAATCATTCAAAAACACACAAATATCCAATTCATTCAAACAACCAAATCCATAAAATCAAAATGTTTAAAAAATTTTAGGTTCAAGACATAGATCAACCAAACAAATACTAGCAAGATAGGTTAGTCACCCGTAGGAGGGTCAGGATGGGATCGATGTGCTCTTAATGAAGCAACATCTCGAGTAAGTGCATTGAGACTATTATCTATCACGTCGTATCGTGCTCGAGATTCCCGTTGATGCTCTGAAAATTGAGCGGTGATGTGGGACTCCAAGGATGCGAACCTTAAGTCCAATATCTCCATAAAGGACTAAAAATATGGAGGCATTATACTATCTTTCCTAGCTAGCTCGTCGTCGGGTTGATTTACAGGATCGTCAACATCCTGTAAAACGTCTTCGAGTTCTTGATCTTGAGTAGGAGTCAGAGCCAGAGCTGCTCGTGATGAACTACCACCGAGAGTTTTCTTTATTGATCGAACCCATTCTGTTTTGTCTCCTTTCCATCTCAACTTGCATAAAGAGGTAAAGTCGATTTGGGTACTAAGTGGGATGGCTACATCAAGGTCTACCCTAAGACCTTCTTTTATGAACATATTGCTTAATAGACTTCGTAAACTAAGGATTCTACACTTTTAGAGGGTATGTTGTTTACGGTATCTAGTAATTCTCTGAAGATAATATGAGGGAGATTTATTTTCTTATTGTGTTGGATACAATGGATCCACCATATGTAAATGCTATGAAAGGTGGAATATTTACCACCGGAGGGCCTAAACCACCAAGAGATCATAAAGTGAAGAAAGCGCTCTTGGTAATCCAAGACGCTAGCACACTTATTTAATTCATATGGGGAGGGCACGAAATCTCTCTCATTATCGATCCTTCTATTATCTAATCCAAATGCTCTAGCTATAGAGTCTGAATCTATGTTGATGTATTGCCACAAGAGATATAAGTGAATACTTTCAATTGCGGTTTGGGACTCGTTTTGAAGACATATGACAGCTGAGTAGAAAATTCTAACAAGTTGGTTGTAGACAACTGGTTTTACTTTGAAAGTGTAGTTAAACTTCCAAGCTTTGAGGGTTGGTAGATACCTAAAGTTCATTTCTTCCATGTCCTTTAAAGACGGGAGATGCTCATCCCTAATTTTGTACGACTCAAAATTATTAACGTACCTATAGTAGAGACCTCTGTGGTTATGTTCGTTAAAGTAAGAATTAAGGATGGTCATTTCGGGTTCACTAGGATTGGGATTGGGATTTGGATTAGGAGGTGGGTTTTATGGTTGATTAGAATGACTAGTGGAAGACCTAGGTCGTTTAGACATGGTTTAGGGATATCGGAATAGAAAATAGTACATGCAATTAAAATAACATATGTATGCAGAAACAATTAATTCCTAAAACTCAATATGAGTCCTCAAATTCAAGGTTCTCTAAAACTAATGTCTAATGGGAAAAATTTTAAAATTATTTTGAAAAACAAAATTGAAAAAAATATAATATGTGTAGTTTTTATATAATCAAAACAAAAACATTTTTTTGAATTTTCGAAATTTTTGTATTTTTGATAAAATTAGTTGTATATTCTAGTGTAAAACTATAATCTACGAAATGCCCATTCACTATTTTTATCTAAAACTAGTCCTAGATTCGAAAATCAATAAAACACTGTTTTAAGAAAAATTACCTTGAAAATTCGTATTGAGAGGAATGTGTTGTTGATTGCATGAATTTGATGAAACTAGCAGGATTTGGAGTTGGAAAACGATTGAATTCCGACTTGAAATCGTTGGATTTTAGCAAAGTGGAGATTTGGGTAGAGAGAAAGGGAGAAATGACCGATGTTTATATTTTAAGGGTTTTGGCAAAATGATGATATTTTAGGGTTAAAAAGCCTAAACCCGACTAGTAGTATCGGTACTCCTCGAGGAGTATCGATACTTCAAGGTTTTTATTAGTAGTACCGGTACCAAGGTATCGATACCCATTCAAGTAGTATCTGTACTTCATGACTAGTATCGATACTAGGCTAGTAGTATCGATACCTAGCAAGAGTAGTATGGATACTATGTGAGTAGTATCGATACCACGTGCACAAAATGGTCAAAAAACTTCAATTAAACACTTTGCATGCAAAATTTATCAACTCTAATGGTATAGGCAACTCTTATTACGAAAATTAATTATGTTCAATCAATTAAATCTAAACTTAAGCCTAGTTTGAACATATTATTAATTTTCATGAAAATATCATAAACTCCCCTAACTATTAGCATATAAGGCATTTAAAAATGTCAATTTTACATGCATTTTTCTTTTTCTCTTAAAAGTGCTAACATTATTTTAAACACAAAATCATGGTAGGCTTGTTAGACGTAATTCTCTCCTAAGTGTCCAAAATTATTCTTTATCTAAAGGTTTTGTAAAAATGTCTGCTAATTGATGCAAAGTCTCTATATATTCTAGAACTACATCTTCCTTTGTGACATGATCTCTAATGAAATGATGTCTAATTTTAATGTGCTTAGTTCTAGAGTGTTGGATGGGATTTTTAGTGAGACAAATAGCTCTAGTATTGTCACACTTGATAGGAATGGCAACTACTTCAATTCCATAATCCAAAAGTTGTTGTTTCATCCATAAAACTTGTGTGCAACAACTACCGGCTAAAATGTATTCCGCTTCAGTCGTAGATAATGCAACATTGTTTTGCTTCTTTACAAACCAAGAAATTAGCATGTTTTTTAGGAATTAACAAGTACTGCAGGTCCTTTTCCTATCTATTTTGCATCATCCATAATCCGCATCCGAGAAGGCATGCAAGCTAAAGCTAGAGTCTTTAGAATACCAAAGTCCTATACTAAGAGTATCCTTATGGTATCTAAAATCCTATTAATGGCTTGTAGATGAGATTCTTTAGGGCATGATTGAAATCTAGCATATAAGTAAAAACTAAACATAATGTCAGGTCTACTTGCGGTTAGATAAAGCAAAGAGCCAATCATAGACCTATAGAGTTTAACATCTACACATTTACCTTCTTTATCTTTGTCAAGCTTTGTAGATGGCCTCATAGGAGTGGCTTGGGGTTTGACATTTTCCAATCCATACTTCTTAAGCATATCCTTGACGTACTTTTCTTGATTGATGAAGATGGGATCTTTCATTTGCTTGATTTGGAGCCCCAAGAAAAATGAAATCTCCCCTATCATGCTCATCTCAAATTAACTTTGTATTATCTTACAAAATTCTTGGCGAAGAGCATCATTAGTAGAACCAAAAATTATATCATCAACATAAATTTGTACTACTAATAAATCTTTACATTTTCATTTTAAAAACAATGTAGTGTCAACCTTCCCTTTTGAAAAACCTTTTTCAATTGAAAATTTTGACAATCTTTCATACCAAGCTCTAGGATTTTGTTTTAAACCATATAAAGCTTTTTTTTAATTTCAAAACATGATTGGGAAATTTTGAATCCTCAAAACCAGGAGGTTGTTCCATATACACTTCTTCTTTAATAAAACCATTTAGAAATGCACTTTTAACATCCATTTGGTATAATTTAAATCCATTAAAACATGCAAATGCTAATAACATTCTTATTGCTTTCATCCTAGATACGGGAGCATATGTTTCATCAAAGTCTATTTCTTCTTCTTGAGTATACCCTTGAGCAATAAGTCTAGCTTTATTCCTCACTATGTTACCACTTTCATCAATCTTATTCCTAAACACCCATTTAGTACCTACAGTAGATTTATTACTTGGCCTTTCAACTAATGTCCATACTTTACTTCTATCAAATTGATTTAACTCTTCTTGCATAACCATAATCCAATTTTCATCGGTTAATGCTTCTTTAACATTTTTAGGCTCTATGCATGAGATAAATGCAATATAATTACAAATATTTCTAAGAGAAGATCTAGTAGTTACCCCTTTGGATAGATCACCTAAAATCTCACCATCCTTGACATAGTTGTACTCTCTTGGGTATGTGACTTCCCTTTCTTTAATGGTTAGATTCTTGAAGGCATCTTGAGTTTCCTTGTCCTCCACTTCTTCAATGGTTAGATTTTCCCACGTCATTTGCAATCAATATACCTACGTTATCATCAATACAATAATCCTTCCTAGGAAGGGGATTATCATCAAAAACAACATGGATAGACTCTTCTATCACTAAAGTTCTTTTTATTAAACACACGATATGATTTAGAATTTAAGGAATAACCCAGAACAATTCCTTCATCACTTTTAGCATCGAATTTGCCAAGATTGTCTTTACCGTTGTTTAAAACAAAACATTTACATCCAAAAGGATGAAAATAAATAATGTTAGGCTTTTTATTTTTGAAAATTTCATATGGAGTTTTCTTTAAAATAGGCCTAATCATTACTCCATTTATCACATAACAAGCGGTATTTGTGGCTTCCACCCAAAAATATTTTGGCAAATTGTTTTCACAAAGCATGGTTCTAGCCATTTCCTCTAAAGTTATATTTTTCCTCTCAACAACTCCATTTTGGTGAGGGGTTCTAGGTGCTGAAAATTATGGCTAATTCCATATGAATTACAAAATTCAGTAAATCCAAGATTTTCAAATTCAGTACCATGATCACTATTAACACTTGAAATGGAGTAATCTTTTTCATTTTGGATTACTTTTGAAAAAGTGATAAAGTTTTCTAAAGCTTCATCTTTAGTACTTAAGAAAAGAACCCAAGTAAACCTAGAATAGTCACTACCAATACAAAATCATATTGTTTTCTACCCACGCTAGTAGTTCTAATTGGCCCAAAAAGATCTATATGGATCAATTGCAATACTCTACTAGTTGATACATCATTAATTGGTTTAAAGGCATGCATCACAAATTTTATCATTATCACATTTTAGTTTTGGTAAACCTCTTACTAAATTGCCTTGAATATGTCTTTATAAAACACTCATACTAGTATGTCCTAGTCTCCAATGTCATAACCAACTATCATGCTCATCCTTGGCTACTAGGCATAAATTTGTCATGTTGATCGAATATAAATGCACCATATATATGTTCCCCATTCTATGACCAATAAGCATAATCCTATTAGATGCAATGTCAAAAATTTTACAACCGTTTGATTCAAACAATACATTGTATCCTTTATTACACAATTGAATAATACTTAAAAGATTATGCTTTAAGCCTTTCACATATAAAACATTTTCTATTTGTATGGAAGTGGTATTACCTATAGTACATATACCTTCTATGTAACCTTTTGAGTTGTCACCAAAGGTTACTACTCCTCCATTTTTGTCGTTAAGCTCTGAAAACCGATTTTTGTATCCGGTCATATGTCTTGAGCATCCACTATCAAGGTACCCTAAATTTGAGCTTGTATTTCGTGCCTTGAAGCGATGCTCCTTTTTCTACAAACATAGATTAAATTTTTATTTTTGGTACCCAAATTCTTTTGGGTACATATTCATTAGTTCCTGAAAGCTTTTTCCCCTTAGGTATCCATTTTCTTAGGATATCCTTATCTTTAGTAGCAATGAGTCCTTTAGGAACCCATATACTCCTAATGATCTTACCATTCGAAGTTCTTTGGGGACCTCTATGAGTGTAAGTTTTAAAGTTCTTTCTAACATAGTTGGATTTTAAATTTTCTCCTTTTTTGAAATGTTTTGATCCAACTCTATCGAAAGAAGCTTTAAGATCATCAAATTTCTTTTGATGTTCAACAATAACTCTTGAAAGTAAGTTTTGCAAATCATAATTTTTCTTTTCAAAATCGTCTATTTTGACTTGCAATTCTTTAATCTTACTTTTGAGTTCAATGTTGGTATTGAATAAGAGATCTTTTTCATCTTTCAGTTTTAAAGTACGTTTCTTGTATTTTGTAAATAAGATCTCATACTAGAGGCCAACTCATAATATGCTTGTAATAACTCATCAAAAGAATAATCTTCTAACGTGGATGAGTTAGAGGTTACCTGAGAATCCTCCTCAGTGGCCATTGAGCACAAGTTTGTTACTTCTTATTCCTCTTTATCGGATGATCATCATCTCTCCAAGTAGCCACGTGTGCTTGATGCTTCTTCTTTGAAATACCTTTTTTCTTCAATTGTGGGCAATCGAATTTAATATGCCTAGGCTTTTTGCACTCATAGCATATGATTGGGTCCTTCTCCTTGGACTCATTTTTGAAGCTTTCATTGCGTTGGAATTTTCTTCCTCTATTTGGCTTCATTAATTTTCTTAGTCTTTTGGCAAGTAATGTCATTTCTTCATCATCGTCATCATCAGCGTCACTCTCACCTTTGGTTGATTTGAGAGCAACACCAACGTTTTTCTTCATCTCTTTCTTTGTATCGTCTTTCTTGTCTTGATCTTCCTCATCTTTGATCATCATTTCGTGCATGAGGAGAGATTCAATTAGCTCATCGAGAGTTAAAGACTTCATGTCTTTATCTTTAATAATTACAGTTTTCTTTTATTGCCAAGCTTTTGGAAGAGAATAAATTATCTTCCTTACAAGTTTCTCATTAGGGATTATTTCTCCGAATCCCTTGAGACCATTGAAAATTACAGAAAATCTATTCATCATAGCTTTGATATCTTCATCTGGTTTCATCCTGAAATTTTCATAGCTACGATTAAGAAGACTAATTTGTGTTTCTCTTACCTCGTCAGTTCCTTCATGAGATACTTGAAGCTTATCTCATAGCTCCTTTGCGGTTGAACAAGATGATATTCTTTTGTATTCATCTGGTACAAGTACGCAAAATAGAATATGTATAGCTTTTGAATTGATCTGAAATTGTCTTGTCTCTTCTTCACTCCACATCTCAGGTTCTGTTAATCGTGTAGAGTAACCTTTCATCATGATGTTCCATGCTCCCATGTCACTAGCTTGAATGAAGAACTTCATTATATTCTTCCAATAGGCGTAGTTAGCTCCATTGAAGAATGTAGGCTTGTTAACAGGCTGAGAATCAAGAACGAACTCGAAGTTTGATGTAAAGGTCATGGATGACTTAGATAACAATTGAACTCTTCCCGGATCTTCTCAAGAGGTGGTAAAACTTTCAAATGAGTCTAGATCTGATACCAATTGTTGAGTCAATCGATCTGATGAAATAGCCAAGAGGGGGGTGAATTGGTAATTAAAAATTTTGGTGGAAGCTTGACAAAAAATAAAAATAATTTGCACAGTAATTTAGAGTGGTTCGACTTTCTCAACAAAGTCTACATCCACTACCTTAGCTATCCACACTAAGGATTTTCCACAAATTCACTAATTTCTCTTTCTTTTGAGGACAAAGAGTAACCTTACAACCCCCTCAAGAATTATACCCAAAATTCTTGAGACACACTCTTCAAAGAGAAAATTACAAATTTCGCAAACTTAGAAGAAAACCTCACAAAGAACAATTGTTTGCACAATTCAGAACAATTCAGAACACTCAAGAAATAGATACAATTGAGCACAAATAGTGTTCTTGAAAGTAAAATGGATATTGAATGGATGTTGGCTTGATTTGCTCAAACAATGAGTTTAAGACTTTCTCTATTTCAATTCTTTCTCAATACTTGATCACCAATGTCTTCAAAACTTGTTTAAATACCCCTTGAATGAATTCTGAATGTTGGGGATGATCATGTAGTCAATAGAGTTGTTGTTGTATATTTTCCACTTCAAAAAGTTATTGGGAGAGTATGGGTATCGGTACTCCACTAAGGGGTATTGATACTACCTGTTATAAATTCAAATATTTCGACCATTACAACTCAACGGTATCGATACCCTTCAAGGAGTATCGATACTACTATATATAGTATTATCGATATCGTCCAAGGAGTATCGATACTACTATGCATAGTAGTATCGATACCGAACATGGTATCGATACAATTTTGGCATTCTGTTAAATCTTGGAGTGAAAACCAAAGGAGTAGTATCGGTACCGTGTTTATGGTATCGGTACTACTATAGGCATGATATCGATACTGTAGAAGTATCGATACTACCTCTTTGAAAATCCATTTTTGACTCGATTCAAGTTCGAAATACTTTGTAAAAATTATTTCAAAAATATCTTTAGTGTGAAACTCAAATTTTCATTTAGTAAGGAGTAAAAATTGATATTTGAAAACTTGGAGTATTAATTGTAATATTCGAATAATTGAATCGAATATAATATTTTAAATCGAATATAAAATCTTAAAATTAATTTACACATTTATTTGTTATATCGAAATATCAAAATGTTTTCAAGACCTAGCCAATTTTAATTAATTATTGATTCGAATAATAAAAATAGAACCTCGAGCATAAGTGAGGATCAAATTAAAATTTTTCTTAAATTAAGAGACTAAGTTTAAAATGGATTTTGGTTATGTAAAAAAAGGCCACATGATTTTTTCTTGTAAAGGGGACACTTGAAGATTAATATTTTTGGTATTTGATATTAAAAAATGAGCATTAATTTAAATACAAATTCGGGCTCTAAATTATGATCACCCAACCCCAAATATCACGATTAAGCCACGACCAGTTCGTCTTCGAATTTCGCAATGCTTCACAGAATTTCACCAACTATTTTCTTTTCACACCACTAAAGCCACTTGAAGCAAATTGATAATAACACAAACGATTCCAACTGGTCTTTGATCGTATTCAATCCAAGTTGAATCGTTCATACGAAATTAGGGAATCACACATGGCCTCACTCAATTATATATTTACATTTTATTTTAATAATTTAATACTAACATCTTAAAATTAATTTATTACTTTTAATAAAATTCTTGAATTATATATTAAAATATTAATAATGATAAATAATAAATATTTTATAGTTATATGTTTTGTTTTTATTTTTTATATTTCTTTATAATTTAAATTGATATAATTCATATATAATAATATTTTTTTGAATTTATTTGTAATATATGTTTTTCTTTTTTTTCTTTTTGAATGAATATATCATTTAAATTATGTTATTTTAAATTTTAAATAGAAAAAAGTAAAATATAGAGGACAAAATTCTAACGGATGCACGTCCCTTGCAAAAATTCACACCTGAAGGCATCAAATATGATTAACATGCAGAAGATAATCAACCCTCATGGTATAATTTCCCACAATCAATCGGTGAATGGAAAATCACCAAAACTGTGCAAAATCATTGAATCAAACCATTTAAAAACGCCATCCTATCACCAGATTTCAGCCAGATGCAGTCTTTTTCTGCTGAAAAATTACGGCATATACGGGAACGATAACATCAATGCTAAAGGCTGTGAAAACACCAAGAGACATCTTCAGCTTTTGATTTTTCATCCTATCCAGGTTGTACATATGCTTAGCATGAAGGTAATATGGTTCGTCATGCCCATGTGCATGGCTTCCCCCCATCTGCTTCACTCCACTTGAATGAATCACCTTCTTATCTGCCGCAAACACAACAAAATATATACCCATTGTAGTTTATACAAAGTAGCGATACCAAGATGCATAGTTTGAACGAAAAGGACAGCAACATCCTAACAATTCTTGAACAGTTTCTTTCAGCATTTAAAATTTCGGGAATACAAACAACAACAAGCTCAACAGAGAAAGGAAAACTCCAATTGGGGGCTAAAATAAAACCAACGGTGTGGAATTGAATGGCCACGTGAAAAAGTGCTAAAGGAAACGCGCGCCAGCCGTTCACCGCCTCGCCTGTGTCACCGGAGGCGATTGTTCCGGCACCTAACTGCGTCCGACACCTTAGGCGTGTTTTCTAAAACTAATGGTCACACGAACGCAGAACAAGAAAGCACCTCAAACTACTAAAAATGTGGAAGTAAAACTTCCTTATGTCATTTAAACAAAAAATCAACTACTAAGACCCAGAATTTTCTATATAGCCATAAATTGCTAAGAGCATATAGTGCACACAAAAGCTAGGGTAACAGGATTTATATTCAACCAAATGACTCGGCAGAAACCTATGGAACTTTTTAGGTTCAATGGAGAAAACATACCAAGAAAAACAAATGCAAGCCCACTAGAACAATAATGAGGAAAGTGGAGTTGCTGACAACATTTATTTACATCAGAAAACAACCTTAGGTTTATCAAGGCAGCAAATGGCAAGATAACAGTCATAGCAGCAAATGGCAAGATAACAGTCATAAGTGATAACCATTATTAAAATTTATAAAACATTGGCAGAGCTTCATATTCTACTATAGTGTTACTTAATTCAGGTTCGCGGAATGGGTACTGGATCACAATTCGTTATTTTTACGGTTTGCGGTTTCGTGGGTAATTTTCTTTGAAACGTATTTTGAGATCATGATCCGTGATGATATCTTGTTTGATTCGCTGATAATTATTTTAGTAATTTGTTCATATGTTCATTTTTTTATTTTTTGTTTTAAAGAGACTATCCTTTTTTTAATATCCAAAAGAAAATTTAAATACTTCATTACTAGATTAAGAAGATATACTTAGAGCAACAACTAGTATGCTAAAAGAAAAAAGATTGAAAACGTACACAAAATGTAATCCTTAACAACACAAAGTTATAAACTAAGTTTATTATCAATGGCTATAAATATAAAAAAAAAGTTAGTTATGTCCATTCATTCTTTTATTAGCATAATAGAAGTACACTGCATTAAATTTTTCATATTACCAATGCTAATATGTTGATTGCAACTTAAATTTTTCTAAATAAGTTTACATTACATTATTTTATTAATTGTTATTTTCTTCCTCATGCTAGTAAATCCTACAATAGCTAGGAGCATAAGAATATTCATTGTCTTATTCTCAACTATATTATATTTATCTTGTTCTAAATGCTAGTTATTAATTGTTCTTTTCTTTCCCATGTATATTCTGCAAGGGTTAGAAGCCTAGGAATGTCCATTCTTTTATTTTCATCAGTGTTACCTAATTCGCCCCTACCCCTACGAATCTCGTTCCAATTTGTTCGTTCTAATTTGAAATTCGTTTGCATTCCAATTTGTTAAGGAACGCATATTTGAACAACTAGATTGGCGTACTAGAAATCCAGCATAACAAAAGAAAATAAAGTCGATAATAAAGAGAAAGAAACATCTAGATTCTAACACTACAATCAATATACTAACATTGGAAGTAAGATAAATTTAAGTTATAATTATTGTAATAGCATTAAAAATAAGAAAACCTGAGTTGCAATGCAATTTTTATGAGAACAAAAGAATGAACATTCCTAAACTCATAGCCCTTACAAAATATTCATTGTGAAGAAAAGAGCAATTAATAACTATCATTAGGAATAAGATAAATCTAATATAGTGTACAACTTTTATGAGAATAAAACAATAGTCATTTTTATGCTCCTAGCCGTCGCAGGATATACTAGCTTAAGGAAAAATAGAACAATTAATAAAATAATATAGTGTAAAGCTTTTTTTAGACAAATCATACTAACATTGGTAATAAGAAAAATCTAATTTAGTGTACATCTTTTATGATAATAAAAGAATGAACGAACATAACTAGTTTTTTTTTGATATTCCTAGTCATTATGATAAATTTAGTTTACTTTATGTCAATGGTTGTTAAGGATTACATTTTATCTACTTTTTCGATTTTTTGTCCCTTTAGCGGTAGTTGCTGCTCTAAGTATATCCTTACTCCAATAATAAAATATTTGAAGTTTCTTTTGAACATTTAAAAGAATGACAATCTCTTTAAAAAATAACATATGAACAAATTACTAAAAAAAAATTATCAACGAACGAAACAAAATATTATCACGAATCCCGACCGATGAACCCCTCAAACCTATCGTTGTGAATCGGACTTGTTCGCAGTAAATCTCAACCGGAAGTATCGTCGGTTTTAACCCGATCGCTATTGATTTTCTGTCGATTCAGGTCGATCCGACCACCCGTTTTCGACTCTTCACGCACCATCGTGTTCCTTGCATCGTTCCGAGTCCACCGGTGTTCTTCTTGTCTCCGTAGTCACCGGCGCGTGAAGGGGTGAGGAAGTTTAAGTTTCCGATGTTTCGGAATCGGGCTCTCCACCGTTTAAAATTGTGAACCGAGATTGGTAAGTGTCTCAAAATCCTTTAAAATAATTTTAGAAATTTTTATGGAATTTTTCCGACCTCCTAAGCCTCCGCACGCACCCCCACGCGCCACCCCTACGACTGGGCTTCGTCTGGCAGCTTGGTGAACTAGTTAAGCCGAGCCGTTGAGCCAAGCCGACTGAGTCAACTTGCACTGAGTTAACTCGGATGAGTCAACTCACGGGGTCAACTCGTTGACCGTTGACTTTGACCGAGTCAACCTATTGACCGTTGACTTTGACCAAAAAAGTCAAAATTTTCAAAATGTCATATTTTATGTTTTTCAACTTCCTGAGTCCAATTCCGAAGTCCGTTTTTCCAAATTCAAACCCGATAAGCTATTTTTCACTGATTTATCACCCTATTCGATCTGTTTTTCATAATTAAACTCCGTTTTTGATGAAATTTATATTGATATGTATCTGAGAAATTATTGGACATTGATTTCAAGATCGAGGGCGTTCAAATTGAATTTAAATGGTCGATTGGGATGGCACAGAAATCGAGGTAATGTTGTACTACCTTTTGTATGCTTTTCGGAACTGAGGGATAGATGATAATTGCTTGATTGGAATAATTGGTCCATTAGGGTAGTTAACTATCTTTGGAATCATACAGAAATTAGATTAAGGATGAAACATTGTATGATACTCTAACGGCTCGAAAAAGAAATTAGCATACTGATCGGAAACAAATCTCAGTTCAATGAATAAATTAGTAAATCAATCCATCTCAGAAAGTGTAATTTCTGACTAATCTCATTAAGGATTAAATGTAGGAAATATTTGGATATGAAATTACCGAAAGGAGCGCTATGGATAAATTACGAAAATGCCTTTGTACTAAAATGGGCCAAGACTTTCCTTAGTGGTGAAATTAGCCTCCAGTGAGCAGATGAGCAAAGTACTCTGATCTTTAATGGAATTGAAATACTTTCAAGCATAATTTACATAAGTAATGCCACTGTCGAAATTGAATAAAATTACGATAATACCCTTAAAGAGTAAAAACAAATATGGATGACTATGATAATATAGATGGCCTGAGAACTCATACCTTGATTCACGGGAACCTTGGAATCATCGAATTAAATTCCAGATCTAGATTGGAATTATAGAAATACCCCTAAAGTGTAAAATGACCAAAATTCCCCTAAAGTGTAAAATGGTCTAAAGTACCTCTAAAACCTAGAATTTCTAATACCCACAGCTCTGAAATGAACTGAATGAAAGTATTGTACGTATCTGTATCGTTGAAATGACCAAATTAATATGAAAACTCTGAAGTGACCAGAATATACTTGACTAATAAATGAACTTAGCAACCTCAGTGATTGAGGATTAAGTAAGTGATTTGGACAAGTCTTGAAACTCTGATGAACTTGTATGATGTACTATCCCTATGGGTTATCAACCAAAAATAAAGTAAGTCGGCATTTCCTGATACCATTGAAATGTGGAAATGAAATAAAGACCTATGAAATATATGTTCGTCTCCTTAAAATATATTCAACGATGATTTTGAAGATGATTTATGGACAAGAATTGTTGGTATTAAATAGTAAATACCCTAGAAGGACAATGAATTGATCATTCGACAGGCATAAGTTATGGGAGTTATTTAGCTCGAGTTGTTCAATAATCCGATCAACATATATGATAAATTTCTTGAATATTCGATCTCCCTTATCAGCTCAAATTGCTCTGGACAAATATATAAACACCAGTAACTCAGATGCAAAGGATTCTGAATACCCTTCTGATTACTTAGTGCCTCCAAAAAGTGTCTGAATACTATATGATACTGATAAATCACATTCTGAATAACTGATGATTCCACCAGCTAACGAACTCTTTCGATAGTGATTCTAACTTCTGACATTCTATCAGTATATTGAAGATCGGTGTTTCTCTGTCTGATAAGATTATCTTGTATCTCTGAATCATATCTGGAATATCTAGTGTGTTCCCTAATCACATGAATGTTTTGTCTGATTTCTATTATGATTTCTGATCCGGATTCTACTTTGATATCTGATACGGATTCTGTTATGATATCTGATCTGAATTTTGTTCTGATTTTTAATTTCTATTTATCGAATGAAAATGTTTTATTCGGGATACTCTGGATCTAGTATGAAGACTCTGGCAGGTTCAGTCGTTGCGGTTAATTCCTTTTATAGGTTCTGCACCGACTGGTAATTCCTTACGGACCTAAGGCGACCTTTGGGTAGGCTCTACGGCCCTGAGATTTTCTTAGGTAGGCTTATGTGGCCCTGCCCTAAGGTACTCACTTAAGTTATGTAGTTATGAGGAACTGCATTGGCGTTTGGTTAGAGGGACTACTATGGTTTTAAAAAGATCTATATATTTTCACTAGTTTTTGTGGGAACACACTAGACAACCTATTCTAATCTTCTGAACCTAGACATCCGAAATATTTCCATCTGAAATGAAAGCTTACTGTCTGTTACTACCTGAAATATCCGTAAGATCTCCGCTTAGCATAAAAATCTGTAGATGTTTGAACCAATAAGGAAACATACGATTATCTGTTATCTGCATGTCCTGTAGCATCATCTGGTAGTTCTGTATTACTGAGCTTCCCAAAGCTTACTCTGTTACTCACCTTTTCAGGTTAAAAATATTGTATCAGTGCATCTATCGACATCAGTAAGGGAGTTCTTTCGGCGTTGCTTGCAGAGTATGTGATCAGGGGGCATGTAGGTTGTTTTTTGTTTTATATACGAGTCTAAAAATTTGTTTTATTTATGAATATTGATCAATCATTTTATGAGTTTACATTTGATAAAAATGTTAATTTTTTCAAGATTTTTAAGGTGGGTCGCTCTGATAGCACTAAATGTAACCCCCTCAGACCGATGTGGGTTAAGAGATATAAGAATAAAGAGAATTTTTATTATTATCTTAATTTGAATTGTATACAATTTTTCTTGAAACTTTGAATTTATAACATAAGGAGTAGATATCATATAAAACTTTAATTCTAATGGATATTAAATTCGTAATAATAAAGTGCATCAAAGTTATATTTAATGCATAATATTCTAATCATAATAGGAATCCACATAAATAAATATTCATAACACTTCCCTTTGAATGTCTATGAAGATAATGTGTCTCGTTAAAATCTTACTAATATAAAAATCATGTAGAAAAAAATCTTAAAGAACAAAAAAAGTATACATATATTTAATACGCATAACATGTTGCCTCATTAAAAATCTTACAAAACAAAATCAACTGGACAAAACATCGATTAAGGGAAAAATATCACAACATGTATTCACTCCTCCTCATGATAATATCATAAAAGATATTTGAGTCTTTACAATTCAATCTTGAATACAATCTTTAAATTTTGGAATATATAATGCACTAATGAATAAGTCTTCCAAATTACCACTTGAATGAATTCATTAAATATTTATATTATTATTCTTTTGAAGATCACGAGGGAATAAACTTGAGGGAAACATGTTTGTTTTTATGTATTGTCTTTTTAATTGAGTTATACATTCTGCATTTTCTTCATACAAGATAGTTGGCTTCTTATCGTGTGGAAGCAAATCACATATCTTCTGAATGAGTTAGGTAAATAAACTTAGCGAAGCACATTCTCGACTTGTCCCATGAATATCAATTATTTCTACATTATTTGTATATGCATCAAATAATATTTAAAGATCTAAAGATAATGATCTTGTAGCACTTAGATAATACTTTTGTTCTAGACCAGCTAAGATAGAATGGTTATCAACCAACTAAGGTATAGTACTTCCAGACCAAGAGTTTCGTTTATCTTATTTGAAGGTAAAAATTATCTTTATTCACATTTTGCAATCTTGCAATCATCCGGGTACTGAATAGATATACTTTATTCAAGTTAAATCTCTTTAAGATTCTTGTAGTACGTGTCCAATCATATAAAAAAATATATTCAAGTACTTGATCTATAAATTGAGACAAAATTTGATTTTAAGATTTTTCATCTCAAATACTCTCTTATAAAATCAAAATGCTTTTCAGACTCTTTATGAGTTCTAACTTAAACCTCTTTAGGATTTTCAGTTCAAAGTATCAATATATATATAACATATTTTTAATCTTGATGTCTTTATAAAGACATATGAGCAAGTTGGATCATCGTTATAACTTTCAACAAATATTCATTGAGTTAGATATGCCACATACATTTAAATTGATTCATTCTATCTTAATATTTAAACATGCATATTTGTACAAGTTTCCAAGATATTTCTAAATGCTTCTAGCATTTTAAATTATTCAGGGATAAATTTCACTATATATAGATCCATAAAATCATTAGACGTATTATAAAGTTTTTCATAACCACTAGAATAATAAAGTAATTGTATCCACCGTTAAGTAATTTAAATTCTTTCATAGTTCAATTCATATTTTGCATCATGTTATTACTCTTTTATATCTCACTTGGATTATACCTTTAGGAGTTATTCTTATTGATTAAAAAACTTCACGTTTTAGAAGTTGATTTAACTGCACTTGATTAATGTCTTTCTATTTTGGCCAATCATTTTTATGTCTATACTCATTGATAGATTTATATTTAAGATCTTCATTTTGTTTCTTTACTTCTATAGAAACATTCTTTGTAAAATTTTTGTCGATAATGTTTCTATTTTTGTTATATTCTTTTCTCGTAATGACATAACTTATCGATATATCTTCATTATTTCATTTTCACGTACTTGAAAATCTTCTAGATTTGTATTATTGTCTTTGGTCTCTTTAGGAGCACTTGCCTCCACTATATGGTCGTCTTATACTTTCATTTACGAGAGTTTGACCAATGGTGCGTGGCATCGAATCTAGGGTTAGAAGTATGAAAATCAAAAGCAACTGTTTAAGTGAAAATCAAACTACAGTGTACCAAATAAAAAGAAAATTATGTGCTGAAGAGTTTAATTGAAATAAATTGGAAGTGTGAGGACTCAATGGTAACTGAATAATATTAGTCGAGGGTTAAACTGGATAATTGCAAAGTTAAGGGAGTCGATTAAAAGGAAATTTGAAATTATTATGGATCAAATTAAATAGTTTTAAAGGCATGACACTAATTCAAGATAAGTAAGGACTAGAATAATCACAAAATATGTAACTTTCCAAAATTTGGGTTAGTAAAATCGAGTCTGTAGACGGATAATTCTTGTATTTTTTGACAAAATCCAAAATTTTAGAATTTATTATGAAGAATATTTTTAGATATTGAAATATGATTTTTGGATTATTAAATATAATTTTAATAAAGGGTAAATTGAATTTTGGTAAGTGACCAAAATGAAATTTTGGTAAAGTTTAGCATACTTAATCCATATTTCCATAACTTACCAAAGATTCATTCAAAAATTATGTCAAATCTCAAGTTCAAGCATGAATTGAAGAAGTTAGAGAAGATAACCAGACAAAAGTGACAAGATAATTCAATAAACAATAGTTAACTAAATGAATGAGATGTAGATATGCATAACTTTTCCATTTGCTTGAAAGACGAAATCAAACCAAGATTAGTTCCCACGTGGTAAACGATTGGCGGAGTGTGAGTTTTATTTTCCTCCCCTTTTTTTATCGCTCACTCTTTTTTAAGCGCTTATTTTTCCTCTCATTTTTTGATGGTTTTTTTATGTTTTTTCATTTTCTTTTCCGGGAGTTCCTCTCTTTTTTCTGCGCTTCTCTCTATTTTTTTTAACTTCGTAGTCCTAACTTGTCATCGAACCTTCAAATTATAAACGATATGACAACTCAAGCACCTCACCCCGATTCTCCAATTCGGTCACATTCAAACGATCTACCACTCACAATCGTCACCATGAAGTAACACACCTGAAGATAACATCAATCATTAGCGAAACAACCACAAGATCATATTTAAGTAACACTAACAATTATAACACAAGGTTAAAAGCTTTAATATAATCGTTTTATCAACTCAAATCAATTATTCACGCATAACAAGATTAACTCAAGCTTATAAACAAGGGATTATGACAAAACTAACAAGTCAACCAAGGCAAGCAACAATCATAAACATCGAAATATCCCATTAAACCAACATGAATAAACAATGTGAAATTCGTACTCTACCCTCATCACATAGAGCATATTTTCCCAATACACAGTAAAAAGTAAGCACAAAGTGAAAAAAGGTAAAATACTTCTCATGTCTAATGTGATGAGACACAAATAAACTCCATGGTCATATCTCTGAGCTCGATTAAAATATCTTGTGTACCTTAAAGTACAAAGAAAAATAAATAGATAACCAGAAAAAGAAAAATAGTAACATAAATAAATTGAACAAAAAATAATAAAAATGGGTTGCCTCCCATTAGAGCGCTTTTGTTTAACATCATTAGCTCGATGACTTAATTCAGACTGCAAGTTTTCTAAGAAATACTGTCTCACTTCATATGCTTTTGTCCAACTAAGAACTTCCTTATGAGAAATTCTATGACAATATAATTGCTTCATTTTTTTTTGTAGATTTGGATATCTTATAGGCTTTTCTTAGAAATTTTTTCATCTTGAAAATTTGTTCGAAATGCTACCGGTAAGATATCTCTTCTACCAAAAAAATATAATTCAAATGATCCTACGGTAGTTTCAACTCAATCTCTAGTGCCTGCAAAACCGAGGTAAAGTTTAGTCTTTGATGGTTTTAAGCGCAAATCCAAATTAGTTTTAGAAATATTTTCTAACTCTTAAAATCATTTAAGTCCCTGCATAAATCGTCAGAAAAGTTATGCTCTATATTTTCATCAAAAATTGGTTCAATAATACTAACAAAGCTAACATTTTCCATAGAGTTAGGATATTTCATGGCCTTATAGACATCAAACTTCACCACTTCACCGCCAAACTCCATGGTGAGTATTCCACTTCAAACGTCGATCTTTGTTTTCACCAAGTAGAATTTCGGAAGAATTGTTTGATCGATCATCCTCTAAATATATGGCATAGAAGTCGGCTAGAAAAATCAATTCATTTACCTTTACCAAAACATTTTCCAACACTCCTTCTAGATATACCACCAACCTGTTAGCAATCTCGATCGTCACCTTTGTAAGGCATAATGTTAATTGAAGCACCTAAATCACTCATGGCCCTTTTTATACCAACCTTATCGATTTTCTAGGAATTACGAACATACTTGATCATTGTATTTAGGAAGGATTTTTCATTGAATAACAATAGAAACATTCTCACCTAAATTTACCTTTTCATTCTAGGTGAGATTCCTCTTGTTAGTACAGAGATCTTTTAGAAGTCTCACATACCTTGGAACTTTTGATTACATCGAGCAGTGGAATGTTGACTTCGACTTTCAAAAAAATGTCGAGAATTTTTTTCTTTAGCCTCCTTATCACGTTTGACGAGCCTTCCTGTGAATGGGGGAGGTATGACATATGGTAACGGAACAGATGGTTCCACCGGGTCTTTTGGTTCCTCCTTTTTGTTTTTTGATTTTGTGCTAACTTCTTCTAAGGGTTCAAATTCAATGACACCTCCACTTCGTAGGGTGATGGTGCATGCACTTTGTCTTAAATTTGGTTCCGTTCGAGATGGATGTTTTCTCTAGGATTTCAGACTACTCACAACTAATGTAAGTTGACTCATTTGTTTGTCAGTTTCTTGAAAATGTGCCTCGGTCTTTTGTTGGAATTTCTATTAGGAAAATTCAAGCCTTTCCTTTATTGACTACAAATATTAATTATGCATTTGATATTGATGACGCATATGTGGTCGTGATTGATAAGGTTGATCAAATATGGGATTTGAACTATACCTAAAGTTTGGATGATCTTTCCAACCGAAAATATTGGTATTTGAGTGGGGGAAAGCCTTTGGGGAGGTCCTTAAAAGTTCCCAACATCATTGACATGTGTTGTATTATCTTCCTGAAGCATTGGACAACAATCCTTTTGATGATCTAGTATGATACAAATTCCACATAAGTGATCCAGACTTGTTTTACCTGCAAGTAGGGTTTGAACTATATTAGTAAGCTTATCAATCTTATCTTCAATGGAACGAGTACTTATCTCATGAACCCGTCGAGTGGGTAAAATTGTTGAGCATTAGCGGCCATAGTCGAAATAATATTCATAGCTGCATGATGGATCATATTTATAAGGGTTCCTCCACTCGCAACATCGATCATTTTCATATTCACATGGATTAAACCTTTGTAGAATTACTGCAGAAGGGTTTGTTCTGACAAGCCATGTTGCGAAAAATTTTCGCATAGCTTTTTAAAGTGCTCCCAATAATAATTAATGATTCACTATCTTTTTGTTGAATCCTTACAATGTTTCTCCTTAGTTTGCTTGCTATAGTTGCAGGGAAAATATATAAAGGAATAAACGAGACATATCAGCCCATGTATTAATAGAACCAGGAGGCAATAAAAAACCAATCATTCACCGAATGACTAAGGAAAAAGGATAAGAACAACGTTTAATTTGATCTTTGAATACTCCTCGTGGTTTCATACGCATACATACCATATGAAACTCTTTTAGATGTTTATACGGGTTTTCATTTTACAAACCATGAAAGCTCAACAGAAGATGGATCAAACTCATCTTTAACTCGAATGGCCTTTCACCATTAAGGAACATGATACAAAGTGACTGTTTTTCATCAGGTTCCGAAGCCAAATCTCGGATCGTTGGATCAGTCATATGTATTGATTCTTCTCCGTCGAATGTAAATAAAGCTTCGGTGCAAGAGATTTCTCCTAAGTATGGATCGGCTATTGATTGTTGTTGTTGTTGTTGTTTCCTTCTCCGAATAGTTTCTCCACATAATATCTGAGCAAGTATTTCAATTTTAGGTTCGTAATTTACTAATTCTTCGGATGTGACCTGGTCATAATTTAAAACAAGAAATGATTACTAACTTTTGTCAAAGTCCCCGACAACAGCGCCAAGTTGACAAGCGTTGAATCTACCAAATAAAATAATTCCCAATTCTCAAATAAATAAATAAATTCGTATATAAAATTAAGGTTTATCCTTTAGGGACTAAGGAAGTTTGATAATGTCATTTCTTGGATTGTATCAACTATAAAAAAAGGGGGATTTAAAAAATAATGGAAGTAAATAAATTATAAAAATAAATACTAAATAAAAAAATAATGAGAAGTATATAAAGTAAATAAGGTAAAAGAATTCAATTGAGATGATATAGCCTTAGGCTTTTCTTAGCCTCAATTTCGATTGATCATCAAAATAAAATTTTTCCTTTGTGATTCACATCAGTTATAGTCAACAGGACGCAACCCTTGCATCTAACTCTTCTCTTTGGTTAACTAAAATTTCCAAGTCTATCTCCAAAATTCGGTTCTTGTTGGTCTAACCACTTTTATCGCCGTTAGATCCAAAATAACATTAAGTTATGGAAAAGCCTTACTTGAGTTATAACGTCTCTATGAGAATCAAACCTGATCTAAATTTCTTTTAGAGGACCGTCGCTAATTTTGTTCACAGGAAGTCGAATTACGACCAACCGATCCCTCTTTCCAACAGTAAGCTAAACCAACCTTCAAGCCAACGATGTCTTTTCAGATTTAAGATGTATTAACTTTAAAGAAGTAGTTGATTACCACTCCTAGTTTCCAAAGAACTGAAGAATATTATATGAAGTTATGAAGCATAAGACTCAATTCTCACGATTTAAAATTGAGCTTCGCAAAGCTTTAGGCTAAGTGGAGTTTAGCTAAGCATGTATTGGATCATGCTTAGAATTATAAAAAGAAAATAATGAAAAAAAGAAGTAAAAAGAAGAAAGAAAAGTAGAACTTCAGTAAATAGACAAGGAAAAATAAATTCTAATATGTCATTCAGCTATTGAACCTAAAGGGTATTTATAACCCGAGAGTTCTAAGTAAATAAAATAACTAATTACTAAATAAAAGATAATGATATAATCAAACTAAAAATCCTATTGACAGTTCTAAGTATAACTAATTCCTAAATAAAAATAAATAAAATAATCAAACTAAAAGTCCTAAATTTAAAAAGTTTATCACAAAAGACAAAAATAAATACTTAAGTCTGATAGTCCTAGTTGAATTCTATTTCGTCTTTTGGATAATCTTGTCCCAAGTAAATTCCAAATTAAATAATCAAGATAATTTGTTCCCCTTTTAGAAGATTTTGACTGGACCGTTGAAATCTATTACTTTTTGGGCTAATTAATCTAATAAAACTCTTGTCCAAAATAAACCCAAAATAAAGATAAATCATTAATATCCAATCAAAAAATAAGGAGTAAATAATAATAAATATATGCAATATTAAACACTCATCACCTCTACGAAGAAACCCCTTTGTACAAGATTCAACAATTTCATTCAAAGGAAACAAAGAAAAAAGATGATTATACACCCAACAAAGACTAAACATTCAAAAATGGAGTTCCATTATATCATATGTTCTACAAAAGTAAGGACAAAATTTTTCAAACATTTTGTACAACAAAATGAAATACATAGACCAACATTGTAAGGTCTATATGGATACATTAGCCCAACACAAGAATTTAGTGTTGTACTCGAAATACAAGGTTGAGATTCCACAATGATGGCGCTCCTCTAGGGAACAATCTACCCCTATGATCCTAAGAAGATAGATAATTAAAAGAGTGAGCCACTAGTGCCAGTAATGTACATTTATTCTAAGAGATTCATATAACATAAAGTAAGCAACACAAAAGACAAGTAATTGAACGTGTATACTATAAGCTATAATATGATTTCCTATTTATTTTAATACATAATTGTAATCTTTCAATTTTTCCCATGCAAGTCACTCGAAAATAAATATGATTAGTTGCCCTCGTACGAGTCAGTATAATCCTTTGAAGCTCCCATACGAGTCATCCAGATTTAATTATGATAAGGTGACTTCGTTCGAGTCATTCTTTCCCTTTCGGGCTCCCGTACGATTCACCCAAAATTAATTATGATTTGATAATCCTGTACGAGTAACTCTTATCCTTCAGGGATCCCGTATGAGTCACCTAGAATTAACTATGATTAGGTGCTCTGTACGAGTCACTCTAATCCTTCGGGGCCGTACGAGTCACCTAGAATTAACTATGATTAGGTGCTCCCTTACGAGTCACCTATAATTAAATATGATTAGGTGCTTTCGTATTACTCACTCTAATCCTTCAAGGCTCTTGTACGAGTCACCCGAAATTAACTATTATTAGGTGATCTCGTACGAGTCACTCTAATCCTTCGGGGCTCCCATGTGAGTCACCCATAATTAACTATGATTAGGTTCTCTCTACGAGTCACTCTAATCCTTCGGGGCTCTCATGTGGGTCACCTAAAATTAACTATGATTAGGTCCTCCCGTATGAGTCATTCTAATCCTTTAAGGCTCCCGTACGAGTCATCTGAAATAAATATGACTTCTTATCTTTGCGTACCAAGGAGTCATATCTCTTTATCATTCACATAGCTTTCATTCATGCCTCCATACATATTTTGTCAGAGTATGCCCAAATACCAATCATATGATGATTGTAATAATACTTTTATTTACCAATTTTATTGAATAAAGGCATTACCACTATTATTTTCAGTTATATATATGTGTTTAACATAAACTGGAAGATAATAAAGTTCATGTAATGACATAATTGTTATTATTAAAAGATCCCTAGTCAAGTATTATTATGGGCATGGACAATAATAATACACTTAAGACTAACATGTTATTGATTGATGACAACGAGTTGTAATTGACATAGAGATGTCAGAATTGATACACGATTATATTGTTAGAGAACAATGTATTGGATTGACCCAAAATGAGCATATGTCTTGGATTATTATGTGACAGTCATAACATTGCTTATGGTGATAACTATATGTATGATCCTCAGACTTGATATCAATACTATCCCAACATATATTGTTGTATGTTTTGATGCAGTTAAACAAGCTCCGTAACTGGTTGCTCTATAAAGACTGTTATTGAATATATCTCAATATATGTAGTGGGTGTGTATGATTAAGATATGATTTGTCATTCCTACATAATAGGAAATATATCATAGGCCACTTGATTGAGTGATACTAGAAACGCATGGCCATGCTCGAATAAGTTGATATGAGATATCACAAACTATTCGTTAATTAAAGTCTACTCTAGATATCAAGAAACAATAGATGGGCTATACAAGTGTGACTATTCCAAGACTTGTGCATATTCTAGATATAAAAGACATAAGGATGTAATATATAAAAGAATTAATAACCAATATGATATGTCGAATCATATTTTCTTGTAACTTAGGTGACAATGATATATTGCTAGATGTCACTCATTGTATGTAAATTTAGAATTGTTCCAATAATTACTACTAACGTTACAAGAACCTACAGGGTCACACCCTAGGATTGAAATAATCAAAGATGTACAATTTATTGTACGTTACTAAAATATATCTAAAGTTAAGATATGTATATTTGATATACATATGAATTTAATTATCCTGAATATATTAAGTAAGAATTAAAAGAATGTAATTTATATTACAACTCTTTTAATTGATATATATATATATATATAATTCGGAATAATTAAATAAATATGTTAAGTAAACATTAAAGATTGTAATTCTGATTATAAGTCTTTAATGTATATTTAAGTTGAATTAATTAAATAATATTTTATTTATTAATTCAAAACAACTTAAAAAACCCTAAGATGTTAGGGTAATGGATATAAAAGGGTGTGTTAGGTCTAGAGCCATTTTTGCAACATACACACAAACCCTTCAGCCCTTTTCTCTAAAAACAATTTTAGGGAAAACAAATATTGCTTTCAATCGGGTGAACTGAGTAGAGGTCGAGACGTGATTTCGTGGACGTTTTCGATTCGAATCTATCTACACTACCAGTATTCACTGCTGTTCTTGTTGTTATTTCAAGGAACTCGCTGTAAGTATTCGCATCCTTTCCTCCCGATTTTGGTTTTTCGTACTTGGATCGCTGGTGAGACTGCGCCATGGGATGTGCCGACGGTCCTAACATATTTTATCTTATTTTCATAGGGTATTTCAAAACAAATATTTACACCAGTGAAACCCAATATGTACTTACGCCCGTGAAATGAACACATATTTTCTATAGTGAAACTTAACATAAACTTACACCGATGAAATGAACACTTAATTTCAACAATGAAACTTAACATAAACTTATACCAGTGAAATCAACACTTAATTTCAACAATGAAACTTAACATAAACTTACACCAGTGAAATCAACACTTAATTCCAGCAATGAAACTTAACATAGACTTACACTAGTATAATTAACACTTAATTCCAGCAATGAAACTTAACATAGACTTACACTGGAAAATCAACATTTAATTCCAACAATGAAGCTTAACATAGACTTACACCGGTAAAATCAACACTTAATTCCAACAATGACGCTTAACATAGACTTACACCGGTAAAATCAACACATAATTCCAACCATGAAACCAAACATATACTTACACCGATAAAATCAACACTTAATTCTAGTACTGAACATATGATTTTGCCTATCAAATAGTAATAAGGATTAAACTAAAGAGACATAAAGCCACCCGAACATAAAACTACACTCTTAATTACTTTATCTTATAATTATATGGATCAACCAAGAATAAGAGTACATTACCTTAACAAAATATCTACAATGGAAGTTCTTCCCCCCACCTTTAATCTTTTTCCTTGCCTTTGATTTGTGAAGACTCCCATCCTTCTCTCACTAATTCATAAAGATATTGACTCATAATGTGGACTAGAATAGAAAAAAAAGAGATTGATGCAACTTAAATTCTTTTATTTCCCTCTACCTTTTCACACACAAGGGTTCTCCACAAAAGAAACCCTAGATATAAACTTTATAATTATATGGATCAACCAAGAATAAGAGTACATTACCTTAACAAAATATCTACAATGGAAGTTCTTCCCCCCACCTTTAATCTTTTTCCTTGCCTTTGATTTGTGAAGACTCCCATCCTTCTCTCACTAATTCAATAAAGATATTGACTCATAATGTGACTAGAATAGAAAAAAATAGAGATTGATGCAACTTAAATTCTTTTTATTTCCCTCTACCTTTTCTCACACACAAGGGTTCTCCAACAAAGAAACCCTAGATATAAACTTTCCCCCAACACATGGAATTCCTCCATTTGGTTGAAAACTCATTTCATAAAAGGATTAATTTACCTTAAATCTTATATCTTCACCCTTAAAAACCTTAAGAGAAAGATAAATGGAAAAAGAGAACACAAAAGATACAAGGGAATAGTGATGGAATTTCTTTTCTTTTCTTCCCCTTTCTAGAACCCATAATAGCTCCCCATAAATTTGAGTCATAGGATAGATTTTTATTTGAAAATGGGTGAATTGCCCACTTAATCCCTTATTTTTGTCTCTTCTCAACATTACCTTGAGCCTACTATTTTTTTCTTACATTCAATAAGTTTAATCCTAATATCTCGAGGTTTTCATTAAAAACACTTTGGGTCTAAATCTAAGTGTCTAATCGGGTCATTATATTTACAATCCCTTTTTTCTTTTATTCAAAACCAAACCTCTTTTTCTCTAAAACCCAATCTAGGCTTTTAGATAAAAATGAAAATGCTCAAAATACCTTCAAATAGCTAAACACATCCTTTTTTGTCTCCAGTGGTTGTCGTATGAATGGGAGAAGAGGCATTGATTTCTAAAATTAGGCCCTTTTTCCCTTAATTTCAAAATTGTTCTTTCTATTGATGAGGATAACAAACCATATCCCTAGTGGTTGTCGCACGAGCGGTTGTTGTGGGGACAAATTTATCAATTTAAGACAAATTTTCTATATGGCATTGCATATAACGTCATAAAATATACTATGAATGTGATATTTTTTTCGTTACATTTAGTGACAGATTGTATATCTTTTATGAAAATTTTAAAAATAATCGTTGATTTTTGTCACTATAATTTGGAGCCAAAATTTGACTCCAAAAAAAATTGATGGGAAACCTTTGAATGACATTTAGATCAAATGGTGACGTCTTTGTAGACATGTGTTTTGTCTGGATTATTATTATTTATATTTATTATTATCTATATTATTATTATTATTATTATTTAATATATATATATATAAATATATTACGAAAAAAGAAAAAAAATAGGGCAATATCCCTAAGAATCCGGGCATGCAATGCCCTATTGTTGCCAATCCTACCCCCGAGGTGTCTTTATACCAAGTCTGCACGCCCAACACTGAGCCGTTGAGCACCCTCGACCAGAACACCACCTGTAAGGAAAATCAAAGAATCAAATCAGAGAAAATAAGAACACATCAGAGCATTCATCAAAAAGGAAAACGAAAAAAGATATCAAGGGGAAGAGGGGAGTTTTATCAGGGGCTGGGTTTTTCATTAAAAAAGAGTCTCGAGTCTAGATTTTTTCAAGGGTCGAAACAATAGTTGTAAAAAAATGGGGGAAACAATAGTGAAAAGGGGTCTCTCAGCTACCATTTTTTCTCGGGGGCTTCCCCGTTCGAAACAAGCAACGTAACAGAAACTTTGGAAAAGATTTTCTTTTTCCCTTTTCCTTTGAGGAAAAAATCAAATAAAAATAAAACATACATTTCTAGCAAAAACAAATTGGAATCAAGCAAAGAAGTAAAAAGTGAACGTATTTTGGGGGGCCCATTCTCATGTTTATTCGGTTTCTTATGCATGCATGGGTTCTTTTGTTTTAAGGGAAGTTGAATGCTAAAAAAAGAGAGGAAGTTCAAATGTCATAGGGGATTCATCTTGGTAGCCTGATCATCGATGGTTATGGTCAGAGAAGGGTTACGATTGACTCACGGTGTATGTGTGAAGGTTGGAATCGAATCGAAGCCAAAAGATAAAAAATGGGGATAGGGTTTGCCATAAAGAGTACTCGATATTCCTCACCGGATTGTCCTTGCCGTCTTGAGTCATCAGAGGTCAAGAAGTCAGAGCGTTGAGGTTATTTTTGGGTCTTTAATGGGTATGTTTAGGGGTTTTAGTCTCGAATTTGGGTTTGGAAAGGTGGACAGAAGGTTTAGGATCATTTTCAGCTCAGTTTAAGACACCGAACCATCATGGGTAGAGGTCGAATTTAGGGGTGAGCCATGGGTTACTTTTGGGTTTTGGTTAATTTTCTTTGAGAAAGGGGGCTATTTAGGTTTATCTTTTATGTTAGTTTAGTTCTTCTTGGCCACTATAGGTTTTGGACATGAAGAGAAAGCTATTGTAGAGCGAGCGCCGACGCCAACGAGAGGCTCTCTGGCCTTGAAGAAGGTAATCGAGGGAGATTGTTTGAGAAGTCTCACAAAGAAAATGAGCAGCCAAAATATTTAGTGTTAAGTTTAACCCAAATAGGAAAACATGTTGGTTTATATAACATAGATCTGGGGGTAATTCTTGCTCGTGTCCCTCTAACATTGCCATGAATTTAAATTTTAATCACTCGTTGGGACTATTTCGTCGTTAGTTTAATTGTGATGTCATGATTTTGTGATTTTGTAGATTTCTATTATTAGTTTTTTAGGTCTATTAATTTGGGATAATTATGCTTCGACCCTCTTAATTTCAGCGTGTATTTGCACTGAGGTCATGATTTAAATTCTCAAATTGTATGATATATTTTGACGAATCTTTAATTTAGTCCCCTTTCTACTTGTCACTTTATTTTTATGCTTGTTTCAATTTGAGTACTCTATTTTAATAACTTCCATGTTGGTTCTTAATGTTAATGTTGGTTTTATTGTTATTCTAGTGTTCTGATTATACAATATTTTTGTTTATAGCCATGGTTTTTTGTTGATTTCATAACTTAACCCTTAAAGTTACTATCCTTTTACTCTTGTTACCCATTTTCATATTCGATTAATTTCCTGTTACTCGCATTTAAGTTTCATGTATTTATGGCATTTTGTTTATGTCCTCATTGGTTTCTCTTTATTGTAAAGGCATATTGTATTGAGATAAGATGTCGTACGAGGAGTTTATGGAAGCATACCTTAACTAACAGGGAGTTTGTTTCCTAGAATTGTTCGTACAAAACAATAGATATTTTCTTTTTCTAGGTCTCAGTGATTTTTTTTATATATATTTATTTAATGTATGTAATTCATTAAAAATTAGGGCAATATTATTTCATATTGAGCATTCATGGAAATACCCTTTAACTAACAAGGAAGTTATTTTCAAGAATTATTCGTACAAGATAATACCCCTTTTAATTTGTATAAAATAGGATCAAAATTTAAATGTATAATCAAATTTTCCAATTTCAATATTCAGATGACGTATAATCGTTTAGGTACCAATTTTGGGCACTGTGGTGTTTCTAATCCTTCCCCACGAGTAATCGACTCCCAAACCCTTTTCAAAATGAATTTCTTGTTCAACGCATATCACTTTTTATCTTTTAAAATCATTTTTGAAAGATATTTTTAGGTATTCGATCTACCTAACCCAAAGTTCGATGGTGACACAAAATTTGTTTGTTTATGCATCTATTTTAAAACCTAACCTTTTCCAAAATTAAGTTGGATCGCTCCCTGTCATATCACCTAAATTGCTCAAGGATCGTTCCAACAGCTTGGCTACTCCACTATGGATATTAGAGAGTCATATCATTTTAATGATATTTACATTTTGATCCTCATGTTTTATTTTCATTGCGTCATACATCTTTTATTTATTCATTAATGATACTAATGTGTGATTTCCATTGTTTCAGATTTCTAACAATTTTTTAAGTTTGTTTGATTTTGGATTAAGGTGAAGGATTGTGAGTTTCCCCATACATACGCTGAAACCATGCCTATTTAGAGCCTTCTAAATGAGCTCTATCCTGATAGGTAAGGGTGAATACTACACTTACGTGAGAAAAATTATTTTTCTCTGTATGGGCTTTGGCAAGTAACCTCTGGGATACATATGCCTTGTGTTTACGAGTGAAACATTGAGTTTACTCGCATGGACATAGGGAAATGCATAATCTCGAATTGAACTATACCCGTTTAGGTCTATAATGGGTGAGGATCGAGGGTCTGACAGGCCCAAGGGGCACAAACAAAGGACAATTCGAGGACCCTTTTAGTACTACAAAAATTCTGCATATTTTGTACCAAAATTCTATCTGTGGTTCTTCAAAAGTCATAAAGGGGAACTCACTCTAATCTTTCCTCAAACTTATTTATTTATTTTTCAAAAAAGATTGAGAACTAGAAGAGTATACGATTATGTTTTATATTTCCGTACGGAGCATGTGAACTAGAAAAATGAGGTTAGGATTTATACGTTGAACAGAGCATGGGGGTACAAAACATGTAGGTGTAGAAAACATGTATGGGTAGAACTGTTATAAAAGCATGTTAGGGTAGATACCATGTTGGGTAGGATCATTTCTTTTCGTAAATATTTTTCCCGCCTTTTTGGTTGAGTGGTACTAACAATTTATTTGTTTTATCTTATTTTTCTATGTCTTTTGTCAGTATTTGCATTTTCACATCATAACCAAACAAGGTGTTAATTCGTAAGTGATTGACCAAACAAGTAGGTTTTCATATCGACATATGAGTTCTATAACTAGGTAGTGAAATTCGAAAGACCGATGACTTATAAACAAAGTTGATCGACGAAAGAAGAGCTCTAAGTTGATCAACGACTACTATTAAATGAATGGAGGTTGAGATAGTACCAAATAGTCATATGGCTCGTTGAGTTAAGAATGAGAAGATCCATCCCAAGATATCAATGTCATTTTTATCACGGAAAATCCCATGGAAATGGAGGTCTAGAGATCCAACAATCGCAGTAAATAAAGAAAATGAAGCTCGTCTGTTTAGTTTAAGGAGAACTTATGGTCTGACAAAGGTTATTCTATGGTGGTCACTTTTGGAATTTGCATTTGCATCCTTGTTCAGTATTAGCTCATTAATGTATTTTTTTATTATTGCTTTTATAATAATTCTTGTCACTTTGTTATCTTATTTGTACTAACTTGTTTTCTATGTTGTTTTTCTTTTTTGCTCGCATCGCATGATCATAACATTTTTCATAGGTGTTGATTCGTGAGTGGTCATCAGAGTAAAAAGTTTTCATGATGGACAAAGTTTTTCATGGTCAAGTAGACTATAACACAGCTAGGAAATGGCATATTGAGGAAGCTCCAAGAATAGTGGAGATCGTATGTCCGACAAAGAGCAAAGTGAGATAAGAGACATGAGAGAGAAAATGTCCAAGATGATGGGTATAATAACTGATTTGGCCAATGGAAATGAGACTTCTACAAAAGGAAAGAATGATCTCGATGAAAATAATCCTGAGGTGTCAAATACACAAGAGATTACTTCAGAACAAGCTGATTATAGCCGATTTGAAAAATCATGCACTATCATCATTCGTATCAACAAGTTCTCTGGAGACACAAAGAAAATGGTGACAACGGTGGAAGTTTAGAAAGATAAGAAGAAGCAATGCAATCATAACTTGTTGGTGAATGGGAGTTTACTTCCAACGTGAGAGAGAATAAACCTGAAGAATCAAGTTCAATCCAAACCGAGAGGTGGCCCTAATTTTGATTCTATACCTATATCTTATAAGGAGTTATATGATATGCTTTTAGAAGACTGAGAGGTGGCCTCGCATTATATTAAACCTTGGAAACCTTCATATTTTAATTGGTATGACGTCAATGTTAGTTGCAAATATCAATTCGAAGCTCAAGAACATTCCATTGAGAATTGTACCGTCTTCAAGCATCGAGTCCAACATCTTTTGGATCATGGAATATTGGAGTTTGAAATGAAAGGTTCCTAATTTGGTAGTTGATTGTCCTATTAGGATGGAGCCAAAAGTGTTCAAAGGTAAGGGTATTAGTGAGGACATCCAGGATGAAGAATGCTTGCCAAAGTAAAAAGCTCTAGTGCATCATTTGAAGATTGAAAATGATAAACTGAATAGAGAGATGAAAGCCATGCATGATAGTTTTCAAAAGATCAATCAAGCCTTTAAAAATGCTGGTATAGGAAATGTCCCAGAGGATTGGACAAAAGGAATTCACTAAATTGAAAAACGATGTTAAGCAATGGAAAAAGAATTGCAAGGCGCATGAAGGTTGAGCCAAAAAATTCTCTTATAATTTACAAACTGCAGAAGAAAGGTGCAATACATCCGTTAATGATTTGGGAAGATGTCAAGTAGAAAATAAGATGTTGAATATGTTTATAGCTAATATGGAAGCTTCATATCTGCGCCAAAAGAGTGAAAATGATGTTGAGTTAGAAACCACTAGAGCCAAGAACAAGACATTGATGGAGATTGTAGATGATTATGGAGATATTGCATGAGAACTTTGTAACCACAAAGACTTTCTTATAAGGAAAAATGAACAACGTTGTCTACAGCTCTGAGAGTTGACACAAAAAATCAAGAAAAAGGACAATGTCATGCAAGAAGTTATTGCCCAAGTAAGCAATGTGGCTCATAAATTGGTTGGTTTAGCTGCCTTTGCAAGAGAATTGAAGCAGATTCACAACTCAACACCTGAGCATGAGTGGAAGTTAACTTGGCTTTTGAGAGAGATAGAGAAGTTAAGAGTTAAAGCTATCATTTATATGTAAATTTTTTGATGTACCAAAACCTTTCTTGTTCAATGAAAGTTGTTTTAATATGGTTACTCTAGAATGACACCTTTTTCATACATGCATTTTCATCGCATTTGTTTGTTTAAGCATTTGTACATGCATTAGTTATGAAAACGTGGAAATAACTTATGCAGGGTTTTGTAACAGTAATACCAACATCATTCATTCATACTAATATCTCATCATCATGAAAAATAAATGGAAACCATGGAGTAATCTCATGAGGAATCACAAGATCGACTGCAAGAGCAGTTAACCGAGTTACAACGAGATATGAGGAATCAAACATCAAATTCTCTACAAGACAAATCAAATTGAATGATCTAGGTGCTGGAAACAAAGGTTCCTGATAGAGGGGAAATAACTGCTAAAGAATATTAGTGTTACCAAACTAATGCGTCGAGAAGGATAACCTACCTTGGGGAATCCCACTCGAACCTAAAAAATAACCTCATTAATCATGAGCAATCTGAGGATGGATTCAAACAATTAAAGGAAATAATTAGAGCTCTGAAAGGTGTTAATGCCTCCCACAAAGAACTAGAAATAAGAGAATTCAATTTGGTCCTTGATTTTGTTAACCCACATGAATTTAGGGTGCCTATTTTTTAGAAATATGATGGTACCAATTGTCTCTTTGTTCATCTGAAAATGTTTTGTAGAAAGATGGAAGGGTATTTAAATAATGATAATCTACTTATTCATTACTTCCATGATAGTATTATTGGGCCAGTTGTAGTATGGTACAATTGTTTGAACAGAGAGCAGATCAAGAAGTGGGTCGATCTAGCTGATACCTTTATGGGGCAATATCGTTATGTTAATATTTTTGTCAACACATTGGGTGTGCGATAGCATATCGTCACCACCAATAACCACTATTGATTTGAAATAATGAAATCCCTAATTTGTTATGGTAAATTGGAAATAAAAAGAGGTGTAAGGTTTAACATCCATTTTTACATCATCTTCAGTCGTTTTTCTCAAAACAGTTTTAGAAAAAGCAAATATTGCACTGAATCGGGTAAACTGAGTAGAGACCGAGATGTGATTTTGTGGAGTCTTGTGATTCGAACTGATCGTCACCACCAATAACCACTATTGTTCTTGTTGTTTTTCAAGGAACCCGCTGTAAGTATTCATATCATTTTCTCCTATTTTTGGTTTATCATACTTGGATCGCTGGTGAGACCGTCGAATGTTTTGTTTCCGCTTCACCATGGGGTGAGTTGATGGTCCCAACAGTGGTATCAGATCCAGTTGTACGATTTGAATTCGGGTTAATTTCTTGGTTGATGGTATATGTATTAGATGCATGTTCTAGTTTTATCGTTTTGGCGAATATGTATAATATTTTTGTTCTATTCAATAACCGTAACGATTAATATGTTAATATTTTAATTAGTTTTTTATTATATGTGTGTTGCTGCGAGGATTTTAAATCCATATGTCAATTGTTGACATGATGATCAGTGGGTGTGCGATAGCAAATCGCGTTTGGCAATGGAACAATGGTTGTTCCGATGCATAAAAACCTTCGGGAATGAAAATCCCAAAAAACACAATTTTGTTGATAAGTGTTATCAAATTGTGAGGTTTTTCTATACAAACAAAAGTGTTGTTTTTCAAAAAAAAAATCCCGTCGACCACCTTTGACCCTTAATGAGTAGTATAAATTATAGGCCCATATTAATATTTTTAACAAAGGAATAACAACGTGTATATATATATGATATGTTTGTTTTGCACGGTGTTTGACATGCATGATTATAGCCCTTGTTCAATTTACAATGGTTGAATTTGAAATATGGCCTACGAGTCATGCCTTTCTATATCTCAATTGTATTTTTCTTATCATCTTACTCTCTCATATGTAAAATGAGTTTATTTTAAAATTGTAATCATATGAAGATTCCCAAGGAGCATTCTTAGGTTTTAGGATTTTTGGCTCTCCCATTAGCTTGGGATAAGCCACCTTAGTTATTGTTTTTGGGCTATAACCATTGCATCTAATTTATTGTTATATTTGTTATGTATGCAATACATCAAATGATAAAATAAGAATGAATATTAATAGATCAATAAGGGCCTAATATTAAAATGAACAATGATGAGATAATTACTCAAATCCCTCTTTATAATCTAAGTTAACTTGATCGTTCAATATTTACCCTCATTAAGGTTTCGATCGATATTGTGTGGGCTTTGCCAAAGCATTGGCTCATAAATCTATATTGGTTAAATGCAAAGAATAAGCAAGTGATATTCACTGGTTGAGATATTGGTAATAACTCAGCTAGGTTATTCAAATAGGATTCGAAACCTAGAGGTTAAGTATTAGGATAAGTCATGAGATGACTTGAACAAGAGTTGTTCACCAAAAGGAGGAGTTACATGAGATGTAACTAGTAAAGTGTTACTTACCTAAATTATTACTATCATAAAAGAAAAGCCAAACTGATTTAGGGAATGGATGAATTATGGATCCTCACCCACTAGAAAAATTTGTGTTCAGTTTTTTCGAAATTAAAATGATAGGGTTTTTAATTTTGAATAAAATAGTGGGAGTAATTTGTAAATAAAAACTTGTTTATAAAATTTTAGGTAAATTTACTTACTTTATTATTTCCTGTAACACCCATAACCCGTATAATTATACTTATACAGATTACGGATGTCACCCGTATTTTCTAAAACCATTTTACGATTCGAAAACGATTTAAAATTTATTTTCTTAAAATAGTAAATGATATTATAAAATTATCATATCATAAAAATTACGTTTCGTTGTAACCAATTTAATTCAAAATATTTTTAATTATGAATAGTGAATAGTACCCGAATAGTGAACAGTGAACAGTGGGGGAATCGATTCCCTATAGCAGGGGAATCGGTACCCCAAATGTATTCTGGAAAAATTTGCTTAAAATGTGGTTACTGTTCATGCTACAGCAACTTCCGAAAATTTACATATAAATTCATAAAAATTAACCTTTCATCACTATAAAAAATTTCCAAAATTAATTCAACAAATATATTGATCATTTTCAAATTACATGCCACTATCTAAAATCAAATTTCACAATAGGATGTCTTACTGATATTGAAATATACCTCTCGATGCTTGATGTCGTTCTGAACTCTTTATTCTTATTCTTTGCTTTTTACCTACGCGTGAAAATCATCAGACGCTAAGTATAAACTTAGTGAGGCAATTAAAACAATATATAGTGCAATACAATTCATGCATGAATTTAGATTTCAAATCCAATGCCATAAAACCATGCTAATAGCATCTTCAATATTTTTACCATGATCAAAATAATATAAAATTTCTTACCTTTCATCCCATAAGCTCATAAGCTTATTATTATTTTTTCAATATACTTGCCATTATTCCGTAAGCTCATAAGCTTATTTGCATGGTTACCATTATTAACCAATAAAACATAATCCATAGTCAATAAACCGTAGACAATAGCCCAATATAACACCCTGAGGACCCTGGGTATACGAGTAAAATACCTGCACCGTAGTGCTAAACCTGCACTAAGCTTACGCCATAGTGCTAATCTGGACAATACACATAAGGTCGTGCCCACCACCTACACTAAGCTTACGCTATAGTGCTAATCCAGACATAAACCTGCACTTAGTGTCCTTACACACTATAGTGCTAATATAAACATGCAGCTGCTATACTCTATGGCATGCCAACTATACCCTGTCCCTCAATGACTTACTTTGGGCATATAGTCTATTTTATTCGATCCATCCATCGCAAAGTATATCATCAATATTTAACATTGGGCAGTTCATACCCGAAAACATTCATGGTTAAATATCACATTTTTCATGATCAATGCATTTTAGTTTCATACTCTGACATATCAATGTAAATTTATAAAACTGATATAAAATCATGCCGATATAAACAAGGTCGACTTATCGAAAGTCTTCCTTATGATGTATAAAACATCCATGTATAATTTCATGCATGTATTGCACTCACCTTGACACTTTATGTCTTTCAAAATATTTGTGCCTCACTATTGTCCATAATATACCCTTTTTATACTTGACTTGCTTCAATTGCAAATCAACCATAATCTGTATAAATCACAAATTCATAATAATCCATATGTTAGTATTTTACTAACATAAATACATTCCACCATATCTCTATACTATATTTGAAATTCATCATCTATCAAAATATTCAACTCTTAATAATTCCTTATAACATTGGAACCAACTTTTCCCATTTACTCAAAATGGTCTTCACCATTTTACCACTTAAATTCTTAATACCAATAATTCCAACATTGAAATTATTTCCATTCAAATGCTTTTACAAAAGCATAAATACATTTACGTATCCCAACTATGCAATTGTTGTACTTAAATCACCAATCATTTCAATCTTCCCAAAATAATCAATTTCACATTTAACACTCATTTCAATTCTCAAACAACAATTCCATCATAGTACATCAATTATATAACACTTACACAACAACCCATTAATTTTCCAGAATTCAGATAACTCGTACTACCTTTAAATAATCATTAAACTGTATTGATACACACACTGGAATTTAATTCCGTTTTTTCCATTGAAAACTAGAATCGAATACGAATCTATCCATATAAAGAAATCATTCTAATTCATTATGTACAATTTATGGTGAATTTTCAAAGTTCACCAACAGAATCTGTTTTGTTACAGAATTCTGCTGTCCGACTTTTCTGACCTTTCCTCAGTTAACAATTCATATCTATTTGTATACAACTTGAAATTGATCCCCGTTTATTTTAAACGAAACTAGATCCATATATAAACACAATATATAAAAATAACCTCCAAATTATTTTTATATATTTTGTGGTGAATTTTCGAACCTATTGTAATTCCCAAAATCTACACTGTTTTTCTTTAACCTCATCCTTATGGTCTTCATCAATTCTTACAACCTCAAAATCATCAATAATCATCATCAAGTTAACAACCATAGTATAAACCCAAATTTCCAGATTTGGGGATATTTGAATCAAGCAAGATTATCATGCAATATTGATATCAAATGATAGCGTTTTTCGCAAATAACCATTTTCAATTTTCATCATACTTATAATCCTAAAGAAATTGCTTGAAAAATGAGTTGAAGATTTCTCACCCTTTGAAGAAGCCCACGTCTGGTTTGAAGAAGAAGAAAGCAAATTTAGATGAAATTTAGGAAACATTTCATCTTAATTAACATAATATCTCACTTTAAATGAATATAAAATTCATTTAATTGGGATAAGACCAAATCACCCTTAATGAATCTCCAAAATCACCATAAAACCAAGCCATATGATATTACAAAGTCAAATATAATTTAATTTGACTTTGACCTACGAAAATGCCCTGAAATTTTCAAAACTTACGTTTTAGTCACTAAATTCCACAGTTTCGCTTTAATCTGAAAAAATTGCACAATTCCAAACCAAATTTCTCTGATCCAAAATATTACAATAATATTTCCAACCATTTTATAACATCCTTCAAATTTTTGTAAAATTCCGATTCGATCAGAATTTACCGATTTCTTACCGGCTTTAACTCTTTCTTTACTAAATTCCAAATCCAACAATATGATTTCCATAAAACTCCAATCTCAAGAGTAAACCATATATTTATGGAATAAAAATCTTTTTAGGAAATTTATCACTTAATTCCCTAAACTTTTCCCAAGTTTTAACTTTGCACATCAAACTTTCAAAATTTACATTTTGGTCATTGTCTAAATTTTTGGGGTATTACAATTCTCCCCTCCTTAAGAAAATTCGTCCTCGAATTTTAAACTTTCTATGAAAACCATAACTTCTCTTTTTGAGGATTGCACTTTCTATTGTAGATTCATAACCCTAATTTAGGGTTATACGAACTGGTAAGACATAATCTCGTCTCATACAAAAACCTCTTCTGCAACTTCTTGAATTCCGATTTTTCCTCTTTACTTTGAGAATTTTGTAAAGATCATGCACATCATTATATTTTGAACTTGTTTAATCAAATTCTTCAATCTGATTTAAAATATCTACACATTTTCATATCATCCTCTCTATCCCAAGTAACGTCCTCTATATTAAGATTTTTCTGAATCACTTTAACTAGAGAAATCATCTTGTTACGTATTTCTTTAATTTCTCAAGCTAATATCCGAACTGGTTCTTCTTCATAAGTCAAATCCATTTTTATCTTAATTTCCTCTGATGAAATAACATATGAAATATCCAATCGATACTTTCTAAGCATCAACACATGAAAAATATTGTATACTTTATCCAGCTCTGGTTCCCAATTACCTCTAGAGTTAATGTTAACTGATAATCCATCAGTCCAACTCTTTTTAATATCTCATAAATTCCAATAAATCGTAGATTTAGTTTTTCTTTGCATTTTAGGCGCAACATCTTTTTTTTCAATTCAAGTCTACATAAGACTTTTGTCGATCCAATTTCATCTTGAGATTATCTTTACTTTATCTTCAATTTAATTCAATAAATCTGAGCGAACAAGATTATGATCTTTTAACTCGAACCCATTCATTGGTGTTCGGTATTTTCTCCCATATAAAGTTTCATACGGAGCCATCCTGTTATTCAATTGATAACTGTCATTGTAGAAAATTTCTACTAAAATTAAATACTTTTCCTTTCCCATGATTCCTTGGATTCAATCACACATGCACTCAATATATCTTCAAATATATGAATAATACTTTCTGACTTACCATCCGTCTGTGGATGAAAGATCGCACTGAAATTCAATCAAGTACCCAAACTTTATGCAAATATTTCCAAAATCTTAAAGTGAACTTTGGATCTCTGTCCGATATAATGGAAACTGACATTCCATGTAGTCGAATTATCTCCTTGATATACAACTCTGTATATTTATCCAATGCATAGTCCATCCACATCAGAATTAAATGTGCCGATTTAATAAACCAGTCACTATCACCCAAATGGAATCCTTTTTATTTAATTTCAAAAGTAGTCTTCTAACAAAATCCATAGTTACTCTTTACCACTTCCACTCTGGAATAGCAATCAGTTGTAATAATTCCGAAAGCACTTGATTCTCAACTTTTACTTGTTGACATGTCAAACATGTAACAACAAACTTAGTAATGTTTTTTTTTCATACCTGGCTACCAAAATAACTCTTTGCATCCTGATACATTTTGTTCCCACTTGTATGCATAGTCAGTAGACTATAAAGTGCCTTAGAAAGAAAATATTTCTTCAACTCATCATTATGAGGAATACAAATTCTTCCTCAATAATTTCCATCAAAGTTGACTTCAAAGTCTTTAGTCTCGCATTTTTTTTCCACAAGTGAAATATTTTTTTCATCTCTTATTTTTTTTCTCTTTTTCTTTTCTTTCTCATTTTCATTTTTTTGTTCTTCGTTTTCATTTTCTTTTTTTATTTTTTTCTTCTTCTATTTTTTCTTCTTCTGTTTTTTTCTTCTTCTTATAATATATATTTTTTAGCTCTTATGCCATATGCTGAGACAACATGACTAAGAAAATCAACTTCTGATAGCCAAAACTCACTCTTTGATAGTTTAGTATATACCTTTTTATCCTTAAGTATTTTGAATACAGTACGAAGATAAGCATCATGCTCTATCTTTGTATTCGAGTATACCCGGATGTCATCAATACAACCACCTCAAATTAATCCAAGTAAAATTGAAATACTTGATTCATCAAGTCTATGAATGCTACCTGAGCATTTTCAAACCAAACGGCTTTACTACGAACTCGTAGTGTCTATACCGTTTCTTGAAAACTATCTTTGGAACATCTTTCTCTTTAAAATTTAACCGGTGATATCCCATTCGAATATCAATTTTAGAAACATTGTTGCTCCTTTTAAGCTGATAAAACAAGTCATCAATCCTTAAAATAGGATATTTGTTTCTGATAGTTACTTTTTTTAACTATCAATAATTTTTTTTTTAATAATCTATGCATAATTGCATATATCCATTTTTTTATAACCAATACATGTTTACCCCAAGGTATAAAATATTCAGTCTAATGCATCCTCCATTTATCAGCTCTTGCATTTGTTTATTTATTCTTTTAGCTCAATCGCAATCATTCGATATGAATCCATAGATACAAGATCAATGCCTTAATAACCCTTAATATTGAATTCCACCTCTCAATCTGGAGATAACCCATAATAATAAATCTAAAAAGATATATGGGAATTCCCAAGTTATGGAAATATCATTTAATCTTACTTCAGATACTTGAGTATCTATTACCTTAGCTAGAAAATCTATGCGTCCTTTTTACATCATCTTAATCGTAACCATTGCTGATATCACTTATTGATGATTTCACTTTTTCATCAATCATTAATTTTTAATTTCTCTGCATTTTTTTTTACTTCTTACGACCATTAACCCAACCTTATTACAAAGACCACCAACTTATGATCAAAATGGTCTAAAACTCGTTAATGATAATCCCATCAGATTCATCAATAACATAAGCTCATGAATCTTTATCGAACATTTACTATTTGTCCGACTAACACTTGTATCATGACCATGACCATGACCATGACCATGACCTATGGCTCTTCTGTTATAATATCACTCGATATCAAGTAGAATTGAATATTTATACTTTATAATTCCTTAATTCATTCTTAAGGAAATTTGTGTAACTTTTCCAAATCCAATGATAATATTTTCGAACAATTGAAACATTTTCCATCTTAAATGAAAATCTCAATGTTCACATCATTCAATAAGAAAAATTGATAAATTTGTAGCAATAACTCCATAACAGTTAATGCTAAAATCACACTATCATGTAATATACTATTTTTTTCTCACTAGGAATCTGACACTTTTCAAGTTCTTGAGAATCCATCTCAATCTAAACAATAATTCATTTCAACATGGAAAGTTAAACAATCCATTTCCTCATTTTTACCTTCACAAGGTAACTCTATCAAATTTTATGGACTTGATATTTATTCTCAATCCAACTCATAACCATTTGATTCCCTAATAATTCAACTTTCTTTAAACTTTTAGCGGAAATCATATTTACCGCTTACTCAATTTCTCTTACTCAAATCATCAATGATTTAAATAATTTAATGCTTAGCTTAAATATTTCTCACTTATTTAAGCTTACCTGGAGAACCTCAAAATCATTCACTAGATTCAGATATCTCCTCTGGATCCTCATTCGATTCGACTTTTCTTGTAAGCCATTCAAACTTTTAAATCAATTCTTCCACAAAATGGAGAAAAATCCTTTATAACATCCACCCTTCTAAGGTGTTTTATATAAGTCATATACGTTCCCTTTTTGTTGATTTCAATCTCGACATTCTTTTCAACCATTTTGACTTTATTACCTTTGTCTTTAATTTCAACATCTGAACATAGTCAGAATCATCATACATTATTAAAAGTAACTTTACTCCCAATAACATCATCACAATATATATACAAATATCAGTAACTTTTGACATCCTAGTGGCATGTATACACTTTTTAACTCAAAAACAACCTCGGTTTAGTCCTAGAATCGGCTAAACCTGTAGCTCTGATACCAATAAATGTAACACCCATAACCCGTATAATTATACCTATACAGATTACGGATGTCACCCGTATTTTCTAAAACCATTTTACGATTCGAAAGCGATTTAAAATTTATTTTCTTAAAATAGTAAATGATATTATAAAATTATCATATCATAAAAATTACGTTTCGTTGTAACCAATTTAATTCAAAATATTTTTAATTATGAATAGTGAATAGTACCCGAATAGTGAACAGTGAACAGTGGGGGAATCGATTCCCTATAGCAGGGGAATCGGTACCCCAAATGTATTCTGGAAAAATTTGCTTAAAATGTGGTTAATGTTCATGCTACAGCAACTTCCGAAAATTTACATATAAATTCATAAAAATTAACCTTTCATCACTATAAAAATTTCCAAAATTAATTCAACAAATATATTGATCATTTTCAAATTACATGCCACTATCTAAAATCAAATTTCACAATAGGATGTCTTACTGATATTGAAATATACCTCTCGATGCTTGATGTCGTTCTGAACTCTTTATTCTTATTCTTTGCTTTTTACCTACGCGTGAAAATCATCACACGCTAAGTATAGACTTAGTGAGGCAATTAAAACAATATATAGTGCAATACAATTCATGCATGAATTTAGATTTCAAATCCAATGCCATAAAACCATGCTAATAGCATCTTCAATATTTTACCATGATCAAAATAATATAAAATTTCTTACCTTTCATCCCATAAGCTCATAAGCTTATTATTATTTTTTCAATATACTTGCCATTATTCCGTAAGCTCATAAGCTTATTTGCATGGTTACCATTATTAACCAATAAAACATAATCCATAGTTAATAAACCGTAGACAATAGCCCAATATAACACCCTGAGGACCCTGGGTATACGAGTAAAATACCTGACCGTAGTGCTAAACATGCACTAAGCTTACGCCATAGTGCTAATCTGGACAATACACATAAGGTCGTGCCCACCACCTACACTAAGCTTACGCTATAGTGCTAATCCAGACATAAACCTGCACTTAGTGTCCTTACACTCTATAGTGCTAATATAAACATGCAGCTGCTATACTCTATGGCATGCCAACTATACCCTGTCCCTCAATGACTTACTTTGGGCATATAGTCTATTTTATTCGATCCATCCATCGCAAAGTATATCATCAATATTTAACATTGGGCAGTTCATACCCGAAAACATTCATGGTAAAATATCACATTTTTCATGATCAATGCATTTTAGTTTCATACTCTGACATATCAATGTAAATTTATAAAAATGATATAAAATCATGCCGATATAAACAAGGTCGACTTATCGCAAGTCTTCCTTATGATGTATAAAACATCCATGTATAATTTCATGCATGTATTGCACTCACCTTGACACTTTATGTCTTTCAAAATATTTGTGCCTCACTATTGTCCATAATATACCCTTTTTATACTTGCTTCAATTGCAAATCAACCATAATCTGTATAAATCACAAATTCATAATAATCCATATGTTAGTATTTTACTAACATAAATACATTCCACCATATCTCTATACTATATTTGAAATTCATCATCTATCAAAATATTCAACTCTTAATAATTCCTTATAACATTGGAACCAACTTTTCCCATTTACTCAAAATGGTCTTCACCATTTTACCACTTAAATTCTTAATACCAATAATTCCAACATTGAAATTATTTCCATTCAAATGCTTTTACAAAAGCATAAATACATTTACGTATCCCAACTATGCAATTGTTGTACTTAAATCACCAATCATTTCAATCTTCCCAAAATAATCAATTTCACATTTAACACTCATTTCAATTCTCAAACAACAATTCCAGCATAGTACATCAATTATATAACACTTACACAACAACCCATTAATTTTCCAGAATTCAGACAACTCGTACTACCTTTAAATAATCATTAAACTGTATTGATACACACACTGGAATTTAATTCCGTTTTTCCATTGAAAACTAGACTCGAATACAAATCTATCCATATAAAGAAATCATTATAATTCATTATGTACAATTTATGGTGAATTTTCAAAGTTCACCAACAGAATCTGTTTTGTTACAGAATTCTGCTGTCCGACTTTTCTGACCTTTCCTCAGTTAACAATTCATATCTATTTGTATACAACTTGAAATTGATCCCCGTTTATTTTAAACGAAACTAGATCCATATATGAACACAATATATAAAAATAACCTCCAAATTATTTTTATATATTTTGTGGTGAATTTTCGAACCTACTGTAATTCCCAAAATCTACACTGTTTTTCTTTAACCTCATCCTTATGGTCTTCATCAATTCTTACAACCTCAAAATCATCAATAATTATCATCAAGTTAACAACCATAGTATAAACCCAAATTTCCAGATTTGGGGATATTTGAATCAAGCAAGATTATCATGCAATATTGATATCAAATGATAGCGTTTTTTCGCAAATAACCATTTTCTATTTTCATCATACTCATAATCCTAAAGAAATTGCTTGAAAAATGAGTTGAAGATTTCTCACCCTTTGAAGAAGCCCACGTCTGGTTTGAAGAAGAAGAAAGCAAATTTAGATGAAATTTAGGAAACATTTCATCTTAATTAACATAATATCTCACTTTAAATGAATATAAAATTCATTTAATTGGGATAAGACCAAATCACCCTTAATGAATCTCCAAAATCACCATAAAACCAAGCCATCTGATATTACAAAGTCAAATATAATTTAATTTGACTTTGACCTACAAAAATGCCCTGAAATTTTCAAAACTTACATTTTAGTCACTAAATTCCACAGTTTCGCTTTAATCTGAAAAAATTGCACAATTCCAAACCAAATTTCTCTGATCCAAAATATGACAATAATATTTCCAACCATTTTATAACATCCTTCAAATTTTTGTAAAATTCCGATTCGATCAGAATTTACCGATTTCTTACCGGCTTTAACTCTTTCTTTACTAAATTCTAAATCCAACAATATGATTTCCATAAAACTCCAATCTCAAGAGTAAACCATATATTTATGGAATAAAAATCTTTTTAGGAAATTTATCACTTAATTCCCTAAACTTTTCCCAAGTTTTAACTTTGCCCATCAAACTTTCAAAATTTACATTTTGGTCATTGTCTAAATTTTTGGGGTATTACATTTCCATTGTTGTAGATTTAATAGAAAACACCACTTGAGAAGGATAAGCTTAATGGCATAAACTTCCTTGACTGGTTTCGTAATTTGAGAATTGTTCTCAAACAGTAGAGGAACGAATATGTCATTGAAGAACCTGTTCCTGATGAACAGGAAACTAATGCTTCTAGAGCTGGCAAAGATAAATTTAAGAAACATATGGATGATATGTTAGACGTTGGATGTCTAATGTTTGCCACTATGACTCCCAAGCTTCAGAAGTAACATGAGGACATGGTTGCATATGAGATAATTTAAGATCTCAATGAAATATATGAAGGGCAAGCACGTCAAGAGAGGTATGAGACCTTTAAAGCTCTATTTTAATGAAAAATGGTAGAGGGATCTCCAGTAGGAGCTCATGTCATAAAGATGATGGGCTACATCCAAACGTTGGAAACTTGGGATTTCCTCTCAAAGATGAATTATCTACCGATGTTATCATGCAATCGTTTTCAGATAGCTTTAGTCAATTTGTCCTTAATTTAAACATGAATGAAATTAACAAGACTTTGTCATAGTTACTTGGCATGTTACGGACAACTGAAAGTAACATGAAAAAGGTTGGACCTAAACCCATTCTGATGGTCCATAAGGACAAAGGAAAGTTAAAGAAAAAGGCCAAGCCGAAAGGAAAAGATGCATTGAAACCCAAAGGGGGAGTTAGCAAGGAAGGAAAATGTTTCCATTGCGAAAAGACTGGACACTGGAAGAGAAATTATCCTATTTACCTTGAAGATGTCAAGAAGCACAAGCAAACAGAACGTTTGTTTCAGGTATTTATGTTATTGATGTTAATTTGTCAACATCTACTTCCTGGGTATTAGATACCAGTTGTGGTTCTCATATTTTTTCTTATGTACATAGACTGCAAAAGAGAATGAATATGGCTAAAGGAGACGTAGGGCTACAAGTGGGAAATAAAGCAAGAGTTGTTGCATCAGCTATAGGGACATATGTTTTATCTTTGCCTAGTGGACTTGATTTAAATTTAGAGGATTGTTATTTTGTGCCTAGTTCGACTAAGAACATTATTTCTATCTCTTGTTTGGACAAGATTGGTTTTGAGATTATTATTAAGAATAATTGTTTTTTTATCATGATAATGTTTTTATGGTTAAGCACAATTGGTTAATGGTCTATATATTTTGGATCAAGAAAACAACATTTATAACATAAATACTAAAAGTTCAAAAACAAATGACTCGAATCAAACTTATCTTTGGCATTGTCGTTTAGGCCATATAAGTGAGAAACATATATCAAAACTTCATAATGATGGATTCTTAGATTCATTTAATTTCGAACAATATGATGTATATGAATCTTGCTTGTTGGGAAAAATGACTAAAGCTCCTTTTAATAGTAAAGGTGAGCAAGCAAGTGATTTATTGGGGTTAATACATAGTGATGTATGTGGACCGATGAATACACAAGCCAGAGGTGGATTCCATTATTTCATTACTTTCATCGATGACTTTAGTTGGTATGGGTATATTTATCTTTTGCGCCATAAATCTGAAGCCCTTGAAAATTTTAAGGAATTTAAAAATGAAGTACAAAATCAACTAGGCAAGAGTATTAAGGAACTTCGATCAGATCGAGGTGCATAATACTTTAGCATAGAGTTTGATAAACTCCACAACTTACACCACCTGGTACACCATAGTGTAATGGAGTTTCTGAAAGAAGAATTCAAACACTGTTAGACATGGTTCAATCGACGATGAGTCATAGTGATCTTTCAACTTCTTTTTGGAGACATGCACTCGAAACAGCCGCTTTCACACTAAATCGTGTTCCATCTAAATAGGTTCAAAAGTCACCATACGAGATATGGTTTGGGAAGCGTCCTAGTATGTCTTTTATGAAGATTTAGGGTTGTGAAACTTATATAAAACATTAGATGTCTACAATGATAGAACAAAAATCTCATAAGTGTATATTTTTTGTATATCCTAAAGAAACTAAGGGATACTATTTCTTCAACCCTAATGAGAACAAAATATTTATTGCTCGAACGAGAGTTTTTCTTTTAAAGAGAATTTCTCTCAAAGAAAATGAATGGTAAAAATATTAAACTTGGAGAAGTTCAAGAATAATAGATCAGTGAACTTGAAGTTGAGCATGTTTCACAAGTTGTTGAGGAAATATCAACAGATTTAGAAACACAACTACTGTGTAGATCCACAAGAGAACGACACACACCTGATAGAATTGGATTTGTCGTGACTACACATGGAAATGTTCTTCTTATGGATCAAAATGAGCCTAGAACTTATCAAGAGACAGTGTCTAGTCCAAAATCTGAGAAATGGATTGAAGCCATGAGATCTGAGATGGATTCAATGTCAGTCAACCAAATGTGGACTTTGGTTGAACCACCTAAAGGGGTCAAACCTATAGGTGTAAATGGGTTTTCAAGAAGAAAACTGACATGGATGATAATGTACAAACATACAAGGGCTGATTAGTCGCTAAAGGTTTTCGATAAGTTCATGGTGTAGACTATGACGAAACATTCTCCCCTGTAACTATGATTAAGTCTATATAGATATTGCTTGCAATAGTTGTACTCCATGTTTATGAAATATGGCAAATAGATGTCAAACCGCTTTTCTTAATGAAAAACTAATAGGATGTGTATATGACATAACCAGAAGGTTTGTAAGCTACAGAGGTCCATTTATGGACTAAATCAAGCTACCCAAAGATGGAATATTCATTTCAATGATGCAATCAAAGAATTTGGTTTTATCAGAAATAAAGATGAGCCTTGTGTTTATAAGAAGGCTAGTGGGAGCATTGTTTCTTTCCTAATATTGTATGTAGATGACATACTCATCATATGGAATGATATACCTACTTACAGTATGTTAAGACTTGGTTAGGTAGTTGTTTTTCTATGAAAGATTTGGGTGAGGCAGCGTATATCTTAGGAGTTAAGATCTATAGAGATAGATCAAGACGACTTCTAGGTCCGAGTCAAGGCACATATATTGACAAAGTGCTAAAAAGTTTCAGTATGGAAGAATCCAAGAAAGGATTTTTGCCTATGAGACATGGCATTTCTCTTTCGAAGAAAATGTGTCCTTCAACTCCACAAGAAAGAGAATGGATGAATAAGATTCCATATGTTTCCGCTATTGGTTCTTCATGTATGTAATGATATATACTTGACCAGATGTATCATATGTTTTAAGTATAATTAAGTAGGTATCAGGTAAACCCTGGTAAAAATCACTGGGTAGCGGTTAAAAATATCCTTAAGTACTTAAGAAGAAGAAAGGATACATTTCTTGTCTGTGGAGGTGAGGAAGAGCTTAGTGTAAAAGGTTATACTGATGCCAGCTTTCAAACTGACAAAGGTGACTCACGATTGCAATCAGGTTTTGTGTTTTGTCTTAATAGAGGAACTGTGAACTGGAAAAGTTTGAAGCAAGACACAATGGATGTTTCTACAACAGAGGCTGGATACATTACAGTCAGTGAAGCAGTAAAAGAGGTTGTTTGGATCAAGATGTTCATATCATAACTAGGGGTTGTTCCTAGCATATCAGATGCTATAGAACTCCGTTGTGACAATAATGGAGCCATTGCACAAGCAAAGGAACCCAGATCTCATCAACGGTCCAAACAAATTCTTTGGCACTTTCATCTCATTCGAGAGATTATAGATCGAGGAGATGTGGAAATATGCATAGTATACACGGATGACAACATTGTTGATCCCTTGACAAAGCCTCTTACATAGCAGAGGCATGATCGTCACACTGAGTCACTCAATATTAGATATGTGAGAGAATGGTTTTAGTGCTAGTGGGAGATTGTTAGAGTATACCCAAAGACCAATCATGTGATGATTTTAATGATACATTTTATTTACCAATTTTATTGAATAAAGGCATTGTCGCTATTATTTTTAGTTATATTATTTGTGTTTAACATAAACTGGAAGATAATAAAGTCCATATAATAAAATAATTGATATTATTAAAAGATCCCTAGTCAACTATTATTATGGGCATGGACAATAATAATACGCTTAAGACTAACATGTTATTGATTGATGACAACGAGTTGTCATTGACATAGAGATGTCAGAATTGATACATTATTATATTATTATAGAACAATGTATTGGATTGACCCAGCATGAGGATATATCTTGGAATATTATATGACAGTTATACCATTTCTCATGGTGAAGACTATATATATGATCCTCAAACTTCAGATCAATGTTATCCCAACATATATTGTTGTATGTTTTGATGTAGTTAAACATGATCCATAACTAGTTGCTCTATAAAGACTGTTATTGAATATATCTCGATATATGTAGTGGGTGTGTATGATTGAGATAGAATTTGTCATTCCTACATGATAGGAAATATACCACAGGTCACTTGATTGAGTTGGATTAGAAATGCATGGCCATGCTCGAATAAGTTGATATGAGATATCACAAATTATTTGTTAATTAATGTATACTCTAGATATTAAGAAACAATAGATGGGCTATACAAGTGTGACTATTCCAAGATTTGTACATATTCTAGATATAAAAGACAAAAAGATGTAATAAATAAAAGAGTTAATCAAAAGATGATACGTTACAAAAACCTACAGGGTCACACCATAGGATTGAAATGAGCAAAGATTTACAATTTGTTGTATGTTACTAAAGTATATCTAGAGTTAATATATGTATATTTGATATACATATGTTTTAATTATCCCAAATATTTAATTTGAATTAATTAAATAAAGATTTAATTAATTTGATGTAATAAAATCCCTAATATGTTAGGGTAACTAAGATATAAAAAGAGGTGTAAGGTCTAGCAATCGTTTTTACATCATCTTCAGCCGTTTTTCTCAAAACAACTTTGGGAAAAGAAAATATTGCTCTCAATCGGGTGAACTGAGTAGAGGTTGACACGTGGTTTTGTGGAGGCTTACAATTTAAACCAATCGTCACCAACATTAATCGCTGTTATCCTTTCTATTTTTAAAGGAACCCACTGTAAGTATTCACATCATTTCCTCCCGTTTTTGGTTTATCGTACTTGGATCGCTGGTGAGACCATTGAATTTTTTGTTTCCGTTGATGGTCCGAACATTAGTGACATCTTAGATACGTCTATTTCGAAATCTTATTAGTGATGATTTTTCAAATATTTTTTGGATTTTCAAACTTATATGCTATATATAATGATATGTGTGTGTATATATATTGAAGACTTTTTTTGGTTAATACATATAAGATACTCATAAGTCGTCGAACCCCAAAATCATGATTAAAAGAAATTTTTTGTTTAAATTTAATGTTTAATATATTAATTTTGAAATTCGAATTAAATTAGAAAATTTATAAAGTTTAAATGGTCAATTCCTAATTTTTAGAAATTCTAAGTCATTAACGAGAATTATAGACTGCTGAGGTTGTTCATTGTTTGATTTAACCAAATTAACGGACCAAACTGAAATTTTATTCAGTTAATTTATCGAATTATTAAATATTAGATTAGTTAATGATTAAGATTTTTTTTTGAAATTTGATTAACGACCAAATCAGTCTGAAATCGATTAATTAACCGAAAATATTAAATATTATATACATATTAAGAACAAAATAATCTAACTAAAAATTTATATAATATTTTCGGTTACTATGCAAGTCGATTGAATTAACTGAAATTTTTTCAGTTCAATTAATAATTTTAGAAAAATTGGTTCAGTTAACGATTAAAGAAAAATAAATTTGATTAATTTAATTTTGATTAATTTGGTTATATGGGTGACCAAATTAATCGATTGAACACCTTTATAGACTATTCAAGGATCAAACCTCTAATTTTTTTTCTTTTGAGATATATTTTTAACAGTGATGTTTTTAATATATTTAATACCCCTTTTACCTTTAAAAATAATCTTTTAGATTACCATGTGAATTAAGGGAATAATTTTTATATGTATGTGTGTAATTATATGAATAAGTGGCACACGAACCTCAACAACCTCGGTGATAAATGATTTGTTATTATTCCTTGAAGTATCAGGTTTGAGCACCAAGAATGTCAGGGGTAGGAGTGTTCAATCTCAAATAGTTGAGAGTTATCTTATAACAAATACTATCTTTGTACTTGCCCTAAATTACTCAAATATATATATTAGTGGTGTTTAACACGGTGAATTAAGAGAGTAATTTAATGCTAATAAAAATAAACTTAAAGGGTATTTGGATGTAAACCCTAAATCTTGTAGCCAAATAAAATCTCTCAGTTTTTTAAAAAAAAATGAAAGATTCTTTAGTTGTAGCATGAATTTGGAAAAGAGAAAAGGAAACCTTAGGTTTTAGAAGCTATGTCATTGCTTGGGTTATCTGCTACCATAACATCATCACTAATTTGCGTGATTGTCCACTGTCACTTGAGGCATCATCATTGGGATCGAATGCTATCACCGTTTATCATTGCCTCTACATTTTTTTCACTTCCCCTGAAATTTAAATCATTACCTCATTTGCCTCAAACCATTAACTTTGTCAAAAAGCACGTGGGTAAATTAAATATTTAGTCACTCAATAATTTATGCAGTTCTGTTTGAGTTACCCAACTTTGTTTTCCTACAAAATCATCACTAAACTTAATTTTTTGTTACATTTTGATTACCCAATTTTATTCAATTTTTTTTAAAATTTTTAATGTGTAAGAATTCATTTATAATATGTTTTTTATTTGACACAAATTTATTTTTCAATATAATAAATAATATTATACAATGAATAATAAATAATATGTTAAGTTATATGTAACGCAAATAATATATAACGTAAATAATAAATTGACAAAAAAAAATTAAAACCAAACAAAAATTTAAGCAGAAACACAACTATTAAAATTGCATCCAAATTCCAAAGAAATCTGCCTAAAAAAGCTGGAATTGGGCCTTTTGCAAGTGCTTTCTCATAGCAAGATCTAGCTTTTCAAACTGTAACACCCACAAACTGATACGAGAGACCCGATCCCAGGTGTCACATTAGGGCCACCGGAGTGACCCACAATAAAAATCCAGATTTTTTAAAAATCTATGTTAAAATGCGTAAAATCATAAATCAATTTTATAATTAAAATAAAATTTCAGAAAATCATTATATATTGAAATAAAAATTCAACAAAACCCAGTAATAAAACAGGTTTCAGACTCTGATATAAAAAAATAGAATACAACCTACGTGCCCCCTAATCACACGCACCGTACTCCGCAAGCAACGATAGTGGAACTCCTTTACTAATGTTGATAGTTGAACTGGTTCGATTCTTTTATCCTGAAATGGTGAGTAAAGAGCGAGCTTTGGGAAGCTCAGTAATACAGAACTACCAAGTGATGCTGAAGGACATATAGATAATAAACAATCATAAAAATTTCCTTATTGATTTAGACGTCTACAGGTTTTTGGGATGAGCTGAGGTTCCACTTATATTTCTTTAAGTACAAGATAAGAAGCTTATAGTTCAGAGACTAGGTTCAGGAGATCAGAGCAAGCTATCTAGTGTGTTCCTACAAAACCAGTGAAAAGGTACATATCTTTTTAAAATAGTAATAGTATAAAACATATTTTTTAAATCATACTAAACACTCGGACCAAACACCAATATGCAGTTCCCCAGAAATGCATGCATAAAGACTTACCCTAGGCCCATTGGACAAAGGTGCCAATCTAAGGGAACACATTGGGTCCATAAGGTCTTACCTTAGCCAAATCGTAGGTGCCCACCTGAGGGGTGTGCCCTTAGGTCCATAAGGACTTACCCAAAGCACATAGCAAAGGTGCCACCCTAAAGGAGTACCTTAGAGGCCATTGGGCCTAGGAGTCCACCCAAGGGTCATCTTAGATCCATAAGGAATTACCAATTTGAATGGTTTGAACCTATATAAGGATTACCAGTTGGACCGAGCTGAACCTACAGAGACTTCATATCATATCCCATAGTACACCAAATTAATTAGTTTTCAGCCAATATGTTACGGTAGCGGAGAAATCAGGTTCATACATATCAATTCAGTATGAACAGTATCTAGAGACCATGAATCAGACAGACAGACTTAAAACCTCAGTAACTTAGAAATATCGATAAAACATGTTTCAAAACAGATAAAACAATCATATAACACATAGGGAGCACACTAGAGGATCCAATTATTTTCCAAAGGCACTTAGTAATTATCAGGCGAGATAAACATGAAACTTCTTCCATTAATCAAACTTGAGGAAAGAGATCCATTTTTTAAAAACTTTGATTAATAACATACTGATATGTCATTAGGAAAGTGATACATTAGTATCGTATAATTTTTATATATAACCCTAGGATGTGTCAGAAACAGCTATATCAGAATTATTTAAGATTCGAATATTCCCGGGGTGATCCCGTAAATCATACACACATAAGGGCATTATAGCCATTTAAAATCCTGAGTAATTTTTGTAACTCAATTTTGTAACACCCTCAAACCGATGTGGATGAAGTGATCTGATCTGAGGTATCACATTAGGGCCACTAGAGCGACCCACAATAAAAATCCATGAAAATTTAAATTTTTTGTTAAAACGTGTAAAATCATAAAATAATTTAAAATTAAAACACAAGTTTCAGACTCATTATAAAAATAAGATGTGACCTACATGCCCCCTAATCACATGCATCGTACTCTGCAAGCAAATCCAGTGGAACTCCTTTACTGACGTCGATAGCTGAACTGGTTCGATACTTTTAACCTGAAATGGTGAGTAAAAGAGTGAGCTTTGGGAAGCTCAGTAATGAAGAACTACCAAGTGATGTTGAAGGACATGCAAATAATAAGTAAGCATAAAAATTCCTTATCGATTCAGACATCTACAAGTTTTCGAGACGAGCTATGGTTCCACTGGTATTTTTTCGAGTAATAGACATGAAGATCTCATTTTAGAGGAAACATTTAGAGGGACAAGTTTAGGAGATCATAATAGGATGTCTAGTGTGTTCCCACAGAACCAGTGACAAGGTACAAATCTTTTTAAAACAGTAACAGTTTAAAACATATTTTTAAAACCATTGTAAAACCCTCCAACCGAACACTTTTATGCAGTTTCCCCATAACTCCATCCATAAAGACTTACCCTAAGCACACAGCAAATGAGCCACCCTAAGGGAGTGCCTTGGGACCTATGGGCATACCAAAGGGTCTCCTTAGGTCCGTAAAGATTTACCAGCTTGATCAGAGTTGAACCTCCATACTCCATAATCTTACCCATACAATATCTAGGAGAAATCATTTTTAACAGTAAACTATAATACCATGATCGTGATCGAGTAAAATCTCGTAGGAGTGACAATGAAATAAACACATAAATGCCCTACACCCGTACACCATATTCAGTCCCATAATTTTGACAAGGGAGTGCCTTGGGACCTAAGTGTAATACCCCAAAAGGTAGGTCAGTGACTATTTTGAAAGAATTTAAAAAGTTTAGGATTTAATTTAATAAATGTTAAAGTATAAGAAATGATTTGAGTAAGACCAATTAGTAAGAAAATGATGATTAAAAGGGCATTTTGGTTATTTGGAATGAAATGAAATTAAAACTCATTTTTAAAGATTAGGGATTTAAGAAAAAGGGAAAAGTTAAAGTTTAGTTAAGTTACTTACTCCTCTTCTTCTTCAATCCGTGGGTTGTACTCTCCTCCATAGCAAAGGTAAGATTCATTTAGCTAGTTCTTTTTTCCGATTCTGGTTTGCTCTTGTAACATTAAGTGATGTGTAAGCCTAAGGAAGGGTTAAAGAATATTAAAACTAAGAGGTGGAAGTTTTATTTAAGCTTTAGGGAAATGGGTTTTTTAATGATATGTTGATGTATTAGTTTTTATTCAGGATTATTAGTATATTTGACTTGTCAAATGAGTGAATAAGAGATTAGAATCATTGTATATGATTAACATGTTAGAAAAAGTGGTATGGTTCTTGAGTTGAGATATTCTATAGAGATTTTAGAACTTATAAGGGCCTAAATGAAGGAAAGTTAGTTGGGTTAATTAAAGAGGAATTTAATAGTATTGTTGGAGGTAAAAGTAAGAGATTTAAGAAAAAAAGTTAGTAAAAATTGGGTTGAAAATGGTGAATCTGGGTAAGGGTTAAATGGGTAAAAATGCGATGAACAGTATCGGTATTGATGCAATTAGTATCGATACTGATAGGGTATCGATACTAAAAAGAAATTATCGGTACCACAGTATAGTAGTATCGTTACAGAGAGAAAGGTATCGATACTATGAATTACATGATGTAGAAATGGAATCGATTCTGAAAGGGGGTATCGGTGCCATAGTATAAAAGTATCGATACCATGGTTGAGGTACAAATACTATTGAGCCAGGAATTACAAGATATGCTGAAATTGTTAGAGAAATTGAAAATAATAGTACTTTTGAGTATTATTAAAGTATAAATGTTAGATAATATACTAACATCGGTATGGTATGTGTACTAAATGTGCTTGTGTAAATTATAACCAAGCTCCCGAGTCAAGCAAGAAAAAGGGCAAGGACAAAGTTGTCGAGTAGTTGGACATCAGTACAGCATATCAGGTGAGGGCATATAATGTAAATATATGGGTTGAGGGAGACTCACAATAAGTCCACCTCAAATGTTTAAATTAATGTATGTTTACTTTATATTATATATGTTTCTAATATGTGTGGAACTGATATTATGAATGATTTTCAAAGTAAGAACTGTTTGAAATAAAAGATTAATTGCCTAGCTTTGAATTTAATAGAAATGTGTTAAATATACCAGTTAGATGAAAGGTTAAATAACTTTGAGTAAAAGATTAATTGCCTAACTGTGCATTTGACAGAAAGATATCAAATATGCCAGTAAGATGAAAGGTTAAATGCCTTCGAGTAAAAGATTAATACCTATATGTGCATTTGACAGAAAGGTGTCAAATATGATAGTTAGATGAAAGGTAAAATGCCTTTGAGTAAAAGATTAATTACCTAGCTATGAATTTGATAGAAAGGTGTCAATTATGCCAGTTAGATGAAAGATTAAATACTTTGAGTAAAAGATTGATTGCCTAGCTATGCATTTGGCAGAAAGGTGTTAATCATGGAAGTTAGATGAAACGCTAAATGCCTTTGAGTTAACAATTAAATGCCCAGCTGTGTATTTGGAAGAAAGGTGACAATCATGCAAGCTAGATGAAAGGTTAAATGCCTTTGATTAAAAGACTATATGTTTAACAGTGCGTTGTGACATAAACGATGTTATTTATTGATTTGAAAAAAATGATTGTAAAGGAATCCCATAAAGTAAACAATTTAATATGGTCTAGATAGTCAGGACATACTTATGAATAAATTGTAATTCTTTTACAAGGTTATGCATCACTAAGTAAATACTTAACGTGTGTTGATTTCACGCATAGGTAACCATCAAAGTTTGTCAAGTAAGGAGTGCAGCAACAAAAACTTTCATCAATTAAAGGTTGACTCATCAGTAATATTGGAACAATCTTATTCATTTTGAAAACTTAGCTAGCATGTAATTGAATTTAAGAAAATATTTTGTAATATATTTAAAGTGATAGTTCTAGTAATATGCTTCTATGAATATTATATTATTGTGTGGTTTTTAAAATTTGAAACAAAATTTTATGGGTTTTTAAATGAAAAAAATATGTTTTAAAAAGTGACGTGACATATGTATCTCGTATACGGGAAGGTATACGGGAGATGGATGTTATATTTATTGGTATCAGAGCTACATGTTTAGCTGATTCTTGGTGGAAACCCAGTTCATTTTAAATAAGAAAAAGGGATTGCATGCCACTAAGATTGTCAAGGTTACTGATATGGTGTCATTAAAGTGTAATTGATGTCACTTCTTACTAACTGTAATGTTATTACTATGCATGTTCTAATAGATGTCAGAATCCTTTAACTCGTGTAGAGGGGGGGACAAGAGAAGAGAGAATGAACTAGTAGCGAAAGTTATGAGTCTAATAATGAACAACCTGTTACATATGAAAATACTAGTGCACCTGCACATCAAGGGATGCTAATACCAAAGTTTAGAGCTTTTATACAAGCTCTCGATGCTATATTGACCCGTTTTCAACCTCCTCTACCTCCCCCTGCTCCTCCAGTACCGAGGATGATGATTCCAAAGGAGATGAAGAGTTTAGGAGCTCCTATATTTCGTGGAGAATATGAGAAAGGCCCTATGGAGGCTGATTTATAGCTGAATCTTGTAATGATAATGCTTGAAAGTCTTCACTCTCAGATTCAGAAAGCTGGTGGAGTTGTATCGTTGCTAAGGGGATCAGCTCGAGTATGGTGGTTGAATACTACAATGTATGCTCCACTGGAACAATTGACCTGGCATTTCTTCCAGGAAGAATTTAACAATAAGTATATTGGTGAGCAGCTCAAACGAGCGTTGCTGATGAAATTTCTTAATTTAAAATAAGGCGACCGAGCATTACATGAGTACGAACCTGAGTATAATAAGTCGTTCCATTTTTCTACAGAGGTGGTTCCCAATTACAAGGCCCGACGTGATTAGTTTATTGAGAGATTGAGGCCAAAGTTGAAGGAAATAATGTTGGCTTTGAGTTTGCCTAGCTTGCAAGAAGTTATAAACCAAGCCAAAGTTATCGAAAGAGCTCAAGCGGAGACATTAGCAGCGAAACAAAGTTTGCAGACTGGGGAAAAAGGTTGGAACACCTTCAACTCCCCATTATGTCAAGAGAGTCAATGACTCGAGTTCTAGATATACTGACAGATAGGGATTTGTTGAAGCTTCATAGAAAATTAAACAGTCTCAGTTAGTTGCTGCTAGCTCGGGTAGAGCAATTGGAGAAAGAAATATATGTCAGACATCTGGTAGAGCACACTGGGGAGTATACAGATTCCTTAGCGGAGCTTGTTTCCAATGTGATGAGTCTGGTCACTTTGCCCGAAACTGTCCTAAGAGATCTGGGGACCATTCGGTGTAATCTGAAAGATCTGTGGCAACCTCTAATAGAAGCAGAGGGAGGGGTAGATCCATGGGACAAGCTGAATCAATGCAGTGAAAAGAGACTCGGGGAGTCACTAGAATTTATAACATTAAGACAATGAGGATCGGGATGACCCGAATATCATAACAGATACATTCCATCTTTTTGATGAGCATGTATTTGTTTTAGTTGACCCTGGTTCTACACATTCTTACATTAGTACAAAGTTGGTTAGAGATAGAGGAATTCCTTTAGAACCCATCTTTAGTGAAATGATAGTGGTAAATCCCATGGGCCTTAGTGCGAGAGTATAGTGGGTATGTAGAAAATTCCCAATAAAAATCAAAGGGATTTAATTTCTGGCAAACTTAATAGAATTACCTTTCGATGAGTTTGAAATCATTTTGGGTATGGACTAGTTTTCTCCACATCATGGATGAGTTGGCTGTTGCCATAAATGATTATTTCTGAAAGATGCGGAAGGCTCAAAAATTGTAGTGATCGACGAAAAAGTAAAATCAACATCCAATGTAATATCAGCCATGATTGCAAAGAAAATGATGTCAAATGGGTGTATAGCTTTTCTATCTAATGTGGTAGATACTCAAGTGCTGGAGGTGAGATTAAACGATATTCCAACAGTTAAGGAATTTTCATAGGTTTTTTCTGGAGAAATTACTGGGGTTACCTCTAGATCGTGAAGTGGAATTGAGGATTGAGGTTTACTCGGGTACCGAACCTGTTTCTATGGCCCTGTATCAAATGGCTCCAGTAGAGTTAAGATAATTAAAAGCCGAGTTGCAAGAGTTACTTGATAAGAGATTTATTAGCCCCAGTGTTTCTCCTTGGAAAGTACTGGTTCTATTTGTAAAAAAAGAAAGATGGGTCTATGGAGCTATGTATTGACTATCCATAGTTGAATAAAGTAATAATAAAGAACAAGTATCCTCTTCCGAGGATTAATGATCTCTTTGATCAACTGAAAGGTACAATGGTGTATTCTAAGATAGACTTAAGGTCGGGGTACCACCAATTAAAGATCGAAAATGAGGATATTTCCAATATAACTTTTCAGACTTGGTACGTACACTACAAGCTTGTGGTAATTCTATTTGGACTAACTAGTGCTCCTGCATCATTTATGGACTTGATGAACTAAGTATTCCAATCTTACTTGGATCAATTTGTGGTGGTATTCATAGACGATATTTTGGTGTATTTCAAGTCAATAGAGGATCATGCTGACCATTGTCGGGTGGTTCTTTAGATACATCGAGAGAAGAAGTTGTATGCCAAATTGTCCAAGTACGAATTTTGGTTATCTGAGATTTCTTTTATTGGTCATATAGTCTCCGCAGAAGGCATAAGAGTAGATCCTAAAAAGATCTGAGCCATAGTAGATTGGCAACCCCCAAAGAATGTTTCAGAAGTTTAAAGTTTCTTGGGGGCTTGCTAGTTAATATATGTGATCCGTGAAAAAACTTCTCAATGTTAGTGTCACTGCTAACTAAGTTGTTACGAAAGGATGTTCCTTTTGTTTGGTCGTAGAAATGTCAAGAAAGTTTTGAATTGCTAAAAAGAATAGTAACAAAGGCCCAGTCTTTTGCAACATGAGTCAGGTAAAGATTATGTCATTTTCCGTGATGCATCTTATAATGGACTGGGATGTGTGCTGATGCAAGAAGAGAAAGTTGTGTCTTATGCCTTAAGACAGCTGAAGAATCATGAGAGAAATTATCCGACACATGACTTGGAAATGGCAACAGTAGTGTTTGCTTTGAAAATTTGGCACCATTATCTATACAGAGAGCGTTGCCATGTTTACAAGGATCACAAGAGTCTAAAGTACTTGTTGACTCAAAAAGAGCTGAATTTGAGACAGAGAAGATGGATTGAGATTTTAAAAGATTATGATTTGAGTATTGATTATCATCCGGGGAAAGGCTAATGTGGTAGCATATGCGCTTAGTAGAAAAACTTTTGTAGTTTTACGGATTTGGATGCACATATGTCTTTAAAGGAATAAGGTGCCTTGATTTATGAACTTAAGTAAAGTTTATGCTTTTAAATAGGGTAAAAGAGCTGCAAAGTCGAAAAAGAAGATATCAAAGACTTCAAAAGGAGAGTCGATGGATGTTTATATTATCGTGGAATACTTTGCATTCCCGATAATGATGAATTGAAGAAAGATATTCTTACCGAGGCACATTGTACGCCTTTGATGATGCATCCAGGCGAGAATAAGATGAACCAGGATTTAAAATCGTTATTGGTGGCCTGGTATGAAAGAGCTGTATCAGAAGATGTTACAAAATGTTTGACAGGTCTGCAAGTGAAAGCTGAACATCAAGTGGCTGGATTGCTACAACCGATATCCATTCCTTAGTGGAAGTGGGAGTGGGTTATAATGAATTTTGTTTCAGGGCTACCTTTGATACCAGGTAAAAAGGACTCGATATGGGTAATTGATGTAAGGTACTCCCACCTTTTTATTGATTGTGGTTCTAGGAAGAAAGTAAAATAACCTACATAAGGAATGACTTAAATAGATGGTTTGGTGATAAATGTAAAGGTGAAATGGTAGGCTATTTATGTTATGACAAATGGTAGCAGAAGTATGTTGTTATGGCTATGGTATGGGTGATGAAACAAAGTAAGGTTGGTGAGGATAGTATCTTAAAAATGACCAAGGAAGAACCAGTTCTATAAAGAGCAAAGACCCAGCCTTATAAATCTTTCTAAAGGGTGGTAACAACGACTTGGACCCACTATCTATAGAGAGATAGGAACCATAAGTATCAAGGGAAAGGAATTGACGCCACAAGTAATTAAATTACTTGATAAGTCGATAAAAGTCACAAAGACTTAAGAAAAGAGAATAATCTCACTTTAAATTATAAGAAATGTGTGTTTACAAATGAATAGGACTAGCCTATTTATAGTTTTTTAAGGGACTTGGCCGAATGGATACATGGTGGTTCAGCCAGCCCTTCTGTCCCTCTAAAAATGACAATTAATTAATAAAAATCATGAAAACATAGGTTCTGGTTCGGTTGGCATGGGGAGTCTTAATCCTTGGCTGAATAGTTCTTGGATTCCTTCAATTTGGCGTCGATTTTGAGGAGAACTGATGCTTGGCTAATGGCCATGTGGCCACTCATTTTAGCTCCTAAATGGGGTCACATGCATAACACCTGGCTTAACTGGTCACAAGTCTTGTACATGATTCTCTAGGAGGCTTATGGTGTAGCCTAATGCATGGGATGAAGACTAAGCATGTGCAACAGCATTTTGCGTGAGTTGAGCTCTCTTCAAGCTTGCATGTGTCAAGCTAGCTAGCAAGGCAAGGGCTGGTGGTGAATGATCCTTTTAGCCGTGATAGTCCAAGCTTCATATCAGCACATTTAGCTATGTTCAGCTACAATGGATGTCACTTTAAGCAACTTGTCTTCAAATAGTCCAACTGGCTGAGATTAGCTAGCCTTGAGCTCCTCCAACTGAGTTGAGCTTCCTATTGTGCTCCATGAGCTGCCATGATGTTTGTGAGCTAATTGTGATCTGCATATGGTTCCCAAATACTCCACCAAGATGTATCAATGTGTACCATGCTCCAATGTACCTACATGTGCAAAGAAAACAAGGTAATTCGATGGTATTGAGCTTGTATGATCTAATTAACTTGTTCTCGTGCATGATTATGACCTTATGAGTTATGATGCATGGCATGAGCTAAGTATATCATTATATAATATATATAAACCAATGTATAAGGTCTAAAAGCTAAAATGAATACACATGAGCTATCAAATGAATGAATAAGCATGCTGCCTTTTTATTAATGTAATGAAGAATACTTAAATGAATGCAAGACTATTCTAACATACTTAAGATGTCAATATGCATCAATTATAAAGATGTGTATATGCTAAGTTATTCTTTACCTATTAAAACATTATACAATACAACATTGGATGGGGTTAAGTTGTTAAATGAATTGAAAGCTTTAAGACACTTAGTTAGAGTACTTCCCTGAATTGTTTGGACCTTGATCTAATAATGGGACCTTGAGGCATGACTTCTGGATCCAAGGTAGGCGTGACCACATCATCCCCTCTTCCTTTAAGTGATTTGTCCCAAAATCATTTTCATCCTCAAATGGTAATAAATCTGAGATGTTGAATGAAGCACATACGCTACCAAACTCACCGATCAACTCTAGTTTATATGCATTGTCATTTATCTTTTCCATAATTTGAAATGGACCATCTCCTCAGGGTAGTAGTTTAGACTTTATGGGATTTAGGAACCTTTCTTTTCTAAAGTGTACCCAAACCCAATCACCGACTTCAAAAGTTATCTTCTTTCTTCCCTTGTTTGTTTGATGCTCGTATTGTCTAGTTCTTCTTTCAATATTGTCCTTGACTTGTTGATTGAGTCGTTTAACAAATTCTTCTTTATCTATTCCATCTTTGTTCACTATTTGATCATAAGGTAAAGGAAGTAAGTCCAAATGAGTTAAAGGGTTAAAACCATACACTACCTCAAATGGAGAATATTTGGTTGCTGAATGAATTGTTCGATTGTAAGCAAACTCCATGTGTGGTAAGCATTCTTCCCAAGTTTTGATTTTTTTTTTGATGATGGATTTAAGTAATGTTGACAAAACTCTATTAACCAGTTTAGTTTGTCCATTTGTTTGAGGATGACATGTAGTAGAAAGAGCATTTTTGTGCCAATTTTGCTCTACAAAGTCCTCCAATAGTGGCTTAAGAATTTGACATCTCTATCTGACACAATGGTTTGAAGAAGTCCATGTAACCTTACTACTTCTCTGAAGAATAAATTTGCAACATAAATAGCATCATATGTCTTGTTGCATGGTATAAAGTGAGCAAAACTCCATAGAGATATCTACCCATGGCATGATTTGTATCGGCAAAGGCATGTACAATCCATGGGGCAAAACTCTTAATTTCGCCTTTCTACACACTAAGCACCTTTCACATGCCTTTTCAACGTACATTTTCATCTTTGGCCAAAAGAGGTGTTCTTTCAACATGCTAAGTGTCTTTTCAATGCCAAAGTGTCCCATAAGTCCCCCTTCATTTGTTTATTTGGTTAATAATTCTCTCATGGAACCTTGTGGGATGCAAAGTCTCCCTTCCTTGAAAAGATATCCAACATACTGGTAGTATTTATCATGAGCACCTGTTTCACATAACTTATACTTTTTTCCAAATTCCAAGTCAGTAGCATATTGTTCTTTAATGAATGAAAAACCAAGGAGTTTAGAATCCAAAGTGTTAAGTAAAACATACCTGCGTGAAAGAGCATCAGCCATAATGTTATCTTTTCCTTTCTTATAGTGGATGATATCAGGAAAAGACTCAAGGAATTCGACCCATTTGGCATGTCTCTTGTTAAGTTTGTGTTGTCCTTTGATATGATTTAAGGCTTCATGGTCAGTGTGTAAAACAAATTCCCTTGGTAACAAGTAATGCTGCCAAGTCTCCAATTCCTGAATGAGTGTATACATATTTTTGTCATATGTTGGATAGTTCAAGGTTGCACCATTTAGTTTCTCACTAAGGTAAGCTATTGGCTTCTCTTCTTGACTCTAAAAAAAACCAATTCCAATTCCAGAGGAATCACATTCAACTTCAAATGCCTTTTCAAAGTTTTTTAAGGCTAATAGTAGTGCCTTCGTCAAACAATCCTTGAGTTCTTTGAATGCTACATCTTAATAATCCCTGTTAAGGGGGCGGCAATAGAACTAAATTTTGGTACAAACCTCTTGTAAAAACTATCCAATCCATGGAATCTCCTAACTTTACTAACATTGATAGGTTTTTGCCACTCTTGAATTGCCTTAATCTTCTCTGGATTCACTGCTAATCCCTGTGAACTTACAATGAAGCCTAAGAAGGTAACTTGGTCGGTACAAAAAGCACACTTCTTGAGATTTCGTATAAGTGCTCTTCTCTCAAAGTGCTAAGAATAGATCTTAAATGTTCAACATGCTCGTTTTGGGACTTATTGTATATCAAAATGTCATCAAAATAAACAACACAAAACTTACCAATGTAAGGTCGAATGACATGGTTCATCAAACGCATAAAGGTGCTAGGGCATTAGTTAAGCCAAAAGGTATGACTAACCACTCATATAAACCTTTTTTAGTCTTGAATTCAGTTTTCCACTCGTCACCTTCCTTCATTCTAATCTGATGGTAGCCACTTTTCAAGTCAATTTTGGAGAAGATGATGGCTCCACTAAGTTCATCAAGTACATCATCCAATCGAGGTATAGGGTGTCTATATTTGATAGTGATTTGGTTCACATCCTTACAATCCATACACAATCTTCAAGTTCCATCTTTCTTTGGTACCAACAAAACTAGTACAACACAAGGACTTAAACTCTCTCGAATGTATCCTTTGTCTAGTAATTCTTGACTTCCTTTTGTAATTCCTTGTTTTCCTCGGGATTACTTCTGTACGTTGGTCTATTAGGAATGGTAGATCCTGGAATAAAATCAATTTGATTTTTAATTCCTCTAATCGGTGGTAAACCATATGGAATTTCTTCAGGGAACATGTCTGTAAATTCCTGTAAAATAGTATAGACAGAAGAAGGCAAGCCTTCTGGAGGGTTAGTAATTAGAAAAATTTCCTTATACATAAGTATAAGTATAGCTTTCTTTGTTGATAAATGTTTCCGAACATCTCCTCTACTGGCATATATGTTCATCTCCTGAGTGTGAACTTCTTTGGCCTTTTTTTCCTTCTCCCATTTTTCTATGCGTGACTTAAGGGTTACTTGACATTCATGAACTTGACTTGGAAGCATAGGCGCCAATATGATTTTATTTCCTTGATGTTAAAAGGAATACTCATTGGAAAACACATCATGAGTAGCCATCTTGTCAAATTACCAAGTTCGTCCTTATATAATGTGGCTTGCACTCATGGGCACCACATCACAAATAACTTAATCCTTGTATCTTCCAATTGAGAAAGGGACAATAACTTGTTTGGTTACCTTTGCTTCCCCCACATCATTGAGCTATTGAATTTTTTAAGGATGAGGATGCTTGGAAGTCTTTAGGCCCAACTTTTCCACCATGTGAGTGCTTGTTAATTTGTACAACTCCCTCTATTAATGATCACTACACAAACTTTATCTCCCACGTGACATTTTGTATGGAATATATTCTCTCTTTGTTCATCTTCTTGACTTTGAATGTTCAAAGTCCTTTTAACTACAAAGATGTTGGATGGAAGAGACATGTTAGCAAAATAAGAAAAGTAAATGTGTATAGGACCTTACCAAATAATGCTCTCACAAAGCATCACGAGTTCACTCTAAGGAAACTTGAATGTCACTCAATCTGCTCGTGTTTGCACTCTAGTACTTCAAGGCTTTTACTAGTCCTTTTCTAGTATCCCACACTCTAGCCTTTTTTCTCTCAATCTCTTTATCTCAAGTTCTAAGAAACTTTACTCAAAACTATACCAAGTAAAGTTTACTTGTTGTGCGTCGGCTGCAAATAGTTAGTAGGAATGGAAAGAAAAATATACTAAAAAGGGTGGCTTAGAAATAAGAAAAAAGAGAATAAAGGGGTTACTTGCACAAAGTCACTTCACAACCTTTTCTATCACCACAATCAATTTTAGATTCTTAATTTAAATGGCTTGGTGATGAGACTTGTTGTTAAGTGCTTCACTTTTCTTTCTTTTCTTTTTCTTCTTTTTGTTTTTCTGTTTTGAGTGCTTATAATTTTCTTTGCTGATTTTTGATTTATTTCACTTGCACTTCTTTTTGTATTTTTGTATTGTTATTATTGCACGTTGCTTCTTCCACCAAAGCTCTGAATACCGCTTGATGTAAGGTACTCCTATCTTTTTAATTGATTGTAGATCTAGGAAGGAAGCAAAACAACCTGCATAAGTGAATGGCTTAAATAGATGGTTTGGTGGTAAATGTAAATGTTAAATGGTAGGCTATTTATGTTATGAGAAATGGTAGCGGAAGTATGTTGTTATGGCTATGGTATGGGTGATGAAACAAAGGAAGATTGGTGAGGATAGTATCTTAGAAATGACCAAGGAAGAACCAGTGCTATAAAAAGTAAAGACCCAATCTTATAAATCTTTCTAAGGGGTGGTAACAAGAAGTTAGACCTACTATCTATAGAGAGATAAGAACCACAAGTATCAACAAAAAGGGATTGACGCCACAAGTAATTAAATTACTTTATAAGTTGATAAAAGTCACAAGAACTTAAGAAAAGAGAATAATCTCACTTGAAATTATAAGAAAGGTGTGTATACAAATGAATAGGACTAGCCTATTTATAGTTTTTGAAGGGACTTAGCCGAATGGATACATGGTGGTTCAACCAGCCCTTCTATCCCTCTAAAAATGACATAATTAATTAATAAAAATCATGAAAACATAGGTGCTGGTTCAGTTGGCATGGGGAGTCCTAATCCTTGGCCGAATAGTGCTTGAATTCCTTCACTTTGTCACAATTTTGGATGAGAAATGATGCTTGGTCGAATGGTCATGTGGCCATTCATCTTGGTGCCTAAATGGGGTCACACACATAGTACATGGCTTAGCTGGTCACAAGGCTTGCACATGGTTATCTAGGAAGCTTGTGGTGTAGCCTAATGCATGGGATAAAGACCAAGCATGTGCAGCAGCCTTGGGTATGAGTTGAGCTCTCTTCAAGCTTAAATGTGTCTAGCTAGCTAGCAAGGAAAGGGTTGGTGGTGAATGACCCTTTTAGTCGTGATCTCCCAAGCTTCATATCAGCATATTTAGCTATGTTCAGCTATAATGGATATCACTGTAAGCAACTTGTATTCAAATAGTCCAACTAGTTGAGATTACCTAGCCTTGAGCTCCTCCAGCTGAGTTGAGCTTTGCATTGTGCTCTATGAGATGCCATGATGTTTGTGAGCTGTATATGGTTCCCAAATACTCCACCAAGTTGTCCCAATGTGTGCCATGCTCCAATGTACCTACGTGTTCAAACAAAACAAGGTAATTTAATGGCATTGAGCTTGTATGATCTAATTATCTCGCTGTCGTGCATAATTATGACCTTGTAAGCTATGAATGCATGACATGAGCTAAGTATATCATTATATAATATATATATATATAAACCAATGTATAAGGTCTAAAAGCTAAAATGAATGCACATGAGCTATCAAATGAATGAATAAGCATGTTGTCTTTTTATGAATATAATGAAGCATGCTTAAATGAATGCAAGACTATTCTAACATACATAAGATATCAATGTGCATCAATTATAAATATGTGAATATGATAAGTTATTCTTTAGCTATTAAAACATTATACAACTTAACATTGGATGGTGTTTAGTTGTCAAATGAATTGAAAGTTTCAAGACACTTAGTTAAGAGTACTACACTGAATTATTTGGCCCTTGATCTAGTAATGAGACCTTGAGGCATGACTTCTGGATCCAGGGTAGGAATGACCACATCAGTAATTATAGACAAATTGACCAAGATGACTCATTTTATTCCAGTTCGAGTAGATTACTCGATGGATAGGTATGCAGAGTTAAGTTGTATATAAAAGAGATAGTTAGACTGCATGGAGTGCCTATATCAATAGTGTCAGATCAAGACCCAAGGTTTAGTTCAATGTTCTGGAAGTCGTTACATGAGGTATTGGGTAATCGATTGAACTTTAGCATAACTTTTCATCCCCAAATAAATGGGCAGTCCGAACGAACTATACAGATATTGGAGGATATACTAAGGGCATGTGTGATTGAGTTTAAAGGATCATGGGAATGGTATTTGCCTTTGAATGAATTTGCTTATAACAACATTTAATATTCAAGTATTAAGATGGCCCCGTTTGAAGCTTTGTATGGGAGGAAATGTCTAACACCATTAAATTGGTTCCAACTTATAGATCAAAATCTAATTGGCCCGTATTTGATGAAAGAAATGGAGGAGAAAGTAAATATTATATATATGATAATTTGAAGATAGACTCCAATCTACATAAATCTAATGCTGATTTGAAACGAAAAGAAATCGATTTTCAAGTGGGTGACAAAGTATTTATGAAGGTATTGCGATTTAGCCGAAAAGGAAAACTGAGTCGAGATTCATTGGACCTTATGAGATCTTTAAAAGGGTCGGACCAATAGCTTATCAATTAGTGTTGCCTCCGGATATGGACAAGATCCACACTGTTTTCCACGTATCAATGCTTAGAAGGTATAAATCAGATCCATCCCATATCATCACGTAGGAAGATATAGAAATACGACTAGATTTAACTTATGAGGAAGAACCAGTACGGATCTTGGCTAAGGAAAATAAGGAATTGCGCAACAAAAGGATTACATTAGTTAAAGTGCTCTGGTAGAATCATAAGGTAGAAGAAGCTACTTGGGAAAGAGATGAGGACATGAGGAAGCAATTTCCACACCTCTTCATTTCATGTACTTCTTTAAATTCGATGATGAATTTTTCGTAAGGGGGAGAATTATAATACCCCAAGAGTTAGGTCAGTGACTATTTTGAAAGACTTAAAAGGTTAAGGATTTAATTTAATAAATGTTAAAGTATAAGAAATTATTTGAGTAAGACGAATTAGTATGAAAAAAATGATTAAAGGGCATTTTAGTCATTTGGAATGAAATGAAATTAAAACTCATTTTCAAAGATTAGGGATTTAAGAAATATGGAAAGTTAAAGTTTAGTTAAGTTATGTGCTCCTCTTCTTCTTCCTTTTGGGGGTTGTGCTCTCCTCCATAGCAAAGGTCAAACTTCATTTAGCTAGTTCTTCTTTCCAATTCTGGTTTGCTCTTGTAACATTAAGTGTTCGGTAAGCCTAAGGAATGGTTAAAGAATATTAAAACTAAGAAGTGGAAGTTTTATTTGAGATTTAGGTAAATGGGGTTTTGAATGATATGTTGATATATTAGTTTTTATTAAGGATTATTAGTATATTTGACTTGTCAAATGAGTGAATAAGAGATTAGCAGCATTGGATATGATTAACAACATGTTAGAAAAAGTGGTACGATTCTTGAGTTGAGATGATCTTTGGAGATTTTAGAAGTTATAAGAGGCTAAATGAAGGAAAGTTAGTTGGGTTAAGTAAAGAAAGTTTAATAGTATTGTTGGAGATAAAAGTAAGAGATTTAATAGAAAGGTTAGTAAAAAATGGGCTGAAAAATGGCGATTCTGGGTAAGGTATCGATACTGATATAACTGTACCGATACTATAGGTTTAAATGGGTATAAATGCAATGAACAGTATTGGTACTGATTCAATTAGTATCGATATTGATAGGGTATCGATACTAAAAAGAAAGTATTGATAGCATGGATTCCAGAATGCCAAAATGGTATCGATACTAAAAGAGAGTATCGGTACCATAATATAGTAATATCGGTACTGAGAGAAAGATATTGATACCATGAATTACAGAATGTAGAAATGGTATCGATATTGAAAGAGGGTATCGGTACCATAGTATAGAAGTATCGATAACATGGTAGAGGTACAGATACTATTGAGCAAAGAATTATAAGATAGGCTGAAATTGTTAGAGAAATTAAAAATATAGTACTTTTGAGTATTATTAAAGTATAAATGTTAGATAATATTCTAACATCGATATGGTATGTGTACTAAATGGGTGCTTTGTAGATTATAACCAAGCTCCCGCGTCAAGCAAGAAAAAGGCCAAGGACAAAGTTGTCAAGTAGTTGGACATCACTACAGCATAGCAGGTGAGTGCATATAATGTAATTATATGGGTTGAGGGAGACTCGCAATAAGTCTACCTCAAATGTTTAAATTCATGTATGTTTACTTTATATTATATATGCTTATAATGTGTGTGGAACTGATATTATGAATGGTTTTCAGAGTAAGAACTGCTTTAAATAAAAGATTAATTGCCTAGTTGTGCATTTGACAGAAATGTGTCAAATATGCCAGTTAGATGAAAGGTTAAATGCCTTTTAGTAAAAGATTAATTGCTTAGTTGTGCATTTGACAGAAAGGTGTCAAATATGCCAGTTGGATGAAAGGTTAAATGCCTTTGAGTAAAATATTAATTGCCTAGTTGTGCATTTGACAGAAATATGTCAAATATGCAAGTTAGATGAAAGATTAAATGCCTTTGACTAAAAGATTAATTGCCTAGTTGTGCATTTGACAGAACGGTGTCAAATATTCCAGTTAGATGAAAGGTTAAATGCCTTTGAGTAAATGATTAATTGTCTAGCTTTGCATTTGACAAAAAGGTGTAAATTATGCCAATTAGATGAAAAGTTAAATGCCTTTGATTAAAAGATTAATTGCCTAGTTGTGCATTTGCCATAAAGGTGTCAATCATGTCAGTTATATGAAAGGCTAAATGCCTTTGAGTTAAAGATTAAAAGCCTAGTTGTGCATTTGGCATAAATGTGTCAATCATGCAAGTTAGAAGAAAGGTTAAATGCCTTTGGGTAAAAAGACTAAATGTTTAATAGTGCATTTTGACATAAACGGTTCTATTTATTGATTTGACAAAAAGGATTGTAAAGGAATCCCATAAAGTAAACAATTTATCATGTCTTTATAGTCAGGACATACTTATGAATAAATTGTAATTCTTTTACAAGGTTATGCATCACTAAGTAAATACTTGATGTGTTTTGATTTCACGCGTAGGTAACCATCAAAGATTTACCGAGTAAAAAGTGCAACAACAATAGCTTTCACCAATTAAAGGTTGACTCGTCAGTAGCATTGGGACAATCTTATTCATTTCGAAAACTTAGCTATCATATAATTGAATTTAAGAAAATATTTTGTAATGTATTTAAAGTGATAGTTTTAGTAATATGTTACTATGAATGTTATAGTATTGTGTGGTTTTTAAAATTTGAAACAAAATTTTACGGGTTTTTAAATGAAAAAAAATGTTTTAAAAAGTGATGTGACATTTGTATCTGTACGGAAAGGTATACGGGAGATGGGTGTTACACTGAGAGCCTACCCATTAAAGTTTATCGAGGCCTCGGAGCCTACCCAAGGGTCACCTTAGGTCCGTAAGTAATTACCTGCTTGATCAGAGCTGAACCTCTATACTCCATCTTACCAAGATAGTGTCCCAATAAAACAGTCCATGTAGTAACTAGTAGATCTCATGATCCATAAATCAGGAATGATTCTATTTTCCAGTGAAAACAGGAAACCAGATAACACATTTCAGGTCACCATAGTTAATAAACTAGTAGATTCCATGATCCATAAATCAGGAACGGTTATATTTTCCAGTGAAAAAAGTAATCAGAGGACACGTATCATGTAGCCATTTTTAGTTAAAAATAAATCAAAACATCAATAAATCTGAAATTAAAAAAATCATTTTATAAACAAGTAAAACATTTACATGTCATATAAGGAACACATTAGAGGATCTAGATATTCTTTAGAGCTACTTAGTGATCAGGAAGGTATTCATAATCTTTTGTATCAGAGTTACTTAAGATTTCAAGTATGACAGGAGTGATTCCATTATTCAAACAAACATGGGTATTTCAGACATTTTGATTCTTGGAGAATTCTCAGTAATTTAACTCAATAAGGATAGAGTGATGATTTGTGGTATTCAAGATTATGTATTGAATTATAATGATTTTGATTTCGATTAAACTATAAATCCCAATACTGCGATACTTCACTATTATTCACTTCTTAATACTGACTGCACCAGTTGATCTGATAAATATCAGAGGAATCCTTGATCAGTTCTTGAGGAGACGAATATGTATTATGTTGTTATTTATTTCATTTTCACGTTGTAATAGTATCCAAAATGTCTGATGATCGCTTGGGTCGTGCTCCATAAACTTTAGAGGCAGTACATCAATTAGGTTCATCGTTGTTCCCATAGTCTATCCAAAGACATCCACTTAATTTAAGTCATAAAGGTATTTATGTCATCTTAGTATTTGAGGTTATTTTAGTCATTTGGGGTCCAGACACATTAGTTATTTCAAAACTTGAAGATAATCCATCATTTAAATACTTCAGTGACATGTTGTACTTCCAGTAATCTAGTCCTCAAACGATCATTCAAACACAAGGAGATTGTCGTATTAAGAATTTCCAAATGTATAATTTTATTTTTGGAGTTTTTAAAATAGATCAGGAATTTAATCGGTGATTCCCATGTTAAGTGAATCAAAATATGAGTTCTTAGGTCATCTCTATTATTATAGCCATCCATAATCCTTTTTACATTTTAAGGGTATTATCGTCACTCCATTCAATTCTATCAGTAAAATTACTTCTGATAAATTAGACTTCAAAGTATTCTAGTTCTTTTAGAGTTCAGGGTATTAGTCATTGAACATTGAAGGCTATTTTAGTTACTGCGTAACTAGAGGACATTTCAAAAATTCAGGTCAACCCAAACATATGTACTTTTTCTGATAATTTGGTTAATATATCTGTTAAGCATTATTTTTTGCACTTAGGGGTAATCATGGTCTTTTTTACGGTGTAAGGGCATTTTTGTCAAATTATAATTCAAGGTTATTCCAATCTTTTCCTTCCATCCAATATTTCCATTTAATTCCATTTTTGTGAATAATTCAAACAAATATAATACTTCCAATATTTTAGTCTTTAGATGCTTGTTGATAATCAACAATTATAGGTCTTCTACCTTCTCAAATATTAGGATCCGATTATCAGTGACTATCTAAGCAGATCGTGAATTTAACATATGAAATAGTGATTTATCAAATTAAAAATACAAATTCTCAAGGTACTTTCGCTCTCAGGTCAGTCCATGTCATTTTTACCCCATATGGCAATTTTATAATTTATAATTAGGTGATTTCGGTATTAAGCCTTTTAATGAAAATAATTAGAATTTTAATAATTATAAAGTTATTTACTCTACAGACTAATCCCATCACTTGAAATTAATTCTTATCAGTCTTTCAATTCCTTTATGTATTTAAATCAAATCTTAACCAATTTATCACTTAAATTTGTATTCGGTTGGAGTCCATCCATAATCAAACATGCATAATTTACCAATCATATATGGATTTATTCATTATCAACATGTTCCACAATGCATGAAAAGAGGTAGTAAAATATTAACTCAATTTTCATGCTCTACCGATCGAACATTTAAACTTCATTCGATCACTCTCGAACTTGAATCCAATGTTCAATAATTTCTAGGACACATAACAAATAAATTTATGTTAAAAACTGAACTTAATCGAAAAATCAAATTGAATTCAAAAATAAAATACTAAAAAATGGCTTACCGAGTGCAAATTTGGTAAAACAAACTTCGGATTCGAACTCAGGACATCGAAAAACATAAAATATAACTTTTCAAAAATTTTAACCTTTCGGTCAAAGCCAAAGGGTTGACTCGGATGAGTTTACTCAGTTTGGGTTAACCTAGTTCAGTCCGAGTCGACTCAGACTGGGTTGACTCAGTTGGGTCAAACAGACCCGATTCAGGCTGGTTCGGTCCACCTGGACTGTTTCTAGAAGAAACTATGGCTGAGGATGAGCCCCACGCGCGTGCGGCGACTATAACGAGTCGAGGGACGACTGCAATTTACTTATACAGTTTCCATTAAAAAAATAAAAATCAAAATGTAACCAAACATCAACAAAAACCATGCCAAAACTAAAAGAAAATTAACCAAACTATAAACTCGAGATTACCCGCACCGTTAATGAGGAAAATGCGACGAAAGAGTGACACAAGGGTTGGGTTTGGAGCAAAAGATGATGGTGAGTCTAATGGTAGCGGCGATGACACCAACGGAGCTTGAGACCGATCTAAAACAGCTTAAAATTGAATGGTGATTTACTTTTATTTTCCGATAAAGTTCGACGAGTTCTCCAAATCGTATGACGGTGGTTCATGGGGCATGATCAGTAGGGATTTGATCAGTCTGAGACGACACTTGAACCGAAATCGATGGTGATTGAATTTTATTTTAAAGGATTTGAATGGTTACTCCCAATTTCATGATGAACGACGATCGAAATGGGTATTTTATGATCGGGGTTAGTGTCGTAAGGTGACATCGGAGCTCCTAGTGGTGGTAGTGCACTTCACGGAGATCGTACGATGACAGACTGACGTAATGATGAAGTTGAAATGGTAGGTTATGGTTTGATGAACACAAAGGAGGCTTTCTATTTTTTTTTACTAATCAAGAAATATGGGTAAAATCAGGGTTCAAATCCTTACACTTTCTTAAGTACTTGAATATTAATATATTATTTCAAAAACTCATATTTTAGTCCTCAAATTAATATACTTCAATCAAATAATTAAAAATTAATATTTTTATGGTGTGACAAGTTTAATAAAGGTAAGAATTGATTTGCAGTATTTCAGATTTCAAGTGTCTTATCCAACTTCCAAATCCATTCGAACTGATCAAATCCCAATAATATGGTACCTACCGAGTTTGTGGGTAGAGTAACAAATATTCACTTATTAGTACTAATTACGTTATAGAGCTAGTTGAGCTGAGCTGAGCACTTTCAGAATTTTCCTCGAATGAACCTCGAGGATACGAACATGTATTCAGTTATTTCATGACTTGGGGTTACCTTAGGTCATTTAAACTATTGGGGCATTTTGGTCATTTTACAGTTCAAGGGTATTCAATCATTTTCTTCGATTCAAGTGTATGAATCATTTTAATAATTTATTTATCAAGTGGTTTTATCCAAAAACCAAAAATTCTAAATCTTTTACCATCTTGAAGGTTAAAAATCAATTATCCATGTTTTCTAAATAAAACTAGCATTTTCCATTTACATCAGTAGTTTCACGGGATCAATGTCTTTTCGAAGTTATTTTTTCACTTCCAGGGACAATTATTATCGTTTTACAATATAAGGGTATTTTCATAATTTTACCCCATAATGATATTTTCATAATTTTACCTCATAAGGGTATTTTCATAATTTTACATATCAAAAGTATTGTCATAATTTTTCATCCAAGTACCTTTGCCATTTAACCCTTAAAGAGATAAATCAACATTTACAGATCTTGATGTTGATTGCTTTACCATTTAATCACAAAGCTTGTAATTTAATTTCTATCGGCCTTCCAATTTCTTATACGAGTCATCTAAGTCATATTTAGTTTACTAACTTTACACCATATCCAATTCGAGTCCATTAATGATTAACTATACGTAAATGATCAATAATATTTATTCATGCAACCCATACCAATATGTTCTTAAAGCATGCAATAAAGTAGTAATGTATTACCTCGATTTACAAGCCATATCGATCAACCATTTAAACTCTATTTGATCACCCTCGAAGTTTAATTCCACATCCCATAATGTCTCGGATACATAGCAAACGGATTTACGTCAGAAACTGAACTTAATCGAAAAACCAAATTGAATCCGAAGATAAAACACTGAAAAATGGCTTACCGAGTATGAATTTGGAAAAACACACTTCAGAATCGGACTCCTTACGTCGATAAACTTAAAATATGATTTTTCAAAAAAATTAATTTTCTGTCAAATTCAACGGTCGACTATGGTCAAAGTAAACGAGTTGAGTCGAGTTGACTCAGTTCGGGTCAAGGCCTGGTTCAGACCTAGTTGGCCGATTTGGGATGGTACTGACTGGACCAATTCTAGAAGGTTTTTAGGGCAGGAAAAAAAGCCCCACGCACATGCAATGGTGTGTGGCGACGTGTGATGACGACGACGGGTCAAGGAACGACAACCGAGCACTCTGATGGCATCCAACAACAATTAAAATACTATACAACTTGAACATCAACCAAAAATCACAATAATTAACTGAAATAAAAGCATTTGGAGGCTCACCCACGACAGACGGACGTAACGACGACGACAGACGATGAACCCAGTTGGGTTTTGATCGTAACTGACTCGGGAACATAATGTTGGGGGCGATGAGGCACGACGATGACTGAGGTGACTGGAATCACCCAAAAAAATTGAAAAATGGTGTGCGGTTTTCGGTGGTGATTCAAGCGTCGATTCGCTTCGATCGACATCGAATCATGCTATGGTGAGGCTTGGGTTTTGGTCGCCAGTAATCGGCGAGTCAGCCGAGGGTTATGGCGTGCTCTAATGATGGCTGAACGATGCTGATTTGATGACTGACCGCGATGGCTAGTGTTTGTTTAATTGGAGCCGATTCACGAACACACTGGGAAATAGAAAAATTAAGAGATTAGTCTCTGAACTTCCTAAACTATCGAAATTAGCCTAAAAAGTTTCAGAAACTTGCACCTTAGCCCTTAAAATCAAATAATTTATTCAATAAATTTATATTGAAAATCAGGGGCGTGACACAAATAGTTAAAATAAAAGATAAAATGATTGTGAAAAAAAGAAACAACTAAACCAGTAAAAATACGAACACCTCCAAAGAATTTTTTTAAAAAAAGTTTAAAGATGCCGATCGATGGCGATGTAGACAGTGCAAGTAACTGTGAAGGTCGAGGAAATCTGAGGAAGGCATGGCAAGAAAGAAATAAGAGGAAAAATTATGGATTATGGATTTGATAGGTTTTCTTGATAAGACCTTCAAAACATTGAGTTTGATTTCATTTGGTTTCATAAAACCACTGAAAAAAATATGTCAATTTAATTTTTTTTTAAATATAAATAATATATTTTTAGTTTCAAAATCAAATCTCATAACTTTAAAATAGTTGATTTTTAAACAAATAGTTTGGGTGCATAAATTTAAAATAAGTATTATATTTGTTTACTCGATACATAAATTTAAAATAAGTATTATTATAAGATAAATAATTAATAACATATTAAATTGTATGTAATTAAAATTCTATTAAATGTAATATTAATTATTTAATTAAAATATCATAAACAAGAATTGCACAACGTACGAAGAAACACAGATCACCTATTCCCATGCACCCAAACTATTTTCTTATCGATCTCACATATATTATCAACAACACTATAAAAAAATACAAGTAAATTGAATCAAATTGAGTGACCAAAACATAACAAAAACTTAAGTTTAGTGATGATTTTGAAGAAAAAAAAGTTGGGTGACTCAAACAAAACCGCATAAATAGCTGAGTGACTAAATATGTAATTTACCTATGTGTTGTGTGATAGAGTTAACAATTTGGGGTAAATGAGGTAATAATTTAAACTTTAGGGAGGCAAAACGTCCCGAAAAATACTTTAAGGGGCAACTCAGTATAAATGGTATAGTTTATGGGCAGTGGTGCATTTAAGCCTATATTATTATTTAGGGTAAACTACATGTTTAGTTCTTAAACTATCAATTTTGTTCTGTTTAGTACCTAAGCTTTCAATATTTTCAAAACCATACCTAATGTTTAGTTTTTATTTCATTTTAGTACCCCATTAAAAACTTAACGGCAAAGCTCACGTGGAATATTTAAAATTATTATTTATATTATTATTTAATTAATTTTATTCAACTAATAAGATGATGACACATGTAACCACCTTATTAGAAATATAACAAAGGAAAAATCTCCTTAAGTGAGACACTACCACTGATCAAACCTAGGCATCTTTGGAGGAAGAATGAACATCCAACCATCTAATCTAAGAATAACATTGGTATAAATTTGCCAAAGTATATAATTAATTTATATTAAACTATCACTATAAAATAAAAGAAATTCATTAGATCTATGAATTGAACTTAAAATATCTCACAAAATATTTAAACATATAACCAATAAATCATATTAAGAATTGATTTAATGCATAATAATATTGTTATTTAACTTATAAAAATATTAAATTAAAATTAAATAATTTCTCATTTTCTTTAGAAATAGAAAAATAATTAAATAACTATTTAAAATTACTATTGATATTTATCTATTTAAGTAATTAATTATTAATATCAAGTTAAAATTATTATAATTTCAAAAATAATTTTCATAAATAATTAAAATTTTATAATTTATAATTAAGTTTTAAATATTAAATAAATATAAATACTTTTTTATTTTTATTTATTAATTTTTTATTTAAATTTTAAATGATTAAATATATATAATTTTAAACTACTTATTATATAATATAATTTTTTAATATTTATTAATTTTTAAAATAATTTAAAACTTGTATTCTATCATAAATTTAATTTTTAAAATAAATTAATATTAATTTAATAAAATTTATAAATAATTATTTAACTATTTTTTATTTTAAATTGAAATGACAAATTATTTAATTTTAATTTAATATTTTTATAAGTTAAATAATAATTTTACTATTTATTGGTTAAATGTTCGAATAGTTTTGTGAGATTTCTTAAGTTCAAATCAATAATCATAGATCTGACAAATTTCCTTTATTTTATAGTAATAGTTTAATATAAGGTAAATATATGCTTTGGCGAATTAATATCAATGTTATGCTTAGCCTAGATGATTGGGCACTCATTCTTCCTCCAAGGATGCCCAAGTTTCAATTCTTGGCAATGTTTCAGCTAAGAAATTTTTTCCTTTCTTATATTAGTTTAATAAAATTAATTAAATAATAATTTAAAAATTAAGAAATCTATTTTAAATACTTTATCTCTACTGTTAAGTTTTAAATGGCGGGATACTAAAATGAAATAAAAATTAAACGTTAGGCATAGTTTTGAAAAATTTGAAAGTTTAAGTATTAAAACAGATCAAAATTGATAGTTTAGGTACTAAATGTGTAATTTAACTTATTATTTTAAATAGTAATAAGTAAGATATGGGTTAAACAATGAAAACATCAAAATTTATTTTATTGTGGTCTTGAATTTCGTATGCTTTCATAAGAAAATAATTATAATTACTTTTGAGATTTTTAATAAAATATGTGTATAAGATGGGATGTAAAGAAAAGTGAATGCTTAGTGTCGACACTTTTTTTCACCCGAAATATTATTATTAATATTATTATTATTATTATTATTATTATGTTGCAGGCCAATCATACAAGCCCAAATTACTAACTCAACTGGGTCTAGTTACACCCTAAGACCCTAGGCCCAACAGGAACAAACCCAATTCTAGCAACCCATACCTAAAGCCCAGCAAATAACTCGACCCAATCAGGCCACCAACTCAAGACCCGAGCCCAGCCACCTGACCCGATTAGATTACATCAACCCGGTTGGCCACCAACTACCCTGCCATGCCCATGTGAAACATCAACACACCACCAAATGAGCACGCCACCACCTTACCCTGCCAGCAGCCCATCCCCTGCAACACAACCATCACCTCATCACCAATGTATCAAGCAAAGTCAGATTTTTTTAAAAAACTAACACCTACTGAAAATGAGTATAAAACCCGATTCAAGGAATGTAAAAAGAGCCCTCCCTTTTGGATTTTTTGAGAGAAAACAAAGCAATAATATCAAAAAAAGTTTGAGATATTTTTTCGGTTTTATTTGATTTTTTCTTTGTATTTTCTGTAGATTTCAAAAAAAAAATTTAAATAAAAATTGAAGCTTGCATGTAACCTAAATAGGGGAAAGGGGTTAGATCCATTACCCTAGGAGGAGTTCAAACCAGGGCCGGTTTTGTTGTCGCTGGAGATAGAGGGAGTCAAACGGTCAAGTTATTTTGAGAGGCCTTTAGGGAGTTTGTAGGGGTTTTAGCCTAGATTAGTGGTCTAAGGAGGTAGATCTAGGCTTTTGGGTGTTTTGGGTTGATTTGAGGATTTCGAGCGCCGCACCTGACAGCCGGAGCGGTGACTGGCCTGCAGTAGAAGAGAATGCACGGCGGCCGATAATAGGTCGGCCGAATTTAGGTGAGAGAGAAGAGAGTCTCTCTCCAAATTTTTTTCAAAACATGGTTCAAATGAAAAAAAAGAATAAGTAGTATATATAGATAAAATTTTTGGGTAAAATTTCTCTTAAGTCTCCCAACGTTTAGCGCCTTTTTACAAAATGGTCACCTTTAGGGACCAAACTTGAAATTTGTCCTTTTTATGTGTATTGTATAATTTTTGGTTTAATTTCTATTTAGTCCCCCTAGTTTAGCCGTTTGTTTGCATGTTAGTCACTGTAAGGACTATTTTTGTGATTTACCAACTTTTACGCTTTTTATTTTTTGATTTAAATTCCATTTAGTCCCTATATTTATTTTTTATAATTTTTTGCATGTTTTTTTTCATTTTTACATGTATATTTGGATGTTTCCTTTATTTATTAATATGTGTGTACCGATTTGGCTAATTTCTCTCAGTACCTCTTGAATTTGTAGATAGAAATAAAATTGGAATTCCATCTCTTAGATCTTAATATTTTCTATATGTATACTTAAATATTTGTGCTAATTACATCAATTACATATCAGATTATTATTGAATATATTCTTTATGGTATATAAAACCGTTGAATTGAGATTACTTGCCATACATGGATTTGTATACATTTAAGTTCGGTGTTATGTGATTATAGTTAATTATAATACTAAATGTGTTTATATATGGCTTTGTGTACTTTACGTATATATGGTATATTTATAGATGTTAGGTGTATCCCATAGATGGATTTTGTATTTTAGGAGAGGTTGTGACCTGTACATATATGCATTATTCTAATTATGGTAATATGTAAATATAAATACTATACACGTAAACATGTTTTTTTTAGGTTTACATTAAATATGTAATTACCAAATAGGCTCACATTCCATTCATTTTAGAATCATGTTAGCATTTACACTCATTTCCTTTAATATATGACCATTAAAAATTTCTCCATATTTACGTGAATATTTACTTCATTATAATATATAGCATTAATTGCATAGTATATATATATATATATGTTTATACCATATATACGTTTGTATTAATTGCATAGAATTAAATATTTTTTTATATTGTTTTATATGTAAGTTATTTGTTCCTTCATTTATACGTATATTGAAGCATTAATTCATAAATAGATTTTGACATAAACATTACTTGACTCGAATAAAAAATAATTTAACTAAGGGAATATCCGTTTATTTTGAGATTAGGGGAAGTGATTGTCTTAAAGAATAAGAGGTCACTTTTAATAGTCTTAAAATAAAAGGGTATTCCATCAAGAGAAACCCTAAAAATTATTACATTTAAAATTTGGGGATTGGAAAAAGATCATGTTCTTTAAATTAAATTTATAGAGAAAAGACTATTAGATCGAATCTAAGGTCTCGTCTCGAGATATTTAAATATTTGAACATCATTATTCTCATTAAATATCGGTAAAGCAAATAATTAATTACTTGTTGGTTATTTTTTTATTTGTTTTATTTTTTTGCATGTGTTTTCCGATAGATTTTCAAAACAATAACATTCTAATTGAAATTGAGAATATTATTACCTTTTCATTTCGGTCCGATTGATAAATGACTGCTTTAAGGTACGAGATGTCATTTATTCTCGATTGGGAATTATTAGATATTATCGTTTTAATTCGAATCATTATGTAATTTTAAGACGAAATAGTAATATCTTTTTATTTCAATTCGGGGTAATAAATGACTATTTTAATGCACAAGAGGTCCTTTATTCTCGATTGGAAAGAATTAGATATTATCATTTTCACTATTAAATATTTTTGGGTGTTATTATTTTGAAATTGGTAATGAACTTTAGAATGCAATTTTAATATTTCTTTATTTCAATTGGAGTAAGAATCGGTTGCTTCAAGGTATGAGAGATCGATTCTTCTCGATAGGAAATAATTAAATATTCTTATGTTTCATCTGAAAATTTAAATAACGTTATTTTAGGGGATCTTAAATTAAATTACACTCGAACTCGTAAATTCTATTGCAAATACAATTAATTAATCGACTAGGTACCGATTTAGGGTGTTGTAGGGTGCTAATCCTTCCCCAGACATAACTGACTCCCGAACTCAAATTTTGGTAACGCATACTGCAAGTTTATCGTATTAGTAAAAATTAATATTTTATTAAAATGGAAAAAAAAATTTGGGTGCCAAATCACACCCTAATCAAAGATTGATGGCGACTCCTCGACCCAGATTTTATCACTAACTGACCCTCTAAATATTATTTTCGAAATGGAACCCCTTTCCCCCTCCAGAAAAAAATCGTTTGGACAGCTTGGTAACTCTACTGAGGACCTTTTTTAGAGAGTCAGGCCATTTGTCGATTAATTAATTGTCTTTGCAAAAAAATTACAAGTTCGCTTTAATTTGGTTTTTGATCCCTTGTTTGGCTTAAATAAGTGTTCGTAATTTAATTATCCACTAAATAGTTGTACTGATCTGTTTGCTAACATTTTCAGAGTAAATAATTGTTCAGGGTTTTGAGTTTTCTATTCAGTGTTGTTTACTTTGTTTTCGCTTTTCCTCACACACTGCATAGTTTCATTTGCATAACATGAGCTAAAACCCGATCCGTACTATTTAAGTAAGATTGACAAGCTACTCCCTTGTGTGGTTTTCACCTCTGTACGAGATAGTGAATCGCTCTTGGGGCTCACGCCTTATGGTCCTCATGATTATTTTCACCTCCGTATAGACATAAGGAGGTGTGTCCCCTCATATTGAACTCGGTCTGAAAGCCTGTGATGGGCAAGGATTGAGGGTTCGACAGTCCAATTGAGTACTGACAAGGACAATTCGAGGACCTCTTACTTTAGAACCAAACCCATCATGTCTTAAGGTTAGAACCTAGATAGAGCCTTACCTAGATCATAAGAATCCAGGATGGAGAGTACACAAGAAAAAGCATGTTTGAGCCTTTTAATTGTTCTAGAGTAATTCTGATTCCTGAATAAATGTATGCGAACTAGAGATCATGCGGTTAGGTTTAATTTCTCGAATAAGCATTCGAACTATATGGCATAAGGTTAGGATTTTCTTAAAACAAAGTATATGGGTAGAAATCCTGTTTGGGTTAAGATCTACTAAAGCATGATTGGGTAGGCAACATGTGGGGTAGGTTTTATCGAGAAATCAAATTATATCTGATTAATCCATTTATGATTACTAACCATTTTTATCTTGTCCTTTTATTTAATTTTGTTACCATTTTTCATTGCATTATTCATTCCATGGGGTTGAACCTTGAAACGATTTCCATATAAAAGCCTAATAATATGGAACGAAGGATTCGAAAAGAGGTAGAAAATAATGCAGACGTTCTGAGATGCTCCGAGTAGTCCCAGCTAACAAATGGAGGCGGTTTGTAGACTAGCTGCGATCTAACTTGGTACACACATCAATGACCATCAAAATGACCTCATCACGAGCTACCTATAGCATGCTCAAGGAGTGGCACAGCACTTGATTGGATCCCAAGACTGAAGAAGCTCAGAAGATTTTAGATTTACTGGGGCACATTCAGCAACTAGGAGAGATAACTCAGATTTATCTGTGATATATTTAAGCCTTGTAACCAAATTTCGTTTCTAATATAAAAAGTTGTTCTAAGGAATCGTTCCAGAATCAATACCTTGCATTGCATTGTATCAACATTGCATTTACTTTTCGCACTGCATTTTATTCATTAATAGTCATTTTTTCATATTCATTAATAAAGTATAAATATTAATAAAATGATAATGTGACAGAGTTTCTGAAAGCCAATTGGAGTTCTTAGGGCGTGTTTCTATAAAATATAAAAAGCAATGAATGAGATATTATTGTGTGTTGGTAGGATCGATAGAATCCTTGAGCAACTCGTAAAGTCCCATCAAGAGATGATCGATCAAGAAAAAAGGTTCCGGAATAAGTCAACAGAACATATGACCAAATTAATAGAGATGGTGAATGTTGTGATCCATGGAGAGAAGCCACTTGAGAATCCCACTGTAAAGGCTTTGAATAGGATTATGAATGTCAGTGGTGGAGTCGAAATGACAATGATAGGTGATCGATAACCTATTAAAGAGTAAGATATCTCAAGCCAACTCTAAAAATCAGATGTGGCCGTAGAGGGCCCCACTAGACCAATAATGAATGAAGAAGATAAGCTTTACTCAAAGAGGAGGGCATATAAGAGGATCAAATACTGATCAAGAAAGCTAAGAATGATCAATATCTCATGATGAGATGTTCTAACCCCTTACAATCATCCAGTGAAGACAACCACTTTCTATATCTAAATCCATCACTAAGTAGCCTCTCGTTAGGGGGAGTAGATGAGAAGAAAAAGAAAGTGCAAGGTTATCAGTTCCCTCCCTTCCACTTTTCATGTGAAAAAGTGCATTAAAAAATGCTCATAACCGGATTGATTACACCGCGATGTGTCCAGCCACAGTGACCTCCGAATGAGAAGTGGACCTATAAGGAGGTTTCTTGGATAACCAGACTGAAACCCCAGATTGATCAACTAAGGTTCTTGATAGCCTTGAGGCAAAGTTCTAGGTAGAGAAAGCAATTCAAAGGTGTAAGGTAGAAGAGAAAGGGGTTAAAGTTCAATACTCATAAATCGTTGCTCCAACAGAGATTACTATAATCAAATCCGGTGAAGGGCATGTGGCATGAGAGAATTGAGAAGAAAATCCAAGCAAAAGGTCTCCCGTGGATGTAATCCAAGACTGGCCCACATGTTTAAGAACGATTTGGGCAGATGTAACCCTAGAAACTCCTTAAACACCTGTATTAGATTTCTTGATGGCAAGTGGGGCTTTGGACAGTCTATATAGTCTGACGAATACTCCACCAATCATAGCTGCAATAAATGCTCAAAACTGGGCAAAAACTATCATCACCAAGGAGAATCATTTTGGATCTAAATTTGGGCCTAATTTCCAACTAGAGAAAAAAAGGCTGAAGAGGCAAGAAGAAGAGAAAGAGATCAACTTGAAAGGGGACGATAGTCTTTTGGAGTATATGAAAAATACTTTCCAGTTTGGGAATGTTAATGTTGAACCAAAATTGGTGGATGTAACTGATGAAGAAGATCCAATGGAGGATCCAGAGTTGCAAGATGTTTAAAGATGACGGGAATTAAAATATGTGATTGGTATATGACTTTGTTTCCCATCGAACAATCAAACTACAAAGGATCTTCTTGTAGTTTTTAGATGAAGTTTAGAGTAATATTCAGAATTAACCCTTATGCTTTTGCCCGCGAGCATTAAGGAATTGTTTGTGAGGGATGCTATGTTAATTATACTTTCTGCAATTAAAGATGATTTCGTTAATTTCTCAAGTGGTAATCATTTTATACATTTTCACATTCTTTTTCATTCTTTACATTCTTTATAATTTTTGACACTTCTATTATTAGTATTCTTTCGTTCATCCCATAAAAACGTCTATTACTTTTTTGAATGTATATTCGTTCCAAAATTTCTTTGCAGGTGTCTCAATCGTTAATAACATGAATGTTTCTGAATTCCAATCGTGAGATAAATTTTGAGCAGCCTGTGTTTAGTAGAAACCTATGAGTGCAAAATTAAGGTAGAATATGAGGTTTCTAACAGATTATTGAGGTTGATGGAAAAGCAAGGTAAGTCTTATCTCACAGACAATAAGTCAAGATTCTGAGTCTGAGAATGAATGAGAAAGGAGATAGTTAAAGATTTACAATACTTTGTCAAGAATTGATGAGGCTGCTTTAAGTTGTAAAAATCATCTTTCCCTGGTATTATCAAGCATATCAGGATTGTATATAGAGGTTGTAGTACAAGTTCGTGATAGATTACCGATCCTCTATTTGACAGCCTTTAAACATTCATTGAGATGTAGAAGTGGAGACTCATCCAGTACTGGGGCAAGAAGCTCATCAATTATGAGGCCCAATAATCGTTGATCCAAAAGTTATGATGTGCTCAAAGGCTCAGACAGTACATGTTTCCATACTACTTGGTGAAAATCCAAACTTGTTCCTCTAAAGTACTTGATGGGGTCAACAGCCTTAACGCTGACAAATATTGTTTAACACCATATATGTGAACCTAAAAAGCATTAAAAGAAAGTGCCAAAATAGATTTTATGACTAGTAGTGCGTCTGATGATTATGAGTCCCTGTTGTGCATATCCACTATGGAAGAAATTGAATCAGATGAAAAATCTTGAGAGCTTTATTCTGATGAGGCATCTAATGCTTCAGGATGAGGAATTAGGACAATGCTAATTTCTCCAAAAAAACATATATTATCCTCTTACCAGTAGATTAGATTTCTTCAGCACTAATAGTATGATAGAATTTGAGGTTTGTGCTATGAGGATAAAAGCAGTCATATAAAGAATGATTGAGATTATGAAGGGAGAGTAATGAGAACTGTCATAAGAAATTATCCTTCATCATGTATTCATGTCAAACATTAGTATGTACTCAGACAAGGGACAATGCTACTTCTGTTTAGTCTTACTCACTGTGATTGAGATTACGTTACTACAAGTTCTGACAAAGATAGAGATAAGATCAAGATGAACGAGCCCAAGCTCAGGACGATCATTTCAACATCATTGAAGAAAATTAGTCAGAAGATATTTTCCATGGACAGATGTGTCAGAAGCAAACGAAGCAAGCTTTAAAATTTTGATAGGGTGATCTGGTGATTGAAAAGATTTTGTCAATTCATAAGGATTCCTGTAAGAAATAGGTGTCTATGGGAGCAAAGACCATTTATTATCAATAAGGCCTTTTCTAGAGAAGCATTATTTTTATAGAGATTGATGAAGATAAATTGAGTGGCCTAGTAATTTTGATTATAATTTAGAAACACCACACTCGAAAAGAAATGAAAAATAGACAAAATAGAAAAATAAAAAATAAAAAATAAAAAAGGAAATAGGAAAAAAAAAAAAAAAAAAAAAAAAAAAAAAAGAAAAAAAAAGGAAAAAAAAAAAAAAAAAAAAAAAGGAAAAAAAGAAAAAAAAAAGGAATAAAAGGAAAAAAAAAGGGAAAAAGAGAAAAAAGAGAAAAAGAAAGAAAAAAGAATAAGGGAAATTGAAAAAGGGCTAAAGACAAGAATCCACAAAGATCGTTTTAAAGGCAAATGAAAGATTTGAGGTGAAAATCCGAGAGGACAGCTCGAACACATTTTGATAGGCATCAGGCAAGTGAAACACCCACATGAGTATGATATTTTGAGAGGGACTTCACATCTATAAATATTTTGGCAATATTTGTGTTCTTCTAGACAGAAGCTTACCTTAGTGCTCCAAATTATATCAATTCGATTGGTTCAGGAACATTCATGCTAGTGATGCTTGAGGCATTTGACTTTAGTTCTTGATTTTTATCCTTTCCCTGATTTCCATTACTTTGTAAAAATTCCAATTTCCTCATTTCAATCCAATTTCCTCATTTCAAGCCCCAACTTTGTTCATTTGCAAGAGTCTTATAAGTAGATTAACATACTTCAAAAGAAAACAAAAATATTTATTGGTATTACTTTAAACTGATCTTTTAAAGTGCATGGAATCTGAAGTAGCCCAAAACCTTGACACTCGTCTTCATTTGTTAAAGAGTGTATGCCAAGGAATAATATGTGAGCTGAATTCATGTACATATAACTATGTTGGGATAGTTATTTGATCCCCATCAAAGACATCTCTCTGAGATATTTGGATTGGGGAAAATAAACAAGTTGATTTCTTGAACGATGGAGATCTTAGAAGATGTTGAGGCTTATTCTACATCCAAGAGAAAAACAATAGGTGATGCCAGAGTGAGCATTCCCCAATCTCGAAAGTAAATAGTCTGAGAGACGTGAGTGATGTAGGGGTCGAGATTCATGTACATAACTATGTTGGGATAGTTATTTGATCCCCATCAAAGACATCTCTCTGAGATATTTGGATTGGGGAAAATAAACAAGTTGATTTCTTGAACGATGGAGATCTTAGAAGATGTTGAGGCTTATTCTACATCCAAGAGAAAAACAATAGGTGATGCCAGAGTGATGAAGCATTCCCCAATCTCGAAAGTAAATAGTCTGAGAGACTAGAGTGACTGGAGGATAAAACTTGTAGCACTTCCTCGTGACGTTGTTGGTAACCCATCGAGAGGCAGATGATTGCCCTGTTTGAAAGTGGTAGATATCCCAGCGCTTAGCAAAAATGCAAGAATACGACCAGTCAAAGATAAATTTTGGCACCCAAGTAAAGAGGAGCCATGAAAGTACCCATATTGGGGCTTGACCAAGGACCCATATCATGATGAGATAATAAGGATCATACCAAAAAGACATAGCGCATTTGAGTCAAGGACAGAATGAGACATCAAGGTCATATTTCTGACCATAGCAAGAATTCGAAAGAGAAAACACCTACTCTAGATATAAAAGGTAAAGAAGACACAAAGACAAGATGGTTGGGCAAATATTCAGAAGTTGCAAGCTGCTACACTGATATCTGAGTAAACCCTAGAAAGGTGATCAAGAAGAAGAAGACTTGGTTCTCCACTTTGGAGTTAAAGGAAAATTAATTCAGCATTTGTGAATGCATGAGAACATCATTTTCATAAAAGAAAATGCATTACATTGCATTCACATTTTGCACATAAACATATGATTTTTTCATATCTTCCAATGAAAAGAGAGGATTCATTATATAAAAATACCAACAAGTGGAAGCTAGAATTCAAACCTCAAATATAGAGAATCACATTTAGAGAGACAGACTCCCATATTCGCGATGGCTGTAAGACAAATTTGCACAAGAAAATAGATTTTCAAAGATTATCTCAAAATCCAAATCTTCAAGTATGATCTTTCAAATTTTTGAACGTATACTAATAATTGGTAATGTTTAATTTGTAGATCTAATATTCCCTTCAGAATAAGTAGAACAAGTCCCTCTGTTCTAAGATTTGATATTCCCTAAGTGACAGTGGAACAAGTCTGCCCCGATTTAATCTTCCGTGAGTGACAGTGGAATGGATCAACTCCTTCAAATATGATATTCTCTTCAGAAGAAGTAGAACATGTCCCTCTTTTCTAAGATTTGATATTCCCTGAGTGACAAAGGAACAAGTCTACCCCGATTCAATCTTCCCTGAGTGACAACGGAATGGATCAACTCCCTTAAATATGATATCCCCTTTAGAAAAAAAGGAACAGGTCCATTTCTTTCAAGATTTGATATTCCCTGAGTGACAGCGGAATAAGTCTGCCCCGATTCAATCTTCCCTAAGTGACAGCGGAATGGATCAACTACCCTAGATATGATATTCCCTTCAAGAGAAGCGGAACATATCCCTCTCTTTCAAGATTTGTTATTCCCTGAGTGATTACGAAACAAGTCTGCCCCGATTCAATCTTCCCTAAGTGAGAGCGGAATGGATTAACTCCCCTGGATCTGATATCCCCTTTAGAAGAAGCAAAACATATCCATCTCTTTCAAGATTTGATATTCCCTGAGTGACAGTGGAACAAGTCTTCCCTGATTCAATCTTCCTTGAGTGACAATGGAATGGATCAACTCCCCCATATATGATATTCCCTTCACAAGAAGTGGAACATATCCCTCTCTTCCAAGATTAGATATTCCCTATGTGACAGCGGAATAAGTATGCCCTGATTCAATCTTCTCTATATAACACTGAAATAAATCAACATCCCCAGATCTGATATTCCCTGAGTGATAGCAGATCTGATATTCAAACCATGAAGTTGACTGGATGAAAAACACATTATCTCTTCGTCTTTGCCTTATTCTTCTTGATACAAGAATGAGCAAAGAGGGGTAACTGTTGACACTTGTTTTTTGCCTGAAATATTATTATTATTATTATTCTTATTATTTATTTTATTTTATTTTGTTGCATGCTAATCATACAAGCCCAAATTACAAACCCAACTGGGCCTTGTTACACCCCAAGACCCAAGGCCCAACAGAAATAAACCCAATTCCAACAACCCATACCCGAAGCCCAGTAAATAAATCGGCCCAACCAGGTCACCATCCAAGACCCGAGCCCAGCCAGCTAACTTGGTTAGATTCCTTCAACCCGGTTGGCCACCAACTACCCTACCATGCCCACGTGAAGCAGCAGCACACCACCAAATGAGCACGCCACCACCTTGCCCTGCCAGCAGCCCATCCTTTGCAACACAACCATCACCAATGTATCAAGCAAAGTCAGATTTTTTTTAAAAAAAAACTAACACCTACTGTAAAATGGGTATAAAACCTAATTCAAAGAATGTAAAAAGGGCCCTCCCTTTTGGATTTTTTTAGAGAAAACAAAGCAATAATATCAAAAAAGTTTGATGTATTTTATTCGGTTTTATTTGTATTTTTTCTTTGTATTTTCGTTAGATTTCAAAAAAAATGTAAATAAAAACCAAAGCTTGCATGTAACCTAAATAGGGGAAAAGGGTTAGATCCATTACCTTAGGAGGAGTTCAAATCGTGGTTAGTTTGTCGTCGTCGAATAAAGAGAGAGCCAAATGGTCGAGTTATTTTGAGAGGCCTTTAGGGCTTTTTAGGGCTTTTAGACTAGATTAGTGGTATAGGGAGGTAGATCTAGGCTTTTTGCCAACCAAATTTAGGCAAGAGAGAAGAGAGAATATCTCTTCCATTTTTTCAAAACATGGTTCAAATGAAAAAAAGAGAGTAAGTAGTATATATAGATAAAATTTTGGGTAAAATTTCTCTTAAGTTCCCCAACGTTTAGCGCCTTTTTACAAAATGGTCACCTGTAGGGACCAAACTTGATATTTTTCCTTTTTTATGCGCATTTGTTGAAAACATTTTGAAGTTTCGATATAACAAATTAAATGTTATTGAATTTTAAGATTTTATAAATCTTTTTTTTTTAAAATATTCGATTCAATTATTCGAATATCAAAATATTACTCCAAGTTTTTCTAAGGTCAATTTCAATCCTTAATAAAGTGTAAAATTGTGTTTTAAACTTAAAATATTTTTAAAACAATTTTTACAAAGTATTTCGAACCAAAATCGAGCCAAAAATTAATTTTTCAAATGGATGTACCGATGCACTCATTGATGTATCGATGAACACCCTATTTCAACTTGAATTTATTGAAACATCGAATACATTTTATTTACCGATGCACAGATCATGCATCAATGCACTCCTAGCTCTTTTAAAACATCGAATGTAATTAGTATATTGATGCATCCCTAGTGTACCGATCCACTAAGTCTTATAACGGTCGAAATATTTGAATTTTACACATAGTGTACTGATGCACCTTAATGGTGTACCGATGCACACACGCTCTCAACTATTTTATTTAATTGTTTTCACACAATAACGACTCTATTAACTTTACCAATGATCCCCAACATTCAGAAGTGATTCAAGGTAAATTTAAACAAGCTTAGCAGCTATTGATCAACAAGAATCCAAAAGAGAAGCTAGAGAATCAAAGAGGAAGCATCAAACCTCAAGTTTGAGCATTTCAAGCAAAATTTTCATTCAATATTCATTTTGCTTTCAAGAACACTTATTATTCTCAATTGTATTCATTTTTAGTGTTCTTTCTTTGTTCTAGAATTGTGCAAACATCTTACCTTGTGAGGTTTTTCTGTAAGTTTGCAAATTTGTGTATTTCTCTTTGGGAGAGAGTGTTCTTAGGAATTTGGCATATAATTCTTGAGGGAGTTGTAAGGTTACCCTTTTTCCTCAAAATAAAGAACAAATTAGTGAATTTGTTGGAAAATCCTTAGTGTGGATAGCTAAGGTAGTGGACGTAGACTTTGGTTGAGAAAGTCGAACCACTCTAAATCGCTGTGCAAATATTTTCTCTTTTCTGCAAAAGCTTCTACCAAAATTTTAATTACCAATTCACTACCTCTTGCTATTTTGTCAATCGATTAACTCAACAATTGGTATCAGAGGCTCACTCATTTGAAGGTTTAATCGCCTCTTGAGTCGATTCATGAAGAGTTATATCGATATTCAAGTCATCAATGGCATGCACTTTAAACTTCGACCTTGGTCTTGATTAATGCCCGTCAACAAGCCTCCTTTCTTCAATGGAGCTAATTATGCTTATTGGAAGAATAGAATGAGGTACTTCATTCAACAAAGTGACATGGGAGCATGGAATATCATAGAAGACGAATACTTCATTCCTTTCACTCATTCAAGATTGTGGAGTGAAGCAGAGACAAGAATGTTCCAGCTCAACTCAAAGGCTATCCATATTAATTTTTGTGCTCTTGGACCAGATGAATACGGAAGAGTTTCATCTTGTACAACCGCCAAGGAGATATGGGATAAGCTACAAGTCACTCATGAAGGCACAGACGAAGTAAAAGAATCTAAAATTAGTCTTCTAACTCATAGCTATGAAAATTTCAGGATGAAACCGGATTAAGAAATAAAAACTATGACGGATAGATTTTCCACGATTTTCAATGGTCTCAAATCATATGCAGAGATCATTCCAAACGAGAAGCTTGTGAGGAAGTTAGTTTACTCTCTTCCGAAAGCTTGGCAATAAAAGAAAACGACAATCATCAAGGCTAAAAACTTAAAGTCTTTAACTCTCGAAGAGTTAATTGGTTATCTCCTCACTCATGAAATGATGCTTCAAGATGAGGTAGACCTCGAGAATATTGACGAGACAAAGAAGGAGAAGGAGAAAAAGAAGAACGTGTGAGTTGTTCTCAAATCCACAAAATATAAGAGTGATTCGGATGAAGATGACGATGACGAGAAAATGGGATTATTTGCCAAACGGTTCAGAAAATTGATGCAGCCCAACCGAGGAAGAAAATTCAAACGAAATGAAGGCTTCAAAAATGAACCGAATGAGAACAACCCTATTAGTTGCTAGAGTGTAAAAAACTGGGTCATGTCAAATATGATTGCCCACAATTGAAGAAGAAGGGTTAATCGAAGAAAAAACATAAGGCTCACGTGGCTACATGGAGCGATAATGAAGGTTCCCATAAAGAGGAACAAGAAGTAGCAAACTTGTACTTGATGGCTTTCGGGGAGTATTATCAGGTAACCTCTAGCTCATTTAATTTCGAAGATTATTCTTTTGATGAGCGATTAGAGGAATATACTGGGTTGGCTTCGATTATGAGAAATTATTTTTAAAATACAAAAATGATATTTCAAAATTGAAAAACGAAAATAATCTCATATCCAAGACCAACAATGAACTTGAAAGTAAAATCAAAGATTTGAAAATCAAACTAGATAAGTTTGAAAAGAAAAATACTGATTCGCATAATTTACTTCCAAGAGTAAATGATGATCATCAAAAGAAAATTGATGATCTTAAAGCTTCTTTTGATAAAGTTGGAACAAAACGTTTTGAAAATGGAGAAAATTCAAAATTCAACTTTGTTAGAAAAAGTTTTAAAAACTACAATCATAGAGGTCCCCGAAGAACCTCTAATAAAAAAATCGTTAGAAGTATATGGGTTCCTAAAGAACTCATTACTACTAAAGATAAGGATATCCTACACAAATGGATACCCAAGGGGACTAGGATTTTGGAAACTAATGAATATGGACCCAAAAGAATTTGGGTACCAAAAATTAAAAAATAATCTATGTTTGTAGGAAAAGGAGAATTGCTACAAGGCACGTGAAACAAATTCAAACTCATGGTACCTTGATAGTGAATGCTCGAGACACATGACCAGAGACAAGAGTTGGTTCATAGAGCTAAATGACAAAAATGGAGTAGAGGTGACTTTTGGTGATAATTCAAAAGGTCACATTGAAGGTATAAGTACTATAAGTAATACCTCTTCCATACAAATTAAAATTGTGTTATATGCGAATGGATTAAAGAATAATCTATTGAGTACTAGTCAACTATGCGATAAGGGATACAATGTCATGTTTGAAACTAATGATTGTAAAGTCATTGACATTTGCATCTAATCGGATTATGTTTGTTGGTCATAGAATAGGAAACATTTACATGGTGCATTTAGTTACAATAAAATAAGACTAACTTGTGCCTAGCTGCTAAAGATGAACATGATAGTTGGTTATGGCATAAGAGACTAGGAGATACTAGCATGAGTGTTTTACAAAGACTAATTCAAGGAGATTTAGTAAGAGAGTTGCCGAAGCTAAAATTTGATAAAGATAAAATCTGTGATGCTTGTGCTAAAGGAAAACATCAAAGAGCTTCCTTTAAGTCCATTAATGATGTATCAACTAGTAGAGTATTACAATTGATCCATATAGATCTTTTTGGGCCAATTAGGACTGTTAGCTTGAGTAGAAAACAATATTGTTTTGTATTGGTAGATGACTATTCTAGATATACTTGGGTTATGTTTTTAAGTACTAAAGATGAAGCATTAGAAAAATTCATCACATTTTCAAAAGTAATCCAAAACAAAAAAGGTTACTCCATAACTATTGTTAGGAGTGATCATGGTACTGAATTTGAAAATCTTGGATTTACTGATTTTTGTAATTCTAATGGTATTAGCCATAATTTTTCATCACCTAGAACCCCTCAACAAAATGGAGTTGTTGAGAGGAAAAATCGAACTTTAGAAGAAATGGTTAAAACCATGCTTTGTGAAAATAATTTGCCAAAATATTTTTGGGCGGAAGCCACAAATACCACTGGTTATGTTATTAATCGAGTATTGATTAGGTCAGTTTTAAAGAGAAAACTCCATATGAACTTTTCAAAAATAAAAAGCCTAACATTAGTTATTTTCATCCTTTTGGATGTAAATGTTTTGTTTTAAATAACAGTAAAGAAAATCTTGGCAAATTTGATGCTAAAAGCGATAAAGGAATTTTTCTGGGTTATTCCTTAAATTCTAAAGCTTATCGGATATTTAATAAAATAACTTTAATGGTAAAAGAATCTATACATATTGTTTTCGATGATAATCCCCTTCCGATGAAGGATTCTTGTGTGAATGATGATGTAGGCATTATAAAAGCAAATGACGTTAGACATGACATTGGAGAACAATCATCAAAAGAAGAAATAAAAGATGAGGAAACTCACGATGTGCTCGAGAATCCAACCATTGAAGAAAGGGAAGTCTCTTACCCAAGAGAATACAACTATGTCAAGGATGGTGAGATAATAGGTGATCCATCAAAAGGGGTAACTACTCGATATTCTCTTAGAAACATATGTAATTATGTTGCATTTATTTCATGCATAGAGCCTAATAATATCAAAGAAGAATTAGATGATGAAAATTGGATTATAGTTATGCAAGAAGAGTTAAATCAATTTGAGAAAAGTAAAGTATGGACATTAGTTGAAAGTCCTAGTAATAAATCTACTGTAGGTACTAGATGGGTATTTAGGAATAAGCTTGATGAAAGTGGTAATATAGTGAGAAATAAGACTATACTTGTTGCTCAAGGCTATACTCAAGAACAGGGCATAGACTATGATGAAACATACGCTCTCGTAGTTAGGATGGAAGCAATAAGAATGTTATTGCCATTTGCATGTTTTCATGAATTTGAATTATATCAAATGGATTTTAAAAGTGCATTTTTAAATGTTTTTATAAAATAAGAACTGTACGTGGAACAATCTCCAGGTTTTGAAAATTCAAAATTTCCTGATCATGTTTTCAAATTGAAAAAAGCGCTTTATGGTTTAAAACAACCTCCTAGAGCTTGGTATGAAAGATTGTCAAATTTTTTAATTGAAAAAGGTTTTTTCAAAAGGGAAGGTTGACACTACATTGTTTTTAAAGCATAAAGTTAAAGATTTATTAGTGGTTTAAATTTATGTTGATGATATAATATTTGGTTCTACTAATGATGCTCTTTGCCAAGATTTGTCTAAGCTAATGTAGAGTGAATTCGAGATGAGCATGATGGGGGAGCTCTCATTTTTCTTGGGACTCCAAATCAAGAAAAGAAAAGATGGCATATTCATCAATCAAGCAAAATACGTCAAGGATATGCTCAAGAAATTTGGATTAGAAAATGGGAAACCTCATGCCACTCCAATGAGCTCATCAACAAAGCTTGGCAAAGATGAAGGTGGTAAATGTGTGGATGTTAAATTATATAGATCCATGATTGGCTCATTGCTTTATCTACTCGCAAATAGACCTGACATTATGTTTAGTGTTTGCTTATGTGCTAGATTTTAATCGTGTCCTAAGGAATCACATTTACAAGTTATTAAGAGAATCTTTAGATGCCTTAAGGATACTCCTAGTTTAGGACTTTGTTATCCTAGAGACTCTAGTTTTTAGCTTGCATGCCTTCTTTGATGCAGATTATGGAGGATGCAAAATAGATAGGAAAAGCACCTCCAATACTTGTCAATTCCTATGAAATATGTTGATTTCGTGGTTTTCAAAGAAACAAAATTGTGTTGCATTATCTACCACTGAAGCGGAATACATTTCAGGCGATAGCTGTTGTGCACAGGTTTTATGGATGAAACAACAACTTTTAGATTATGGAATTGAAGTTAGTACCATACCTATCAAGTGTGACAATACTAATGCGATTTATCTCACTAAAAATCCCATCCAACACTCTAGAACTAAGCACATTGAAATTAGGCATCATTTCATTAGAGATCATGTCGTAAAGAAGATGTAGTTCTAGAATTTGTTGATATTTTGCACCAATTAGCGGATATTTTTACAAAACCTTTAGATAAAGAATGATTTTGGACACTTAGGAGAGAATTAGGTTTAACTAACCTATCTTCACTTAGTGTTTAAAATAATTTTAGTACTTTTTAGAAATGAAAAATGCTTATAAAAATAACACTTTTGATTGTATTCTTTGCTAATAGTTAGGGGGAGTTTATGATCTTTAGTGAAAATTAATTGTATGTTCAAAAAAAATTTAAGGATAGTTTTATTTGATTAAACATTGTTAATTTTTTATTTTTGAGTTGCCAATACCACTAAAGCTAATTAATTTAGAATTTTAAGTGTTTAAAATGGATTTTTGACATTTTTGTGCAACATGCATCGATCACTAGAGAGTGTACCGATACATCCCTTGAATGTGCATCGATACACCATGAAGGTGCACCGATGTATTCCTTGAATGTGCATCGATGCACTCTGCTATGCATCGATACACCCGTCTGGTTTTAGTCTTAAATCCCTAAAATTTATTATTTTCTCAAAACCCAAACTAAAACACCTCTTGCCGCCGTACGCCCCTCTCCTCTCCAAATCTTTATATTGCTTCAAATCAACGATTTTAAGTCAGAATCCACTCGATTTTCAACTCCTAAACCTTTTACATTCATTAAATTCATGCAAACAACATCACATTCTCACGAAATCCGAATTTTCAAGGTAATATTTCAAAAACCTCTGTTTTATTGATTTTTAAACTTATGACTAGTTTTGATTAGTTCTAGGTTGAACTAAGTATCGGGCATTGATTATATAATGTTTATAAACTAGATTCTACAACTAATTTCATCAAAAACATATTATTTTTCAAAAATGTTCAAAATTTTCGAAATAAGAAAATTATTATTATTATTTTCGAAAATTATTGTTTTAATTATTGTTTTTTTATTCAATTATGTTGTTTTCATGAAAACTATACATATTATGATTTTCAAACATTATTTTCCAAATAGTTTTCAAAACTTTGCCCATTAGGATTCGGTTTAGAGAACCTTGACTATTGCAGACTCATATTGAGTTTTGGGATTGATTATATTGGATACATGTGTTTCAAATTTGCAGGTTATCTATCCTATTCTAATTTCTTGAACCATGTCTAATCCTAAACGTCCTATGTCATCATCGAGTAGTTCGAGTCAAAACTGACCTCCTATTCCACCTCCACCTCAAAATACCCAAACGAACCCGAATTAACCATTCTTAATTCTTGCTTCAACCAACCTGGTTGTCGTCGAGAAGAACTCTATCATAGGTTTATTAATTATTTCCAATCATACAAAATCTGGGAAGAACCTATTCCATCTATTCAAACAATGATCGATATGAACTTTAAATATCTTCCTATCCTCCGTTCCTGGAAGTTTGATAAAATCAGCCCATTGTTTATCACCAATTAGTCCACATTTTCTACATCAATGCAGTCTGTGTCCAAAATGAACGTCAAACCAAAACTGTAGGAATTTGATCATATCTCTTAGGTGAATTCATTTGTATCGACTCGGACACAATCGCTAATGCCTTTGGTTTAGATAACATGGGTCTTGATAATGAAAGCGATATTGTGGCTACACCCTATAAATCTAAGGATAGTGTAAGTACCTTAAGAACTCATCACGAGCGATTCCTTCATTTGATGATCTCTTGGTGGTTTAGACCATCCGAAGGTAGGTACTCTTCTCTTAGAGTTATAGATTTATGGTGGATACATTGTATCTAACATAAAAATAAAATAAATTTGCCACATATTATTTTTGGTGAGCTAGTAGATACCATAAATGTTGTCCCATCAAAAAATATGGAAACTTTAGTTTATATTTGTCTCCTCAATAATCTGTTTATCAAACTCGGGCTTAAGGTTTTGGTTGATATTCCCATCCCTCTCTATAACCAAATAAATCTCACATCCTTAAATAAATTGGGATGGAAAAAAGGAAGGTGACCAATGGGTTCGAACCTCTGAGAAAACACCGGGAGCTATCTCTTCAAAAGCTCCTCCAACACCGGCAGCGGACGATGATCCAGAGCTTTAACAACTTATGCAAGATATCAGTGATATCGATGATCACGTACCCAAGGATGAGCCGACACAGCAAGAGGAACAAATGCCTCCATACTTTCGATCATTTGTGGAGTCATTTGATCTAAGGTTTGCATTCATAGAGTCTCATCTAACTGCTATGGGGGCTCAACAATTGGAATTTCAACGGGAGATGCGCGAACGTTTAGATGTGCTTACACTCGAGATGCGAGCACATTATCCTCCTCCTCTCGATCCTCCTTTGGATGACTAGACCTTGCCTTGATTTAGTTTTCTTGGATCGAACTTAGGACTCATTGTTAAAACATGTTGGATGTTTTTGGATTGTTTTATTTTGGATGTTTATATTTGTTATGGATGTTTGGATGTTTGAACTTAAATACTTATATTTATATTTTGGTTTGGTTGAATTTATATTGGTTTATTCATTTTTGTATCATTATACATATGACCAATTTACCATTACATATTATCTATGAATATTGATTTATGAAACTAATGGCTAACCTTTCTCTTACATATGATCTTAGCAGCTTAAGCTTTAAGTTTCTAAATATCAATTGGCTAAGTTTTCAAAAACCTTGTTTAAAAACGTTTTAGAGTCTTTTTGATTTAACAAAAAGGGGGAGAATATAGTAAGGGGGAGTAATTTCAAGTAATTTCAAAATTGATTTCAAAAATGATTTTCCAAGAAAATCTTAAAATTACTCAAATGTTTTGTTATATCAAAAAGGGGGAGATTGTTGAAAACATTTTTGAAGTTTCGATATAACAAATTAAGTGTTACTGAATTTTAAGATTTTATAAATCTTTTTTAGAAAATATTCGATTCAATTATTCGAATATCAAAATATTACACCAAGTTTTTCTAAGGTCAATTTCAATCCTTAATAAAGTGTTAAATTGTGATTTAAACATAAAATATTTTTGAAACAATTTTTACAAAGTATTTCGAACCAAAATCGAGCAAAAAATTAATTTTTCAAAGGGATGTACTGATGCACTCATTGATGTATCGATGCACAACCTATTTTGAATGCATTTTGTTTACCGATGCAGAGCCATGCATCGACGCACTCTTTAATTTATTGAAACATCGAATGCATTTTATGTACCGTTGCACAGACCATGCATCGATGCACTCCTGGCTCTTTTGTAACATCAAATGTAATTAGTGTATTGATGCACCCCTAGTGTACCGATGCACTAAGTCTTATAACAGTCAAAATATTTGAATTTTACACATAGTGTACCGATGCACACACGCTCCTAACTGTTTTAATTAATTGTTTTCACACAATAACGGCTCTATTGACTTCACCAATGATCCTCAACATTCAGAAGTGATTCAAGGTGTATTTAAACAAGCTTAGGAGCCATTGATCAACAAGAATCAAGAAGAGAAGCCAGACAATCAAAGAGAAAGCATCAAACCTCAAGTTTGAGCATTTCAAGCCAAATTTTCTTCAAATATTCATTTTTCTTTCAAGAACACTTATTGTGCTCAATTCTATTCATTTTTAGTGTTCTTTCTTTGTTCTAGAATTGTGCAAACATCTTACCTTGTGAGGTTTATCTGTAAGTTTGCTAATTTGTGTATTTCTCTTTGGGAGATAGTGTTCTCAAGAATTTGGGGTATAATTTTTGAGGGAGTTGTAAGGTTACTCTTTGTCCTCAAAAGAAAGAACAAATTAGTAAATTTGTTGGAAAATCCTTATTGTGGATAGCTAAGGTAGTGGACGTAGACTTTGGTTGAGAAAGTCGAACCACTCTAAATCACTGTGCAAATATTTTCTATTTTCTGCAAAAGCTTCCACAAAAATTTTAATTGCCAATTCACCCCCTCTTGGCTATTTAGTCAATCGATTAACTCAATAGTATTGTATAATTGTTTTCTATTTAGTACCCCTAGTTTAGCCATGTGTTTGCATGTTAGTCCCTATAGGGACTATTTTTGTGATTTTCCCACTTTTAAGCTTTTTTTGTTTAATTTCCATTTAGTCCCTATATTTATTTTTTATAATGTTTTTCATGTTTATTTTCATTTTTACCATGTAGATTTGTATGTTTCCTTTATTTATTAATATTTGTGTACCGATTTGGCTAATTTCTCTCTGTACCTCTTGAATTTGTAGATAGAAATAAAATTGGAATTCCATCTCTTAGATCTTAATATTTTCTATATATATACTTAAATATTTGTGCTAATTACATCAATTACATATCAGTTTATTATTGAATATATTCTTTATGGTATATAAAACCGTTGACATATGTTTCTATTCTTTGAATATCAAACTTTATTATATATTTATTTTTACTATTTGAGATTACTTACCTTACATGGATTTGTATACATTTAAGTTCGGTGTTATGTGATTATAGTTAATTATAATATTAAATGTGTTTATATATGGCTTTGTGTATACGTATATATGGTATATTTATATATGTTAGGTGTATCCCATAGATGGATTTTGTGTTTTAGGAGAGGTTGTCACCTGTACATATATGCATTATTCTAATTATGGTAATATGTAAATATAAATACTATACACGTAAACATGTTTTTTTGTAGGTTTACATTAAATATGTAATTGCCAAATAGGCTCACATTCCAACCATTTTAGAATCATTTTAGCATTTACACTCATTTCCTTTAATATAAGACCATTAAAAATTTCTCCATATTTACGTGAATATTTACTTCAATATAATAAATAGCATTAATTGTACAGTATATATATATGTTTATACAGTATATACGTTTGTATTAATTGCATAGAATTAAATATTTTTAAATTGTTTTATATTTAAGTTATTTGTTGCTTCATGTATACATATTTGAAGCATTAATTCATAAATAGATTTTGAATTAAACACTACTCGACTTGAATAAAAAATAATTTGACTAAGAGAATATCCGTTTATTTTGAGATTAGGAGAAGTGATTGTCTTAAAGAATAAGAGATCGCTTTCAATAGTCTTAAAATAAAAGGGTATTCCATCAAGAGAAACCCTAAAAAAAAATTATTACATTTAAAATTTGGAGATTGAAAAAAAGATCATGTTCTTTTAATTAAATTCATCGAGAAAAGACTGTTAGATCGAATCTAAGGTCTCGTCTCGAGAAATTTAAATATTTGAACATCCTTATTCTCATTAAATATCGGTAAAGAAATAATTAATTACTTGTTTGTTGTGCTTTTAATTTGTTTTATTTTTTGCATGTGTTTTCCTATAGATTTTCAAAACAATAACAATCGAATCAACATTGAGAATAGTAATACCTTTTCGTTTCGGTCCGATTGATAAATGACTACTTTAAGGTATGAGAGGTCATTTATTCTCTATTGAAAATCATTAGATGTTATCGTTTTCATTTGAATGTCTATGTAATTTTAAGACGAAATAGTAATATCTCTTTATTTCAATTGGGGTAATAAATGATTGTTTAATGCACAAGAGAGCATTTATTCTCGATTAGAAAAAATTATTTTCAAAACGGGACCTCATTTTCCCCTCCGAAAAAAAAACCTATTTGAACACTTAGGAGATTCATGCTTTTAAAAAACAATAAAGAAAAGAAATGGAAACATAAGTCAAGCTAACGTGCAAATAAAAAATATAAGATAATAAAATATTAGTATTATTAGTCATATTAGGTTATATGTTCGTTAGGTTTAGTTTCTATACTTCTTGGGTTTCGTCATTTCAGTTTAGTTTTCATTAAAAAAAACCTGAAACACCGTTATCAATTTATCCTCTTTTTCTTATTTTTATTCTAATATACGTATATTTTGATGTAATAGACTTTGGAGGATACTATATATTATAAAAATAATGAAGTGATTAAGCTTTTGGTGAAACGCGGAGTTAATCCTTTGGTGAGGTAGTACATTATTCATCTCATTCCCCCCCCCCCCTCCCCATTGAACCGTACTTCTTGAAACCTTTTGCCGAGGGTAGACTTTGGAGGATACTATATATTATAAAAATAATGAAGTGATTAAGCTTTTGGTGAAACGCGGAGTTAATCCTTTGGTGAGTTATTACATTATTCATCTCATTCCCCCCCCCCCATTGAACCGTACTTCTGGAAACCATTTGCCGAGGGTCTTATGACAATTGTCTATTATATTACTGATTAGTACCTGAGCTGTCATGGTACTTCTTGTTGCAATCAATTTGTATATTATTGACTGACGTTTCTATTATATTAATTCAACTATACAAAATATTGGTAATTAAGGATAGATCGAAGGGGCGGGTGAAGATAGTCGACCCTCTGAATATTTTAAATTATTATATATTTTAAATTTTTATGTATTTTTTATTGAAAATATGTTTTTATCTCACTTGAAATTTTATAAGTTTATCCCTCAACTTTTAGAAGTAAGCCCCTAACATCTGAATTTTTAAAATTATCATATATTTTTATTTTTTAAAAGATGTTTAATTTCTTTTATTTTTTCTCAAGTTTGATTTCGTCTTGTATTTTTATTTTGTATAACAAGAATAAGACAAATTTAATCTCATTCTTCTACCTTTCTTTAATCCGATATGATTCAGGATTTATTTCAGGATTTATCATGTCATCTTAATGGATTTGCTTAAATCTCATAGTGGATAAATCTTTTTAATAGAAATTGTCGTAAAAGTATTGTTGATTACTGATTTTGTTTCAAAACGTTGATTATGCTCAATAACAAAATCGAAAATAAACGAGAATTAATTTTTTGTTTATTGGAATTATTACTAATTCTGAATAGAGACAGGAAACTCCATCGATTTACCCAACTTGGATGCTAAAATGATGGTACCGGTTTAGAATCCAATTGTGAATGCGAGTCAACTAGCAGTGACAGTTAGCCACAACGAGAAGCTGACAAAATTTTTTGGAGAGAATTTCAAGATGTGACAACAAAAGATGTTTTTTATCTGACCACAATGAACCTTTCCAAGTTCTTGAATGAAGACCCCCTACCTTTAAAGAGGGAGAATGTGAGGTAGACAATATTACTACCTATAATATTGTTGATTCTTTGAAGCAAACTTATTATATATGACAAAACTATATTCTAAATAGTCTACAAGATTCATTGTATTCGGTATAAGCTAGATAAGAAACATCTAGGAAGTTGTGTGATGCATTAGACCACAAATACAAAGCTGAAGACGCTGGAGCTAAAAGGTTTTTAGTTACCAAGTTCTTGAATTTTACTATGGTTGTCTCTAAACTAGTAGTAAAACAAGTGGAAGAAATCTAACTAATTGTTAATAGATCGGTTAACAATCAAGAATTTTTTTGAAATTTGATTAACCGTCAAATCGGTTTGAAATCAATTAATTAACCAAAAAATATTAAATATTACACACACACGCACACACACGTGCACGCACACGGACACACACACACACACGAAGCACAAACCTATTAAGAAACAAGATCAAATTATTTTTTAACAACACTATACCAGTAAATTTTCAAGACCGAATCAAATTTTAACCCGTATGAAAAAAATATCTCTATTAAATTCAAATGACCTAACTAAAAAATTATAATAAATTTTGGTTACTCCGAAAATTGATTTGTTCAGTCAATCGAAAGGAAGAAATAACCAATAGGGGTGAATTGGAAAATAAAAGTTTTGGTGGAAACTTAAAGAAAAATTTAAAAGATTGAACACAATAATTTAGAGTGGTTCGACATTCTCAATCGAAGTCTACATTCACTACCTTATCCATCCACACTCTGGATTCTCACCAATTCACTCATTTGTAGCAACCTTTGAGGATAAGGTATAACCTTACAACTCCCTCAAGAATTACACCTCAAATTCTTGAGACACTTTCTCAAAGAGAAAATTATAAATTGCAAACTTATAAAAACCTCACTAGGAATGTGTTTGCACAATTAAAGAACAAATAAGAACACTTGGGAAATAAATACAAATGAAGTAAAAAAGTGTTCTATGGAAGGAAAAGAAATGTTTGAGAATATTGACTTGAGTTTGTCTCTATTTGATTGCTTTGGCTTTCTTTGTGAACCTTTGTCTTCAAATATGACTTGAAATTTTGTTTTTACACTTCCTCGTTCAATTCTAGCGGATTAGGTTCTTGTGAGAGTTAACAGAGTCGTTAGGGAGGTTGTTTCCCACAATAAATACTACTTAGACGCTTGGAATATCGGTACTACCTTCTTTAATTACAAAAATATAGTCATTGGGGAAATAGAGTATTGTTACTACTATTATAAGTAGTATCAATACTAGATGAGTATCGGTACAAAAATTGTATACTAGAAATTTGATATCATTTTAAAACAAAAGGGTAGTATCAGTATTATCATATGTAGTATCGATACTATTGTTACAATTGTAGTATCGATACCAACATAACATTCTGTTTTGTTAAACCTATAAGCAATATCATATTACTATGTGTTTTAAAGCTTTAGCATCGATACCACATGAACAATATTGATATTGTTCTTGTAGTATCGATACTACTTTGCTTAAAATGAATTTTTGACTCGATTAAAGTTCGAAACCCTTAGAAAATATTGTTCCAAAATTATTTCCTATATATGAATCAAATAGAATGACCGAATCGAATATAATATTAAAATTTGTTTAAAATATTTATCATTTATTGTATATCATATTTTCAAAGTATGTTCGACAATCTCTTCCTTTTTTATATAACAAAACATTTAAAAATAAATTAAGATTCTTAATAATCATCTCCTTACTTTAAGATATCTCTCCTTTTTTATAAATCAAAAAGATTAAACTATATATATATTATAGCTGTGAAGATCAAAAGCCAAATGGAGTTAGTCAATCATCAATATCCAACTATATTCTCAAATATAAATATGTCTCAAAATATCCAAATAGCATATATATATATATCCATTAAAATTCATAGAATCATCCAAATAGTATAAAGACCCAAATAACTTCAAAAAAAAAATAAAGCCATAATCGTCAAAAAACATAAATAGACAAATCCAAAATAGCAAAGTACGAGAAACAAACAATTGAAAATAGAAATATCCAAATCAACCAAGTGTAAAGCCATAAAATGCAACTAAAAAAAGCATCAATCATCTGACAAAGGAAGAGGAGGAGGATCCACAACAGAAGACGAAGTACAGAAAGACGAGAAGTCACAAGCAAGAGCATCAACTCTACTCGACACCGTGTCGATCCAAGCTGTCACAATGTCGAACCTAGCATGAAAGTCATTCCGCTAATCCATGTACATCGACTAAAGAGAGAGCTGCTGAGAGGACATCTATGAGACACGAGACTCAATCGCCAACTACCGGAGGAAATCTCGATGGGATGAGACTCCGTAGTCGCAAAGCGCAGGTAAAGCGTCTCCTTCCTAATCCGAAGATGAGGAGGAACATGCAATTCACTCACATCCTCACCACCGACTTGAGAGGGCTCATTAGGAAGGTTGTTCATTGTATCATCAACATCATGCAACTCGTCATCGTCCGTGGCTGAGGCGGTGGAGTTGGAGGTGCTCTAGAAGAATTGCCAATATGCTTCCCTTTCTCTTTTCTTTGCCATGTGTTGCCAACTTGTTCTCATCATTATTTACTAAGAGATTTAAGGTCAATGGTAGAGGAAAAAGGGATAGAAGAATCGATAGACATATTGATTCTTGCTTTGACAATGAAATGACTCAGAAGACACCTATAAAAAAGAGGCTCGACTTGCTTAGAACGGATATTGTTAACGGTGTCAACTAACTCACCGAAAACAATTTCGGTAAAGTTGATCCTTCTATTTTTTTTGAAGCAGTGAAGCCACCAAATGTCAACATTACAAAGAGATTATTATTTAGCTCCAAATGATCAAAAGCACCAAGAGATGATCAAATGTAAGAAACTCTTATGGTAATCAAGGATTCGGACGCTCTTACCTGCTTCTAAGAAGGTGTCTACATGGTCTCTTTCATTATGAATCCCTATTAAGTATAGGCCAAGGGAATCGGCTATAGAAAAAGCATCTATAGAAATGTATCCCCAAAAGAAAAGAGCGAATACTCTCGGTGGATACACAATGCATTAGAATAGAAAATGCATATTAACTGATGGTAAACAACAATGGCCGTAAGGCGCAGTTGTTGATGCGATGGAGAAGGTCCGGTTTCTAGGTTCTTGGATGAACATTCAGAGCATATTGAATACCCTCAAAGGATTTTGGGAGAAGATTCACAAGTCAAGTCTATTATATTTATTTTGTTCCGAACGTTCCATGTGAATTTAGTTTTATATGTTTTGATCCACGTCTCGTTCTTTAAAATGTATATCTAAGCCATTTTATTGTTGATATTATTTAGTCGAACTTTGCATGATATAGTCTTGCGATTTAGTTCTCCTTTTGTTTGTTGTATTTAATTTAATATATTTTTCATTTGTAATTTCGCTACTGTTTCGTTTAAATTTTAGTATATAATCTTAAACCCCTAGATTAGATGGATTGTCCACTGTTTTTTTGGTCATTTCGTTGAGTTGATTTTTATGCTTACGTATGTATTACTTTATATTAGATCTTTTACAAATATAGACTTATACTATATATTTACAGTCGTGATGTATGTATACGAGTGCTTATTTGTATATACATGTTAAACTCTCTCTCTCTCTCTCTCTCTATATATATATATATATATATATATATAAATAAATATATATATATATATATATATATATATATACTTTATAAAATATGTATATTTATTTTATATTTCATGCCTACTCTTTTCCACGTTCATGTACCTATGCGTTTTTTTTCTTATAATGTGTGCTTACTGTTTTTTTTAATATTTATAAATATAGATAGATATAAATTTTGGTTTTTTTAATTTATTAAGTAATTTTGGTCGTATGCCATCATTTTGCATAATATGTATGATATTCCCATAGGCATAACTTCACTTGATCAAATAATTGGACTAAGGGTAATACCCTTTCATTTTAGGATCGTTGTGAAGTGATTGTCTTAAGGTATAAGCAAGTCATTTCCTATAATTTTAAAATAAAGGGGTATCTCATTAAGTGAAATCCTAAAAATGATCTCACCTAAAATTTGGGGAACGAGAAAAAAAATGTTCATCTATTTAAATTCACCGAGAAAAGACCTTTAGAACGTATAAAAGGTCCGATATCAATGTATTTAAATAGTCAACCATCCTTCTTCTTTCCAAAAGGATTGACAATTCATAATTAATTTTTTTTATTATTATTATTATTATTATTATTATTATTATTATCTTCATTCATGCATTTGAAACATGGACTAATAAGGAATTTTAGAGTTGGAATGGTGATATTTCTTCGTTTTGATTGGAAAATGAACTGGTTGTTTTAAGGCATGAGAGACATTTTCTTTTCGATGAGAAAAAAAAATTAAATATTGCAATTTCCCCTTCCTAAAAAAAAGGATAAATATTTTTAAGTGCTTAAAAAGGGATATTAAATTAAATTGAATCCAAATTCGTAAGTTTCATTGGAAAGACAACTAACTAATCGACTAGGTATCGATTTAGGGTGTTGTGCGGGTGTTAACACCTCCCCACGCGTAATTGACTCCCTAACTTAATTTTTGGCACATAGAACTTAAAATTCTATTTTAATAAATTTTAAATTGAATTTTATTAAAATGAAAAAAATATTTTGGGTGTCCAATTACATCCTAATCAAATATTGGTGTCGACTCCTCGAACCACATGTTTTTCGATTTTTAAAAGGAAACACCAAATGAGCCGAGGATAGCTCCTAAATCCCTAATTTTTAGGTTCACTTTAACAACTTGGCGACTCTACTAGTGACATTTAGAGAGTCGGACCATTAGTCAATTAATTAGTTGCCTTTGCAATGAAAATTACAAATTTGTCCTAATTTAATTTTTGATTACTTTTGTGATTAAAATAAATTTATGTTTACAAATTGATTAACCACTAAATAGTTAGACTAATTTTTTGCTAATGTTTTCATATTAAATATTTTTAAGGGGTTTTGAGAATTCAGATTTTTGTTGTCTGATTGTATGTGTGTGTGTTTTTTTTTAATTTTCCTCACACACTGTGTACTTGCATCATCATAAAATTGAGTTAAAACTTCGCTCCGTCCCATTTAAGTAGGAGTGAGAAGCAACTCCCTCGTGATTGTTTTCACCTCCGTACGGGATAGTAGATCGCTCCTGGGGCTCACGACTTATGGTCATTGTGATGATTTTCACCTCTGTATGGACATAGGGAGGTGTGTTCCCTCGAATTGAACTTGATCCAAAAGCCTATAATGGTTTAGGATTGAGGCTCTAGTAGCCCAAGGGGTATTGACAAGGACCAATTTGAGTACCTCTTACTTTAGAGCCGAACCCAGCATATAATGAACCCATGACTTAAACCTAGGTAGAGCCTAATCTAAATTTAAAAGTCCCTTGAGGAGAGCATACAAAGAAAAGCTTTTTATTCACCTTTTAATTTGTGTATAGTAATTTTACTTTGCAAATAAATGCATGAGAAATAAAAATCATGTGGTTAGGTTTATTATTCTGAAAAGAATGAGAATTAGAAACCATGTGATTAGGTTTATTTTTCCTAATAAGCATGTGAACTAGATGGCATGAGATTAGGATTTATAGGTTAGATAAGGCATGTGGGTAGGAATTATGTATGGGTAGATATATTAAACCATGTATGGGTAGTCACCATGTGAGAGTAAGTTTTTTTTTGTTGATTATAATTGTTGGGTTATGGGGTCCAGCGATCACCCTTAGGGATTCTATCGTGTATGGGCACGATATCGGTGCGTGACTGCCCAACCTGCCGAGGCCCACATGTGCCTTGCGAAGCCCCTAGGCCCGCTCGCAACCCGCTATAGATGCGGGGCTCTGTAATGCCGTGGTGAACTATGGGGGTGACATAAAACCGTTTCGACCCCTCTTTACAAACCGTTCCGGTTGTCGATTCGAGCTTTCAATAATCCTAACAATAATCTTACTATTTTGTTGGTTATTTTACGTTCACTAACTCATTTCTATTTATGTCTATTTATTTATTTTACTTGCATTTGAATTTTCATGACATATAAAGGTGTTAATTCATAAGTGATTGATAAATGTAGAAGATTGTTCATAATGAGACAAGGATTTCTTATACACATAGTCAAAACACAAAGATCTAACGATGTCTTGATGATCCACGAATAAATTCAAACCGATTAATGAAGAAATTTAAAGTCAATCGAAGATCCTCTTTTGAAGGTATTCAATCCAATATGTTCTCCTAAGAGATAGATACCAACTGGATCAAGAACAAAAAGACTCTTCACGAAGACATGAAGACTATTCCTCATTGGAAATCTCATTGAAGTTGAGATCTCAAGATTCATCAATGGGCAATTCAAGAAGATGACTTTAAACCTCACCAAATATGAGAAATAGCCTAACATTGGTGCAATGATGACTTTAAGCATCATCAAAAGATGATTTGAAGAAATGAAGATGCATAAATTCATTTTAACTACCTGGTGTAATGAAACCTTGTTGTCTAAATGGAAACTATTATATGATCTCACTTTTGGAATTAACACCTTTTGCATTTGCATTTTACATTCTGCAGTTGCATTACATTTCTTTAAGCATTTTTACAGGCATTCAATCATGTTAATTCATGGAGAATTCTTTGGAAGAGGTCCTAGAAGTAAGCCAAAGTCACCATTTTCATACCTCGAGAATGACAAAAACCATGGATGAAAGGTTTTCTAAGATTCAGCAAGATCAGAAGGATTTACAAGAGCAGTTGGCCATGGCTCAAAAAGAAATGATGGATTTGTTTGTGAAGTTCCAAAACAAGATGATAAAAAAAATTGACTCAATTAATGGGAGTAAAAGATGTTGCCCCTTTTTTCAATCTAGTGGATGAGAATCTTGTCTACTTACTTATAGCCACTTCTGTTTGTCCCAAACTACAAATTCATCAGTCCACTGCCTCTACTCTTTCCCCCTTGAGATTAGATATGCCAAAGTTGTGAGGTTAGATCATGCCAAAGTTCTGAGGTTAGATCATGCCAAAGTTGTTTCTCAATTTTAAAAAAGGATTGAAAGTGAAATGTTCGAAGAAGAACGCTTGAAAGAGTTGGAAAAATGGTTCAAATTTTAAAATGAGTCGGTGATGTCCCTGGAATAGATGCAAAAGAGCTAAGTCTAGTACATGATCTAGAGCTCCCACCTAAATTCAAAATGCTTGTTTTTGAGAAGTATAGTGGAACTAATTATCCTATCGATCATCTCACCTTGTTCTGTCAGAGGATGTTTGGATATATTGAGAATGATCAAATGTTGATTCACTGCTTTCAAGATAGCTTGATTGGACTTGCTTCTAAATGGTATAATCGATAAGCCATATTCAGATCAACTCTTGGAAGGATTTAGCCAAGTCTTTCTTAGAGCAATATAAACATGTGAAAAACATAAGACCTAATTGGTTTGTGTTACAAGGCATGGAAAAGAAGTCTAATGAAATCTTCAGATAATATGCTTAAAGATGGAGGGACATAACAGTGTAGATTCACCCTCCCATAACTGAATAAGAGATAATAATCCTCCCTCTACATACCTTGAAAGCTCTTTTCATATGATATCTAATATGAAATACCTCAAAGAGTTTTGCTCGATCTAGTTATGTAGGGGGAGATGATTGAAAAAGCTATCAAAGATGGTGAGATAGGGGGCACTAAAAGCACTAACACTGAGAAAAATGTTGAAATCAATATGATGGGATATGGTTTAAATGGTTATTGGACCAAACTTTAGACATTGGTTCGTGAAAAGACCTCAATTGATCTAATTCTGATGACATATGAAGACTTGCTTCCAACACTTGTTAAAAATACCTTGTGACTCCATTTCAGTCCAAGCCCAAAGATCCCCCTTGTCCTGAAGGCTATGATGTTAACACTATATGTAGCTACCACATAGGAAGCTCTGGGTAAACTATTGAGAACTGCAGGGCATTAAAGCGTAAGGTCCAAAATTTGATTGATTTAGGTGCTTGGAAATTTGATGAGTGATGTGGCAAATCTGGAAGAGATTATTGTTCATTTATCGTAGAGACGTGTTGCACTTGCATAGAAAGACATTATGCTTTGTTTGAACTTGTATTTGTTCTTTATTTCTTTGTTTCTTTCTTATTTTCTCAAATGTTTGTAAATAGTTTAATATTTGATCTCATTAAGTAAAATGCTACCATTCAAGGTTATGAGCAATGAAACGAGTTTTAATCTTGAAATTCTTTTATCGATGAGGTTACACCTAAATAATCATACCTTTTTCGGTAGGGTTAAAGATAACATTCTCCTCCCACGACGAAGCGGCCAAAGAAAAGGTATTCAATTATGTATAAGAGTAAACAAAATAGGGTATCTTTTGTGCATGAAATTGTAAAACATATTATATTGCAATTCTGTTAAGGACGTTCAATGATGATCATAATATTCAAATATGGAATGGTGGAGTAAATGATTTTAGTTTACATCAGTTGCTTGGGAATTGGACTCTAAATATGGAATTTGCTAACCTTAAATGACACCTAGACTATAACAAGTTCTTCTCGATGAGCTTAATAAATTTTTAAATTCAAACACAAAAAGGTTATTGAATTATCATCATAGGGTAAGTGTAATAAAGCTAGAGCTATTTTGCTAAAGGAATTGGACATAGAGGTAATTCAAGACCCTTGGCTTTATGAATAGGTTACATTCAAACCCTGACATTGGTTGGATACCTAGCAATTTAGTATATACTCCATTGTGGTTATCAAATCGAAGAATTTGTGACGAGATAAATCCCTTAGGTATGCCAGAATAAAGGTAAATGGAACTAAATTTAATAAAATTCAAGGAAATGAAAGCCTGAGGTTTGATATAATAATGAAATTTGATGAAAAATAGACCAAGGGAGTTAAGAAACACCTATTATAGTTAACTTCATATGAGCACTCAGGAATCCTGTCTTTAGACTGATATTTCTGCACTACCTTTGCTAAAGGAGTCTATGAAGCTTGAACAAATGTAAGATTCCAGAGAACTGAAATAGAAATGCTTTCTAAAAGGTATAACAATTGGATATGCTAGTTGCGTCATTTTTTCTGCATGTGATTGAAATATCATGTCGAGATAGAGGAGCATGTTATAATGTTCACAAGGACCGAGTAAAAATATATTTAGATGAATAAAACCCTAAATATTTAGAGAACTAACCTAAAACAGCTAATAAATCCTAATACTTTTCAAATGGAAATAATTTTTAAAAATTTGGAAATTAATTGATTTTTTGATATTTAATGAACTCTGTTTATGATTTGTTCCAATTGTGAACCTGAAATGAGGGGCACCTCTAGTTTTTACGAAATTTTTCTTTGAACTTTTCACATTTCAAAAATCAAAGAGGAAAAATAACATTTTCAAATAATACAATTTCTCTTGAAAAAATGTCTTTCAAATTGACAAGGGTCTTTCTGACTTGATAGCTCAAAATTAGAAACCAGGGCAAAGAAAAGAGAACCTTGGAGACAAAATTTGTTGGGGGCAAGAAGAACAGGTTACTGTGAGCTTTAAATTGGGAAGATACACTTTAGTGTGAAAAAGGATGAAGAAGATTCAATCACAACAAGAACGAGGACTTCTTGAGTATCCATTTATTGTCATCAGTCAAGAAAACATACATGAACATTTCTAACCTACATTTTATATGAATTTGTATTCATTATTACATTGAAGGCAATAAAAAGAAAAACTTTTTTGTCTCTCTCGTGAGGATGTCTTTAAAGTCTCTTTTGCGAAACCAATTTTGTCTTTCTTAAGTTCGTTCCCCTAGGAAAATCAGTATTTACTTTCTTAGGACTTGTATCCTAGAAAACTCAACCTAGTTTTTTCTTAAGGTCATTTCTCAAGAAACCTCAATTTGATATTTATAAAGATTGTTCCCCAAGGAACCTCATTCTTGATTTTCTTATGACATGTCTCTTAGAAAACTCAATCTTGTCTTGCTTAAGATCGTTTCCATGGAAACCTCAGTCTCGTCTTCCTCAAGACAGTTTCTCTAGAAACCAATGTTGGTTGTTTATGATTGTTTCCTTGGAAATACTGACTTCATCTTTTTAAAGAAATTTTCACCTCTCATGAGGACAATTTCAGAATATTCCATTTTCTTAAGGATGTTTCCCTCTTCTCATGAGGACTTTCCCCAACAAGTAAGGATATGTATGAATCACATTACTGCATTCATAAAAGCATTATTTGCATACATACAGAAGTACATTACACATTCTAGATAAACATTTCTTTACAGGTTTTTCAAGAAAACTAAAGACTTATGATAACAAAACCTCAAGAAGATAATCAAATTTAAAGATGAAAGATATCAAGTTCAAAGTGGTAGAACCTCAAAAATGGAGGAGCTTAATTTATGAAAGAGTCATGACTTTAAAGTGGGGCATGCTTCTTGATAATTTTGATGTTTTAAATGAATTTTTGAAAAATGCAAAATTGATTTCCAAAATTTTCTCAATTTTTAAAACCATCGGGTATTCTAATAAATTTCAATTGTTTGAAAGAAAACAATAATTCTTGCAAATCTAACTTTCCTGGAGAATAGTGGAGTACATTGATTTTCAGATTTGGCATCCTTAATAGAAGGAGCCAATTATTCGCCTCCTTTGAGATTAGTTTTCTATTGAAATTTTTTTGTCTCGCTCAAGAAATCTTCCCTTGAAACGTAAACATTGAGACCGTTACTTTCGAAACAAATTATGACTCCCTTGAGATTTCTTTATCACGAAAGTATAACTTTTGATAATTATTCCTTTTAAAGAAATAAAAATTCATCTCTTGAGATAAGAGTTGTTCTTAGAGAAAAACTAAAATTTAAAGTTAAAAGAAAGTTGAACAAAAAATCATCTTTTTATCTTTGTAATATACACGTTAGCACGTCAATAGATAAAGAGAGACAGTCGTAAACACTCATATTTGTCTGACTCCATATTCAAAATTTTTATTCTTATTTTTAAATATTTAATTTAATTTTTTTTCCTTCACTTAACTTTAATTACTTTTAAAATTTAGTTTACTATTAATTTTAATTATATATTATAAGTAATTGAATATAATAAATACTAATGCTTATTATATTTCTTTTGGTAGGCCTTATTGCAACAACTTGAGCCCAATAAATATTAAATCTGCCTAGCTACTTATTTACAATAAACCCAAATATTACACACCAAGACCCATTTTGATGGAAGCCCAAATCTAACCCTAATTGATGAAACCCTAATACTAGGGTTGATGTTGCAGCCACCAAGGAGGCAAAGGAGTAGCCGCCACCAATACTTCTAAAAGATACATCAGATCTGGTCCCTCTCCCTCTTCCATGGTTTTGTACAATGGCTCTGGCACCCTGCAAAATCTAGAACAAAAGATGACCTCACACCAACTGTCATACGACCTTCATCCCAATTTTGGCAACACCTCAAAAGGTCTCCATATAACTTGAAAAGAAGCAATCAAAGGGAAGGATTTTTTTCATAAAAAAAGAAACCATTATCATCGAAAAAAATTAGAGAACAAAAGAGGGAGAAAATTTGAGAGATAAAACCCTAAAAAGGATTTTTTGTAAAAGAGAATCAAAGGAGAAAACCATAAGGGTTTAGTTATTTTAGAAAGAAGCTCTTTGTTTTGGTAAGGCCTACGACCATTTTTGTTTTTCTAAAATGAAACACTTGTTTCTTCTGTAGATCTACTTCATTTGAAGCATTTTCTAGGGAAAATAGAGCTTAGATTTGAGGATAGGGAAGCAAAATGAGTCAAAAAGGCGTTCGGTTACCATTTTTGTTATCGAAAAACGATGGCCAGAGTCGAGGCGTGGCGGCTGACGCGGCTGAGAAGTGTCGATTTATGGGTTCTTGAATGAACATCAAGAACACAATGAATGGCTTAAGAGGATTTTGGGAGAGTTCATTTGATCCAAAAAAATTAAGGAGGTAAATGAACCTTGTTTATAATTTTTTTGGTTATATACTTGCATTTTGGGAATACCTCATACTTAATTATTGGTACGTATATCTTAAAATGTTGTTTTAATAATTTTAAATTGAATTTTATTAAAATGACAAAATATTTTGGGTGCACAATCACATTTTAATCAAAGATTGAGGCGATTCCTCGAATCACATGTTTTTCGATTTTTAAAAGGAAAGACCAAATTAGTCGAGACGAGCTCCTAAATCCCTAATTTTTAGATTCTTTTAGACAATATCAATACATCAATATATGTTCCCTATCAATGCTACAAGAACAATATGGATACTTGAAGAACAATATTGATACTGGATGAACAGTAGCGGTACCATATGCACAAAATAATTTGAATTACAACAAATGTTGAAAACATTTTGATATTTCAATATAACAAATTAAGTTAAATGAAATTTAAGATTTTACAAATGATTTTCTAAGGTATATTCGAATTAATTAATCGAATATCAAATTATTACTCCAAGTCTTTCAAGATCAATTTTAATCCTTACTAAATGTGTAAAATTGTGATTAGTACTTAAACTATTTATGAAACAATTTTCACAAAGTATTTTGAACCAAAATCAAGCCTTAAATCAATTTTTCAAAGGCATGCACCGATGCATCAATCCATGCATCGATGCACCATTGAATAAATTGAACATCAAATACATTTCATGCTTCGATGCACTCTCTATGCATCGATGCACTTGGGTTTTATTAAAACATCGAATGCATTTCATGCATCGATGCACAAGCAATGCACCGATGCACTCAAGCTATTTTCAAACATCAAATGCATTTTATGCATTGATGCACACTTGGTGCACCAATGCACTAAGTGTTCCAACGGTCAAAATATTTGAATTTTACACTGATGCACCGATGCACTATGGTCATGCATCGATGCACCAACGTTCCCAACCAGTTTTATTAATTGTTTTCACACAATAACGGCTCTATTGACTCCACTAATCATCCCCAACATTTAGAATCATTTAAAGGTGTATTTAAACAAGCTTAGAAGCCATTGATCAACACAAGAAACATTAAGCAACTAGAATCAAGAGAGAATCAAAGAGAAATCATCAAACCTCAAGTTTGAGAATTAAAAGCCTATTTTTCATTCAATATTCATTTTGCTTTCAAGAACACTCATTGTGCTCAATTGTATTTATTCTTGAGTGTTCTTTCTTTGTTCTAGATTTGTGCAAACATATTTGCATTGTGAGGTTTTTTCTTGTAAGTTTGCAAATTTATAATCTTGTCTTTGAGAAATGAGTGTTCTCAAGAATTGGGGTATATTCTTGAGGGAGTTGTAAGGTTATCTCTTTGGCCTCAAAAGAAAGAAAAAATTAGTGAATTTGTTGGAAAATCCTTAGTGTGTATAGCTAAGGTAGTGGACGTAGACTTTGGTTGATAAAGTCGAACCACTGTAAATCGTTGTGCAATTATTTTCAATTTTCTGCAAAAGCTTCCACCAAAATTTTTATTACCAATTCACCCCCTCTTGGCCGATTCCATCGATTGATTAACTCAACAATTGGTATCAGAGCCTCACTCATTTGAAGGTTTAATCGCCTCTTGAGTCGATTCAGGAAGAGTTACATCGATTATCAAGTCATCAATGGCCTCCGCTTCAAATTACGACTCCAGACTTGATTTGATGCCCATCAACAAGCCTCATTTCTTCAATGGAGCTAACTATGCCTATTGGAAAAATAGGATGATGTACTTCATTCAAGCAAGTGACATGAGAGCATGGATTACCGTAGAAGAATGATACATCAAGCCTCTCACCCATCCAAGGTTGTGGAGTGAATGAGAGACAAGAATATTTCAGCTCAACTCCAAAGCCATCCATATCATATTTTGTGCTCTTGGACCAGATGAATACGGAAGAGTTTCATCTTGTAAAACTGCCAAAGAAATATGGGACAAGCTTCAAGTCACTCATGAAGGTACCGATGAGGTTAAGAAATCTAAAATTAGCATTCTAACGCATAGCTATGAAAATTTCAGGATAAAATCAAATGAAGATATCAAAGCTATGAAGGATAGATTTTCAACGATTGTCAATGGTCTCAAATCATATGGAGAGATCATTTCAAATGAAAAGCTTGTGAGGAATTTAGTCTACTCTCTTCCAAAATTGTGGCAATCAAAGAAGACGACAATCATCGAGTCTAAGGACCTAACGTCCTTAACTCTTGAAGAGCTAATCGGTTCCCTTCTCACTCATGAAATGATGCTTGAAGATGAAGTGGACCTAGATAAGATTGACGAGACACCAAAGGAGAAGGGGAAGAAGAAAAATATTGGAGTTGCTCTCAAATCCATAAAAGATGAGAGTGATTCGAATGACGATGATGATGATGAGGAAATGGCATTATTTGCCAAATGATTCAGAAAGTTGATGATGCCCAACAGAGGAAGAAAATTCAAACGCAAAGAAGGTTTCAAAACTGAATCGAATGAGAAAAACCCGATCATTTGCTATGAATGCAAAAAGTCGGGGCATATCAAACATGATTGCCCATAATTGAAGAAAAAAGGTCAATCCAAAAAGAAGCACAAGGCTCATGTAGCTACATGGAGCGATGAAGAAGGTTCCGATGAAGAGGAACAAGAAGTTGCAAACTTGTGCTTGATGGCTATCGGGGAAGATTCTTAGGTAACCTCTAACTCATTCGATTTAGATGAATTATCTTATGATGAGTCATTAGAGGATTATAATGATTTCGCTTCGAATTATAAGACTCTATTTTCAAAATACAAAAATGATATTTCAAAATTGAAAAACGAAAATAGTCTTTTATCCAAGACCAACAATGAGCTTGAAAGTAAGATCAAAGAATTGCAAATCAAAATTAATGATTTTGAAAAGAAAAATATTGATTTTCATAACTTACTTTCAAAAGTTCATGATGATCATCAAAAGAAGATTGATGATCTTAAAACTTCTTTTAATAAGGTTGGTACAAAAAGTTTTAAAAAATGTGAGAATTCAAAATCCAACTTTGTTAAGAAAAGTTTTAGAAACTACAATCATAGAAGTCCTCAAAGAACTTCAAATGGTAAAATCATTAGAAGTATATGGGTTCCTAAAGAACTCATTACTAATAAAGATAAAAATGTCCTTCATAAATGGATACCTAAGGGGACAAGGATTTTAGAAACTAATGAATATGGACCCAAAAGAATTTGGGTACCAAAAATTAGAAATTAATCTATGTTTGTAGGAAAAGGAGCATTGCTACAAGGCACGGGAAACAAATCCAAATTCATGGTACCTTGATTGTGGATGCTCGAGACACATGACCGGAGACAAAAGTCGGTTCATAGAGCTTAACGTAAAAAATGGAGGAGAAGTGACTTTTGTGATAATTCAAAAGGTCACATTGAAGGTATTGGTACTATAGGTAATATCTCTTCCATACAAATTAAAAATGTGTTATATTTGAATGGATTAAAGCATAATCTATTGAATATTAGTCAATTATGCGATAAGGGATTCAATGTCATGTGTGAAATTAATGGTTGTAAAGTCATTGACATTGCATCTAATCGGATTATGCTTGTTGGTCATAGAATAGGAAACATTTACATGGTGCATTTAGATTCTATTAATGTGACTAATTTATGCCTAGTTGCTAAGGATGAGCATGATAGTTGGTTATGGCATAAAAGACTAGGACATGCTAGTATGAGTGTTTTGTTACGGCTAATTCAAGGTGATTTAGTTTTAGGGTTGCCTAAACTAAAATTTGATAATGATAAAATCTGTGATGCTTGTGCTAAAGGAAAACAAAAGCGAGTTTCTTTTAAATCCATTAATGATGTATCAACTAGTAGAGTATTACAATTGATCCATATAGATCTTTTTGGGCCAACTAGGACTACTAGCTTGGGTGGAAAACAATATGCATTTGTCTTGGTAGATGACTATTCTAGATATACTTGGGTTCTATTCTTAAGTACTAAAGATGAAGCATTAGAAAATTTCATCACATTTTCAAAAGTAATCCAAAACAAAAAAGATTACTCTATCACTAGTGTTAGAAGTGATCATGGCACTGAATTTGAAAATCTTGGATTTAATGAGTTTTGTAATTCTAATGGTATTAGCCATAATTTTCAGCACCTAGAACCCCTCAACAAAATGGAGTTGTTGAGAGGAAAAATCGAACTTTAGAAGAAATGGTTAGAACCATGCTTTGTGAAAACAATTTGCCAAAATATTTTTGGGCGGAAGCCACAAATACCGCTTGTTATATTATTAATCGAGTAATGATTAGAACATTTTTAAAGAAAACTCCATATGAAATTTTCAAAAATAAAAAGCCTAACATTAGTTATTTTCATCCTTTTGGATGTAAATGTTTTGTTTTAAACAACGGTAAAGAAAATCTTGGCAAATTTGATGCTAAAAGTGATTAAGGAATTTTTCTGGGTTATTCCTTAAATTCTAAAGCTTATCGTGTATTTAATAAAAGAACTTTAGTTGTAGAAGAGTCTATACATGTTATTTTCGATGATAATCCCCTTCCGGTGAAGGATTCTTGTGTTAATGATGATGTACGTATTGTACAAGCAAATGACGTTAGACATGACGTTAGAGAATCATCATCATCAAAGGAGGAAACGAAAGATGAGGAAACTCATGATCCTTTAGAGAATCCAACCATTGAAGAAAGGGAAGTTTCTTACCCAAGAGAGTTCAACTATGTCAAGGATGGTGAAATTATAGGTGATCCATCCAAAGGGGTAACTACTTGATCTTCTCTTAGAAATATTTGTAATTATGTTGCATTTATTTCATGCATAGAGCCTAAGAACATCAAAGAAGCATTAAAAGATTAACATTGGATAATGGCTATGCAAGAAGAATTAAATCAATTTGAGAGAATTAAAGTATGAACATTAGTTGAAAGGCCTAGTAATAAATCTACTATAGGTACTAGATGGGTATTTAGGAATAAGCTTGATGAAAGCGGTAATATAGTGAGAAACAATGCTAGACTTGTTGCTCAAGGGTATACTCAAGAAGAAGGACTATACTATAATGAAATATACGCTCCCGTAGCTAGGATGGAAGCAATTAGAATGTTATTAGCATTTACATGTTTCAATGAATTTAAATTATATCCAATGGATGTTAAAAGTGCATTTTTAAATGGTTTTATAAAGGAAGAAGTGTATGTGGAACAACCTCCTGGTTTTGAAGATTTAAAATTTCCAAATCATGTTCTTAAATTGACAAAAGCACTTTATGGTTTAAAACAAGCTCCTAGAGCTTGGTATGAAAGATTGTAAAACTTTTTAATTGAAAAAGGTTTTTTAAAAGGGAAGGTTGACACTACATTGTTTTTAAAGCATAAAGGTAAAGATTTATTAGTAGTTGAAATTTATGTTGATGATATAATATTTGGTTCTACTAATGATGTTCTTTGCCAAGAATTTTCTAAGCTAATGCAAAGTGAGTTTGAGATGAGCATGATGGGGGAACTCTCATTTTTCTTGGGACTCCAAATCAAGCAAAGAAAATATGCCATCTTCATCAATCAAGCTAAGTACGTCAAAGATATGCTTAAGAAGTTTGGACTGGAAAATGGGAAACCTCATGACACTCCAATGAGATCTTCAACAAAGCTTGACTTAGATGAAGGAGGTAAATGTGTAGATGTTAAATTATATAGGTCAATGATTGGATCTTTACTTTATTTAACCGCAAGTAGACCGGACATTATGTTTAGTGTTTACTTATGTGCTAGATTTCAATCATGTCCTAAAGAATCACATTTACTACCTGTTAAGAGGATCTTTAGATACCTTAAGGACACTCCTAGTATAGGACTTTGGTATCCTAGAGACTCTAGCTTTAGCTTGCATGCCTTCTCAGATGCGGATTATGGAGGATGCAAATTAGATAGGAAAAACACCTCCGGTACTTGCCAATTCCTTGGAAATATGCTGATTTAGTGGTTTTCAAAGAAATAAAATTATGTTGCATTATCTACCACTGAAGCAGAATACATTTCAACCGGTAGTTTTTGTGCACAAGTTTTATGGATGAAACAACAACGTTTTGATTATGGAATTGAAGTTGGTACTATTCCTATCAAGTGTGACAATACTAGTGCTATTTGTCTCACTAAAAATCCCATCCAACACTCAAGAACTAAACATATTGAAATTACACATAACTTCATTAGAGACCATGCCGCTAAGGAAGATGTAGTTCTAGAATTTGTTGATACTTTGCACCAATTAGTGGATATTTTTACAAAACCCTCAGATAAGGAAAGATTTTGGACACTTAGGAGAGAATTAGGTTTAACTGACCTATCTTCACTTAGTCTTTAAAATAAGTTTAGCACTTTTAAGAATAAATGAAAAATTCTTATAATAATAATTTTTGATTGCATTCTTTGCTATTAGTTAGGGGGAGTTTATGTTCTTTGGTGAAAATTAATTTTATGTTCAAATAAAGTTTAAAGATTAATTTAATTGATTGAACATAATTAATTTTTGATATATGAGTTGCCAATACCACTAGAGCCAATTAATTTAGCATTTTGAGTGTTTAAAACGAATTTTTGACATTTTTCTGCTTAATGCATCGATACACTTAACAGTGCTTGATGCACGCCCTTAAATGTGCATCAATGCACAAGAGCCATGCATCGATGCATCCGTCGGGTTTTGGATTAAAATGACTCATTTTCTTTATTTTTCTCAAACCCTAAAACTAAAAACTCTCCCATCATTTGTTCCTCTCTCACTCTAAATCCTACTCTTTCTCAAAATCATCGGAAAATCATCGGTTTCTTCGTGCTTTTCATCTTCAAAACCTGCTTATATCATTAAATCGTGCAAAACAACTCCTCATCCCTCTCAATCCAAATTTTCAAGGAAATCTTTCAAAAACCTCTATTTTATTGATTTTTTGATTTTAGAACTAGTTTTGATTAGTTCTAGGATGAATATTATATCGGGCATTGATTGTTGCAGCCACCAAGGAGGCAAAGGAGTAGCCGCCACCAGTACTTCTAAAAGATACATCAGATCTGGTCCCTCTCCCTCTTCCATGGTTTTGTACAATGGCTCTGGCTCCCTGCAAAATCCAGAACAAAAAGTGCCCTCACACCAACTGTCATACGACCTTCATCCCAATTCTGGCAACACCTCACAAGGCCTCTATATAACTTGAAAAGCAACAATCAAATGGAAGGATTTTTTTTCATAAAAAAAGAAAACATTATCATCGAAGAAAATTGGAGAACAAAAGAGGGAGAAAAATTGAGATATAAACCCTAAAAAGGATTTTTTGTAAAAGAGAAACAAAGGAGAAAACCATAAGGGTTTAGTTATTTTAGAAATAAGCTTTTCGTTTTGGTAAGGCCTACGACCATTTTTGTTTTTCTTAAAATGAAACACTTGTTTCTTCCATAGATCTACTTCATTTGAAGCATTTTCTAGGGAAAATAGAGATTATATTTGAGGAGAGGGAAGGAAAATGAGTCGAAAAGGTGTTCGGTTACCATTTTCGTTATCGGAAAACAGTGGCCAGAGTCGAGGCGTGGCGGCTGACGCGACAGAGAAGTGTCGATTTATGGGTTCTTGAATGAACATCACGAACAAAATGAATGCCTTAAGAGGATTTTGGGAGAGTTCATTTGATCCAAAAAAATTAAGGATGTAAATGAACCTTGTTTATAATTTTTTTTTTATATACTTGCATTTTGGGCCAACCTCATACTTAATTATTGGTACGTAGACCTTAAAATGTTGTTTTAATAATTTTAAATTGAATTTTATTAAAATGGAAAAATATTTTGGGTTCACAATCACATTTTAATCAAAGATTGATGGCGACTCCTCGAATCACATGTTTTTCGATTTTTAAAAGGAAAGACCAAATTAGTCGAGGCGAGCTCCTAAATCCCTAATTTTTAGATTCTTTTAGACAATATCAATACATAAATATATGTTCCCTATCAATGATACAAGAACAATATGGATACTTGAAGAACAATATTGATACTGGATGAACAGTAGCGGTACCATATGCACAAAATAGTTTGAATTACAACAAATGTTGAAAACATTTTGATATTTCGATATAAAAAATTAAGTTAAATGAATTTTAAGATTTTACAATTTATTTTCTAAGGTATATTCGAATTAATTAATCGGATATCAAATTATTACTCCAAGTTTTTCAAGATCAATTTTAATCCTTACTAAATGTGTAAAATTGTGATTTGTACTTAAACTATTTTTGAAATAATTTTCAGAAAGTATTTTGAACCAAAATCAAGCCTTAAATCAATTTTTCAAATGCATGTACCGATGCATCAATCCATGCATCGATGCACCATTGAATAAATTGAACATCGAATACATTTCATGCTTCGATGCACTCTCTATACATTGATGCACTTGGGTTTTATTAAAACATCGAATGCATTTCATGCATCAATGCACAAGCAATGCACAGATGCACTCAAGCTATTTTAAAACATCGAATGCATTTTATGCATCGATGCACACTTGGTGCACCGATGCACTAAGTGTTCCAACGGTTAAAATATTTGAATTTTACACTGATGCACCGATGCACTATGGTCATGCATCGATGCACCGACGCTCCCAACTAGTTTTATTAATTGTTTTCACACAATAACGGCTCTATTGACTCCACTAATCATCCCCATCATTTAGAATCATTTGAAGGTGTATTTAAACAAGCTTAGAAGCCATTGATCAACAACAAGAAACATTAAGCAACTAGAATCAAGAGAGAATCAAAGAGAAAGCATCAAACCTCAAGTTTGAGCATTTAAAACCTATTTTTCATTCAATATTCATTTTGCTTTCAAGAACACTCATTGTGCTCAATTGTATTTATTCTTGAGTGTTCTTTCTTTGTTCTAGAATTGTGCAAACATATTTTCCTTGTGAGGTTTTTTCTTGTAAGTTTGCAAATTTGTAATCTTGTCTTTGAGAAAAAAAGTGTTCTCAAGAAATAGGGTATATTCTTGAGGGAGTTGTAAGGTTATCTCTTTGGCCTCAAAAGAAAGAACAAATTAGTGAATTTGTTAGAAAATCCTTAGTGTGGATAGCTAAGGTAGTGGACGTAGACTTTGGTTGATAAAGTCGAACCACCGTAAATCGCTGTGCAATTAGTTTCAATTTTCTACAAAAGCTTCCACCAAAATTTTATTGCCAATTCACCCCCCCTCTTGGACGATTCCATCAATCGATTAACTCAACAACAAAGATGTCTAAAAATGTCATTTTAACACTAAACAAGCACAAACAAAGCATATAAACATATGTGACATAACATTATGATCAAGATAATAGCATTCATTCATACATACAAGATTAAACAACAAAATCACCTATAAATGCTAAAGTTGCATGAAAATACTAATTAGAGAGCACAAAAAATGCCAAAATTCATAATGCATACTTTAGGACATAAATAATTGTATAGGTAACTCCTAATAGATAAGGCAAACATGTTCAAACAATTGAATACACATTTAAACATACTTTGAACATTTTGTCAACTTTAATGAAAATCATAAATGCCCCGTAACTAATTGCATAGTAAGCATTTAAGAAGTCATTTAATATGCTTTTTCATAAAATCAATAAAGTGCATAAAATCATTAAACACAAAGTCAAGGTAGGTTGGTTAAACATAATTCCCTCCTAAGTGCCCAAAATTTTTCTTTGTCTAAAGGTTTTTTTTAAAATATCGACAACTTGAAGTAAAGTGTCTACATACTCTAGAACTATATCTTCATTGGACACATGATCTCTAATGAAATGATTTCTAATCTCTATATGCTTAGTTCTAGAATGTTGGATGGGTTTTTGAGTGAGAAAAATAGCAATATTATTTTGCAAATGCTACATTATTTTGTTTCTTTAAAAACCAAGAAATCAACATGTTACCAATGAATTGGTAAGTACCACATGTACTTTTCCTATCTAATTTGTAACCTCTATAATATGCATTTGAGAAGGGAAAGCTAAAACTAGAGTCTATAGGATACCAAAGTCCTATACTAGGAGTGTCTCTAAGGTATCTAAAGCTTCTCTTAATGGCTTGTAAATGTGACTCCTTAGGACATGATTGAAATCTAGCACATAAGAAAACACTAAACATAATATATGATCTACTTGCAGTAAGATAAAGCAAAGATCCAATTGTAGACCTATAAAGTTTAACATCTACACATTTAACTTCTTCATCCTTGTCAAGCTTTTTAGATAAACTCATAAAAGTGGCTTGGGTTTTCACATTCATTAATCCAAATTTCTTGGACATATCCTTTATGTACTTTTCTTGATTGATGAAGATGTCATCTTTCCTTTGCTTGATTTAGAGCTCCAAGAAAAATTAAAGCTCCGCCATCATGCTCATCTTAAACTCACCTTACATTAACTTAGAAAATTCTTGGAAAAGAATCTTTAGTAATACAGAAAATAATATCATCAACATAAATTTGAACTATTAATAAATATTTACCTTTACTTTTTATAAATAACTAGTGTCAACCTTCCCTTTTGAAAAATATTTTTCAATAAGAAAATTTGACTATCTCTTATACCAAACACTAGGAGCTTGTTTTAATCCATATAATGCTCTTTTTAATTTAAAAACATTATTTAGAAATTTTGAATCCTCAAATCCGAGAGGTTGTTCTACATACACTTCTTCTTTTATAAAATTGTTTAAAAATGTTCTTTTAACATCCATTTGATATAATGTAAAATCATGAAAACATGAAAATGCTAATAACATTTTAATAGCCTCTATCCTAGCTACGGGAGCGTAAGTTTCATCAAAATCTATTCCATCTCCTTGAGTATACCATTGAGCAACAAGTCTAGCCTTGTTCCTCACAATATTACTACTTTCATCTAACTTATTCCTAAATGTCTATTTACTGCCTATAGTATATTTGCCACTAGGCCTTTCAAATAATGTCCATACTTGAATCATCTCAAATTTATTTAACTCATCTTGCGTAACCATTAGCCAAAATTCATCATTTAATGCTTCTTTTTTATTCTTAGGCTTTATGCAAGAGATAAATGCAACAAGATTACAAATATTTCTAACAAAGGATCTAGTAGTTATCCCTTTGGATGGATCACCCAAAATCTCATCATCCTTGACATAGTTGTACTCCCTTAGGTTGGAGACCTCTATTCCTTCTAGAGTTAGCTCCTTAAGAGCATCTTGTGTTTATTCTTGCATTTTCTCTTTAGATGATGATTCACCAACTTCGTTTGAGGTCATGATACATACATCATCTTGAACACAAGAATCATTCCTCGAAAGGGGGTTATCATCAGAAACAATATAAATAGAATCTTCTACCACTAAAGTTATTTTATTAAAGACTCGATAGTTTTAGAATTCATTGAATATCCAAACATTATTCCTTCATCACTTTTTGCATCAAATTTGCCAAGATTGTCTTTTCCATTGTTTAAAACAAAACACTTACACACAAAAGGGTGAAATTAGCTAATGTTAGCCTTTTTATTTTTGAAAATTTCATATGGAGTTTTCTTTAACATTGGCCTAATCATTACTCTACTTACAATATAACAAGCAGTGTTAATGGCTTCTGCCTAAAAATATTTTGGCTTGGTTCTAGCCATCTCCTCTAAAGTTCTATTTTTCATCTCAACAACTCCGTTATGTTGAGGGATTCTAGGGGCTAAAAAATATGGCTAATGCCACTAGAATTGCAAAAATCGTCAAAACCAAGATTTTGAAATTCAGTTCAATGGCACTTCTTCCATTGTCCTCTTAGATTCCTAAGACATATGCAAGCTATTTAGAAATTTTCTCATAATTTATTCATTTGTAGAATTTCCCAAATGCCTTTAGTTTGTTGATGATGGCGATAAATCAATCCGACAAGGCTTTGATGTCTTCATCGGGCTTCATTTTAAAATTCTCATAATTGAGTGTGAGAATGCCAATCTTCGATTTCTTCACTAGAGTTGCACCTTCATGTATGACTTCAAGCTTGTCCCAAATATCCTTAGCTTTTGAGCATAAAGACACTCTACTATACTCATCAGAGCCTAGTGTAGAAAATAGGATGTGCATGGCATTGACATTGAGTCAGTCTTCATCAGTCCATTCTGACTTGACCTTTAATATAAAAAGCTCTCGTTGCATCTTTGAAGGGATGAATGATCCATCGGTGATAACGTCCCACACTGAATAATCGGTGGCTTGAATAAATAACATCATCTTATTCCTCCATTTAGAATAATTAGCACCATTGAAATAAGAATGCTTTAAAATGGATTGAGACTTACCAAAAATTCTAGAAGTGGATGGAGTGGCCATTGATGATGATATGATTGAACTCTTCAAAGGATCTTCTCAAGAAGATGTTAAGCCTTCTAATGAGTTAAGCTTTGATATGAAGAAATATATAAGGGGGTGAATTGTCATATAAAAATTTTGGTGGAAGCTTAAAGAAAAATTGAAAAGATTAAACACGAGAATTTAGAGTGGTTCGTCTTTGTCAAGAAAAGTCTACATCCACTACCTTAGCTTTCCACACTAAGTATTTTCACAAATTCACTAATTTGTGGCAACTTTTGAGGATAAGGTGTAACTTTACAACTCTCTCATTCAAAGAGAAAATTACAAATTGCAAACTTATAAAAACCTTACTAGGAATGTGTTTTCGCAATTCAAGAACATATAAGAACACTTGAGGAATAAATATAAATGAAGTAAAAAAAAGATTCTTTGAAAACAAAATGAATATTTGAGAATATTGACTTGAATTTGGCTCTATTTAATTGCTTTGGCTTTGTTTGTGATCTCTTGTCTTCACATGTGACTTGGAATCTTGTTTTTATACTCCCTCATTCAATTCTACTCGTTTAGGTAGTTGTGGGATTTAATAGAGTCGTTGGGGAGGTAGTTTCCCACAATAAATGATGCTCAAACACTTAGAGTGTTAGTACTTGGTCTTGGAGTATTGGTATTACCTAAATTACTTACAAAAATATAACCGTTGGGGAAATAGGGTATCACTATTGATCAAATGAAGTATCGATACTAAAATTGTATATTGAAATTTGACATCTTTTAAAAACAAAAGGGTAGCATTGTTACTACCATATGGAGTATCGATACTACTGTTCAAAGTACATTAGTATCAGTACTGAAATACTATCAATACCAAAATATCATTTTTTTGTCAAACCTATAAGCAATATCGTATTACCTTGATTAGTATCGATACTACTATGTATTTTTAAGCTTTAGTATCATTACTTCATCTATACCACATGAACAACATCGATATTGTTCTTGTAGTATCAATATTACTTTGCTTAAAATGAATTTTTGACTCGATTGAAGTTCAAAACCCTTAGGAAAAATTGTTCCAAAATTATTTCCAGTATATGACTCAATTTTTCAATAAAGTGAAGTGTAAAATGAAGTTTTTGACCTTAAAAACAATTTATACATTCGAATGATCAAATAGAATATAATCTTAAAATTTGTTTAAAATATTTTCATTTTTGATATATCAAAATATCAAAGTATGTTAAACATTGTCGAATTAACTGAAATTTGTTCAGTTCGATTAATAATTTTAGAAAAATCGATTCGATTCACGATTAAAGGAAAAAGAAGTTTGATTAATTTAATTTTGATTATTTCGGTTTGATCGGTGATCAAATGAACCGATTGAACACCTCTATATATTGTTCAAGGATCATACCTCTAATTTTTCACTTTTGACATATATTTAAAAAAATTAATATATTTATACGTATATGCTTATTTAATACCCCTTTTACCTATAAAAATATTTTTTTAGTTGACCATATGAATTAAGAGAGTAATTTTTATATGTATGTGTATATTTATATGTATAAGTGGCGTTTAACTTGGTGAATTAAGGGAGTGATTTAATGCTATTAAAAATAAGCTTTAAGGGTTTTTGGATGTAAACCCTAAAGCTTGCAGCTAGGCCTGTAAATGAACCGAACGCCCACGAACAGATGTATGTTCATGTTCATTTTTTTAATAAATAAACGAACATAAACTAACACGAACATAAACGAACAAAATTTTTTTTGTTCATGTTTGTTTATTAAGGAATATAGCTTGTTCATGTTCGTTCATTTAAAACATAAACGAACATAAACGAACACGAACGAACATAAACGAACACAATAAACGAATGTAAACGAACAACACAAACACACACAAAAACTTATTCGAACACAACAAACAAATGTAAAAAAAAGTAAACAACAAGAATAATAACTTAAAATTCATTAATCTAACCTGCAACTTTAGAGTTAATTTGTTCGAATACGACAAAAACATACATAAATCGTAAATAAGCTATATGATCGTAATAAAGTCTTAAAGTTAATTTGTTCAACAAAACAATCTTATTGAAATCCAAACAACTTCAATAATCTTCGTAACATATTCAACTTGCCTTCTATTCGAACATAAATGAACGAACATAAATGAAGGAACATAAATGAACGAACATATAATCGAACGTTCACGAACACAAATGAACGAACGAGCCCTTTGTCCATGTTCGTTCATTTAATTAAACGAATGCAAAATATTGTTCATGTTCGTTCATTTAATAAATAAACGAACATAAATGAACTTCCTGCTGCACAGTTCATGAACGGTTCGCTGAACGTTCAGTTCATTTACAAGCCTACTTGCAGCCGGTTACAATCTCTCAAATTTAAAAAAGAAATAAAGAAAGATTCTTTAGTTGTAACGTGAGTTTGGAAAAGGGAAAAAGAAACCTTAGGTTTTAGAAGCTATCATTGTTGTCTAGGTTATCAGCTACCTTCGCGCCATCACTGATTTGCATGATCATCCATTGTCACTTAAGACATCACCGTTGGGATCGAATGTTATATCGTTTATCATTGCCTCACCATATTTCCATTGCGCCTTTGGTTTTTTACTGGTAAAGATCTTTCTATCTTTTCTGACTCTTTATTAATTGTCGACTGGTTGCTAGAGTTCTAAAATCTTCAAGGTCTAACTCCTTCCATGGTTTTCAAATACTAAAGGAAAATATATTATTATTTTAAATAGTAATAAGTAAGATATGAGTTAAACTATGAAAAGTTCAAAATTTATTTTATTGGAGTCTTGAATTCTTAGGGTGTAAAGAAAAGTGAATTATTAGGCTGCAAATCAAAGCTAGAATCCTCAATTGGAAAGGAATTAATGAAATAAATAAATGGAAATTAATTAAAGAATAAAAAAGGAAGCATGTGAGATAATGTTAATAAACAAATTGCGGTCATTTTGCAACTCATAACAAGATTTAGAAGAAAAAAAAAAGAGAAAATTAAATAATTATGTCAGAAACTAGGGGTGAACATTCGATTGAGTCGAGTTGAGTAAAAAAATTTCAAGTTATTCAAGTTGACGAGTCATATTTTATGACTCGAACTTAACTTGAAAATTTTTCAAGTCGAGTTTAAGAATTCGAGTCGAGTTGTTCAAGTTTCTATACAAATTTGATTGTAATTATTTATAGTATTATAGTACGAATTTATTCCAATTTTTTGAACCATACAAGATATATATTTATTCATATTCTTTTCATATTACAATGTTATTTAATATATCACATATAATCTAAAATTATAAAATATATTTACAGTATTATATTTCAGAAAAGGTTTTTTGAGGATAAAAGATCAATGAATAAAGGAGTCAAAGAATTAACATAAAGAAAGAAATTTGTAAACAATTGTAGTCAAAAGGCTAAATTGAGTAAAATGAAAAGTTAAATAAAGAAATTAAGAAAAGAGTATATTTCTAGTATAAAAAATAAGAATTGAAGTTACATAATTCTATAGTGTTAGGGGAGCATGTGATTTTAAATTTAGTAAAAATGTACTTAAAATGAAGGATGAATTGAATAAATATAAAAATCATGCAAAATTAAAGGACTAAATTGAAAAAAAAATTATCAAAAAATATAATTGAAAGTACATATGTATTCTATGATGATTTAAGAGCATGTTGTTCAAATTTGGTAAAATAATTGACTTAAAATGAAGGAGAAGTTGAAGGAATAGGAAATCAAGGACCAAATCGCAAATATTTCAAAATACTCATCCAAATTTTTGATTATTCGAGTTACTCGAAATTTAAAATTTCAACTCAATTTGAACTCGAAAACCAAATTTATAAATTTGAGTTGACTAGATTAACTCAAAATTTAAAAATAAAATCAATTTTTCGAGTTGAGTCAAGTTTTGTTCAACCATATCGGGAACTAAGATTTTTTTTATTAAGGACAAGTCAAAGGGTGAAACGAATTAAAATAAAATTCAAACTCTGATTTTAAAAAAATAATATAAAATTAACTACAAAAATTTCACATCCCTAATTTAGGGGCTAAGTTTTAGAAATTATAAATTATTGAATTAAAGTGCTATTTTGGAAGAAATTAAGGATTAAAGTGTAAAATCGCAAAGCCTTGAATTTTCCCATTTTGTGTGAGCAGAGAATATATTGAAATGCTTAAAGTTTGGTTTCTGGTTACAAACCAGAAACAAAGCCTCCAATTCCTTCCCCGTCGGTCCATCTTTGTAGCCTCGAATCTACACCATCCGACCACCGTTCGTCGATCCAAAACCACCAATAGACTCACCATTGAACGAAGAACAAAACCCAACCTCCATCCTATCGTGAATCGGTGTCGTTCGCCGTAAAACTTAACCGGAAGCTTTGTCAGTTTTAACTCGATCGCTGTTGGTTTTCCGTCGATTCCGGTCGATCTGGCCACCCGTTTATCACACCTCCTACACAATCGGACTCACCGTCACCGTACGCTCAAAACCAGACCAAAATCATCGTATCGTTGTTGATCTGTCATCCTCACTCGCCGATCACTGTTTGATAAGTTGGTACGTTTTAAAATTCTACAATCGTTATATTTTGGTGAAAAAAACACTTGCACGAGACTCACGAGGTGTCGATCTACAAATCTAGAAAATTTCATGTCGGACCGAAGACCGAAGCAGCAGTACACGCCGCCCCCTGCGCGTGGGCTTCGTCTACCAGCAGTTGATCGGCTTGATCGGTCTGAATCGGCTAGATTGGTCTAAGCCAAACTGAGCCACTAAGCTGCCTAGCCGTTGATTGCTGTTAACCGTCATTGACCATCATTACCGTCGTTGATCGGACAGTTGACCGCCATTGACCGACTGTTGACCGACCATTGACTTTTTTCGGGTACACCTATCCTGACGTGTTTTGATGTCCTGAGTCTATTTTTTAGGCTTGTTTAACCAAATTCGAACCCGGTAAGCTATTTTTCAATGATTAATCACCTGATTCGATTCGTTTTTCGCAATTAAGCTCCGTTTTTGATGAAATTGTTGTTGATATGTATCAGAGGAATTATTAGAAGTTGATTTCAAGATCTAGGGCATTCGAATGGAGTTTAAATTGTCGATCAATATGACACGAAAACTGAGGTAATATATTACTACCTTTTCATGCTTTATGGAACATGTTGATAGTGGTAAAGGCATGAATAAGAAAATGTTTGGTCTCATATGTGTAGTTAATTAATTCCTACACTCGATCCGAATACGGTAAAAATTTGGTAATTGAATATGGTTCAGATGACTAATACAATAAAGTGGAGAACTATTAGAATTAAATTACAAGTTCTATGATTAAGCGATAAAGCAATCAACTCCTAGATCTGTAAATTATAGTTTATCTCATTAAAGGTTAAATGCCAAAGGTATTTGGATGAGAAATTATGAGAATACTTTGGTTAGGTAAAATTATGAAAATACCCTTATGTTGTAAAAAGACAAGAATTATCCCTGGAAGTTTGAATTAAATAATAAGATCAAACAGAATAAAAAGATTGAAATACCCTGGATCTGTAAAATGACCAAAATACCCATGGAATGCAAATAACTCAAGCATATCACCAAGCCCAGAAATGATTGAATACCCTTGAAGTGCAATAAATTGACTAGTCGACAAGTATAAGTTATGGAAGTTGTTCAGCTCGAGTTGTTCGATAATCCGATCGATCGACATAGCTGTTAAATGTCCTGAATCTTCGTTCTCCCTTATCAGCTCAAATGAACTCTTCCAGTAGTGATTTTAGCTTCCAACATTTTATCGGTATATTAAATATCCTTGTTTCTCTGCCCGATAAGATTACCCAGTATCTCCGAACCATATTTAGAACCTCTAGTGTGTTCCCTGATCACATAAATGTTTTCTCTGATCGCTGCTCTAATTTTTGATATCTCTATTTACTAAATTGATGATCTGTCTAAACTCTGATTTACTGTTACTACTTGTTATAGTCCGAAAAATGTTTTCTTCGGGGTACCCTAAGATCTGGTATGGAGACTTTGACAGGTTCAGTCACTATTGGTAATTCCTTATATAGGTTCAACACCGACTGATAATTCCTTATGGACCTAAGGTCGCTCTTGGGTAGGCTCCTTGGCCTAATGGGCTTAGTGGTAAGACCTTATAGACCCTAAGGCACTCCTTTAGGGTGGCTCCTCTACTGTATGCATTGGGTAAGTCCTTATGGGTCCGAGGGCACTCCCCTTAGGTGGGCACCTACGCTTCGGCTAGGGTAAGACCTTATCGAGCCAAGGTGCTCCCTTAGGTTGGTACCTACGCCCTTTTGGGGCCTAGGGTAACTCCTATGGATTCAGTTCTGGGAACTACACATTGGCGTCAGGTTAGAGGGACTACTATGGTTTTTGAAAAAAAAAGTTTCAAACTTCTACTGTTTTAAAAAGGATCTTGACATTTTCAATGGTTTTATGGGAACACACTAGACAACCTATTTTGATCTCCTGAACCCAGTTATCTGAAATATTTCCTCTAAACTGAAAGCTTACTATTTGTTATTATCTGAGATATCAGTTGGACCTCAGCTCAGCCTAAAAATATATAGATGTCTGAACCAATAAGGAAACATATGTTTATCTATTATCTGCATGTCCTGTAGCATCAACTGGTAGTATTGTATTACTGAGCTTCCCAAAGTTCACTCTATTACTCACCTTTTTAGGTTAAAAGAAATGTACCAGTGCAGCTATCGACCTCAGTAAGGGAGTTCTTTCGGCGTCCCTTGCAGAGTATGGTACATATGATTAGGGGGCATGTAGGTTGTATATTGTTTTTATATCTGAGTCTGGAAATATATTTTATTTCTAAATATTGAAAAAACTTTAATTTTGTATTTATAAATTATTTTATGATTTTACATGTTTTAATAAAAACATAATTTTTCCGAGATTTTTACAGTGGGTCGCTCTGGTGGCCATAATGTGACACCCCGGATCGGATCGGGTCACCCGCATCAGTCTGAGGGGGTTACAAAAAAATAACAAAATTAATTTTTAAAATAAAATATAGGGATTGAGGTCGTAGAATTTATCTCATACCCATTAAAAAGCATAAATTCCTTACAGAAATTGAATAGGATCCTTGGGTTATTTAATTAAAATTAAGAAAAGAAAAAAATCATCTATAAAAAGTTAAAGTAAAAATTAATAAAAAAATCTTAAAATGACATAACCCTTTAATAAGTTTCATTGGAGAGCCTCGAGGTAAAATAGATCTAAGGAGGATCTCCACCCCTTCTTTATCGACCTCATCTCCTAGTGGGTTTTTGAATAAAAAATGAAGGATCAAGTGAGCATCAAAGTGCTAGCATGCAAGCAAGAGGAACACAATAAATATTTGCAAAGACTTCACCTTTTATTACTTTTAATTTTTTGGTCTCCTTAAAAGAATTTCCCTTGATTTTTTTTTCTTTGCTCCCGGCTAATGAGATGGAGAAGGCCTCTATTTATAGCTAAGGCTCTTTCCATCGACGAATAAGATTAAAACATATCTACATAATCCCTATATTTATGAAAATTAAATTCATCATATCAATACATTCCATTGATAGGAGATTACATGTGATATAGAAAGAAATCAAAAGGGAATATTCTAATTAACATTGAACCATTATTTCCTTTTCATTTGAATAAAGTTGATGGGAAAAAATTAGGTAATTACAACTGCCCCTCTTTGTTCATTGGTGTGCAATGGTAATAGAGCAAAGACAAAAGATTGACCAATTTTGTCCGGTTGAGATAACTTGATGTTGAAAAATTGATATGCTTCATCGTCACTCCGTGAAGACCATACATAGAAAGCTTGATGATTTGCTTCATCATCTATTCATGAAATTTAAATCTGGAAAACAAATTGGTCGATTTACTTCATCTTCTCTTCATGAAGGTTAAATCTAAAAAAGTAGGTTGATTTGCTTCCTCGTCTCTTTCTGAAGGTCAAATCTAAAACTCTTGGTTTGCTCCATCATCTATTCGTGGAGATTAAATCTAAAAACTTTGATGATTTGCTTCCATCATTTTGTGAAGGTTAAATATGAAAAATTTGGTTGATATGCTTTATCGTCTCTTCGTGAAGGTCGAATATGAGAAACTTAGATGATTTACTCCATATTCTTTTCATGGAGTTCAAATCCAAAAACTTTGATGATTCACTCTACCATCTTATTATGAAGATCAAATTAACTTTGATGATTTGCTTCACAATATCTCAATGAAGGCCAAATCTAGAAACCTTGATGATCTATTCCACCATCTCTTTATGGAGATCAAATCTAAAAACTTTGGCGATTTGCTTCATTCTCTCTTTGTGAAGAAAACAAATCTGACAACTTGGTTTATTTTCTCCACCATTTTTTTGGAGATCAATTATAAAAACCTTGATGTTTGCTCCACCATCTTTTCATGGAGATCAAATTATGATCAAATCTGGGAAAATTGACGATTTGTTCCATCATCTCTTTGTGGAAATCAAATATGGAAAGATGGCGATTCTCTCAACCATCTCTTTGTTAAAGGATAAATCTAGAAAGGTTTATGACTTGCTCCACTATATCTTAATGAAGATCAAATCGAGGAAGATGATGGTTCACTCCATTATGTCTCCTTGAAAGATGAATCTGGGAAAGTTGATGATTTTTGAACTCCTTCACTTTGGAAGTCCTAAAACATTCATTTGTTTATGCATGTTATTATGTATGTAATGATATTATATATGCCTAAAATATATGCAAAATGCAATCCTTTGACATCATTCTTTCTTCTATAATAACCTCTTCTCTCATTAGCTCTTTCTTGGAGCGGTCATTGATTCACCCTGAGTCATTAATGCATATGTCCTTGATCTCTTCAAAAGTTGATTGTTCACTCTATACTCCTTGGATGCCTTTCAGATCATTGTTCATTTGTAAAATTTTAACTATCATAGAACAAAGCAAACAAATGCATCTTTTAATGCCTTCAAAAAACTGATCATGGGTTATTTACTAGTGATGACATCTTTTGTTGTCATTTTGAAGAATCATCCCTTATCAACATTGTTTCCCTTTATTTGGACTACGAAGTAAGACCACTATCAGCCTCTAGACACCTGTATTTTTTAAGATCTTTTATATAGTAATACACAACGATCTCTTATTTTCAAAGTAAATGAGCTACTTGTATTTAACTTTAATGCAAGATGCTAAAAAATGGGACTATAAAGGAACTTTATTTTATTCATATAAGTGGAAAGAGTTTTTAGCAAGTACACAACAATCACTTGAAGGAAAAAAATGAAAAAAAAACAAATAGATGCCCCAAATATTAATAATATGAACTCCTTTGAACTAGCACGCCATATAGTAACTTCAGGTGTAACTTCTTTCGAGGGTATATCGAAGGTTGTGACAACGCATAAAGGATGTGAAATTCTTCCCGTACTACCAAGTCTTTCAAGAATTCGGGTTCAATAATTGAATCTCAGTTTCATTCAATTTTCTTTCCTCAACAATCACATTATTAATGTTATCTTGACTCATAACCTTCCAATGCACGAATCCTAAATTGTAACTCAAGCTTCCCTTTCATGTTTTCAACTTGAGACCTCATTTGTTTTTAAGATGTCCTTTTAGGTTTTCATCTTAAACCCTTTTTTATTTTTATTTCTCTCTCTTTTTTTGTTTCTCTCTTCTTTTATACCTATAACACCCCTTTTGGGGTTTTCATCTTTGATATTTCAAATGTTTCTTCTTGAAGTTCCCTTTCAGGTTTTCACTTAGGTTGTCTCTTTTTTTTTTGGTTTTTTTCTATAAACAAAATATCTTTTGATAGTGTATGAGTTTACTGAGTTAAATAGCTCAAGTTCATCCACTTCAGTCAAGATTAATGCTTCTCCATAACAGACTTTCTTCACAATATAAGGCCATTCTCAATTTGGCATCCATTTCCCTCATAAATATTTTTGAATAGGAAAGATCTTTTTCAGCACTAAGTCTCTATCATGAAATTCTCTCGAGAAAAAATTCTTGTCATGTGCTCAAATAATTTGCTTTTGATACATCTGACCATGACAAATGACTTTCAACCTTTTCTCTTGAATTAATTATATCGAGCTCGCTTCCATTCTACCTCATACAACTGTATTTCTGATAAGACCTGAAATAGTGGAATTTCTACAACCTTCATTCCATATACTATAGAAAATGGTGTTGCCCCAGTTGTGGACTCTTTACCTCTTTTTCATATTCAACAATGTTGTGGGTGCAATCAAAATTCAATCTACTAATGAGTGGAAATTATCTTCTTTGGGTGAGAACAAAGTTACCCCAATTTTGTGCCCCAAAGTGTTTGAGGCATTGTCACCATTCAACTTCCAATACTCACAGGTGTAAGTGTTTGATTCTTCTACTAATTTGCCATTTAGATTTTATTCTGGGAAATCAATGTTTAATGATTTGTAGTCTTTGGAAGCTCTACTTGCCAAGAAATTGGATATGCCAAACTAGAATTTGAGTTAAATACTCTTTAAATTTCTCAAAAGCATCTTTGCAACTGTCATCCCATATCCTAGTACTATTCTTCCGAACAAGATGAAATATTGGATTATATTTGAAGGTCAATTGTGAGATGGACCTAAGAATTTTAAAAATTGTTTTTGTTTACATAAGGTTGGTAAATTTTCAAATGTTAACGTCAAAGCCTAGTAGCTTTCGAGATGTTGCTCCCAAGGTACATTTAGTCGAATTGAGTTCCAATTGAAAATCTCCCAACCTTTGGAAAAGCTTTCTCAAATTCTCAATTTTCTCGTTTTCTATTTGGCTTTTGATAATCATGTCATCAACATACACCTCAATCTCTTTGTGTATCACTTTATGGAATACAGTCACCACGACTCTTTGGTATGTTGCTTCATTGTTAATCAATATGAACAACATCATTTTGTAATAAAATATGCTCCATATTGTCACGAACATGATTTTTCATGTCTTTATGGTGCTTTTTCATTTAATTATATCTAGAGAAACTTTTCATCTTTCTTAATTAGTATAACTATATTATCTACCCATTTTGGATACCTGATCATCTGGAAAAAACTAACATCGATCTACTTCTTTATTGCTTCTTTTATCTTCAAAAGCATTTTGGGTCTAATTCGTCTCAGCTTTTGTTGTACTGGTTTACATTATGGTTTTATTGGTAGTTTTTCTATTACCATGTCCATGGCTAGTCTTGGTATATCTTTGTATTCTTATAGTAACTCGGTCAAACCATGGCGTACTTTAACAGAAAGTGTAGTATCAATATCTTTCTTCTCTTCATCTTAAACTTTTCTTCATTAGACAGAATATTCTTATCTTCTCCTTCCAATGTTCTTGATAATTTGAAAGGTAATTCATGTTCCTCATCATTATCACTTTCCTTGATTTCCCCTAGACATTTGGTCAGATCGAAATCAATCAACGGGTCAGGATTATCGTTATTCATACCATTGATATCTAGAGACCTGAAAGAAAAGCATATAAGAAAATACATATACGTATATACATGCGAGAGAACCTATCCCACATCAAAATAGGAAGAAATAATAATATATATACAAAAAGAATTTAAAAAATATGAATGGGGAGGATGTTTTCCAAATGAAAATGTAGAATGCGTCCTTTATTGAAAATAATGACAAGTTATTTATTAACCTTTACAAGAGATCACATATGGCCCCAGGTATGAGCGAATAGGGAAAGTCTAAGTATTATTCTAAAAATGTCTTAAAACCACAAGTAACTTTCAACAGTCTAGTTGTTAAGCACGAAGCCAGACAGAAGTGGAAAAATCCTTGCCTTATTATTCATTTCGACATCTTCCTCTATTATGGAATAGGTCACTGCTTTCCCATGATTAGGTAAGGGATTCTGGACGACAACAAGCTCTGGGTCATTAAAATTGATGATGTTTTTATTTTGAAGCTCTTGAACTACGCTTTTGAATACAAGGCAAATTTTAATAGTGTGCCCAAGAATACCAGTGTGGTTTGCGCACTGAACATTTGTATCACACCATTTGGGGTAAGGCGTTTGTGGAGCATTAACATGAAACAGGGACACAACATATTTTTCATAGAGCTGTTGAACAAATCTTTGTATGTCATATGGATTGGATTGATTTGATATCTATTTTTTTTATACCCTTGGCCCTTTTAAATCTAATATTGACACGTTTTACGATCTTGCTCTTTTTGGTCGAGAGATATCAACACCTTGTCCATAACTTTAGGTGCTTACATTGTTGACCTCACCATTCTTCTTCTTTGTAGTGTGTTATCTAGCAGACTCACTTCCTTTGATTTTCTCATGCTTGATGGCCATCTCTATCATCTCCCCGGACATGTCAGCAATATTCCTAGAATGTTTCCCGACCATATTTCCTATAAATGGGGCCTTTAGTGTGCTCAAAAAGATAATTCTTGTCTCTTCTTCTTCCAAGGAATGATGAACCTACAAAGCTGTCTCTCCACCTCTTTGCATATTGTCTAAAGCATTCATTTGAATTTTTCTCCATGCTTTGGAGAATGATCCAATTATTTCTTATGTGTTTTACATGCTTATATTGTTCTAGAAAAAATGTCAAATCCTTCCATGACTTGACACGAATTCTGTTAAATTGATTATACCAGCGAGTGGTCGAACCTGCCAAACTTTCTTAAAAGTAATGGATCAATAATGATCATTTCCTATATACCTTGTCATTTTTTGGCATAACAAAGTGATATGTGCCAAAAGAAAACTATTACTGTCAAAATTTTAAAAATCTGGAACCTTGAATTTTAGCGGCAAGATCATATTTGGGACCAATCTTAACTCCTTAGCGTCGACTCCGTAAAGATCATTTTCACCCTTGACGAATTTGAGTTGGTCTTCCAATTGTTTTATTTTATCCTCCAACAGCTTAGAATTAGCTTCTTCGTCAAAATTTGGGACATTTTCAGATCGATTCCCCTTATAGTTTGAGCTCGAAGTAGCATGCATATTCACGTCGATACCATCCAAGTTCATATGTAACTTATTTTTTGGAGTTGATGTTTCTTTATGGTCTTTAGTGTGAGTCGGAGTGAAGCTAAACTCTTGTTGAGCTTTTGCAAACTTTTCTTCATGTTCTTTCTCAAATTTAGTGAATTTTTTGTCCATGGTGCTTTTGCGAGTGCTACATGGATGTGATTTTCCTAGTGCTTTTCTCCTTTTATCACAAAATATTCTTTATTAGTTAATCATACTTTAATGATGAATGCACAAGTTCATGCAAAATGCATGAAAACAAAAATTCGAGGCATTGACCCCAAAAGTGACTATATCACCCATATATATATATATATATATATAAGTCACAGATGTCTCATTAACATGACAAACATTTACTAAGCATAAAGACTTAAAACCTCGTGTTAAGTTTAAACCTTCTCTGCTTCAATTTAAAAACCTTAACCTTATTCGTATAAAACCATAAAATAAATTTAATAACTGAAAATAAGTCCAATTTCAGTAAGTAAGTAGACAGTTCAGAGTTGATCATAACTATATATATATATGACTGCCTAAATACTGCTTAATTAAAAAACATTTAAAACCAGTCATAATAATATTCATTCATAAATATGATTATAACTAAAATTAACCAAAAATCAAAACAAATCTAAATTATATATTACAAATTCCTTTTTAAAATAAATCTGATAAAGCAACTAACGATTATAATGTATATGCCACTAATAAGTCAAAGTTAAGATGTCTTACTGATATTGTCGGTAAGTTGGATTTCCATAAGATGCTAGCAAAGTCCTCACTTCACGTTCTCTACTTTATTTGAACATACGCATGAAAAGCATCACACGCTAAGTAAAATTTAGTGAGGCATAAATATAACTAAAACATAAAATCCATAAAATATAAGAAATAAACTATAATTTAAATAAAAGAATTAAAATTGTATTTTTTCCTCATCAGAAACCTGAAAATTATGCTCTCATAATTTCATCAAAATCACAATAATCAATGTCAACAATAGTATACTTTGCATATACTTTCCATTCAGACACATTTTAGAACTTTCATATTTTTCATTTTTATTTTATTTTTTCCTTTCATTCACTTTCCTTATTTCATTTTCATAGCCCAATGTATATTTATGAGAATGCAATATACATGAGTCAGACTAGTGAGCGCAATAATCACTTTAGTTTTATCATCATAATCAGAATATATAAGCACACATAGTGCTATCATATCAAAATCATAATATGCACACAAAGTGCAATTAGATCCGAATATATATATATATATATATATATATATATACTAGTGCACCCACCGGTACACCACATTATATCAAAATTGAAACATATAAGCACAAACAGTGTTATCATATAAGAATCATAATGTGCACGCAAAGTGCAATCACATCAAAATGTGTATACTAGTGAACCTTCAGGTAACACCACAGTACATCAGAATCACTCCACCTCATGTACCCACGACTCTCGATGCAACATACAATGGGATTTATTTTGATTCATAACCATTTAATAAATATCATGCCAAACCATAATTAGTTTCAAATCATAACCGCATAATATAACATGGGCAGTTCATACCCGAAATCATTCATGAAACTTGATAAAATATTATAGAAATAATTCAAAAATTTAAACATAAACTATAATTTTAAAATAAAATAATATGAGGTTGAATTATCGCAAGTCGTCCTCAATCAGAATAATTAAATAATTAAATTGCACTTACATTAATACTTTATATACAAATCAAAACATAAACCTCAACAAACATTAAGCTTAATTTCATGCTTCCAGATCACTTATTCATGAATATAACCATATAATTCACTTTTTATAGTTCAATTCGTACAGTTTATAGTGAATTTTCAAAGTTGACTGACAAAAGTTGTCTTGGACAGAATCTGCTATCCTATTTTCTTACCTATCACTTATTAAAAATTCTCATCTTTTGTAGACTACTTAAAAATAGTTTCCATTTGTTCTAAATGAAACTAGACTGATATACAAATCCAATGGTATAAGATTCATCCCCCAATCATTTTTGTAGAATTTCAGATGATTTTTTAAACTTATTGTTCAAAACATAATTTCTAGGCATATTTTACCAACAAGTGTCCTTAACTTATTCACTAATTCTATTAGCTTACTAAATGAACATATAAGCTTAAATTATACTTCATATAACACTATTAGTCACTTCCTAACATAACTTCAACACTGGCTCATTGCAAGCCAATGTTTATTTGAAACATAAATATGAATTAAATGCACTCACTTGGTGTCCTTAGTTTGTAAAGCTTCCTTAGAAATCCACATTCCATCCTTAAGCTTCTCCTTTGATTTAATATTGTTTGATTTCATTCCAACACACAATATAAATGAACATCATTACCAAATATATACAAATTCAAACCACATGTTAGAATCTTACTAATATAGGCATACATAGAAAATAGACTCATAAAAATTCTTTCAGTACTCATTCGATAATAATTCAATGTCACAACATAAATGTTGACCTTAACACTTCCAATTGACCATTAAAATTCTAGTTATTCCAAAATTCACAAACATATTCACTTAAGCTTCCAACTTTTCCCATTTTATGATTCTATCCTCAATTTTTACAAACATTCCAAAATAATCAAATTTCACATTCTAACATCAATTTAAACACTCCAACATTTAATTTCAAGCCTAGTACATCAACTATGGCATAATTATACATCAACTATGGCATAATTATACATCAACCCACAACTTTTCCATAATTATCGAATAGGTACCCTAACTTTTCAAAAATTACCAAATAGTCCCCAATTTTTCTAAATTTGTATCCCTTGTTCAAGGTTATGATGAATGCTTTAAAAGTTCAAGACTAGAGTTTTCATGATTTTACTCGATTTTGATTTGATTCAAACATGAAATCAACATCGATTCAACTATATACAATCTATACAATCAAATACCTAACTTGATTTTATCAAAACACATATTTCCCCTAAATAAAGGGTTTTCCTGAAACTTTATATGTTCATATAGCCATGTACAAGTGATTTTAATAATCAATCATGCTTGAAAATGATTCTAGAACCTCAAAACCATCAAAATCCTTCATTAATTCCATAAACCCTAATGTGAACATAAACCCTAGAGTTTTGGATCTTTGAACACAAACCAAATTAGCAAGCAATAATGGTACCAAATGATAGCGTTTTTCGAATAGAACAATTTTCTATTTCACGACATGATCCAAAATCCAAAGAAAATTGCTTAAAAATAAAAATAAAAATTTCTCTTGCCTAGGTATGAATGAGCACGAAATTTTGGTTGAAAAATGGCTTGGTTTCATGAAAATTTGGTTAATTTCATGTTAATTTACCTTTATTTAAGCTTAAATGAATAAAATATTCATTTAATGAGAAATGTCAATTTTACCCTTAATGAAACTTTATATTTTCCTTAATACCAAGCCACATACACTTTATCATAAATAAAAAGTCAAAAATAAACAAATTATCTTACCCTTTCCAACTTTGCCCATTTCATTTTCCAAAATTTTCAATCTTGCCATTTTCATCCAAGGGTCCAAATTGAACATGAAAATTAATTCTCAAATCCAATGGTCTATATTATTTTCCACCATTTTAACATGTGGAAATAATATTTCGAAGCTTAATTTAATTCTCTTCAATTTTTTCTGAAATTTCTATTCGATCTATTTTATCAAATTTTTACCAAACTTTAACAGTTTCTAGTTTTTATCACAAATTTCGGATCAAGAATCTAAATTCAATAAAACCCCACACTCAAGAGTAAAATATCCATTTATGGAATAAAAATTCTTTTTTGGAAAAATTACCATATAGGTCCCTAAACATTTCCCAGCTTTACAATTTAGCTATTAAACTTTGAAAAATTGCATTTTGGCCACTAACCAAAATTTTGGAGTATTAAAATTCTTACCCCCTTATGAAAATTTGTAAATTTGTCCTCAAATTTTCAATACATACTTGATGTAAATAGATGAAACACTGTTTTTTTATATCTTTTCTTATTTATAATTAGTTTTCCAACTTTGACTTCTTTTACAAACTTCAATAAATACCAATTTCATAAGTCAAATTCTGACTGTGTCTTTATATCCTCCGATGTGATAACATGAGAAAGATTTGATTGACACTTTAAGAAACACTTACCACCACTTTAATGAAATATTTATTTTCCTTTTAAAATCCGGGTAAGACTTTTGTTGATCGACAACTATCTTGAGATTGTCTGGAATAATCTTTTCCAGATACAAAGTCCATTGTAACTCATTCTTATTCGCACTAAGGGAAATAAATCGGTTATAATAATCTAGAAGGCACTTGATACTCTACTCTAACTCGCTGACATGTCATCCTTTTAGAAACAAGCTCCATGATAACTCTTTTCATACTTATTTCTAATATCAACTTTTTCCTCGATAATATAAATATTCGTCAGACTTAACCTTAAAGTCTTAGGTTTCACCTTTTTCTTCTTGTTCTATACTTGACACACACATTCCATTTTTTCTATGAAGATGTTGTATTTGATCTAGCAACATAGGCTTTAACTTTAATTCTTCATTGAGAGCACTAACTTTATTTAAAGACAATCACATATTCAAAACTCTCATAACATAAATGTCTTTTGGCTTTATCGTATCAGTTACCTCATTAATATTTCCTGGTGGTAGTTGTTACGCACATTATCAATATTTCAGGAATTTAATCAATTTCCTTTATTTTCACCCCTTCTAGTTAACACATACTTTTGACCTTTGAGATTCACATAGATATAAAGTCACTCACCATATAGATTGTAGCATTAAATCAATGAAGTAAACACAATTGTTTCCAGCTGAAGATCCTAAGTCATATCATTTCTTTCATGATTCTTTAGTTTATTTGAAACATAATCCCTAACTTTTCTTCTTGCATGAGCATGCATCCCAAACTATTATGAGGCGCGTTACTATAAATCACACAATCCTTCCAAATTCTGATTATACTGACTTAGGAGCTTATGTCAGTATTCTTTTTAATATCTTGAAGTTTTGTTGTCATTCATATGTCCAAATGAATAAAACGTCTTTCCTTAATAGATTGGTCAAAGGGAAGACAATTATCGAAAAGTTCTTTATGAACCTTCGATAGTAACCAACAAGTTCCAAGAAACTTTGAAATTCAAAAAAAAAATTGGACTTTATCATTCAACTATATCTCGTGCTTCCTTGATATATATATATATATGTTTATTATCTCAAATGGGACCACATGGCCAAGGAACAGAACCTTAGACAACCATCATTACACTTTGTTAACATAACATACAACTTTTCTTTCAAGAGTTAGAAGAGTTGTACAAAGTTATGCATCTTGTTCTTCCTTGATCTTACCATAAATCAAAATTATCATCGATGAACGATACCACTAATTAATCCAATTATACTAAAATACTTGGTCTATCAAATCCATAAATGTGGTAGGAATATTCGTTAAACTAAACGACATTATCGTAAACTCATACTGTCCATACTGAATTTTGAAAATTGTCTTAGGAAGATAATTAAATCTATAATTGTTGCTAGAACATTAATCAGTCCAAATGGAATCACTACAAACTCATATTATCTTTATGGTAACCATCTTAAAAATATATTTACTCTTTAATCTTTAATTGGTAATACCCTGATTTAATATCAATCTTTGAAAATACTGATATACCTTTGAGTTGATTGAATAGAGCATCGATCCTTGAAAGAGAGTACTTATTTCTTTTTGTCACTTTATTCAGATGACTATAATATATATATATATATATATATATCTATATATATTCATTTTTATTTTATTAAGGAGTACCAATATACCACACGAAGATACTTTAAGACTAATAAAACCGCAGTCAAATAGCTCCTATAGTTGTACCTTTAACTCTTTGAATTTTATCGAAGCCATCCGATGTGGGCAATCAAAATTGACACTATACCCAGAGAATATCAATTTTAAATTCCACTCCTCGATCAATAAGTAATCCAAATAATTCATCAGAGATTACATCTAAAATTTCTCAAACTATCAAAATATCCTCTAATCTAACTTCAGCTATTCAACTATCAATTACATTTACCATAATGATCTCAATTTCATCATATGGTAATTCCATTAAATTCGCCGAGAATATCATTCCTTGAATTTTATCAGGAAATTTCTACTTATTTGTTTTACTTTGACAATAAGACCCATCGATTTCGGTACTATAAATAAATTTTAAGAAAATGATTATTTAAGACAATCCTTTATTAACATAACTTATTCATGAATTCTATTCTCAACGGTAAATTGCTATTCGATCAATTGAAATTATTTTTCATATACTTTCTCATTTCAATAATCTTACTCCAATTATTATAATCGTGAAACCCTTGAAGTATTTTGAATCAACAACTGGTTTATTTCATTCTTATTCTAAATCCTTTCAAACGATAACATATTGTCATATGATTCACTAAAAGTTTAACTTTCTTTACACTTTAACAAACAATTTACTTACTTGTAGGCATTCTAAAACCATCGATAATTTCAATAATCCATTTGTCTCTTTAATTCTCGATTTCTCTTATATACTTTTCAAAATTTCTGATAGTTTCCTCTATTTCAACTATATTATTAAACACAGGGGTATATCTTCCACATAATAGAGGAAAATCTCTAATAGCCCTAACCTTACTAGGGCAAGATATTAAAGTCTCTCCAAATCTGATTGAATTGATTTTAATCTAGATTCTATTTATAGTAATATCTATGTTCATACTCTAATTCTTAACTTTCGATATCTAACACATTCATTTTTATATCAAATTAGTAAATAATTGTTAGAGTAAGCCCAAAGACAAATCATATGATGATTGTAATAATATTTTTATTTACCGATTTTATTGAATAAAGGCATTGCCTCTATTATTTTCAGTTATGTGTTTGTGTTTAACATAAACTAAAAGATAATAAAGTCCATATAATAACATTATTAAAAGATCCATAGTTAAGTATTATTACGGGCATGGACAATAATAATATGCTTAAGACTAACATGGTATTGATTGATGACAAGGAGTTGTCATTGACATAGGGATGTCAGAATTGATACATGATTATATTATTATAGAAAAATGTATTGGATTGACCCATCATGAGCATATGTCTTGGAGTATTATGTAACGGTCATAACATTGCTCATGGTGATGACTATATGTATGATCCTCAGACTTGAGATCAAAATCATCCCAACATATATTGTTGTGTGTTTTGATACAGTTAAACATGCTCCGTAACTGGTTGCACTATAAAGACTGTTATTGAATATATTTCGATATATGTAGTGGGGTGTATATGGTTAAGATAGGATTTGTCCTTCCTACATAATAGGAAATATATCACAGGCCACTTGATTGAGTGAGACTAGAAATGCATGGCCATGCTCGAATAAGTTGATATGTGATATCATATTCGTTAATTATAGTGTACTCTAGATATCAAGAAATAATAGATGGGCTATACAAGTGTGACTATTCTAAGACTTGTGCCTCTTATAGATATAAAGGACAAAATGATGTAATACATAAAAGAGTTAATCACGAAGATGATATGTCGAATCGTAATTTTTTGTAACTTAGATGACAATGATATATTCCTAGATGTCACTCATTGTATGTAATATTAGAATTGTTCTAATAATTACCACTAACGTTACAAGAACCTACAAGGTCACACCCTAGGATTGAAATGAGCAAAAATGTATAATTTGTTGTATGTTACTAAAATATATCTAGAGTTATGATATGTATATTTGATATACATATGATTTTAATTATCCCGAATATAGCAAGTAAACATTAAAAGAATGTAATTTATATTACAACTCTTTTAATTGGTATATATAATTCAGAATAATTAATTAAGTTTTTAAATAAACATTAAAGATTATAATTTAGATTATAAGTCTTTAATGTATATTTAATTGAATTAATTAAATAATATTTTATTATTAATTTGAAATAACTTTGAAAACCCTAAGATGTTAGGGTAATGGATATAAAAGGGTATGTTAGGTCTAGCAGCCATTTTTAAATACACACACACAAACCTTCAGCCATTTTTCTCCTAAAACAGTTTTAGAGAAAACAAGTATAGCTCTCAATCGGTTGAACTGCGTAGAGGCCGAGACGTGATTTTGTGGAGGTTTACGATTCGAACCGATCTACACCACCAGTATTCACTGCTGTTCTTGCTGTTTTTCAAGGAACCCGCTATAAGTATTTACATCCCTTCCTCCCGATTTCAATTTTACGTACTTGGATCGTCGGTGAGACCGTCGAGTTTTGTTTCCACTACACCGTGGGGTACGCCGACGGTCCTAACAGTGGTGTCAGAGACACTTGTACAATCTAAATTCGGGTTAAATTATTGGATGATGCGATATGTATGAGATGCATGTTCTAGTTTTATCGATTTCGGTAAATATGTTGATATCATTGTTCGAATAGATAACCACAATGATTAATATGCTAATTTGTTAATATGTTTTACAATCAATTTGTTGCTGCAAGGATTTTACATAATTCATTGACATGATGATCTGTGGGAGTGTGATAGCAGATCGCGTTTGATAATAGAACAAAGGTTGTTCCGATGCAGAAAACCTTCGGGATTAAAAATCCCAAAAGCACGATTCTGTTGATAAATGTTATCAAATCGTGAGGTTTTTCTATAGAAACGTAAGTACTATTTTTTTTAAAAAAAATCCCACCGGTACAAATTGAAGGCCCATATTAATTTTTTTAAAAAGGCGTAAGAATGTGTATATATATATGATATGTTTGTTTTGTACGATGTTTGACATGGTTATAGCCCTTGTTCACTTTATAATGGTTTAATTTGAAATACGGTATGCGAGTCGTGTCTTTCTATATCTCTGTTGTATTTCTCTTCTCATCTTACTCCCTCGTATGTAAAACGAGTTTCTTTTAAAATTTTAAACCTATGAAGATTCACAAGGAGCAAAAGAATAGCGAGAAGATACCTAGAGAGTAGTCTTAGGCTTTAGGGTTCTTGGTTATCCCATTAGCTTGGGATGGGCCACCTTAGTCATTATTTTAGGTTATAACCATTGCATCTTATTTATTGCTATATTTTGTTATGTATGCAGTGCATCAAATGATAAAATAAGAATGAATATTGATGAGATCAACAAGGGCCTAATCTTAAAATGAACAATGATGAGATAATTATGCAAATCCCTCTTTATAATCTAAGTTAACTTAATCGTCCAATATTTGACCTCGTTAAGGCTTCGATCGATATTGTGTGGGCTTTTCCAAAGCATTGGCACATAAATCTATCTTGGTTAAAAGCGAAGAATAAGCAAGTGATATTCACCGGTTGAAATATTGGTAATAACTTAGCTAGGTTATTCTAATTGGCTACCGATGTTATCCTGCAATCGTTACCAGATAGCTTTAGCCAATTTGTCCTTAATTTTAACATGAATGAAATTAACAATACTTTGCCACAGTTACTTGGCATGTTACGAACTGTTGAAAGTAACATGAAAAATGTTGGACCTAAACCCATTCTGATGGTCCATAAAGACAAAGGAAAGGGAAAGAAAAAGGTAGTGGCAAAGTCTAAGGGCAATGGTAAGACCAAACCAAAAGGGAAAAATGCATTGAACCCCAAACGGGGAGTTAACAAGGAAGGAAAATGTTTCCATTATGATAAGACCAGACAGTAGAAGAGAAACTACCCTGTTTACGATAAAGAGGTCAAGAAGGCAAAAGCAAACAAAATGTTTGTTTCAGGTATTTATGTTATTGATGCTAATTTGTCAACATGTACTTCTTGGGTATTAGATACCGGTTGTGGTTCTCATATTTGTACTTCTGTACAGGAACTGCAAAAGAAAAGGAATCTGGCTAAAGGAGACGTGGACCTACGAGTGGGAAATGGAGCAAGAGTTGTTGCATTAGCTATAGGGACATATGTTTTATCTTTGCCTAGTGGACTTGATTTAAATTTAGAGGATTGTTATTATGTGCCTAGTTTAACTAAGAACATTATTTCTATTTCTTGTTTGGACAAGATTGGTTTTGAGATTATTATTAAGAATAATTGTTGTTCTTTTTATCTCGATAGTGTTTTTTATGGTTCGACATAATTGGTTAATGGTCTCTATATTTTGGATCAACAAAACACCATTTATAACATAAATACTAAGAGATCAAAAACAAATGACTCGAATCAAACTTATCTTTGGCATTGTCGTTTAGGCCATATAAGTGAGAAACGCATATCAAAACTCCATAAAGATGGATTCCTAGGTTCATTTGTTTTCGAGCAATAAGATGTATGTGAATCTTGCTTGTTGGGAAGAATGACTGAAGCTCCTTTTAGTAGTAAAGGTGAGTGAGCAAGTGATTTATTGGTGTTAAAACATAGTGATGTATGTGGACCAATGAATACACAAGCCAGAGGTGGATTCCACTACTTCATTAGTTTCATCGATGGCTTCAGTCGGTATGGGTATATTTATCTTATGCGCCATAAATCTGAAGCCCTTGAAAAGTTTAAGGAATTTAAAAATGAAGTACAAAATCAACTAGGCAATAGTATTAAGGCACTTCGAGAAGATCGAGGTGGAGAATACTTAAGCATAGAGTTTGATGAACTCCTAAAAGAATGTGGGATTGTCTCACAGCTTACACCACCTGGTACACCATAGTGGAATGGAGTTTCTGAAAGAAGGAATCGAACACTGTTAGACATGGTTCGATCGATGATGAGTCATAGTGATCTTTCGAATTCTTTCTGGGGACATGCACTTGAAATAGCCGCTTTCACACTAAATCATGTTCCATCTAAATCGGTTCAAAAGACACCTTATGAGATATGGACTGGGAAACGTCCCAATATGTCTTTTATGAATATTTAGTGTTGTGAAGCTTATATAAAACATCAGATATCTACAAAGCTCGAACCTAAATCTCATAAGTGTATATTTGTTGGATATCCTAAAGAAACTAAGGAATATTATTTCTTCAACCCTAACGAGAACAAAGTGTTTTTTGCTCGAACATGAGTTTTTCTCAGAAGATAATTTCTCTCAAAGAAAGTAAAGGGTAGAAATATTGAACTTGGAGAAGTTCAAGAACAACAAATAAATGAACCTAAAGTTGAGCATGTTTCACAAGTTGTTGAGGAGCATTCAACAGATTTAGAAACATAACCACTGCAAAGATCCACAAGAGAACGTCGTGCACCTGAGAGATTTGGATTTCTCGTTACGACACATGGAGATGTTCTTCTTATGGATCAAGATGAGCCCAGGACTTATCAAGAGGCAGTGTCTAGCCCAGACTCTGAGAAATGGCTTGAAGCCATGAGATCTGAGATAGATTCCATGTCAGTAAACCAAGTATGGACTTTGGTTGAACCACCTGAAGGGGTCAAACCTATAGGGTGTAAATGTGTTATCAAGAAGAAAACTGACATGGATGGTAATGTACAAATATACAAGGGGCGATTAGTCACTAAAGGTTTTTGACAAGTTTATGGTATAGACTATGATGAAACATTCTCCCTTATAGCTATGTTTAAGTCCATCCGGATCTTGCTCGCAATAACTGTATTCCATGATTATGAAATATGAAAAATGGACGTCAAAACCGCTTTCATTAATGAAAAACTTGAAGAGGATGTGTATATGACACAACCAAAAGGTTTTTTCATTCCAGGAAATGCTGGAAAGGTTTGTAAGCTACATAGGTCCATTTATGGACTAAAGCAAGCTTCTCGAAGCTGGAATCTTCGTTTCAATGATGCAATCAAAGAGTTTGGTTTTATCATAAATGAAGATGAGCCTTGTGTTTATAAGAAGGCTAGTGGGAGTATTGTTTCTTTCCTAATCTTATATGTAGACGACATACTCATCATAGGAAATGACATACCTACTTTATAGTCTGTTAAGACTTGGGTAGGTAGTTGTTTTGTTATGAAAGATTTGGGTGAGGCATCATATATCTTAGGAGGTAAGATCTATAGAGATATATCAAGATGACTTCTAGGTTAGAGTCAAAGTACATATATAGACAAAGTGCTGAAAAGGTTTAGTATGGAACAATCTAAGAAAGGATTTTTGCCTATGAGACATGGCATTTCTCTTTTGAAGGAAATGTGTCCTTCAACTCCACATGAAAGAGAACGGATGAATAAGATTCCATTAACTTCAGCTATTGGTTCTATCATGTATGCCATGATATGTACTTGACCAGATGTATCGTATGCTTTAAGCATGACGAGTCGGTATCAAGTGAACCCTGGTGAAAATCATTGGGTTGCGGTTAAAAATATCCTAAAGTACTTAAGAAGAACTAAGGATAAATTTCTTGTCTATGGAGGGGGGAAAGCTTAGTATAAAAGGTTATACTAATGCCAGCTTCCAAACTGACAAGGATGACTCACGATCGCAATCGGGTTTTGTGTTTTGTCTTAATGGAGGTGTTGTTAGCTGGAAAAGTTTGAAGCAATACACAATTGTTGATTCTACAACAGAGGCTGAATACATTGCAGCCAGTGAAGTAGCAAAAGAGGTTGTTTGGATCAAGAAGTTCATATTGGAATTAGGGGTTGTTCCCAGCATATTAGATGCTGTAGAACTCCATTGTAACAATAATGGAGCCATTGCACAAGCAAAGGAACCCAGATCACATCAATGATCTAAACATATTCTTAAGCACTTTCATCTCATTCAAGAGATCAAAGATCGAGGAGATGTGGAAATATGCAGAGTACATGCGGATGACAATATTACTGATCCCTTGACGAAGCCTCTTACACAACAGAGGCATGATCGTCACACTGAGTCACTCGATATTAGATATGTGAGTTATTGGTCTTAGTGCTAGTGGGAGATTGTTAGAGTATTCCCAAAGACCAATCATATGATGATTGTAATAATATATTTATTTACCAATTTTATTGAATAAAGGCATTGCCACTATTATTTTCAATTATGTGTCTGTGCTAAACATAAACTGAAAGATAATAAAGTCCATATAATAACATTATTAAAAGATCTATAGTCAAGTATTATTGTGGGCATGGACAATAATAATATGCTTAAGACTAACATGGTATTGATTGAGTGAGACAATAATAATATGCTTAAGACTAACATGCTTCGTAACTGGTTGTACTATAAAGATTGTTATTAAATATATTTCGATATATGTAGTGGGTATATATGGTTAAGATAGGATTTTTCCTTCCTACAAAGTAGGAAATATATCACAGGCATGAGACTAGAAATGCATGGCCATGCTCAAATAAGTTGATATGTGATATCATATTCGTTAACTATAGTCTACTCTAGATATGAAGAAACAATAGATGGGCTATACAAGTGTGACTATTCTAAGACTTGTGTCTATTCTAGATATAAATGATGTAATACATAAAGGAGTTAATCGCGAAGATGATATATCGAATCATAATTTATTGTAACTTAGGTGACAATGATATATTGCTAGATGTCACTCATTTTATCTAATATTAGAATTATTCTAATAATTACTACTAACGTTACAAGAACCTAAAAGTTCATACCCTAGGATTGAAATGAGCAAAAATGTACAATTTGTTGTATGATACTAAAATATAATTAGAGTTGTGATATGTATATTTGATATACATATGATTTTAATTATCTCGATTATAGTAAGTAAACATTAAAAGAATGTAATTTAGATTACAACTCTTTTAATTGGTATATATAATTCAAAATAATTAAATAAGTTTTTAAATAAACATTAAAGATTACAATTCAGATTATAAGTCTTTAATATATATTTAATTGAATTAATTAAATAATATTTTATTGTTAATTCAGAATAACTTTGAAAACCCTAAGATTATAAGATGTTAGGTCTAGCAGCCATTTTTAAATACACACACATAAACCTTCAGATGTTTTTCTCCCAGAACAGTTTTGGAGAAAACAAGTATTGCTCTCAATCGGGTGAACTGAGTAGAGGTCGAGACGTGATTTCGTGGAGGCTTACGATTCAACCCGATCTACACCACCAGTATTCACTGATGTTCTTGTTGTTTTTCAAGGAACCTGTTATACGTATTCGCATCCCTTCCTCCCGATTTCGATTTTACGTACTTGGATCAGTGGTGAGACCGTCGAGTTTTGTTTCCGCTGCACCGTGGGGTGCGCCGACGGTCCCAACAATAGTATCATCATAAACATACTAGATCAGTAATTTTGATATCTTAGTGGCATGTACATATTTCTAACATAACATAAGCTCTGTTTAGGTCGAGAATCGACCAAACCTGCTACTCTGATACCAATAAATGTAACACCCATAGCTCATATATATATATCGATATACAAGCTACATATGTCTCATTAACATGACGAACATTTACTGAGCATAAAGACTCCAGTTTAAATCTTTTTTGCTTCAATTTAAAAACCTTAACCTTATTCACATAAAACCGTAAAATAAATTTAATAAATAAAAACAAGTCCAATTTCAGTTTGTAAGTAGGCAGTTCAGAGCTGATCTAACTATATAAATATCACTAGCTAAATACTGCTTAATTTAAAAACCATTTAAAACCATTCAGAATAATATTCATTCATAAATATGATTATAACTAAAATGAACCAAAAATCAAAACATTTCTAAATTATATATTACAAATTTCTTTTCAAAATAAATCTGATAAAGAAACCCAACAAATATAATGTACATGCCACTAATAAGTTAAAGTTAGGATATCTTATTGATATTGTCGCTAAGTTGGATTTCCATAAGATGCTAGCAAACTTCTCACTTCACATCCTCTACTTTATTCAAACCTACGCATGAAAATCATCACGCGCTAAGTAAAACTTAGTGAGGCAGAAATATAACTAAAACATAAAATCCATAAAATATAATCAATAAACTGTAATTTAAATAAAAACATTAAAACTTCAAACCAGACTTTCCAAGTCCTATTTTTCCTCATCAAAAACCTTAAAATCATGCTCTCATCATTTCATGAAAAATCACAATAATCAACATCAATAATAGTATACTTTGCATATACTTTCCATTCAGACACATTTCAAAACTTTCTTATTTTTCATTTTTATTTTCTTTTTCCTTCCAGTCACACTTTTAGAACTTTTTTATTTCATTTTTATAGCCCAATGTATATTTATTAGAATGCATAATACATGAGTTAGACGAGTGAGCACAATAATCAATTTGGCGCTATCATCATATTCAAAATATATTAGCATACACATTGCTATCATATCAGAATCGTAATGTGCACACAAAGTGCAATTAGATCAGAATATATATATATATATACTAGTGCACCCACCGGTACACCATAATATCATAATCGGAACATATAACAACACACAGTGCTATAATGTTCTCACAAAGTTCTATAATGGGCACACAAAGTTCAATCACATCAGAATATATATACTAGTGTACCTTTAGGCAACACTACATTATATTAGAATCACTCCACCTCATGTATCCAAGACTCTCAATGCAACATACAATGAACTTGACTTTGATTCAATACCATTTAATAACTATCATGTCAAACCATAATTATTTTAAAATCATAACTTCAGAATATAACATGGGCATCTCATACCCTAAATCATTCATGAAACTTGATAAAATATTATAGAAATAATTCAAAAAGTAAAACATAAGCTATAGTTTTAAAATAAAATAATACGAGGTTGATTATCGCAAGTCGTCCTCAATCAGAATAATAAAATAATAAAATTTCACTCACATTAATATTGTATATACAAATCAAAACATAAACCTCACAAAACTTTAAGCTTAATTTCTAGCTTCCAATTCACTTCTTCACGAATTTATCATAATTTTTCATATATTATAGTTTGCACTACCTTCAAAGAAATATTATTATGTATTAATATAAATATTTAAAAAGTATTTTGTTTACACCACTTAAAACTAGACTCGAATACAAATCTAACCATATAAGGAATTTATTTTAGTTCAATTCGTACAATTTATAGCAAATTTTCAAATTTGAATGACAAAAGTTGTCTTGGATAGAATATGTTGTCCTGTTTTCTGACCTATCATTGTTTAAAAATTCTTATCTTTTTGTATAATTCTTGAAATTGTTTCCATTTGTTCTAAACAAAACTAGACTGATATAAAAATCCAATGGTATAAATTTCATCCCCCGATCATTTTCGAAGAATTTATGATGTTTTTCCAAACTTACTATTCAGAACATAATTTCTAGGTAGATTTCACTAACTAGTGTCCTTAACTTATTCACTAATTCTATTATTACTAAATGAGCATATAAGCTTAAATTATACTTCATATAACACTAGGAGTCACTTATTAACATAACTTCAACACTAGCTCATCGCAAGCCAATGTTTATTTGAAACATAAGTACGAATTAAATGCACTCACCTGGTGTCATTGGTTTGTAAACCTTCCTTAGAAACTCACATTTCATTCTTAACCTTCTCCTTAGCTTTAATATTCTTCTATCTTCATTCCAAGACACAATCTAAATGAACATCATAACTAAATATATAGAAATGCAAACCACATGTTAGAATCTTACTAACATGGGCACACATAGAAAATAGACTCCCAAAAATTCTTTCAGTGCTCATTCGATAATAATTCCATGTCAAAAATGTAAATGTTGACCTTAACACTTACAATTGACCATTCAAATTCTATTTAATCCAAATTTAGCAAACATTTTAACATAAGATTCCAACTTTTCCATTTTTATGATTTTATCCTCAACTTTTACAAACTTTCCAAAATAATCATATTTCACATTATAACATCAATTTCAACACTCAAACAATAATTTACAGCATAGTACATCAACTATTGCATAATTATACATCAACCCATACCTTTTCCATAATTATTGAATAGGACCCCTAACTTTTTCAAAATTTAACAAATAGTCCCCAAAATTTTATAAGGCTTGTGGAATACTTTATACAAATGGTCCCCAACCAAATTTCATAAAAAAACATATTTCCCCTAAATCTAGTGTTTGGAAACTTTATATGTTCATATAACCATGTACAAGTGATTTTAATCATCAATCATGCTTGAAAATGATTCTACAACCTCTAAAACATCAAAATCCTTCATCAATTCCATAAACCCTAATGTGAACATAAACCCTAAAGTTTGGTATATTTGAACACAAACCAAATTAACAAGCAATAATGGTACCAAATGATAGCGTTTTTCGAATAGAATAATTTTCTATTTCACGACATGATCCAAAATCCAAAGGACTCAAAAAATAAAAATTTCTCTTACTTAGGTATGAAGGAGAACGAAATGCTGTTGCAAAATGGCCTGGTTTCATGAAATTTTGGTTAATTTCATGTTAACTTAGCCTTTATTTAAGGTTTAATGAATAAAATATTCATTTAATGAGAAATTTCCATTTTACCCTTAATGAAACTTGATATTTACCTTAATACCAAGCCACATAAACTTTATCATAAATAAAAATAAAAAATAAATCAATTATCTTGCCCTTTCCAACATTGCCAATGCCATTTTCCAAAAATTTAAATCTTGCCATTTTCATCCAATGGTCTAAATTGAACATGGAAATTAATTCTCAAATCCAATGGTCCATATTGTTTTCCATAATTTTAACATGTGGAAATAATATTTCTAAGCTTAATTTAATGCCCTTAAAATTTCCTGAAATTTCTATTCGATCCAATTTATCTAATTTTTACCAAACTATAACACTTTCTAGTTTTTAACACAAATTTCAGATCAAGAATTTGATTTCATTAAAACACTACTCTCAAGAGTAAATTATCCATTTATGGAATAAAAAATCATTTTAGAAAAATTACCACCTAGGTCTCTAAACTTTTCCCAACTTTACACTTTGGCAACTAAACTTTCAAAATTTACATTTTGGCCTCTAACTAAATTGATATAAGCTTATCTATGCCCTCAATGAAAAAGATGATAGATAGCCTTATTGTTGTCCCAATATAGGAAATGATAGCAAATATTGCTCCAAATATCACAAGTATGGCTGGAAAATAATAAGGATAAGAAAACATATTAGTAATGATGACAATGATGGAAATAAATAGAAAATGAAATGAATTAAAGATGAATAAATTATTAAAGTTGATGCAGAAGAAGTATGGCAATGGTGGCCTTCAAAAGATATTATTGTTGAAGATGACCTTGATGTAATGGTTTGAACGACACTGAAGGATGATGAGGATGGCTAGATGTTTAAGTGAGAGATAATGAAGATGGTGGATGGAAATGGAAAAAAAAATTCTTAGACAAGTTAAAGAATAAACTATACTATAAAGAGTATATCCTCGGACTTTGAAAACTCGAATAAGGGGTGGTGTTTAGGACTTAAACCTACTAGTTATGGAAACTAGGAATTATAAGTATCAAGTGAAAGAAGTGATGCCACAAGTATAAATATTTTATACTTGCGTAATCGATATAGTTCTTAAAAGAACTTGAAGAGAGATTTCTCACAAAAATAAGGTTTATATATCAAAAGATGTGTTACAAATGTATTAAGCCTCTCTATTTATAGGAGTTGCGAGGGTTGGCTGAATAGATATGTTCCCATTCGGATAAGTATATGTTTTAATGAAGATGCATGACTATTAAAATGAATAAACAAGTCTCTTGGCCTTCATGTTGGTTCGACTATCTCTTCACAAAGAGACTTAATGATTTGGATAACACATGCATGGAACCTTCTTTGGCCAAATGGTGAGATGTTGGTTCATATTGGCGCCAAATACTCCTTGTGCATGGCGTGTGGGGGCTGGCCGAATGGTCATGATGCTTGTCTCTTACCTCTTCGAGATTTAGGCCTCCTTTTGATGAAAACTCTTCACTAAATGTTATGGCTTCTTTATGGATAATAACATTCATGAAAGGTCACAATGGTTGAAAGGTAATCGTTCATGATTGAGTTAGTTATATGGTGAATGAGCTAGAGGTGAGATGGCCATATGCAAGTTGTATTATGATGATTGTTTTGGCAGCTCCTTATGAAAAGTCATCTCCGAGAAAGACATCTCTTCGTAAAAAGGTACGATTTATGAAAATTTGACTTGACCTATATTTGAATTATTTTCAATGGTGATGTTGATGGTGCAACTCCCCAGCTGAAATGAAGTCATCTTCTAGATCAAATTTTCAGCTCAATACAGCTATGAGCTCACTTGTCACTGGATAAATTTTCACCAATTGTTCCTTATGCTCTCATAAGTGTTCCTATATGAGTCTCCTGCTTTATCCTTCATCATTTATCTCAAATCGGCTCCCTTAGGTGTAGTTGACTATGTACCTTCAAAATAAATAAGATATAAGCTAAGTATTAAATAATAAATTTATAATATAAAGATATGGTTCATAAGCTATATCAAATGTCAATATTCAACATGTAATATAACTTATGATTTAAAGATTCCTTTTAATGAAATGAATTGAAAGCATGAAGGCATTTGTATGAAAAGCTTCCCTGAATTGCTTTGCTCTTGCATGAGTGATAGAACCAGATGGCATAACTTCAGGATCTGATTTGGCGTTGATATGATCACTTCATCCCCATTCTTTTATACGATATTTCCTCAAATCGTCATTGCCTCATATAGGGAAATATCAGATACATTGAAAGTAGCACTTACTTGATATTCACCTGGTAAGTTTATCTTGTATGCATTGTCGTTTACCTTTTCAATTATTTGAAAAGGTTCATCTCCCCTTGGCATCAATTTTGATTTTCTGTGTACAAAGAATCAATTATTCCTCAAATGTACCCATACCCAATCATATACCTCTAAACTTAAGCGTTTGTGTCCTTTATTAGCCTGTTGTTCGTATTGTCTTGTTCATTTCTCTATATTATCTCTGACTTGTTGATGAATCTTTTTAATGAACTTTGCCTTGTTCTTTCCATCTTTGTTGATTGCAGGTTCCTATGGAAAATGAACAAGATCTAAAGGAGTTAAGGGATTAAATCCATGTACTACCTTAAATGGTGACATTTTTGTTACAGAATGAATGGAGTGATTGTAAGCAATCTCCACATGTGGACCTAGATATTTTTCTTAATAATGGATCTCAACAACGTTGATAGTACCCTATTCACCACCTCTGTTTGTCTATCAGTTTGTGGATGGCATGTTGTGGAGAATAGTAACTTAGTTTCGATTTTGTTCTATAACGTCTTTCAGAAATGACTAAGGAACTTTACATCCCTGTCGGAGACTATGGTCCTTCGAACACCATGTAGCCTTCTCACCTCTTTGAAGAACAAATTAGCCACTTGAGTTTCATCATCAATCTTGTGGCATGGAATGAAATGTGTCATCTTGGAGAATCAATCAACTACCAAAAATATAGAGTCTTGTCCATTCTTTTCCTTGGTAATCCAATCACAAAATCCATGGATATATCCACCCAAGGCTCCTTTAGAATTGGAAGAGGAATGTATAGACTATGGGGCATAACTTTTGATTTTGCCCGTTTAGAAACGAGGTATCTTTCACATACTCTTTCAACGTCTCTTTTCATTTTTGACCAATAGAGATGTTCCTTCAAAATTGACAATGTTTTACTTACTCTGAAATGTCCTATAAGTCCTCCGTCATGTGCCTCTCGAACAAATACTTCTCGAAGTGATCCTTGTGGAATGCATAGATGCCCATCCTTGAATAGGTAACCTTCATGCTTGTAGAACTTCTCATATGCACCTTTATCACAAGACTTATGCCTTTCTCTGAAGTCATGATCAGTAGCATAATAGTCTTTGATAAACGAAAAGCTAAGTATCTTTGAATAAAGAGTATTAAGGAGTATGTACCTTCTGGAGAGTGCATCTACCATAACATTTCTACCCATTTATCATGATGTTTGTTCAACTTGTGTTGGCCTTTGATGTTTTTCAAAGCTTCAAGGTTTGTATGAATAACAAACTCCTTTGGCAAAAGATAGTGCTACCAAACTTCAAGTGCCCTAATGAGAGAATACATCTCTTTATCATAAGTTGGGTAGTTTAATGAAGCACTTGATGTAGGCAAATTCTACACTCTTCAATGGAAGTGAGTAGATAGCCTTATTTTTGTCTCGATCTATGATTGACAAGTATTGATGTCCTTGAGTTATAAGTATGGTTGCAATAAAGATAAGAAAGATATGGAATTAGAAATGGAAATAGATATGGATAAGTAAATAATTAATGGAATAAAATAAGAAAGAGATGGTTATGAAATTATAATGAAGATGTTGGTGGACTTGATGGAAGATGGTTGATAGTGTTGATGTTGAAATGGAAGATAGTGTTGATGTTGTAACTCAAACTCGCCAAAAAAGAAGAAAGCACAATCTCGATCTTCACATACTTGCTTGAGGGGTGGTAATAGTGTCTTCAACCCACTAGATATAAAATATAGGAATTTAGGAATCAAGGTGAAGGAATGACGCCACAAGTATAAGAAATATACTTGCTTAATCGATAAAATTCACAAAGAACTTTGAAGAGAGAATTAACTCACAAAGGTTTGTTTATATTATGAAATAAGATGAGTACAAATGAAGGCAAGCCTCTCAATTTATAGGAAATGAGAGGGCTTGGCCGAATAGTCTCCTAATGATTTGGCTAGATACATGACTCTTATGAAAGTACATAATGATTTAAAATGAAAAGAGAAGTCTCTTGGCATGGTGATGGTTCGACTACCACTTCAAAGTGGTCATGATGTTTCGAGAAGGACGAGGATACATCTCCCTTGGTCGAATGGTACATGCTTGTTAATCTTGGCGCCAAAGACATCTCCCTTGGCCGAATGATTATGTGATGGTTCATTTTGGCACCCAAGCTCTCATGTGCAAGGCATGTTGATGATGGTTGAATAGGCATGGTGCTTTGTCTCATGTCCCTTCATGATTTAGGCCTCCAATTGATGTAAACTCTTCACCAACATGTACCTTGATGAAAGAGCTCCTTCATGGGTAGGATCATTCATGAAAGGTCACAATTGTTAGAAGGTAACCTTTCATGTTTAAGCTAGTTCTAGGGTAAATGAGCTGGATTGTGAAAAGGTACCTCTTGAGGTGGCAACTATTTGCGAAAAGGTATGATTTAACAAAATTTGACTTAGGACATATTTGAAGTGTCATAAGTGGTGATGATGATGGTGCAGCTCCCCAACTGAATTGAATTCATCTTGTAGCTCAAATCTTCAGCTCAATCCAGCTATGAGCTCACGGGTCTCCAAATGTTCCTTTTTCTCTCCTAAACGTCCCCATGTAAGTTTCATTACCTTTGCTTTCTCCAATTAGCTCCAAGATAGCTCCCAAGTTGTGGCCGAATTTACCTACACATAATATAAAAAATAAGTTAAGTACATGAACTATATTAATATGTATAAGATAAATATGTGAAATATTGTATATAATAATAACTTATGATTCACATATAATGAATAAGTTATTATCATTATATCTATAGATGTAATATATGTATATAAATATAACTATGTTATAGCATATGAAATAGGCATCATTATGTATAAAGTTAGAAAGTTTCTTCCCTTGAAAGGTTGGAATAGCAAAGTTAAACATAATGTTGAATTGGATCACATCATCATCCCCTTCTTTTAATATATTTTTCCTCAAATCGAAAGGCTTTCTTTTCCTAATGTCATTACATTCAACAAGTACCTTTATGAAAAGGTTCGTGTCTTTTGAATGGATGCTTTGAATGTCCTTGATCTGAAAAGAAAGAAAACTTTTATAAGTAACATTTTGATTAAACGTAATTAAATTATACTCCCTGTTAGATGAATGTTCAAAGTTCATGTCTTTTGAAGACATTTTGCTTTGAATGTTCATGTCCCTTAGCATGCCAAAAATCATGTTCCTTGGTCCTCCAATAGATGTATTCATTAAATCACGAAAGGTAATGTATTTTGGAATGGACATGTCCTTATAATCCTCAAAAGTCACACACTTTGGATGAAGAATCACCTCCCTTTGCTTTTCATTAGTCGCAACTCTTGGCTCTTGAAAGGTCACGTCCCTTATTCTCCCAAATTGACAAATTACGTTGCTTGGAACATCCTGCAAATCAAAGAAATTCCTGCATTTTCAAAGTTAGAAAAATATTCTTCGATCTTGGTCTCGGTAATAAGCATTTATGTAACAACCATTTAGATGCATAGGCACTTGTTTTCTGACTAGTTTTCTCCTTGCTTGATGTCGATTTTCCCTTCCTTATAGCCTCAACACTTTGCTTCATCTTGATTTTATCAATTTGGACTTGTTTAGGTGTCAAATGTGTAAGAATAATCTTCTTCCCTTAATGGTTGAACGAGTATTGATTGGTAAAACAATCATGGATAGTCCTTTTATCATATTGCCATAGCCTTCCAAGAAGTAAATGGCTAGCATGCATAGGAACGACATCACACATAACCTCGTCCTTGTACTTTCCAATTGAAAAATGAACCATCGCCTATTTATTGAAGTTAAGTTATCCTCGTTCATTGAGCCATTGTAGTTTATAGGGATTTGGATGCTTCAATGTTTTCAATCCCAATTTTTCCACCATGATTGAACTTGATATATTTATACAACTCCCACCGTCTATGATCATGAAACACACATTTTCACTCACATGGCATCGGGTATGAAAGATGTTTTAACGTTGTGCATTGTCCTCTACCACTTGAGTACTCAAGCTTCTTTTTAACCACTAGAGCTTTGCCTTCCACAGGAGCCCCAATTTCTGCTTCTTCCTTGACTTTGGTTGGTGCTCCTTCTTTTTATTCGTGGTCAGATTTAATGTCACCATTTCCAAGTAGTAACATAGTTTTTTGATTGGGACATTATGTAGAAACATGCCCCCTCCCAAGACATTTAAAGCACTGAATGTCTCTTGATCGTTCAGGGGTTTCTTTTCCTCGGTTATCCTTGTGGAGTTGTGGAACATTGGATGATTCGACCTTCTTTTTGCTAGGAGTAGGGGTAGATTTCTTCAAGTTATTTGGACTCCATCTTGAAAGTATAGGCATGGCAGTACGAGAGGTAGATCTTCTCCGTAGTTGCCTTTCTACCTTCATCGCCTGCACCATTTCATCTATCTCTATGTAATGGTATAACTCCAAGGTCTTGGCAATTTCAGGATTGAGTCCGGTAAGAAACCTAGACTTGGTTTCTTCACGATCCTCCTTAATATTAACTCAGATCATTACCACTTCCATCTCCTTATAATAATCCTCCACACTCTGTTGGCCTTGTTTAAGATTTTACAATTTTTGAAACAAGTCTCGGTGATAATGAACATGAATGAAATGTTTACGCATGATACCTTTCATTTCAAGCCATGTTGATATTGGTCTCTCTCCATTTCTCCTTCTAGTAATAGTAAGTTGATCCCACCATATCAAAGCATAATCGACAAACTCCATGGCTACCAATCTCACTTTCTTTAGTTCAGAATAGTTGTGGAAACTAAAAACATGTTCCACCTTGCTTTCCCATTCAAGATAGGCTTCAGGATCAATTTTTCCTTGGAATTGAGGAATCTTGATTTTGATGTTACTCATGTTATCATCAACATTGGCACGTCTAGGTCCTTGTAACATTGTTAGTTCTTCTTCATCATAATTGTCTAGGACATCATCTTCTTGAAGTGATTATTGTGTCCGAGGTGTATCATTGCGTTGGTCTAGTTTATCATGAAGAGCATCAAATTCTTCACGAAACATTCTCATCATTTCTCCAATCCATGCTCGCATTTCCAAGTTTGGTTAACCTGTATTTTCTTTAGGACTTTGAGACATGGTTAGTAAACAAAATAAAATAAAATAAACCTTACCAGCACACTTACAAAGTCTCACAAATATCTCTCCAAAGAAAAGATAAGATCACTCCACTCAACACTCTTGTTTACTCTCGGGAATATGATTTGGCTTTTACGATCCCCCTTCTGATCTCACTCACTCAATAAGATTTTTTCCACTCGATCTCTCTTGTTATGTCTTTGAAGAACTTACTCATGATTAGAACAAGTTATTTCTCTTCTTGTGTGTGTCGGCTGCAAAATAGGTTAGGGTAGAAAGGAAAATAAGACATGGAAAAGTAGAATAAAGGATTCAAAAGGGGTAATGAAAAAGAAAGAAAAGGTTAAAGGCAAGGAAAATGAAAGTATAGAAAAGAAGAGGTGACTTACAACCCAAGAAACAACACTTACTGCACCCTTTCACAAACACAATAAGGTTAGATTCTCTAGTGTAGATATGCCTCCTTGATGTACTTGTAATAGTAGAGCACGTTTCCTTGGCTTTGCTTTTATTTTTATTGAAATCTTTTTCTTCTTTTTCTAATTTTTTCTTTTTGTTTTTGAATTCCTTTTGTTGTTTTAGGAGCTTTGATTTTTTAACTTCTTTTTCTTTTTTGCTTTTGTCTTTACACGCCAATGGCACTTTTGTTGTCAATCCAACTATCCTATAGATACCGCTTGATGTAGACAGATTCTACACTCTTCAATAGAAGTGAGTAGATAGACTTATTGTTGTCCCGATCTAGGATTGACAAGTACTGATGTCCTTGAGTTATAAGTATGGCTGCAACAAAGATAAGAAAGAGATGGAAATAGAAATAGAAATAGATATGGATAAGTAAATAATTAACGGAATAAAATAAGGAAGAGATGGTTGCGGAATTATAATGAAGATAGTGGTGATGTTGTATCTCAAACACACCAAAGAAGAAACTATGCTAGAAAGCACAATCTCGATCTTCACAAACTTGCTTAAGGGGTGATGATAGTGTCTTCAACCCACTAGATATAAAAATCTAGGAATTTAGGAATCAAGGTGAAGGAATGGCGCCACAAGTATAAGAAATATACTTGTTTAATATATAAAGTTCACAAAGAACTTTGAAGAGAGAATTAACTCACAAAGGTTTGTTTATATTGTGAAATGAGATGAGTACAAATGAAGGCAAGCCTCTCAATTTATAGGAAATGAGAGGGATTGACCAAATAGTCTCCTAATGATTCGGTTAGATACATGACTCTTATTAAAGTACATAATGCTTTAAAATGAAAAGAGAAGTCCCTTGGCTTGGTGATTGTTCAGCTACTTCTTCAAAGGGATCATGATGTTTCTGCAAGGATGATGATACATCTCCCTTGACCGAATGGTACATGCTTGTTCATCATGGTGCCAAAGATATCTCCCTTGGCGAAATGATGATGTGCAAGTTCATTTTGGTGCCCAAGCTCTGATGTGTAAGGCATGTGGATGGTGGCCGAATAGGCATAGTGCTTTGTCTCATGTCCCTTCATGATTTAGGCCTTCAATGGATGTAAACTCTTCACCAACGTGTACCTTGATGAAAGGGATCCTTCATGGGCAACATCATTCATGAAAGATCACAATTGTTGGAAGGTAACCTTTTATGTTTGAGCTAGTTCTAGGGTGAATGAGCTGGAGGTGAGTTGTAGCATGATGTACATTATGGTAGCTCCTTGTGAAAAGATACCTCTTGAGGTGGCAACTATTCATGAGAAGGTACGATTTCACAAAATTTGACTTAGGACATATTTGAGGTGTCCTAAGTGGTGATGATGATGGTGCATCTCCCCAGCTAAATTGAAGTCATCTTATAGCTCAAATCTTCAACTCAATCCAGTTATGAGCTCACAGGTCTCCAAATGTTCCTTATACTCTCCTAAACGTCCCATGTAAGTTTCCTTGCCTTTTCTTTCTCCAATTAGCTCCAAGATAGCTCCCAAGTTATGGCTGAATGTACCTACACACATAATATAAAGAATAAGTTAAGTACATGAACTATATTAATATGTATAAGATAAAGATGTGAACTTTAGTATATAATAATAACTTATGATTCACATATAATGAATAAGTTATTATCATTATAGCTATAGATGTAATATATGTTCATAAATATAACTATGTTATAGCATATGAAATATGCATCATTATGTATAAAGATAGAAAGTTTCTTCCCTTGAAATATTGGAATAGCAAAGTTAAACATAATTCTGAATTGGATCACATTAGTACCACTTAACGTTTTGCTGAAATATGCAATTGGACATCATTCTTGAGTTAGAACAGTGCCAATTCCAATGTCGGAGGTATCACACTCCACTTCAAAAGTCGTATCAAAGTTTGGCAATGCAAGTAAGGGTGTCTTTGTCAAACATTCCTTCATCTTATTGAAGGCATCTTCTTGTTATTTTCCCCATGTAAAGGTGGAATTCTTTTTAATGATCCCTGTTAAGCGGGTGGCAATAGAATTGAAATTGGGCACAAACCTCCTATAAAAACTTGCAAGGCCATGAAAACTTCAGACTTAACTGATTAAAGTACGTGTTGGCTACTTCTGGATGGCCTTAATTTTCTCAAGGTTAACCTGTAATCCCTATGAACTCATAATAAATCTTAAGAATGAAAGACCGCTAGTATAGAAAACACATTTCTTAAGATTAGCATATAACTTTTCCTTTTGAAAAGTTTCAAGCACAAACCTTAAATGTTGTACATGTATATCCATGTTTTGGTTGTATATTAAAATATCATCAAAATAAATGACACAAAACTTACCAATGAAGGGCCGAAGAACATGATTCATCAATCTAATGAAAGTGTTAGGTGCGTTGGTTAAGCCAAAAGGCATCACCAACCATTCATACAAACCATGCTTTGTTTTGAATGTGGTTTTCCATTCATTTTTTTCCCTCATCCTGATTTGGTGATAGCCACTCTTGAGATCAATCTTGGAGAAGATGGTTGCACCACTCAACTCATCCAACATGTCATCTAACCTTGGTATGGGATATCAGTATTTAATGGTGATTTGGTTGATAGCACGACAATCCACACACATCCTCCATGAACCATCTTTCTTTGGGACAAGTAGGACAAGAACAAAACAGGGCTCAAGCTTTCACGAATGTACCTCTTTTCCATTAACTCTCTGAATTGCTTTTGAAGTTCTTTGGTTTCTTCAGGATTGCTCCTTTATGCTGGTCGGCTTGGAATAGTTGCACCAGGGATGAAATCGATTTGGTGTTCAATTCCTCTTATGGGTGGCAAACCACTAGAAATGTCCTCGGTAAACAATTCTTCAAATTCCTGTAAAAAATTAAGAATAGGAGAAGGCAAACCTTCTAGAGGTTTAGTTAAAAGAAAACTCTCCTTATACATAATTTTTAACACCCATCTCTTGTATACCTTACTGTACACGAGATACAGATGTCACATCACTTTTAAAGCATTTTCCCATTTGAAACCCCGTAATTTTTTTTCTTTTTATAAAACATTTTAAATTTAGTAATAATAAAACATTCATTAAACTTACTCAAGTAAACAAAAAGTAATGTTCAAACATTTCATCATTTTACATCAGAGTAAATCCAATACTTTTCAGAGTGTTTTGACTAAGTCTATTACATGCCAACTAATTACTTCAAAATAGACATGGATGTCATATTGATACTGACGAGGCGACCCTTGCTTTAATGTTCGATGATCTCCTTACTCTACTTATGTTAAACCTATGCGTGAAATTAACACACGCTAAGAAAATTCTTAGTGAGGCATAAATCATCATAAGTAAAATTCTACGTACAAGTATATTATGACAAATTCTAAAATCCATTACTTCTTTCAATTCATTATACATTTGATAGTTTACTTCTGTAACACTAATACAGTCATTTCTCGACCATTACTCTAGTGTACGTGGGTTGTACACCCACTGCCAGTATGGAAATTTATACACTTAGTATGAATTTCCTAATTTTGCACATAAAGTGCCCATACAGAAATTCAACCACTTAGTATGAATTTCTTAAGTTTACACATAAAGTTCCCATACATATATTCATCCACTTAGTATGAATTTCTTAAGTTTACAAATAAAGTGCTCATACGAAAATTCATAAACAAATTATGAATTTCTTAAGTTTACACATAAAGTGCCCATACGGAAATTCATAAACAAATTATAAATTTCTTAAGTTTATAAATAAAGTGCCCATACGGAAATTTATCCACTTAGTATGAATTTCTTAAGTTTACACATAAAGTGGCCAAACGGGAATTTATAAACAAATTATGAATTTCTTAAGTTTTTACACACTAAGTGCCATTTGGTAATCACCATACATATATCAATCAACCATACACCTATGACTACCGTAACATATACATACATAATTAAATACACTCACCTGAATTGCCTCTCTATTGTATCCAAAATGCAAACTAAGGTACCTTGCCCTTGCCTTTTGTTTTGCTTGACTTGGGAACCTGATTTCGATCTACACAAGCATCCAATAAAGACACGTACAATATTAATTGTTAGTATATTTTCTAACAATTATACTTAAACATTACTCAATCGTAGATACTATTATAATTCTATAATAATCTTAGCTTATCTTCACATTTCTGGCTCAATAGTATCGATACCCCTACCATGGTATCGATACTACTATACTATGGTACTAATACCCTCTTACGGTACCGATACCATTTCTGCATTCTGTTAACAATAGTATCGATACCATCCTTATAGTATCGATACTCCCCTTTTGGTATCGATACCACTTGAATCCGTATCAATACTACCCAGCATATTCTACTGATTTTAAGCATATAGTATCGATATTGTTCTATCAATATTGATACCCTTACCCATATTTTACATTTTTCTAGCCCGAATCTTACCCAATTTTGGTCAAATATCCTTATGTTTACCCCAACAATACTATTAAACTCTTCTTTACTTATCCCTACTAACTTTTCTTCGTTTATCATCTTAAAACATCTAAAATCTCTCAAGCTCACTTGAATCTAAAAATCACACCATCTTTTCTAACTTATTTTTGAACTCATATAATGCTTCTAATCTCTCATTTACTACTTTGACTAGTAAAAACTACTAATAATCATCAATAAACACCTTTATCTTAACATATCGTTTCAAAACTAATTTTCTTAACTCTCTAATATTTCTTCCACTCCATAGTTTTAAGCTTATATAACAGTTCTTAAGCTTACATATGACTTAAGGTTGCAAAAATAACCCATAATAGAAAGGAAAATTGATTAATTGAAGGTTACCTTTGGAGCTATGGAGGAGAGCAAAACCATAGGAAAGAAGAATAAGAAGAAGAGATAGCTTATTTGACTTACTTTCCTTTTTTTCCTTAAATCCCTATATTAAAATGGTTTTAAATTCATTTCACTCTAAAAGACCAAAATACCCTTTCATTATTCCATTTATTATTAAAAGGTCTTTCTTAAATCATTTATTATACTTTACCATAGTCTTCCAAATTTTAATTCCTTTCAAACTAATCATTGACCTATTATTTGGGGTATTACAATTCTCCCCCTTTAAGAAAATTTATCCTCGAATTTAAGAAAGTACCTGAAACGAAGAGGTATGGAAATTGTTTCCTCATATCATCCTCTCTTTTACAAGTAGCTTCTTCTATCTTATGATTTTTCCAGAGCACTTTAACTAACTGAATACTCTTGTTACGTAATTCCTTGGTTTCCTTAGCTAAGATACACACTGGTTCCTCCTAATAAGTTAAATCTGGTCGGATCTATATTTCTTCAAGGGTGATCACATGAGATGGATCTGATCTGTACCTTCTAAGCATCGATACATGGAAACTTTGTTGATATTTTCCATATCTGGAGGCAAAACTAATTGATAAGCTACAGGTCTAACCCTTTTTGAGATCTCATACGGTCCAATGAATCTCAGACTCAACTTTCCTTTTCTCCTAAAACGCAAGACCTTCTTCGAAGGTGATACATTCAAAAATACTTTGTCTCCCTCCTGAAATTCAATTTCTTTTCTTTTCAAATCAGTATATGACTTCTGGAAATCTGGGGCTATCTTTAGATTGCTCTGGATAATTTTCACTTTTTCCTCCTTATCTTTCATCAAATTCGGGCCAACAAGTCTCGATCTTTCAGTTCAAACCAATTTAATGGTGTTTTGTATTTCCTCCCCTACAAAGCTTCATACGGGGCCATTTTAATACTTGATTGATAATTATTGTTATACGCAAATTCCGATAAAGGCAAAACCTTTCCCATGAACCTTTAAATATAATCACACATGCCCTTAGCATATCTTCCAATATCTGAATAGCTCGTTCTGACTGCCCATCTGTCTGCCGATGAAACGTTGTACTGAAGTTCAATCAAGTACCCAAAAACTCATGTAAAGACTTCCAGAACCTTGAAGTAAACCTTGAGTCTCAATCGGACACTATCAAAATATTCACTCCATGCAATCTAACTATCTCTTTTATATATAACTCCACATACTTATCCATCAAGTAATCTACTCGAACTAGAATAAAATGAGCTGACTTGGTAAATCGGTCCACAATTACCCATATCGAGTCCTTTTTACCTGGTGACAGAGGTAATCCCGAAACGAAATCCATTATAACTCGTTCTCACTTCCACTCAGGAATTGATATTGGCTGCAGTAATCCGGAAGGCACTTGATGTTCAACTTTCACTTGCTGACATGTCAAACATTTCACAACAAACTCTGTTATATCTCTTTTCAAACCAAACCACTAATAACGACTCTTTAGGTCCTGATACATCTTATTTCCACCTGGATGCATCATCAAAGGGCTATAATATGCCTCACAAAGAATATCTTTTCTCAATTCATCATTATCGAGAATGCAAAGTCTTCCACGGTAATATAAACATCCATTATCCCTCCTTTCGAAATCTTTGACCTTTTCTTTTTTGACTTGTGACAATCTCATTAAGCATTTCTCATCTCGACCTTACAGCTCTCTTACCAGATCTAAAAGCATCGGCTTTAACTTTAATTCATCTATCAAAACACCATCTTCCTTTAAAACATATGTTCATCTAAAGCCCTTAAAGCTGCAAAAGTCTTTTGACTAAGTGCATCGACTACCACATTAGCCTTTCCTGGATGATAGTCAATAACCAAATCATAATCTTTTAATAGTTCAATACATCTTCTCTATCTCAAATTTAGCTCTTTTTGAGTCAGCAAATACTTTAGACTTTTATGATCTGTATAAATATAGCAACGCTCACCGTATAGATAATGGCACCAAATATTCAAAGCAAACACTACAGTGGCCAACTCTAAGTCATACATCAAGTAATTTCTCTCATGATTTTCAGCTGTCTTGAGAAATAAACCACAACTTTCCCTTCTTGTATCAACACACATCTCAACCCATTATAGGATGCATCACCGTAAACGACATAATCTTTACCCGACTTAGGTTGCATGATCAATGGGGCCTCAGTTACTATTCTCTTTAGCATTTCAAAACTTTCTTGGCATTTTTCTGTCCAAACAAAAGGCACCCCTTTTCTAACAACTTAGTTAGCAGAAGAGCTAACTCTTATGCCTTCTGCAGAGACTGTATGACCAAGGAAAGAAATCTCAGCTAACCAAAATTCGCATTTCGACAGTTTCGCATGCAACTTCTTTTCACGAAGTATCTGAAGAACTACTCAAATATGAGCATCATGTTCCTCTCTTGACTTGGAGTACACTAATATATCATCTATAAATACCACCATGCATTGATCCAAGTAAGGTTGGAATACTTTGTTCTTCAAGTCCATGAATATTGTAGGAGCATTAGTCAAACCAAACGGCATTACCACAAACTCATAATGTCTGAACCGAGTCTGAAAAGTTGTCTTAGAAATATCCTCCTTTTCAATATTTAATTAATGGTACCCCGACCTTAGATCTATCTTAGACAACATTGTTACGCCTTTCAATTGATCAAACAAGTCATCAATCCTCAGAAGAGGATACTTGTTCTTTATTGTTACTTTATTTAATTGACGATAGTCAATACATAACCGCATATACTCGTCCTTCTTTTTTCACAAATAGCACAGGTGCGCCCCAATGAGAAACATTGGATCTGATAAATCCTTTATCAAGCAGCTCTTGCAACTATACTTTTAATTCCCTTAACTCTATTGGATCCATTCGATACGAAGCCATAGAAACATGTTCAGTGCCCGGGAATTCTTCAATCCTGAATTCTACTTCACGATCTGGAGGTAAACCCGGTAAATATTCTGGAAAACCTCTGGAAACTCCTTAACAGTTGGAATATCTTGCAATCTCACTTCCGACACTCGTGTATCTATCACATTGGATAGAAAATCTAAGCATCCTTTTGACATCATTTTCTTGGCGGTCATGGCTGATATCACATTGGATAGGGATTTCGATTTCTCTCCTATCACTACAATTTTGGAGCTTTCTGCATCCTTTAAGAATAATCGCTTTCGAAATAATCTACCCATCCATGATGTGGAGACAACTAGTCCATTCCCAAAATGGTTTCAAACTCATCAAATGGAAACTCCATTAAGTTTGCCAAAAACACAACCCCTTGAATCTTAATTGGACATTTTCTACACACCCATGCTACCCTTGCACTATGACCCATAGGGTTCACCGCTATCATTACACTAGAAATTGGTTCTAAAGGAATCCTCTAGTTCTAACCAACTTTGTACTAATATAAGAGTGCATAGAGCCAGGATCAACTATAACAAAAATAGGCTCATAAAAAAGGTGAAATGTACCTGTTATGATCTCCGGATCCTCTCTATCTTCACTTGTCTTTATATTATCAAATCGGGCCACTCCCCGAGTCTCTTGTCTCTGGCTAGTCTCATATTGACCACATGATCTTCCTCTACTTCTACTTGGTGCAGCTACTGATCACTTAGTTTGTGATGATCTATCTCCCAACTTCTTTGGGTAATTTCGAGGAAAGTGACCATATTCACCATAATGAAAACAAGCTCTGGATAGCAATCTACATACTCCCCCTTGTGACCTGTCGTATGTCTAACATAGAGGTCTCTCTCCATAAGCTATACCCAAGCTAGCAGCAAAAGAATGGGATTGATTAGTTTTCTGTGAAGCTGCAGCAGAATCAGCTCTATCAGTATATCAGAACCTGTGCCCTTGGCTCTCTTAGCATGATGTGTAGATGAAGACATCCCAATCCTTTTTCCCGTCTGCATACTCTATTCCGCTGCTAGAGTCTCCTCTTGAGCTATTTCAATAGCATTCATTCTATTTATCACTTCTTGCAAGCTAGGCAAACTTAAGGTCAACATCATCTCTTTCAACTTTGGCCTCAGACCCTCTATAAACCAATCCCGTCGAGCTTTGTCATTAAGAACTACCTCCGTAGCATAAAGGCTAAGTTTATTGTATTCAGCCTCGGACTCATGCATTGCTCGATCGCCTTGTTTCAAGTTAAGAAACTTCAATAGCATTGACCTCATAAACTGTTCCCCGATATACTTGTTCTTGAACTCATCTTGGACAAATTGTCAGTTCACTTGCTCCGGCAATGCATGCATTATCATATTTGTCCACCAAACCCGAGTTGATCCCCGGAGTAACGATACAACCTCGCCCAATTTTTCATGAATGGAGCACTGAAGACTTTCCAACATTATCATAACATCATTCAACCATAAATCCGGGTCCATCGTACCTTTTCCTTTTTCTCTCCTGAACTCAGAAGCTCCCAAAATTCTTAACTCCTTAGGGATTAACATTCACAGTGCTGGAGGAGCAAGAGAAGGTGGTTGAGGTTGAAACCTTGTCAAGATAGCATCGAAAGCTTGCATAAAAGCTACGAACTCCGCAACAGGCATACCCTGAGGTATTGGTGCGCTGGCATTCTCAGACAGAATCGGTTGTTCACTATTGTCTTCATAACTTTCACTACCCGATCTATATCTACTATCTCGTCCAGTCACTCTTCTTGAAATTGTAGAATCCAACATCTTGTAAAACATACATAAGGATATTACTTAAGTTATTAAGGAGAAATATCTATCATATTCTTTCTATACCCTATCAGTAACTTGACATCTTAGTGGCATGTAAACTCTTTTTTCACCAAAATACACTCAATTTTGGCCGAGAATCAACTAAACCTATAGCTCTGATACCAATAAATGTAACACCATCTTCCGTATACCTTACTGTACATGAGATACATATGTCACATCACTTTTAAAGCATTTTCTCATTTAAAACCCCATAATTTTTTGTTTCTTTTTATAAAACATTTTAAATTTAGTAATAATAAAACATTCCTTAAACTTACTCAAGTAAACAAAAAGTAATGTTCAAACATTTCATCATTTTACATCAGAGTAAATCAAATACTTTTCAGAGTATTTTGACTAAGTCTATTACATGCCAACTAATTACATCAAAATAGACATAGATGTAATATTGTTACTGACAAGGCGACCCTTTCTTTGATGTCCAATTATCTCCTTACTCTGCTTATCTTAAACACACGCTAAGAAAATTCTTAGTGAGGCATAAATCATCACAAGTAAAATTCTACGTACAAGTATATTATGACAAACTCTAATATCCATTACTTCTTTCAATTCATTCTACATTCGATAGTTTACTTTTGTAATACTAATATAGTCATTTCTCGACCATTCCTCTTTTGTACGTGGGTTGTACACCCACTAACAATATGAAAATTTATACACTTAGTATGATTTCCTAATTTTGCACATAAAGTGCCCATACAGAAATTCATCCACTTAGTATGAATTTATTAAGTTTACACATAAAGTGCTCATACAGAAATTCATCCACTTAGTATGAATTTCTTAAAGTTTACACATAAAGTTTCCATACGGAAATTCATCCACTTAGTATGAATTTCTTAAAGTTTACACATAAAGTTTCCATACGAAAATTCATAAGGAAATTATGAATTTCTTAAGTTTACACATAAAGTACCCATATAGAAATTTAAACATAAAGTGCCCATATGAAAATTCATCCACTTAGTATGAATTTCTTAAGTTTACACATAAAGTGCCCATACGGAAATTCATAAACAAATTATGAATTTCTTAAGTTTTTGCACACTTAGTGCCATTTGGTAATCACCATACATATATCAATCAACCATACACATATTACTATCGTAACATATACATACATAATTAAATGCACTCACCTGAATTGCCTCTCTGTTGTATCCAAAATGCAAAGTTGATAACTCAGGTACCTTGCCCTTTCCTTTTGTTTTGCTTGACTCGAGAACTTGATTTTGATCTACTCAAACATCTAATAAAGACACGTATAATATTAATTGTTAGTATATTTTCTAATAATTATACTTAAACATTACTCAATAGTACATATTATTATAATTTCTATAATAATATTAGTTTATCTTCATATTTTTGGCTCAACAGTATCGATACCTCTACAATAGTATCCATACTACTATACTATGGTACTGATACCCTCTTACGGTACCGATACCATTTCTGCATCTTGTTAACAATGGTATCGATACCATTCTCATAGTATCGATACTCCCCTTTTGGTATCGATACCACTTGAATCGGTATCGATACTACCCAGCAGATACTACCCAGTAGATTCTACTGCTTTTAAGCGTATAGTATCGGTATTGTTCTATCAGTACCGATACCCTTCCAGATTTTACATTTTCCACCCGAATCTTACCCAATTTTGGAAAAATTTCCTTATGTTTACCCCCAACTATACTATTAAACTCTTCTCTACTTATCCCTACTAACTTTCCTTCGTTTATCTTCTTAAAACATCTAAAATCTCTTTAGCTCACTTAAATCTAAAAATCACACCATATTTTCTAACTTGTTTTTATACTCATCTAATGCTTCTAATCTCTCATTTACTACTTTGACAAGTTAAAAGTACTAATAATCATCAATAAACACTTTTATCTTAACATATCATTTCAAAACCCATTTTCTTAACTCTCTAATATTTCTTCCACTCCATAGTTTTAAGCTTATATAACATTTCCTTAAGCCTACATATCACTTAAGGTTGCAAAAACAACCCATAATCGAAAGGAGAAACTGATTAATTGAAGTTTACCTTTGGAGCTATGGAGGAGAGCAAAACCACGCGAAAGAATAATAAGAAGAAGAGATGGCTTATTTAACTTACTTTCCCCTTTTTCCTTAAATCCCTAAATTAAAATGGTTTTAAATTCATTTCACTCTAAAAGACCAAAATACCCTTTTATAATTCAATTTCTTACTAATTAGTCTTACTTAAATCAATTCTTATACATTACCATAGTCTTTCAAATTTTAATTCCTTTCAAAATAATCACTGACCTATTATTTGGGGTACTACATAGGTGCAATTAAAACTTGTGGGTTGAAAGGTGATTCCTGATGTCCTTTCCTCCAACATACACATTCATATTTTTAGGTTTCTCTGTTTTAGAAGATTTGGACGCAACAATACTTCTTTTCAAAGCATTCTGGTCCTCGGTCACTTGGCTGAAAGTGGAGTCAAAATGACTTTCCTTTCATTATGAAAGAAAGAATATCGGTTAGTGTAGCCATCGTGCATGGTCCTTTTATCAAATTGCCATGGCCTCCCTAAGAGTAGATGGCACACATCCATTGGTACAACATCACACAGAACTTTGTCCTGATATTTTCCGATTGAGAATGGGACCGAGACTTTTCTGGTGACTTTTACTTCTCCTCTATCATTCAACCATTGTAGTTTGTACGGGCTTAGGTGTTTGACCGCCCTTAATCCAAGTTTTTCCATCATAGTTGTGCTTGCAACATTGGTACAACTTCCTCCATTGATAATCATGACACAAACATTGTTGTTTACATGAAAACATATGTGGAAGATGTTTTCCCTCTGATGGTCCTCCATGGTTTTAAGATTTAAAGTTCTTTTCACAACAAGAACTTGTCTTCAAATGGCTGGAAGATCTGAGAAATCTTGAGGCATTGCCTTTAATCCAAGTTTGTCCATCATAGTTGTGCTTGCAACGTTGGTACAACTTCCTCCGTCGATAATCATGACACAAACCTTGTTGTTTACATGGCAACGGGTGTGGAAGATGTTTTCCCTCTGATGGTTTGAAGATTTAAAGTTCTTTTCACGATAAGAACTTGTCTTGAAATGGTTGGAAGATCTGAGACATCTTGAGACATTTTTAGAAATAATAATTAAAGAAAACCTTACCACCACACTCACAAAGCGTCACAATTTCACTCCAAGGAAAGTTGATAGGTCACTCCACTCAACTCTCATGTTTGCACTCGGGAATATATATATTGGCTTTTATCAATTCCCCTATTGGTCTCGCCCATTCAATTTTGTCTTTTACCATTCAATCTCTCTTGTTAAGTCCTTTGAAGAACTAACTCAAGATTATGGCAAGCAAACCTTCAACTTGTGTGTCATTGCAATAACTTGATTATGAGAGAAATGAAATTGAAGGCAATGAAGACAAAGGTAAATAAAGAAAGAATAACGGATTAGAAATAAAGAAAAAAGGTTTGAATAAGAAAGAAAATAAAATAAAAGAGAAAGGGTGACTTACAAACCAAGAAAAAACACTTATAACATTTCCCTTCCGAGACAAAATAAGGCTATCTATTCAGTAAGGTTGATAATAGGCCTCCACCATTCTTGTTTTGACTTTGTAATGCACCTTCTCTTTGATTTTTGTTTGCTGGAAATTTCTTTTTCTTTTGTGTTTTTCTTTTGAATCATTTGAATTGATGAAGGATCATTGCTTCCTTTTTGCAATTCCTTTTGTTTTTGTTTTGCTTTTGATGTTGCACGCCAAAATGCACTTGTGAATCACTTCCAACTATGCTCTAATTACCGCTTGATGTAAGCCTATCTACGCCCTCAATGAAGAAGATGATAGATTGCCTTATTATTGTCCCGATCTAGGAAATGATAGCAAATATTGCTCCAGATTTAATAAGTATGGTTGCAAAATAATAAGGATAATAAAATGGATTAGTAATGATGATAATGATGGAAATAAATAGAAAATGAAATGAATTAAAGATGAAGAAATGATTAGAGTTGTTACGGAAGAAGTATGGATATGGTGGCCTTCAAAAGATGTTATTGTTGAAGATGGGCTTGATGTAATGGTATGCACGGTAATGAAGGATGATGAGGATGGCTAGACGTTTAAGAGAAAGATATTGAAAATGGTGGATGGAAATGGAAATAGTATCTTAGACAACTTAAAGAAGAAACTATACTATAAATAGTATAGCCCCAGACTTTACAAACTCGAATAAGGGGTGGTGTTTATGACTTAAACCCACTAGTTTTGTAAACTAGGAATTATAAGTATCAAGTGAAAGAAGTGACACCATAGGTATAAAGAATTTATACTTGCTTAATCCATATAGTTCTTAAAATAAATTGAAGAGAGATTTATCATAAAAATAAGTTTTATATATCAAAAGGTGTGTTACAAATGTATTAAGCCTCTCTATTTATAGGAGTTGAGAGGGTTAGTCGATAGATATATGCCCATTCAGCTAAGTACATGTTTTAATGAAGATAAATGACTATTAAAATGAATAAACAAGTCTTTTGGCCTTTATGTTGGTTCGGCTATCTCTTCACAAAGAGACTTAATGATTTGGCTAACACATGCATGGAACCTTCCTTGGTCGAATGGTGAGATGTTGGTTCATATTGGCGCCAAAGACTCCTTGTGCATGGCGTGTGGGGGCTGGCCGAATGGTCATTATGCTTGTCTCATACCTCTTCGAGATTTAGGCCTCTTTTTATGAAAACTATTCACCAACCTACACCTAAATGATGTGGCTTCTTCATGGACAGCAACATTCATGAAAGGTCACAATGGTTGAAAGGTAACCCTTTATGATTGAGCTAGTTCTAAGGTGAATGAGTTGGAGGTAGCTGGCCATAGGTGAGTTGCATTATGATGAGTGTTTTGGCAGCTCTTTGTGAAAAGTCATCTCCGGGAAAGGCATTTCTTCGCAAAAAGTTACAATTTATGAAAATTTGACTTGACCCATATTTGAAGTATTTTGAATGGTGATGTTGATGGTGCAGCTCCCCGACTGAAATGAAGTCATCTTCTAGCTCAAATCTTCAGCTCAATCCAACTATGAGCTTACTTGTCACCGGACAACTTTTCACTAATTGTTCCCTATGCTCTCCTGAGTGTTCCTATATAAGTATTCTTGCTTTAGCCTTCATCATTAAGCTCAAATTAGCTCCCTTAGGTGTGGCCGACTATGTACCTTCAAAAGAAATAAGATATAAGCTAAGTACTAAATAATAAATTTATAATATAAAGATATGGTTCATAAGTTATATCAAATGTCAATATTCAACATGTAATATAACTTATAATTTAAAGATTCCTTTTCATAAAATGACTTGACAGCATGAAGGCATTTGTATGAAAAAACTTCCCTGAATTGCTTTTCTCTTGCACGAGTGATAGGACCTGATAGCGTAACTTCAGGATCTGATGTTGGCGTTGATATGATCACATCAAATATTTTGGGGCATTACAATGACTTTCATAGAATAAATTTAATCTAGAAAAAGTTTTACTATAAAGAAACTAAAAAGCATTTTAGAGATAAGGTTAGTCTTTTAAACTCTTGTCTGCCTCTAACGGTTTGACAATTCTTCTTGCTTTCTCAAACACTGGTTGAATACCCTGGCGCACGACTTTAACTTCTCTCTATATACCATATAAGTTTCAAACCATCTTGCAGAGTTATTTAAAAAGATCTGAATAACTAGATCTATTTCTTTGACAGACAACATGTAGGCAATATCACCCTAAAGCTAACATAATTTTTGCGTTGTATTATAATTCTTGGATTTCATTATGCTTAACACTAATCAAAGCATAATCGACTAGTTTTGACAAGTTATCCCCTTTCTTTTTAGGCATCGTGTCTGACCACTATTGTACCCTTTACATTATTAATTTCTTGAACTGTAAATCCTTTATTCATTGACGATAGTTGTTCCAATTTGACAACCACTTCACAGATAAAAACCCCTATGTTATGATGATGAAAATGATGAAAAAATGAAAACAATACAAAACAAAAAATGAAATAAGTTAGTAAGGTAAATTAATAATTAAAATCAAAATTACAACAGTTCCTATCCCACATGATATATACTCCACATGCTTTTATTCATATCAGATCATGAATTCTATCCCACATGCTTTTTGGTAGAATAATAACTCATAATTCCATACATTTCTAGTTCACATGCTTTGAGCAATAAAGAGGCAACATAAGAGAATTCAAGCATCCTAGGATTTCAACATGGCTTTGGGATGGACGTTAATTTCACAACAACATGGTTTGATTCTAAAAGGAAGGTACTTGAGTTCTCCTTATTTGTGCCCCTTTGGGCTTTACCAAACCCTCGATCCATACCCATCACAAGAACATATGACCCAAGTTAAACTCGAGAAGATACATTCCCCTCTACCTTATGAAGAATAAATTATCATGAAGATATAAGGTATATGAACCCTAAATGCTACTTATTAGGCCTTTACGGAGAATAAAATCTCACGAAGGCATTTCTTTCACCCTACTTAAATAAGAACAGAGCTCATGTATAGAGCATCAAAGATGCTATATTTTTTAAGAAATCTGAAAATCATTGAATACACATGTTAGTGCAACTATTTACAAGAATAAAAAAATTCAAAGGTAAATTAAAAGGATCTTAAAATTAAATAAAAACTCAAACTTATAATTTTCTTTTATAAAGACAACAAATAATAGATTATGGTCTGACTCTCTAAATATATCCCTAGTAAAGTCGTCAAGATGTCAGAATGATCCTTCGTGTGGCTTGAGATAGGTGTGGAGCAAGAAAAATTGTTTTGGGGTGTCAAATTTAAAGAAAATTTATTTTGGGGTGTCAAATTTAGAAATTGTATGAAGGATTTTTTTCTCAAGTGGATGAAAACGATTAATAGGTGCAATTTATTTTAAGGGTGCTAACATTATTTTAAAAATATGTTTAAGGGTGCTAATATTATTTTTGAAAAATATTTTATATTAAATATATATATATATATATATATATATATATATATATATAATAAATTCCATAAACTTTCGGGTTGTCATTTGACACCCCTGGTTATATAGTGGCCCAGCCAGTGGCCCAAGATCAAACTCAAATTAAGTAAACCATTTTACCTTTTTCGAAGTAGACACCAACCTTTTGTGTTAGGTACGGTTGAATACCTAAATCTTACCTTATACCAAATATGAACTTACGCGGAGATTCACTTGGAAGAGTTTGGAAGTCGATTACGTGTGGGGAATGATAAACACCCCCATATCGCCTTTTTGGTACCAACACAGTAACAAGAATTCTTAATAATGAAAATTAAGTTTAGGCCAAAATTTAAAGAAAGTATTTGAATTACTTACCTTTGAGAATTAGTTACTATAAAACAAAATAAATTAAAAAAAGAATAATTAGAGTATAATCTACAAAAATGAGGTAAAAGAGTTGTATCGATGTAAAAAAATAATGCAAATTATACATGACATGATAAATAAATAAACAAATAAACAAACAAAAAATCAAGATCATAATAAATAAACGTGATACATGCATGATCATTCCCAACATTCTCCATAGGTTGATTACTTCATGGACGTTTTACATTGTTGTTTCTAAGGGAGTTCTTCCTTACCCTATCTTATATTATATCATTTATACATTATATTCTATCATAAGCATGCATTCACATGTTAGTTATCATATTATTATTTCCATCATATGCTTAGTTGATCATGTTTTTCATATCATTCAAATATATGCTATGATTACATACAATTTGTTAGGATATTATTATTGCATGTTTCCATTTATCATTTATTATGAATACCAAGTTATATGATATTCATACATACAACATATTCATATATTTATTATTGATACACAATGTTATGTTTAGTAAGTTATAATAGTCTTGCATTCATTTAAGCATGATTAATTACATTCATGAAATGGCAACATGCTTATTCATTCATTTTGTTAGCTCATGTGCATTCATTTTAGCTCCTAATTCTTATACATTAGCTTACATATGTTATATCATTATGTATATCATTATGTACTTAGCTGCATTTTACCTTAAATGAGCTCACACACTTCTTATTTTATTTATTTGTTGATTCCTATAGGTGAAACACAAAGCAAGGCATATTATGGTAGCTTGGTTAGCTAAAAGAACAAGCACAACAGCTCACACTAGCTCATAACATTATGGCAGCTCATTTCATCACTTAAGGAGCTTCAACTTAGCTATAGGAGCTAGCATGTAGTTGAACTTAGCTGGAGGAGAGATTTGGACCAACTTGCTAAAAAGTGGACTAAAGGTAGCTGGAAGTAGCTGGGAGAGTAGCTAAGGAGCTGAGAAGACCAAAGCTAACTAGCTTGAGTTCATCAAACTATAACTCACCTAGTTATCTACGAGCTAGTTCATCTCTAGGCTGCCCAAGGACTTCAAGACATATCCTATGGTTGAAACCTCACCAAAGCATTGCAAGAAGACCCATGTGCATTCAAGCAGGTTGCCATGTACATCATTCAAGCATCTGCACTCCATGTTACATCAAATAGGCGCCAAAACACCAAGGGATGCTTCCTATTCGGCCAAAGACTTATTCCTCTTCATTTTTGGCTCCAAGTAACTTCCAAATGCATGCAAAACATCCTTAGGGTCGAACCAACACCTTACCATTCGGCCAAGAGCATGTATCTTCATTAAAGTCTTGTTTTTTCATTAAAAATCATGTATTTTCAAAAGGATTTCAACCTTAGCCGAACCATCATGTATCTTGTTGAAAACATTTTGATGTTTCGATATAAAAAATTAATTTAAAAGAATTTTAATTTTGAAAAAGGTTTTCCTAAGCATATTCGATATATTAAATCGAATATCAAAATATTACTCAAAGTATTTCAAAGTTCATTTTAAAACCTTACTCAAGTGTAAAATTAAGTTTTAATCATAAAATAATTTCAAAACGATTTTACAAAATATTTCGAACCATTTCAAAGCCAAAAATTCCAGATTGCTCAGAGGGAACCGATTCCCCCCACTGTTCAACGGTCAAAATATTTGAATTTTATACTTAGGGAAGCGATTCCCCATGAGGGGGTACCGATTCCCCCCACCCTCCAAGTTGTTGTATTAATTGTTTTCGCACTTAAACGGCTTCAATAACTTTATTAATGATCCCCAACGTTCAGAATTGATTCAAGGAGTATTTAAACAAGATTAGAAGCCATTGATCTATAACAAGAAATAACAAGCAACTAGAATCAAGAGAGAATCAAAGAGAAAGCATCAAACCTCAAGTTTAAGCATTTCAAGCCTATTTTTCATTCAATATTATTTTGCTTTCAAAAACACTTATTGTGCTCAATTGTATTTATTATTGAGTGTTCTCTCTTTATTCTAGAATTGTGCAAACATATTTTCCTTGTGAGGTTTTTCTTGTAAGTTTGCAAATTTGTAATATTCTCTTTGAAAAAAGAGTGTTCTCAAGAATTGGGGTATATTCTTGAGGGAGTTGTAAGGTTATCTCTTTGGCCTCAAAAGAAAAAACAAATTAGTGAATTTGTTGGAAAAACCTTAGTGTGGATAGCTAAGATAGTGGACGTAGACTTTGGTTGATAAAGTCGAACCACTCTAAATCGTTGTGCAATTACTTTCAATTTTCTGCAAAAGCTTCCACCAAAATATTTATTGCCAATTCACCCCCCTCTTGGTCGATTCCATCGATCGATTAACTCAACAATTGGTATCAAAGCCTAACTCATTTGAAGGTTTAATCGCCTCTTGAGTCGATTCGGGAAGATTTACATCGATAATCAAAGTCATCAATGGCCTCCACTTTAAATTTCGACTCCGGTCTCGATTCGATGCCCATCAACAAGCCTCCTTTCTTCAATGGAGCTTACTATGCCTATTGGAAGAATAGGATGATGTACTTCATTCAAGCAAGTGACATGGGAGCATGGAATGCCGTAGAAGAATGATACATCAAGCCTCTCACTCATCCAAGACTATGGAGTGAAGGAGAGACAAGAATGTTCCAGCTCAACTCCAAAGCCATCCATATCATATTTAGTACTCTTGGACCAGATGAATACGGAAGAGTTTCATCTTGTACAACCGCCAAAGAAATATAGGACAAACTTCAAGTCACTCATGAAGATACTGATGAGGTAAAGAAATCTAAAATTAGTATTCTAACGAATAGCTATGAAAATTTCAGGATGAAACCAAATAAAGATATCAAAGCTATGATGGATAGATTTTCAACGATTTTCAATGGTCTCAAATCATATGGAGAGATCATTTCAAATGAAAAGCTTGTGAGGAAGTTAGTCTACTCCCTTCCAAAATCGTGGCAATCAAAGAAGACGGCAATTATCGAGTCTAAGGATCTAACGTCCTTAACTCTTGAAGAACTAACCGGTTCTCTTCTCACTCATGAAATTATGCTTGAAGATGAAGTGGACCTCGATAAGATTGACGAGACACCAAAGGAAAAGGAGAAGAAGAAAAATATTAGAGTTTCTCTCAAATCCACAAAAGATGAGAGTGATTCGAATGACAATAATGATGACGAGGAAATGGCATTATTTGCCAAACAATTCAGAAAGTTGATGATGCCCAACCTAGGAAGAAAATTCAAACGTCATGAAGGCTTCAAAACTGAATCGAATGAGAAAGACCCGATCATTTGCTATGAATGCAAAAAGCCGGGGCATGTCAAATATGATTGCCCACAATTAAAGAAAAAGGGTCAATCCAAAAAGAAACACGAGGCTCATGGAGCTACATAGAGTGATGAAGAAGGTTCCGATGAAGAGGAACAAGAAGTTACAAACTTGTGCTTGATGGCTATTGGGGAAGATTCTAAGGTAACCTCTAACTCATTCGATTTGGATGAATTATCTTATGATGAGTTATTAGAGGATTATAATGGGCTGGCTTCGGATTATAAGACTCTATTTTCAAAATACAAAAATGATATTTCAAAATTGAAAAACGAAAATAGTCTTATATCCAAGACCAACAATGAGCTTCAAAGTAAGTTCAAAGAATTGCAAATCAAAATTAATAATTTTGAAAAGAAAAATACTGATTTGCATAATTTACTTTCAAAAGTTCATGATGATTATCAAAATAAGATTGATGATCTTAAAACTTCTTTTAATAAGGTTGGAACAAAAAGTTTTGAAAAAGGTGAGAATTCAAAATCCAACTTTGTTAAGAAAAGTTTTAGAAGCTACAATCATAGAAGTCCTCAACGAACCTTGAATGGTAAAATTATTAGGAGTATATGGGTTCCTAAAGAATTTATTACTACTAAAGATAAATATGTCCTTCATAAATGGATACCAAAGGGGACAAGGATTTTAGAAACTAATGAATATGGACCCAAAATAATTTGGGTACCAAAAATTAGAAATTAATCTATGTTTGTAGGAAAATGAGCATTGCTACAAGGCACGGGAAACAAATCCAAATTCATGGTACCTTGATAGTGGATGCTCGAGACACATGACCGGGGACAAAAACCGGTTCATAGAGCTTAACGCCAAAAATGGAGAAGTGACTTTTGGTGATAATTCAAAAGGTTGCATTGAAGGTATAGGTACAATAGGTAATACCTCTTCCATGCAAATTAAAAATGTGTTATATGTGAATGGATTAAAGCATAATCTCTTAAGTATTAGTCAATTATGTGATAAGGGATTCAATGTCATATTTGAAACTAATGGTTGTATAGTCATTGATATTGCATCTAATAAGATTATTCTTGTTGGTCATAGAATAGGAAACATATACATGGTGCATTTAGACTCTATAGAAATGACTAATTTATGCCTAGTTGCTCAGGATGAGCATGATAGTTGGTTATGGCATACGAGACTAGGACATGCTAGCATGAGTGTTTTACAACGGTTAGTTCAAGGAGAATTGGTTCGAGGGCTGCCTAAACTAAAATTTGATAATGATAAAATCTGTGATGCTTGTGCTAAAGGAAAACAAAAGCGAGTTTCTTTTAAATCCATGAATGATGTGTCAACTAGTAGAATATTACAATTGATCCATATAGATCTTTTTGGGCCAACTAGGACTACTAGCTTGGGTGGAAAACAATATGCATTTGTCTTGGTAGATGACTATTATAGATATACTTGGGTTCTATTCTTAACTACTAAAGATGAAGCATTAGAAAATTTCATCACATTTTCAAAAGTAATCCAAAACGAAAAAGGTTACTCTATCACTAGTGTTAGAAGTGATCATGGCACTGAATTTGAAAATCTTGGATTTAATGAGTTTTGTAATTCTAATGGTATTAGCCATAATTTTTCAGCACCTAGAACCCCTCAACAAAATGGAGTTGTTGAGCGGAAAAATCAAACTTTAGAAGAAATGGCTAGAACCATGCTTTGTGAAAATAATTTGCCAAAATATTTTTGGACGGAAGCCACAAATACCACTTGTTATGTTGTAAATCGAGTAATGATTAGGTCAATTTTAAAGAAAACTCCATATGAAATTTTCAAAAATAAAAAGTCTAATATTAGCTATTTTCATCCTTTTGGATGTAAATGTTTGTTTTAAACAACGGTAAATAAAAACTTGGCAAATTTGATGCTAAAAGTGATGAAGGAATTTTTCTGGGTTATTCCTTAAATTCTAAAGCTTGTTGAGTATTTAATAAAAGAACTTTAGTTGTAGAAGAGTCTATACATGTTGTTTTCGATGATAATCTCCTTTCGAGGAAGGATTCTTGTGTTAATGATGATGTAGGTATTGTACAAGCAAATGACATTAGACACGACGTTGGAGAATCATCATCAAAGGAAGAAACAAAAGATGAGGAAACTCATGATCCTCTCGAGAATCCAACCATTGAAGAAAGGGAAGTATCTTATCCAAGAAAGTACAACTATGTCAAGGATGGTGAGATTATAGGTGATCCATCCAAAGGGGTAATAACTCGATCTTCTCTTAGAAATATTTGTAATTATGTTGCATTTATTTCATGCATAGAGCCTAAGAATATTAAAGAAGCATTAAATGATGAACGTTAGATTATGGCCATGCAAGAAGAGTTAAATCAATTTGAGAGAAGCAAAGTATGGACATTAGTTGAAAGGCCTAGTAATAAATCTACTATATGTACTAGATGGGTATTTAGGAATAAGCTTGATGAGGGTGGTAATATAGTGAGAAACAAGGCTAGACTTGTTGCTCAAGGGTATACTCAAGAAGATGGCATAGACTATGATGAAACATATGCTCCCGTAGCTAGGATTGAAGCAATTAGAATGTTATTAGCATTTGCATGTTTTCATGAATTTAAATTATATCAAATGGATGTTAAAAGTGCATTTTTAAATGGTTTTATAAAAGAAGAAGTGTATGTTGAACAACCTCCAGGTTTTGAATATTCAAAATTCCCGGATCATGTTCTTAAATTGACAAAGCACTTTATGGTTTAAAACAAGCTCCTAGAGCTTGGTATGAAAGATTGTCAAACTTTTAATTGAAAAAGGTTTTTTCAAAAGGGAAGGTTGACACTATTGTTTTTAAAGCATTAAGGTAAAGATTTATTAGTAGTTCAAATTTATGTTGATGATATAATATTTGGTTCCTACTAATGATGTTCTTTGCCAAGAGTTTTCTAAGCTAATGCAAAGCGAATTCGAAATGAGCATGATGGGGGAGCTCTCATTTTTCTTGGGACTCCAAATCAAGCAAAGAAAAGATGGCATCTTCATCAATCAAGCTAAGTACGTCAAAGATATGCTCAAGAAGTTTGGACTGGAAAATGGGAAACCTCAAGACACTCCAATGAGCTCTTCTACAAATCTTGACTTGGATGAAGGAGGTAAATGTGTGGATGTTAAATTATATAGGTCAATGATTGGTTATTTGCTCTATCTAACTGCAAGTAGACCAGACATTATGTTTAGTGTTTTCTTATGTGCTAGATTTCAATCATGTCCTAAGGAATCACATTTAATAGATGTTAAGAGAATATTTAGATACCTTAAGGACACTCCTAGTTTAGGACTTTGGTATCCTAGAGACTCTAGCTTTAGCTTGCATGCCTTTTCTGATGCGGATTATGGAGGATGCAAATTAGATAGGAAAAGTACCTCCGGTACTTGCCAATTCCTTGGAAATATGTTGATTTCTTGGTTTTCAAAGAAACAAAATTGTGTTGCATTATCTACCACTGAAGCCGAATACATTTCAGCTGGTAACTCAATTGAGATTTGGGATTTATTGAATTGTATACATGTGTTTTCTAAATTGCATGTTATCCATTCTATTTCGATTTCCTAGGTATTATCATATTTTGACTCTTACAAAATTAGAGAAGAACGTATCCCTTCTCTTCAAGCTATGATAGATATCGATTTTAGATATATTCCCCTTTTACAAGAGTGGAAATTTGATAAACTTTGTGACCTTGAACATATAGTTTACCATCAACTTGTTCGCATCTTCTATTCTAATGCCGTTTGTGTTAAAAACCGAGCTCAAACCAAAACCATAGCAGTTCGTTCCTATCTCCTAGGATAATTCTTCCATCTTGACTCGGCTTACATAGCTAATGAATTAGGATTAGATAATGATTGTATATCAAATGAAAAATAGTTTTTAGGTTCTCATTATAAAAGAATGGATAGTGCAAGTGTCTTAGATCTTTATGATCGTTTTCTTCATCTAATGATTTTTTGGTGGTTTCGACCATCTGGAGGTCGTTACTCAACTCTTAGAGCCTTGGATCTTTGGTGGTTACATTGTTTCCAAAACAATATTAAAATAAACCTACCTCAGATTATTTTTGCTGAAATTGTTGAAATCGTAAATCTTGTTCCTAATAAGAAACTCTGTTCATCTCTAGTTTACGGTTGCATTCTGAGTAATCTATTTTCTAAAGCCGGGCTTAGAGTTGGTCTAGATGTCGTCTTTCTCTCAAGAAACAAATTAATCTTCTTTCCTTAATGAGAGCGGGATGGATAAAGAATAAGGAAACCAGTGAATGGTTCGATCTTCTGAAAATACTCCGGGAGCTAGTTCTTCTCAAGCTCCACCAGAAGCTAACGACGATCCCGAGCTTAAACAATTAATGCAAGATATTGACGAAGCCGACGATGAGCCGGAACAGCAAGAGGAACAAGCTCAGCAAGAAGATCATGTGCCTCCATATTTTCAATCATTTATGGAGACATTTGATTTTCGTTATGCATCCTTGGATTCTCGCTTCATTTCCATAGAATATCACTTATCGACTATGGAAGCTCAACAATTGGAAATTCTCCGGGAGATGCGTGCAAACAATGAAGCAACCAACGCTCGTATTAATACACTCACTCATAAAATGGCAGTTATACGAGCTCATTTCCCACCTCCCGATCCTCCTACCGATGCTTGAACTTTGATCTTTGCTTTGCTTTTTTGGATTGAACTTGGATATTTGCATTATTGTTAAAACATTTTGAATGCTTTTGGATTGTTTATTTTTGGTTGTTCGAACTTATGTTTAATACATTTGATTTGAATTTCGTGTTTATTTTGCATCTTTAGACATATATGACCAATTATCCATTACATGTTTATGAATATTGATTATGAAACTAATGGTTAATCTCTCTTTTGATTGTGATCTTAGCAGCTTAAGCTTTATATTGATAAATCAATTGGCTTACGTTTTTCAAAATTCTTGTTTAAAATGTTTTTATAGGGTCTTTTTTTATTTAACAAAAAGGGGGAGAAAGTGTTAAAGTAAGGAGTGTTAAAGTAAGGGGGAGTAGTATTTTTCAAAATAAAAATTCATTTTGAAATTAGAAAATCTTAAAATGTTTTGTTATATCAAAAAGGGGGAGATTGTTGAAAACATTTTGATGTTTCGATATAACAAATTAATTTAAAAGAATTTTAATTTTGAAAAAAGGTTTTTCTAAGCATATTCAATATATTAAATCAAATATCAAAATATTACTCAAAGTATTTCAAAGTTCATTTTAAATCCTTACTCAAGTGTAAAATTAAGTTTTAATCTAAATAATTTCAAACGATTTACAAATATTTCGAACCATTTCAAAGCCAAAAATTCCAGATTGCTCAGAGGGAACGATTCCCCTGAATGGTTTTGCTCCGAGAAAACCAGAATGTCGGAGGGAACGATTCCCCCAGGGGGTATCGATTCCCGCCATTGTCGGTCGAAATATTTGAATTTTACACTTAGGAACGATTCCCATGAGGGGGTACTGATTCCCCCCACGCTCCAAGCTGTTGTATTAATTGTTTTCACACTTAAACGGCTCCAATAACTTCATTAATGATCCCCAACGTTCAGAATTGATTCAAGGAGTATTTAAACAAGCTTAGAAGCCATTGATCTATATCAAGAAACAACAAGAAACTAGAATCAAGAGAGAATCAAAGAGAAATCATCAAACCTCAAGTTTAAGCATTTCAAGCCTATTTTTCATTCAATATTCATTTTGCTTTCAAGAACACTTATTGTGCTCAATTGTATTTACTATTGAGTGTTCTTTCTTTGTTCTAGAATTGTGCAAACATATTTGCCTTGTGAGGTTTTTCTTGTAAGTTTGCAAATTTGTAATCTTCTCTTTGAGAAAAGAGTGTTCTCAAGAATTGGGGTATATTCTTGAGGGAGTTGTAAGGTTATCTCTTTAGCCTCAAAAGAAAGAACAAATTAGTGAATTTGTTAGAAAATCCTTAGTGTGGATAGCTAAGGTAGTGGGTGTAGACTTTGGTTGATAAAGTCGAACCACTCTAAATCGTTGTGCAATTACTTTCAATTTTCTGCAAAAGCTTCCACCAAAATTTTTATTACCAATTCACCCCCTCTTGGCCGATTCCATCGATCGATTAACTCAACATATCTATTCGGCCTAAACCCTTTGAAAACTATAAATAGGCTAGTCCTATTCATTTGTACACACATTTCTTATCAATTAAAGTGAGATTATTCTCTTTGCTTAAGTCCTTGTGACTTTTATCGACTTATCAAGTAATTCATTACTTGTGGTGTCAACTCCTTTTCGTTTCATACTTGTGGTTCCTATCTCCATATAGATAGTGGGTCCAAGTCCTTATTTACCACCCCTTAAAAAAGCAATATAAAGTATGGGTCTTTGTTCTTTAACATTGGTTCTTCTTTGAGTCTTCTTTAAGATAATATCCTCACAACCATTCCATTGTTTCATCAACCAAACCATAGTCATAACAACATTTCCGACCCATTTCTCATATCATAAATAGCCTACCATTTCACCTTTACATCTACCACTAAACCATCTATTTGAGCTATTCACTTATGCAGGTTGTTTTGCTTCCTTCCTAGATCCACAATCAATCAACAAGGTAGGAGTACCTTACATCAAAACGTAAAATACTTAAAAAGGTAAGTAAATAAATGATCATAAAGAAAAAAAATAAAAAAATGCTAATAAAACATTTTTAAGCGTTGAGTTAAAAAAAGAAAACAAAGTAAATTAAAACTAAAATTTAAAGAAAATAAAAAAAAAATCAAACATAATGAAAAGAAAAAAGTTAAAAACAGTTAGCTCCGAATCAAAGCTAGAATTACGTAAATTGAAAAGGAATTAATGAAATAAATAAATGAAAATTAATTAAAAATTTTAAAAAAGAGGAAACATGTGAGATAATGTTAATAAACAAACTGCAGCCATTTTGCAACTCATAATAGGAATTTTTTTATAAAAAAGAGAAAAATAAAATAAATACGTCGGGAACTAAGATTTTTAATTAAGGAAAAGTAAAGGGTGAAAGGAATTAAAATAAAATTCAAACTCTAATTTAAAAAGAAAAAATAAAATTAACTATAAAAATATGAAAATGAATTTTTTTTAAACATAATGCAGGGATGGAGGGCGTAGAAATTATCCCCTACCCATTAAAAAACACATATTCTTTAAGGAATTCGAATCGGATCTCCCGGTCATTTAATTGAAATTAAGAAAAAATAAAATCATCTATAAAAAGTTAAAACGAAAATTAAAAAAAAAGTTAAAATGACATAACCCTCTAACGGATTTCATTGGAGAGCCTCGAGGTAAGATAGATCTAAACAAGATTTTCACCTCTTGTTCATCAGTCTCCTCTCGCAATGGGTTTTTGAATAAAAAAGAAGTATCAAGTGAGCATCAAAGTGTTAGCATGCAAGCAAGAGGAACACAAGAAATATTTATAAAGACTTCACCTTTTATTGCTTTTATTTTTCTATCTCCTTACAAGAATTTCCCTTGATTTTTTTTTTCCGCTTCCCTAATGAGATAGAGAAGACCTCTATTTATAGCTAAGCCTCCTTTCATCCAATGGTCCAAATCATTTACATCGATGACTAAGATTAAAACACATCTACATAATCCCTCTATTTAAGAAAATTAAATCCATCCTATCAATAAATTGCATTGATAGGAGATTACATGTGATATGGAAAGAAATAAAAAGGGATTATTCTAATTAACATTAAACCTATTATTTCCTTTCCATTTGAATGTATTTGACCAAACAAAATTATGTAATTACAGTAATTAATTGTTACTAAGTACAAATTATAATGCAGTGGTATACATGAACGTCGCAATATGATTATCATTACGTGACAAAAACATACACATCATCACATTTGAAATTTAGTTACACACCTAATGAGACGTTCGTCGTGAAATCAATTTTTAAGTCACAAAATACAAATAGTGACATAAATATAAATTTCAGTAACAATATTTTAGATGTTGCAAATAAAAAAATTTATTGTAGTTGAACATACACGCATGGCTTTTCATAAACCTGCGCCTCAAAGTAGTTGTTGGTAATTTTTTTATGCAAATAGAAGCCGCTAGTTTTATTTAAAAAAGAAAATTTCAAGAATACAATGAATGTTTACGATCATAAGCTTAAATAATCACATAATTAGGAAATTTACTATAACCATAGACACAAGAAGCAATCCACTTGATGAGATCATACAAAGGCCATCCATATAAGAAAAAATATTAAAAAATCATTCAAAAAACTCAAACAAAATATAGATACGAACGTATCTGACTGCATCAAAAATGAATCATAACAGAAGATCAAACTACTGAAAAATCATAGAAAATCATTAATCAAGGTTCAATATAGTGAGAAAACGGTCTACAAACACAAAGAGTATCAAAATCCAATTCGATGGTCCAGAGCAGGGAATATCATCAGGATAACAAATAAATGTCATCTTGATCAGTCGAGTTGACGTCAAATCTAACCCTGAGAAAATAAAATAGAAAATTTCCAAAGCACCAATACAGAATATCGAAAATATGCCAAAAGACATAGAAAAGAGTGTCATAAATCTAACCCTGAGAAAATAAAATAGAAAATTTCCAAAGCACCAATACAGAATATCGAAAATATGCCAAAAGACATAGAAAAGAGTGTCATAAAGGCAGAGAAAACGTACTATAAAGACAGTTATTATAAAATTATAAAACAAGAAAAAAAATAAAGATGTTATATAAAAAATAGATGAAAAAAAGAATACCAGTAGTCGATAACCAACACTAAGACTGGTGTTGTCACTAGCCAATAAAATTAAAGAAAAAAAAAAGGAAGTGGCACTTGAGAGAAAACTAGGGTGAAAATCCTATTAATAAAACAAACTTGGTAGTTGCTTATAAACTTACCCTTAACTTTTGTATGGTTAATAGCATAGGACTATGATCATGTATAATATTAATGGAAAATAAAATTTCATTGGAAACGTATAAAATAAAATATTTAAATTCAATCTTTCTATCATTAGCTTGATATCCTTCAAGTCCAATATTTTTGTTATTACATTCGTAATGAATTTTCAATATATTTTCCTTATCTTTAATTGCTCATCTCCTCGGTAAAATTAGCCCAATAATGATGGCGTCCAAATTATTTGGTTCAAAAGGGCAACACCAAATTTATTTTGGGATCTACGATAAACACTACAGCATTGGGTAAACTCGTCACGCTTGCATGGCGAGTTTGTTCAAATATTATTATTAAATGGACATAGGTCGATGGGCCTGTGGGAGTCAAATTATTTCTTATTTTTCTTGGAACTCATCATGCTCACATGACAAATTACACTAAAATATATTTTTTTCAATTAACACAATATTTTAACTAAAAATAATATTCTTTTTAAATTAACATGGAATTCATCATGCCCACATGACAAGTTCTGTTTGAATTTTGAATTTGGTAGCCGTTACATGAACGTTGGGCAACGGGCAGTCTCCAAACGGTCACAACGGAACTCGTCACACCCACATGAGGAGTTCCAATTGAATTTTGAATTTTATAGTCATTTATGGACGTTGGGTTTTGTAGTATAAACATGTGTTTGAGTTTTATGGTTTGTATTGTGATTTTTTGAGAAAAAAAGTTGATTGAGAGAAATTTTTTAAAAAGAATTTGCATTAAAATGGCCACTCGAGAAGAAATGCTACGCCTTGATGAAGTCCATATGTCTTCGACTGAGCTCACTGCGGTAAAATTTATTTCTTATATTTTTTAAATTTAAAATTATAATATTAATGTTTTTATTTAGAAATTTTATTAATTATTTGAAATTATATTTGTAGCAAGAAGAATGGGGCATTCATCATTGATGAATGACCAATGATGCGCTACATCAGTTGATTGTTATTTCTCTACAACAATCTAAATTGTATCCTATCACATTTCTTCATTGTTTTGAGGTGATGTCAACATTGATTTCAGTGTTGATTGAAAGTTGGAGGCCCAAACTCGTACGTTTCATTTTCCTAGTGGTGAAGCGACGATTACTTTGGAAGATGTGGCTTATCAACTCAGTGTTCCAATTAATGGTGCGAAATTGGTAATGCATAAACAATTACAAGCGAGATCAACTTTGTGAGCGTTTATTGGGAAGTGCACCGCCAATAGATGTGACAAATAGTTTGCAGGTATGGACAGCGTAGTTGGAGAGGGAATTCAAAGTGGATGAACATTCAATCGAGAAAGAGGTGATCTTTGCAGCCAAAGCATATATTCTCCAATTGATTGGAGGCACATTGTTACTGACTAAATTCATAAATTCAATGCACACTTAGTATCTTTCGATATTAGAAGATTTCATTGAGTGTTTGTCACTATAGTTGGGGTTCATTGATTTTGACATTTTTATATCGTGAACTTTACAAGGCTACAATAGTGTTAAGGGATCAAAAAATGGATGTAGCGGGTTGTCTAGTCTTACTACAATCATGGGCATGATACCATTTTCTATTTTTGATGTCAATTACAACGGCACCAATTGAGTTTCCTCTCGTTGTAGGGTAACTTTGTACATTTAAACTTTAGTAAATTTATAATATTAATGAAAATGTTTAGAAATTTTAAATTAATAATGTATTATTTAATTTGCATTTATTATGTTGTTTATATAGCGACGTAGAATTGTCGATACAAAGTTGGTGGGTGCAACCAAAATTGATATATAAATGAGGATTGATATCGTCGGTAGACATGTAGTAAATATTCTAATTTTTTTGTAGAACTTTGAAATTAATATAATTTATTTTTATTTATACTAATTTAACATTTTATAGTTTAATTGGTTTTCTTATTTTAAGTCAGAGGTCTAATGGTGTCTACCACAATTTTTTTTGAAGGATTGAAGAAGATGTGGTGTGCCATAACGTTGTTGCTTCATTTCACCATTATTGAGATCTATGTGTCGTGGATAGAGTTTTGCGACAATTTGGGTCCCATCAGCTGATTCCAATGGCAATATATAACATTGATGATCTCCAAAAAACTGATGCATGTGGGAAAGATAAAGAGGATTGGCCGAAGAAGCATGTTAAATACATACAACAATGGAATGAAAGACATTTAAAGGTACCTAATCGATCGGAGACTGTACCAGAAGATTTTGATCTCACTGTTTCTCCTTAACTCCAAAATTATAAAACAAATAGGAAATCATATTTAATAATGTCGGGATCCGGGACAAAATGGGAAGAAATGAAAGCAAAATATGCAAAGGCTAAAAAATCATCAACAGTAGCATCATCTTCATCTTCTATGGATTATTTTACATATCAAGTAAGTTATGATGCATATCCTCCATATCATACTTCAATGGAGAGTCGACCAATATCACACTTCAATGGAGAATCAATCGATATCACACTTTAATGGAAGTCAACCGATATCATACTTTAATAGACAGTCGACCAGAATAGGTAAGAGATTAATGAGATGAAGTGGCACCTAATCAATAATTTTCGACAATGCTATGAGAGCTATGGATCTATGGAATCATGTTTTATTCGCTGAATGTTCTAGTGATTTTGGTGTACAATTTAAGTCCGTTTGTTAATTAAGACGTCAAATACCTTAAATACTTTATCATTTTCATCTGAATGTGTAAATCAAAGTGGTAACATAATACATAGACTGGTTCAATAAGAATAAAACAAACAAAGATACAAAGGTAGCAAAGAAACCGACAAACCCTCATCATTATCATTCAACCACTCTTGGCATCGTCAAAAATTAAAAAATATAAACAATTTTTTATTATTATTGTATTTTGTACAATAAAATTTTAATTATTAGTTTGTAAAAAATTATTAACGAAACCACTTAAATTATTAAATTTGTTAGTTGTCCCATCCCGCCTGATGCCATCCGTTGGATCTGTTTGTTGGATCTAAACAGATCCAACCGTCAATATTTGTTGCAAATTAGATTTGATGAAACCCTAATTCCCCAAAATGTGTTGTTGCCACTAAGTGTGGGAATGATATCATCCAACCGTCGCCAGCAACGACTGGGGGCTGCTACCACCGTCGATTGCTCCACGTCAACGCCCTACCACGTCATTTGGTCGCCATGACACCTCGGCCTCCCCCACACGGGCGCCAGTACCATGGGACCAATGGTCGCCTTCTCTGTCGTTCTGTTGCTACACAATGCCAAAAACTTTGATTTTGGCAGGAACGACCCTTCACGCTACGGATTGAGGATTTTGGCAGCATCAAAGGCTCATACATGTATAAAACAAAAGGAGATAATTAGATTAAAGAGGCGGGATCAACAACAAAAAAAAGGAGAGAGGAAAAGAGGCATTCTCATCAAACAACAACACACACACACAAAAAAACCAGAGGGATCAGCAAAAGAGAGCACAAAAAACACAGAAGATGCAACCATCATCAGCACAACAAAAAAAGAGGTCTTTTGAGCAACCCAAAACATCGAAAAAACAGAGGAAAAAAGAGAACAAGAAAAGGAAAAAGGAGAGGCTTTTCGGAAAGAAAAACCCGAGAAAAGAAAAAGGTTTACCCTTTTCTTTGGAAGCTGCCTTCGTTTCTTCATTGGAGTAGAGGGAGCCCTTTAAATCGTTCAAAGGTAATATCTTCTGTTAATATTTAGGGGGCAAGTCGTTGGAGATGTGAGATTGTGGCTCTCCCTTGGTTTGGGTGAGAGAGCGGCGGCAATGGAGATTAAAACAAAATGGGGTTTTCAAAAACCCATTATTTGGCTTATATTCACGCCTAGAAACAATTCCGTGTTGGTTAGGGCTCAATGTTTTTAGAATATGGGATAATCTCATGATAGGCCCTTGTCCTTTGTAATGTTCCTCTTCAGCCATTGAATGAATTTTTTTACTTGGATCTGTTAATTTTACCCTTACCCTTATTTCATTTTAGTCCTTTTTTCATTTGTTTATGTTTTTTTTTCTACATTTGATGTCTGATTTTAATATTTTTCATTTTATTCCTGCATGTTATTTTGGTTTTATTTCCATTCCATTGCTCCTGCTACATGATATTTGCATCTTTGCCATGCTTCTTGCTACATTCATTGTTCCACCTTTAGAGTTTTTATTTTCTGTATTCAGTCACATGTTTATAAAGCTTACTTAGTTTCTTTTATTTTCATTATGGTCTGCCATGTTTGTATATTTACATTTCAATCTATGTTATAATATTCATGTATATATTACATTTTAAAATGTACATACGTATGTAATAATTTTTTATTCTTATTTTATTTCATTACATGCACACGTTATATCATATATACATATATACATATATTTATTAAATTTATTTTACCCTTGTTATATTTGTGTTTATATTTTTTCTATTTTTTGACCTAATATTTGTAAGATTATAAAATATTTTTTATATTTAATAGTATATTTCAACGTTTTTTACTCATGTATTTTGAAGAAAATTTATTGTAGAATGGGCATGAAAAGCACAACTTGATAGAAGTAGTGTGATTCAAGATGACATTCGAACGAAAAGTGAACTTGAAATAAATCGAGTTTATTTTGGTTCAAAAAGTAATAATTAAGACACTCTTTTATTTTAGTTTAGATAAATACAATGCATATGTATTTTCCTTTAAATATTATGTTTTATTTTTTTATTCGATTGTATTTATATTCGATTTATATTCAATTTGTGATATCTTTAATAACAATAGAAAGGGACGTTCTTGTATAGAGAAGAAATATATGGGATATATTTCTCAATCGAGGATGTGCAAATTTCGTGTTTTCTTCTCAAAATAGGGAATGCCCCCTAATAAATAATTCGAAATAAATTGATCAACATTCAATAAAAAGGATCTTACTTTAATTTTTGATACAAATTTATAATTTCCACTATCACGACAATGTATAAGCAATTATGTACCAATTTTGAGCATTGTGGGGGTGCTTATCATTCCTATGCGTAATCAACTCCCGAACCCTTTTAAAATGAATCTTTGGTAAACGTAGACCAATTTTTGTCTTTTAAATGATTTTTCTTAAAACGTTTTAAAAGACATTTTTAGGTATTCAACCTTCCTAACCCAAAGTTCGATGGTGACTCCAAATCAAAATTAATAAAAAAGTCCAAAATTTTAAAATAAGTTATAAATTAGGGTTTTCCTTTAAAAAGGGAATTATCATTTTAAAAATGTTAGGATAGCTTGGCGGCTCTGCTCAGGACTGATTAGAGGACCAAGCCTCAATCACTTATACATTATTGTAGTGGTGGAAATTATGAGTTTGAGTCCTTAGTTAGCTTTATGATCCGTTTATTGAAATTTTCGGTTATTATGCATTCTTTATGTAAGTAGTTGTACTAATGTTTAAATTCATGTTTTCAGCTTGATTGAATTTTCATTTTCGAAAGTGATTCTATCTTTGACTTGTTTTGTCGAAGGTTTGTAAGTTCCTCCTCACACACACCACGTGCATTTTCATAACATAAGCTCTATACCCGAGCTCTGTCACAATTAAGTAGGGGTGAAGGCTTTGCTCTCGTAATAATTTATCTTCGTATGAGCCTTAGGAAATAACCTCTAGGATACATATGCATGATACCTCTGTGGGAATTTATTCCTCGTATGGTTATAGGGAAGTGTATCCTCTCGAATTGAATTCAATCTTTTTAAGCCTATAATGGGTGAGGATCAAGGATTTGACAGCCCAAGGGAGCACCAACAACAAGGACAATTCGAGTACCTTTCCCAATAGAGTTGAAACCATGCATATAGTGAACCATAGAATGGTACCCTAGGTAGAGCTATATCGAACCTCTGTCCGTTAGTAGGTATTGAAATAAGTGTCAACGAAAGAGGAACAACTCTAAACTTTTATAGTTTGCTTTAAATTCATAGAATAATTTTTTTTTCCGAATGAAAGCATGTGAACTAGATATCATGTGATTAGGGTTAATTTCTTGAAATAAATCATGTTGGGTAGAAAGCATGTTCAGGTAGGATTTCTATTTAATAAAAGAATATTTGGGTAGATATCATGATTTAGGTAGATGTTATATTTATCTTTAAATAGCATTTTTATCTTTGTCGATCATCTTACTTGTACTAACTCATTTCTTCTCATTTTTGTGTCATTTCTCACTTTTTTTATTACATCATCATGACATAATGCAAAGGTGTTGATCCGCAATTGACTATCTAAGTGAAATGTTTCATAAAGGGAGAAAAAATCAATCAAGTAGCCACATACACAGACGTGCACCGATGGCTAAGGGAAGCTCAGAGAGAACGGATATGAAGCTCACCTAAAGATCATGCACCAAAGTTGATTGATAGAATGACATCCAAGATTTGAAAGGTGATCCACTGATCCAGAATTAGTGAAGTTGCAGAATCTTACCTACAGATGTTCCACCTTTAATCTTCAAGGCATGGAGCACAACTCTTACGTCGATGGTGCATAGAGATCACATTTTCAATGAAGTATCTATATAAGCGCAAGAGGTGAGGGGAAGAGTTTCCAAGGGCGAAGCTCCGAGATAAAGCATTGACCTACTTTAGACCAAGTGAAAGCACGTATGTAAAAATATACTATATTGTAATAGCGAGAACTTTTGTCTCTAATGGAACTTGTTCTATGATATTCATCTTTGGGATCTATACATTTTGCATTTGTATTTGCATTTATGCATTTTTGCATTGCATGTATTTAAACATTTTTTACATTCATTAATCATAAAAACTTTGAGTTAATTGGTGGAGGACTCTGTGAATTGATTCTAACTGCGCAACTATATTCACATAATACTAAAAAATAAAAGCAAAATTTGAACAACTAAATAAATAATTGCAAGGGAATTTGCAAAGAACGCAAACAGATTGGGAAGCCAAAATGGAACAAATGCAAAATACCGTTGTGGATTGCATCGTGAAAAAACAAGATAGCATAGTCGAACAGATTGTTGCAAAGTTGGTTTAACCCAACCAGGAAAAAGGTAAGAAGAATATTTCGTCAAACATGGAGACTCTCGATTGTGTCATGTCACATACTATTTCACAACTAATCATTTCACTTGAGAGGCTTCAAAGCCACCAAGCAAACTTTTTCTCCACTAAGACTCAAAACAACCCCAAGAATGATGAGATGAATAAAGCTAAGAATGAGATCCCTAAGAACTTAAAGGACTGATGCAAAGACTACCTCAAAGGGATGAAAGGACAAAGCTCTCAGGATGAAATGGATTCAAGTGAGTTAGTCTTGGTTCTCAACTTGGTTCTCCCACCCAAATTCAAGATGCCCTATTTTAAAAAATACAATGAAACCAGTTGCCCTTGTAACATCCTTAATATCGGGTTAGTGACCAAATTGTAATATTTCAGAATTTGGTGATTAAAGTGGAATAGTTGAAAAGTTCAGTGATTTATTTGAAAATATTACCTTGAAGATGCTAGTAGTAATTATAAAAGGTATTAAAGGGAAAAAGGGTCATTTGACCAATAGATGAATAAAATAATGATATATATATATATATATATGGATAAGGATGAGAGATTTTTCCAGAAATCTCTTCTCCCTTTTTCTTCTTCATCATCTTCTTCCTCCCGTGAAGCTCCAAGGTAAAGGTAAGATTCCTTGTAGCTGATTATTTGTTAATTTTAAGAGTGGGTTTTGATCCTTAGGTAATATTTAAGCTTATGGAAAGCTTAGGTTGTCCTAAAATCGAAAGATGAAGAAGTTATGAAAGATTAAAGAAAATGAGTTTTTAAAGGAAATGTTGGAAAAGAGTTAATAAGTGAATTTTGAGAAGGAATTTGACTTGTTATCAATAAAAATAAGAGATTTATGAAGTTAGAAAGGATTTATAACAAAGTTGAAAATTTAGTAAGATTCTTAATTTTAAGAATCATGATGAGATATGGAAGATAAATATGGTTTATATGGATATAAGTTGGTTTAAGTAATGGTAGTTGAGTTTAAGGACATGATAGGGGCTTAAAATAGAAGAATTGGATGAAGAGTTGAATAATTTTGTGCTTAAAATGGAATTTCTGGGTTGTGTGCATCGATGCATATTCAATGTGCATCGATGCACTCTCAAATAAGCAAACATAGAATGTAAGTAGTGCATCGATGCATAAGTAGTTCATCGATGCACCCCCTTAAAATACAAACATCGAATGTATTTTATGCACCGATGCACAAGTAGTGCATCGATGTTAGGGAATGCATCGATACACTGTGCAGTGTATCGATGCATACCTTCATTAAAATAAAATATGAAATTGGCTTTTTTCTTAGCCTAAGGAGTAATAGTTTCGAATATATCAATTAATATACTAATAAGTATAAATGTATTATTATGTAGATATAGAATGAAAGCTTGTTCCGGAACAAACTAAGGATTAGGATTGATTCAAAGCAAACGAGGCCTAAGTGAGTGCATACAAGTTAGTTTATGATGTTTAATGGAAATAAGACTTGCGACGAGTCTATTTCCTATATTAGAATGTATGAATTTATGATCATATGTATATGTTTGATTTGAGTATATATGATATAAATTATAGTAGGTGTTAAATGATTTGTGTGAATACATGTAGTGTGATCAGTTATAGGATCTAATATGAATGATATATATGATTGCATGGGAAGTGAAATAAGTTATATATGATGGATGACCATACATGTTACAGGGTATAGGTGATTAATTATGAGAATCAGTATAATATATTTATGACTACATGAGATGGGTGATGAGTTAAATAAGACCAGACTATAGAGTAATATGAGAATATTTAAGAGAATAATATATAAATCAGAAGATAATAAATTAAAAGACTTTATGAAAATGGTATATATATAAATTAGGGGACATGAGCATAACGATGATACAAACCTATAGGATAAACACTATAGGAAAAAGTGATATGCTTAAAAGAAAACTATGATATAGAAGTTATAAAATGAAGAACTATAAAACCTTATGAGAAGGTTATAGGACCTATATAGAACTAAATTAAATGGATAGAATAATTCATAATTAAATAACGTGAGATAAATGATAAGGGTTATATGTTATTGTACATGTTAGTATAATAAATCATGTAAGCTGATACAAAGGGAAAATGAGATAAAGATAAATAGCTTTTACCTATAGGATTGATATAAGATTATATGTCGGTGTGATAACATGTACAAGGGAACTAAGCTCTATGATATGGATCCATGTGAGTATAAGTAACGTGATTGCATAAACTATATATATATATTTATATGATTTGGTATATGCCATTTGATTCCTGGGTATACATGTAGATAATATATGTGGATATAAGCTATGCAAAAGTGATCTATGTGACTAGATGTATATGAAATCTAAGTGATATGACTTATAGGTATTTCTATTATAATGTTACATAATATGTATGTATGTTAAATGAATTTTGTGATGGTATAAGAAATGATATGAATTATATAGGCGAAAACATGTATATGTTATGAGATAAGACATATGACTATGAGTTATGTGAAAAGCTATGTGATACGTGATATGTGAAAGTGAATTACATGTTTATGTGAATATTTGAAATGAAATAAATGATAATGCCCATGTTATGTGTCATGAGAGCTAGGGGTATAGTTGGCATGCCAAGAGTCGAGGGTCTACGTGGTCCTTCGAGACATATGTATATTCTTTGGAACATTTATAAGGTCTTTGAGACACATACTTGGTCCTTGGTATATGTATATGATTCTTAAGGAATTTCTATGTGGTCCTTATGGACATTATATGGCACTACGGTGCATTTCTATGCGGCACTTCGGTGCAATTCTACGTGGCACTATGGTACATTTCTATGCGGCACTTCGGTGCATTTATACGAGCTGTGGTGATAGCATTAGTGCACAACCTCTATAGACTCACATATCTATAGTCCTCACAAGTGTACCATGGGCTAATCAAAGAGATAACATGAATACAATATATATATAATGTATGTGCTTTTGGTTACAGGAATTACGATTTATGGGTGTTTCTTGGTGAAATGATATATGTGTGATATGATATACATAAATGGTAAGTACAAGATCAGGTGATAAATAATTAGATGATAATGATAGAAATAGTTATAATAATATATATGATAATGCTAAGAAAGTAGATGATGATATATGTACATAAGTGTATATGTTATATAAAAAGGTGTGTGATTTTGTATGAAAATGTTATATGATTTTGTATAATAAGTTAGTATTAAATATTCATGTGGTTTGTTATATGGAATGTTTTATGATTTCTATTATATGTTTTATTTTCCTCACTAAGTCATCGACTTAGCGTGTGATTGTTTCACGCGTAGGTTCGAGAAAAATATAGAGAGCATTGGGGAGCAAGATAGGTCAGTATCTCCTTTACAAAGTTCAGATCAGAAAATATATGTATTTGGACTGTAAATAAAAAATTTGAATTCGATATACTCGAATTGGTTTTGTAAAATCCTATGATACTAATTTATATAAATTAGTCAATTGTATTTAGTAAAAGTTTTAAAATTATTCACTATTTTGTTCAAGTAAAGGTTTTGAAAAGTCAATGTGACATCTCAGACTCGTAACCGGGTCGGGTACGAGTTGGGGGTGTTACAGCCCTACTGTCTATCTCACGATGTTTATTCAAAGAATGACTAAATACACCAACAATGATCAAATTTTGATCCATTATTATCAAGACAGTTTGATAAGACTTGCTTCTAAGTGGTATAATCAACTCAGTTATACTCAAATCCGCTCCTGGAATAAATTAGCTCATGCTCTTTTGGGTCAATACAAGCACGTGACTCATATGGTCCCTGACCGAACAACACTGCAAAATATGGAGATAAAGCATAATTAGATCTTCTGACAGTATGCACAACGATGGAGGGATGTTGCATCTCAAATACATCCACCAATGACTGAATGGGAGTTCACCAATTTGTTCATCGATACATTAAAATCTCCATATATTAATCACATCATAGAGGTTGCCACTAAGAGTTTCTCTGACATCATCAGGTGTGGATAAATGATTGAAAGAGCTGTCAAGAATGACAAGATAAGGGGCAATGATAGTATTTATGTTGAGAAAATAGTTGAGATTAATATGGCAGGATCTTATTCAATTAGTAATGGGACCAAACCTCATAAGATGATTCGAGAAAAAACTCCCATCAATCTAATTCCAATGAAATATGAGGAATTTCTCCTAATGCTTGTTGAGAAGAACCTTGTGACTAAAGGTTAGTCCAAGCCAAAATAAACATCGAATCTTGAAGGGTATGATATTAACACCATATATAACTACCGCATAGGAAGCTCGAGGTACACTATTGAGAACTATAGGACATTGAAGCGTAAGGTTCAGAATTTGATTGATTTAGGAGCATGGACCTCTAATCAAGTGGGTCATTATGATGCAAATCGAGAAGTCATTGTAGGAGTCTTTGTTAAACTTGCATGAAAAAAACATTTCATCTTGTTTGAACTTGTTTTTTTTTTCTTTCTTTCTTCATATGTTGAAAGGTTTGTAAGTCATTTGACATTTGAACATATTAAATAAAATTTTATATTCTGAAGTTATGAGCAATGGGAAAATTTTAATCTTGAAATTCTTTGAATATCAACTCAATTAAAAACTTTTTCAATAATTGGAGTTATAAATCTTTGATAAGTGACAAACTTGCATGACAAAGATAACCTTCTCCTCCCACGAAGAGAAAATCACAGGGCTTAACATTCAGGTATGTACTAGGAGTGGAGAAAATAAGGCATCTCTTGTTTATGATATTGCAAAGCTAATTAGATTATGCTTCTATTGAGGACGTTTAATGATGATCATAATCCTCACATATGGAATAGTCAAGTAGATGAATTTAGTTTAGGTCAGTTTATTGGGAATTGAACTCTAAAGATGAAATTTTCTGACTTTCAGTGACACCCAGACTATAACAGGTCATTCTCAATGAGCTAGAGCTATTCCAATAAAGTAACTGGTTAGAGAGGTCACTTAAAAGTCCTAGCTTTATGAATATATTATATTCAGAACGTGACATTGATCAGAGACTTGACAATTTGGTGTTTTCTCCACTTTGGTTGTCAAGTTGAAGATTTTTTGTGAGATGAATCCCTCAGCTAAGCCAAAATAAAGGCATATTAAATCAAAATAATAAAATTATAGGAATCGATAAAGTTCAAGGTTTGAATTAATAAGGAGTTTCGGTGGAAAATGGCCTAAAAGGAGTTCAGAAACACCTATTACAGTCAACTTCACACAAGGACTCAAGAATTTTGTTTTAGACCGATATTTCTGCACTACCTCTACCGAAGGAGTCTCTGAAGCTTGAAAAAATGGTAGATTTCATAGAACCAAAATAGAAATATTCTAAATGGTCTAGTAATTAAATGTGCTAGTTGCATCATTTTGTTCGCATCCGATTAGAATGTCAAGTCGAGAAAGAGGGGTATGTCAACATGTTCACAAGGATAGATAAAATAAAAATAACTTGATGATTGAAACCTTAGAAAATTTAGGAACCTAAACCTAAACCACTTGTCAATTCTAACACTTGTCAAAGAGTTATAACTTTGAAAGATTAAAATAGCAATTGATTCTTTTGATATTAAGTGAACATATGTTTTGTGATTTACTTTATTTCTAAGCCACAAGAGGGGCATTATTTTGGTTTCTTAAAAAATCCATTTTTTCCAAAAATTTCTTCATTAAACTTTTCAAAGAAAAAAAAACATTTCAAATAAGATAATCTTTCTGGAAATGTATCTTGGAAATTTGATAAAGGTCTCTCAGACTCAGGAGCTCAAGTTCAAAGTCAAGGCAAGAAATGAAGAATTTTTTGGGCCAAGCTTATTGAGGCGTGAAGAATTTTTTTGTCAAGTAAGTAATTACAAGGGTACACTCTGGTACAAACAAGAATGATGAAAACCAAATCAGAACGAGAAAGAAGACTACTCGCGCATCCATTCCTGGCCATTGAGCAAGAAAACATTCATTAACAAAGACATACATGACACATGAATTTTTATCTTTGCATCGGACATTCATCACCACATGCAATAGAAAAAAATTGTGTTTCCCCTCTCGTGAGGATGCCTTTAGAATTTCTCTCAAAATTTTATCTTTCTTAAGACAAATTTCTCCTCTCATGAGGACATTCTTAAATTTCTCTTTCTCAAGATTGTTTTCTCCTCTCATGAGGAAATATCCAAAATTTATTTTAAAAAATAAAATAAAATAATAATACCAAAAACATTAGAGGAAATTCATTCTTACATCCACATGAACCTTCAAGATAGTTGCATTAATAGGTGCATAATTCTACAAATCTTTCAGGAAAGAAAAGATTGGCGATGGCAAGATTTTCCTCAACATGAAGAAACCATGTCATCTCCCATAACAAGTTATGTAAAGACAATTATATCTCCTACACATGAAGGAACAATGTCGACCATAGATTTGATTTCCTAAAGTGAATAATTAAATCCTCTAAAGGCCACTATATCTCCTCAACATGAAGGATCATATTGTTTTTATCCCTTGAGATAGTTTCTCTTGAAACAAATTTTGTCTCGCTTAAGATATTTTCTCTTGAAACACAATCCTTTGAGATAATTTATGTTGAAACCAAATTTTGTTCCACTCAAGATAGTTTCCCTTTAAACACAAACCTTTGAGATCTTTTGTTTTGAAACCAAATTTTGTCTCACTCGAGACAATTTCTCTTAAAACACAATCCTTTGAGATTGTTTCTCTTGAAACAAATTTTATCTCACTAGAGATAGTTTCCATTAAAAACAAAACCAAAAGTTGTTTCTCTTGAAGCAACATTTTATTTTGCTCTAGACAGTTCCTCTTCAGACACTAACCTTTGGGATCGTTTCTTTTGAAACGTTTTGTCTCACTCAAGACAGTTTCACTTGAAATTCAATTTCCATTAAAACAAAACTTTATCTCACTTGAGATTGTTTCTCTTGAAATAAAATTTAGTCTCGCTCGGGACAGTTTCCTTTGAAATACAAATATTGAAATTATTTCCCTTGAAATAGAAGTTTCATCTCCCTTAAGATAAGAAATATTTTTAGTCTCTCACGAGACTACACCTGATTTCTCGTTTCTTTTGAAACGTTTTGTCTCACTCAAGACAGTTTCACTTGAAATTCAATTTCCATTAAAACAAAACTTTATCTCACTTGAGATTGTTTCTCTTGAAATAAAATTTAGTCTCGCTCGGGACAGTTTCCTTTGAAATACAAATATTGAAATTATTTCCCTTGAAATAGAAGTTTCATCTCCCTTAAGATAAGAAATATTTTTAGTCTCTCACGAGACTACACCTGATTTCGAAGCAGAAGATAGAATCAGAAAAAATCGTTTTCTTGTTTAATTTTGTTTCATTCCTGTTAACACGCCAATGAACAAAGAGGAGTAGCTGTACACACTCATTTTTGTGTATACTTTAATGAGATCTTTCAATTTAAAATTTGAACCATTTTATTTTATTTAAATATTTTTAATGATTTTTCTTTAATTAGATTTAATATTAGTACATACTTTATAATAGATAAATAAATATTTTTACTAAATAAATTAAGTTTATTATTAATCATATATTAGATGGATAGATGTTTAACCTAACTAATTTAAAATCAATAATATATGAACACATATAAATATTAAATAAATATTTAATTTCTTTTATTTATTTGGTTTTCAGGTTATGAAGCAACAACCAAGTACAACTAAGACAAAAACCCAAAAAATGGACATAGTTGTTAAAATCCAATTACACATCAAGCCCAGTTTACAAATGGATCCAAATGGCCTAAACATTTCAGAGTTTTTGAAACACTAGGGGTTACTATCCCAGCGATACCCGATGTCATCCGTTGGATCTGTTCATATCCAACGGTCCAAATTGGTTGCAAATTAGGGTAGAAGAAATCCTAGTTCCCCAAAATGTGTTGTCATCACCAAGTGTGAGAATGATATCATCCAACCGTCGTCAGCAACGAGTAGGGATGCTACCATCATTGATACATCCATGTCGACCTTCACTCGCTCATATATGTATAAAAAAATATCAACCAACAACAAATACAAAAAAACTAAAGGGGTCAACAAACAACAACACGAAAAACGTAAAAGAAGCAACCATAATCAACACAACAAAATAAAAGAGATATTTTGAGCAACCCAAAAAAAATTAAAAAAAAGAGGGAAAAAGAACGAAAAAAATGAAAAAAGAGAGCCTTTTCGAAAAGAAAAAATATAGAAAAGGAAAAGGTTTACCCTTTCTTTGGAAGTTGTCTTCGTTTTTTCATTGAAGTAGAGAGGACCTTTTAAATTGTTCAAAGGTAATCTCTTCCGTTCATATTTAGGGGGTAAGTCGTTGGAGATGTGAGATTGTAGCTCTCCCTTGGTTTGGTTGAGAGAGCGGTGACAGTGGAGATTAAAACAAAATGGGGTTTTCAAAAACCCATTGTTTGGCTTATATTCAAGCTAATAAACAATGTCGTGTAAGGGGGTTAGGGCTCCTTGTTTTTAGAACATGGGATAATCGTATGAGAGGCCCTTGTCTTTTGTAATGTTCATACTTCAGCCATTTAATTTTTTTTTACTTCGATATGTTAATTTTACTTATATTTCATTTTAGTCCTTTTTCTCATTTATTTATGTTTTTTCTGTTTTCAACATTTAATGCATGATTTTAATATTTTTCATTTTAGTCCTGCATGTTATTTTGGTTTTATTACCATTCTAGTGCTCTTGCTACATGATATTTGCATATTTGACATGTTTATTGCTACGTTAATTGTTACGCCTTTAAAGTTTTTATTTTCTCTATTTATTCACATGTTTATTAAGCTTACTTAGTTTATGCTATTTTCATTATGGTATACCATGTTTTTATATTTACATTACAATCTATGTTATAATATTCATGCGCATATTACATTTTAAAATGTACCCAAATGTAAGACCCCATACCCGGTCACGAAGAATGACACCCAAATACATGAGTGTACATTATATTCTAAATTGAGTCCGATAGAACAAAAACCCTAAACATGCATTCTAAGAAAAAATGAATTCAAATAAACAACCAACATGCTACAACGTATAATACCGAAACAGTTAAAACATATTCATGGATCAATCAACGAAGCAAGCGATCAATTCCTTTTTATAGAGAATCAATCCTTTTCAAAACAATAGGTTTGGGATTGATCCTTTAAACAAGCGATCGATCCTTTCACCCAAGGGATCGATCTCTTTTTTGGGAAAATGCAGATTCATTACATGAACATTCCACCAAACTTCCATGAGATCGATCCTATGGTCTAGATACATGCTTAAATACCTTCATACCAGTTCATATATTCAAATTACATATGTACCATACATCATAACATCGGTCAATATGACATACAAGAATCATGCTTCAAAGTCAAAGATTGCATTCAAGTTTAGTTCATTACATACACACGTCTTATAATATATACCTATATACATATATTTATTAAATTTATTTTACACTTGTTATCTTTGTGTTTATATTTTTTCTATTTTACATGCACATGTCATCTCGCCACAAAGTCTTCGACTTGACAACCACAATGGAGAAAACACCGAATTACCAGTCTCTTATCAACATCACATTTTGAATGTAACCTATTCATAAAGCCCATGTGATAGGGAAGTGGTGGCGGGTTAATGAACGTTTCTCTTGTTGAAGAATCAAACCTAGAAAGAATCAAACCTAGAATCAACATGGATTCCCTGTGCATGAACTATAAAGCATGTGGAGTTGTTCAAGTCATGTTTCGTCATTAAGATGGCGTCACAACTAAGACTTTCCTGGATGTAGCATTTTTGTAACAAATCCAACTCTTTGGTTTCTTCGAGATTGTATGTTTGACGAGGTATGATGGAACCTTGAATTAGATTGGTTTGGTGTTGTATTCCTCTTTTCAATGGTAGCTCATTAGGTAGATCACCTAACACTTCTCGAAAATCCTGTAAAAGAGATGAAAACACACTAGGCAAATCCTTGTTAATGTTAGAAATCGAAACAGTTGATTCCCTAAAGCGAACAAGGATGCAAGGCTGTTTGTAAAGAAGGTTCTCTCTCAATTCTTTTGTGCTCACACATAGATTTTGAGTCACTCTTTTTTTCTCACATTTAGGTTCACTCACCTCCCATGGGTCATTATTCTTTTGGCTTTTGTAATTAGTGACCTCTTTTGCTTTTGCCTCTTTCTCAGCTTTTTCCTTTTTTGCTTTTCTTACCTCCTCGTAAATTATCATTTGAACTTTATGGACTGTAAGTGTGTCATTATTTTCTGGTTGTTCTTTCTCCTTGTCAGGTTTGTCATCTCTTGGTTTTTTCAGAGAAGATGGAGTAGAAGATGAGGAAGGATTTGAAGGATTACCTTGGTAAGAGGATGAAGTACCTTGGTAATGTTCACTGAATCGAGATCTCCTTTGGATTTGTGTTTCGATTGTCATTGTTTTCTTTAGTGTATCTTCAAGGTTTTCGTCCCCATGGAGGTCAAGAAGATCAGTGATGTTTGAGTTCAAGCCGAAGACGAATCTTGACATGGTGACCTCTTCATTTTCGGTTATGTTAGCCCTATTGAGTAAGGACTGCATCTCCTTGTAGTAGTCTTCAACTGAACTTCTACCTTGTCAAAGTCGGTGTAGTCGTAGTTTAACTTCTCGTGTATAATGTGTCGGTAGGAATCGCTTCTTCATGGTTTTTTTTAGGTCGGTCCAAGAAGTGATCGTTGGAATTTGGAAGTTCTGGATCTTTTTCCTTGTTTGCATCTACCAAGTTCGAGCATATCATTCGAATTGCATGGTGATAAGGGGAACTTGTTTAGCTTGGGGTAGTCATGGTATGTGAACATGAGATCAACTTTTCTTTCCCAATCGATATACATGTCCAGATCGTTGTCTCCTTTGAAAGACAGGATCATGAACTTTTGTTTTGCAAAGAGTTCGGGTGCTTGGAAACGTGGTTGTTCTCGCCTGGGTACCAAAAGTTCAACATTGTTTGGTCTTAGATTTTGGTTTGGTAGATCTAGTTGTGATATTTGTCCTTCTCTCAAGGTTTCACCAAATCTTTCAACTTAAATCGTGAGTCGAGCAAGTGTGGCTAAGATAGCCGTAAGTGTCTTGTTGTTATTGTTGCCCATTCTGAAATCATAACACTCAAAATAAAATTTTAAAGTAAAATAAAAATAAAAGAAAGAAAATTCAACAAAGCAAGAAACCTCACAAGTCACTCCAAGAAAGTAACACAACGAGAGGAAAGTAAGCCGATCTTGTACTCTTTAAAACTCACTTTACCAAGTAGTCTTCCACAGTTCGTATCGGAGTTTGATTACTAGCAAAGGCGATAAGAAAACCTAAAAGTTCTAAGAGGCCAAACAAGGGTTAGACTCCAAGAGAACGAGAATGCAAGGAAGGAAGAAGTATGCAAACTCTTTAATCCTACTAAGACAATAAAGATAATGTGTTAAATAATTCAAAAGAACAATAAAAAGGAAAAACAAAAGAACCTAAAGCACTAAGAGTCAAAGAAAAAAAAAGAACCGAACCAGAAAACCTAGAAAACGCTGGATCAACTTGAGCAACATTTTTGAGGGGGTTACCGGTGTCCAAATATTTTGGGAAAATTCTTGAATGTCTTTTGATGCGTTAAGAAACCACCTGTAAAATTTCAGAATCAAATACCTTCAGTAGTATCCAGTAGACTCTGTTGAACGGTGAGTCCTCAAACAATCTGTTTTTCGTGATCGCTTTTTTTTAAGGTGTTCTTGATCTCAAAAAATTCTAATTTTTTTTTTGAATGATCTTGAATATATGAAGTTACAATATGGAAATTTTCACCACGAAATTTCTCCTTTATAATTTTCAAGAAATTCGACAAGATTATAGACCGAATCTGCCGATGAAGCTTGAATGATGTATTTGAAGGCTCTAATGAACTTAGATTGGGGTGAAATTTGGACTGGATATTACTCTTAGGATGAATATGAGATCTGGAGAATATCAACCCTATATTCCTTCGTTTTCAATTTTTCACTTTTTGTGACTTTTTTGGCTTTTTGATTTTTCTTTTTTTCAGCCTTTTTCTTATTCTTTTTTTTAAAAAATTGCAAACTAACAAGAAGGATTTGAATCTAAATTAAAATTAAATAACAAGAACCTAAAATGATGAATCTTTTGTGAACTAGCTCCGTTGGGGTATCTTGACGGTTTTGTGTGCAAGAACAAGCAAGATTGCTTGCTTCTTTCCAAGAGTCGGCCCAAATTTGATACCAATTGATAGGGAAGCGGTGGCGGGTTAATGAACGTTGCTCTTGTTGAAGAATCAAACCTAGAAAGATCTAGACTCGATGAAGAACAATAAGGAATGAATAGGGAATGTGGTGGCAATAGCTAGGGTTCTTTATGGTTTTGTTTTGGTGCTGGAAACAATGTAAGAAACAAGATTAAAATAAGATAAACAAAAGATAAAGGAATTTGAAAATAAAGTAAAATAACCAAGAAATCAAAAGATTTCACTTATGAAGGTGAATGATAAAGATGATTGATGGTGTGGATGGATATGTGGAAAATCGATGGATAATGTCCTATCGAGCCCTCCTAGTCGCAATGAAAAGGAAAACACGATAATATGGCTCTAACCAACCCTCCTAGTCGCAATGAAAAGGCAAATTGGAGTGTGAAGATTAATCTCCCTCACAAGAACTTGAAAGAACTCCGGGAGAAAAAGCTTCGAAGGCACAAGGTAATCAGCACTTGCAAAAACGAACTCTCGTTGTATTATTAATCAAAGAAATCTTGTTTACAAAGTTGAATGAAGCCTCTTTTATATAGGGGCTGAGTTCTAAAGGTCCTAAATAACTAAAGAATAAAATAATAATAAACTAATCATATTTTAACTCTAACTCCTAATAAACTAATAATAACTAAAACTATTGTTTTAACCCAACCTTAATTCCTAATAAAATAATAAATGTGATCCTAAAAGATAATTCATCATCCTATATTAAATTATATCACAAATAATCAATATAAATATTGAAAATTCGTAATATTTACAAAATCTCGTATAGGATTTCCTGTATGCACCCCCTTCAGTAAAATGGCCATATCTTGAGTTTCCGATATCAAATTGATGCGATTCAAGAATCGTTGGAAAGATAAGAGACAGAAGGTTGTATCTCCAGAAGACATGTTGACCAAATAAGATCAGGATCCCATTCATAAAGTCGTCGCAAGTCTGTCATTGTTATGGTCTGTCATTGTTATGGTCTTCTTTTCCAAGGCTTGGACGAGTGGATCATTTAGAAGAGTTATTACTTCTTCCTTTGATGTGAGCCTTGTGATGCATGTATCATCCTCCCTTTCTTCAAAAGATTCATCCTCGAATCTGAAATATTAAAGGGATCAATATTAGAATCGTTTAATGATCCATTCACATTATGCTTACCGAATAGATATGCTTTGAATCTTCGAGACTTTGTTCTTCTAATAGGTTCGAGTAGAAACATTAGTCCAAAGAAGCATGTATTATGGACTCTGGTGCATGTATCACCAGGCTCTTGACTTACCTCTCTAACTTATTGCTTTGCTATAATAGCTAAAGATTTATTGCATTTATCTTGTGATGATACTTCACTAATTTCCTGGGTATTTGGATTCAAGATATCTTAAGCTCAATGAGAAAAACCTGTTATAGTCTGGGTGTCATTGAAATTCAAAAAATTCACCTTTAAAGTTCAATTCCCAATCAATTGACCAAAACTAAATTCATCTACTCCGCTATTCCATCTGTGAAGATTATGATCATCACTGAACGTCTTCAACAAGAGTTTTAAGCCCTTTACATACCTAAATGTTAAGCCCTTTTATCGTCTCTTCGTGGGAGGAGAAAGTTATATTTGTCCCTGCAAGAAAAGGGTATGATGTTTGGGTGCATCTTCTGGGATAGGATAAAGGGTCCTTATTTTACGAGGGTTCAATCTTTTCACTTGCCAAAAGGCTATAAGAACAATTAATTATTATTATTATTATTATTATTATTATTATTATATTATTATTATTATTATTATTATTATTATTATATACTTTTTGTACTTAAGAAAGTAACTTGTTTCATTGCTCATAGTCTGGAAAAGGTAGTGTTTATGAAACTAAACAACTTTAAAAACTTTTGGAAAAACAAAGTAAGGATGAAAAACAAATTCAAGCAAGACATGATGTTCTCATGGAAATGCAACTAAGCTTCAAGGTGAATGGACAATAACCACTTCTGGTTCATCGAGTATGTCTCTGTTCCTGCTCAAATGTTGAGGCACTTAATTCGATCAAGTTCCACATCTTCATTTTAATGCTCTTTTCGGTTTTTCTTTCAATGCTCAACCAATCCTCGTGTCAATACTCCATTATCAACAATCATTTCTATCTCTTCCATCAGTGACCTACACCTCTCTGTGGAATTTACAGATATCCCCATGTGGAAATAACATATACCATTTGGATCATAGCTATGAGTAGATAAGCTTGGTGTTCCTTTCATCAGTCTAGGAACAAGATATTATTCTTCAATTAGATGAGGGAGAAACTCTGCAATGGACACTTTAAATATCCCAAAAAAAATCTCATACGAGGAACTTTCTTTGGTGTGTTCAAGTCACTGTTGACCCCTTTCTTTTATGGCCACGTGAACATTGGACATGTCATTTATTTACTTCATTCTCCTTTCTTGATCGATTGGACTTCTAGGTGTACAACTCAATTTTCCTTTTCTAATTACATATTATAGTCTTTCCCATTATCATGAGATCCTTGAAATCACTAATTGAATTTGCTAGCATTAATTCATTGAAAGAAATTGGAAGAGCTTTATGGAATGTGTAAGACATCTCTTTTTCTAACATTAGAGGATGTACCAGATCTGCTACCCCTCTCCATCGCCGTGCACATTATTTGAAATTTTTCAGTAGCTTGCATTCTCATATCCTGAAGATCTTTACGTTTTGGATCCAAATCCATGGAATACTTATAATGCTCTAAGAAAGCACTGGCCAGATCAACCCATGACCTGATTTGTTCTCTGTTTAATCTGTTGTACCACACTGCTACAGGTACAGTAAGACTATCCTGGAAGTAATGATTCAAAAGGTTATCATTCTTAGATAACCTTTCTTCTTTCTACAAAACATTGTCAGATGAAGCATAGGAGAATTGGTACCATCATATATCTCAAAGTTAAGCACCTTAAATTCTTGTTGGATGACCGAGTCAATGACCAAACTAAGCTCGCTCGTACTTAGCGTTGTGTAAGAGTCATCATTATCTTTTGCAGCTTCGTTCCTTTCAATTATCAATTTGTATCTATTTGGTAATTGATTAGGGAGTTTGATTCCACTTGGAATAAAGAATTTGTCAAAACTTTTCACTGGATTCAATCGAGATGCCACTGAATCATTGCAAGGCTTATTTAACGTCGGATATCCTAAATTCTCCCCTCTGTCTATTTCGGTTATTCTTGATACCATATGATCAACTGAGTTCATTTGGTCCTTGGTGATGTGGTTGAGAATGGATTGTTGTGCCTTTTCTGACTTAGATTCTCATTCTAGTTGCATCTTTCACATGTTCTCTTCCACGTCCTTTTTCATTTTTACTAATATTGCTTCCATTTTTAGTGCTTTGGGAATTTGAAATTGTGATTATGATTACTTTTATAAAATTCTTTGTAAATCAATTCCATGTTTTTAATGATTAATTTATGTACAAATCCTTAAATAAATACATGCCATGTAAATGCAAAAATGCAAGATGCAAATGCAAAAGGTATTGATCCCAAATCTGAATATCATAAAACAAGTTTCATTGAATACAAAAATTCCAATACATCAAATAACCCAACTTTATAGATAATGAATGGATTTAGCTTCAAGTTTCTCTACTTCTCTTAACAAACCAGTCAACTTCCACTCGTGATCTGGTGTCAGATTCTCAATATCCTAAATTCTCTTGCCAAGCTAGCTAGGTCGATCATTTGATGAGCCACAATGTTCTCTTGAGCAAAAACATCTTTCATGGCCTTTTCTTTTTATTTCATCTTCTATTTTAAGACTTGAAGCTGTAAACGCCAACGTTCGTCCTTCCCTAAGGGGGTCTCAATATGATCAAGAAGTGCTTGAACAAGATTTTTAGCCTCAAACAGAAGTCTCTTCATTTTTTATTCTCATATCAACTAACTTCTAATTCTTCATTATTTTTGCTCTTATGTTATCGATACGAGGCTTCTACCCCAGCTATGGAATTATTCAACATCTCATTCTTAGCCTGATATCTCTTCAAATCTTTTATGGAATTGTTGCGCTGACCTTCTATGATCTGCATTTCATGATAAAATTTCTCAGCTCTATTTTCTTGTATCTTGCCATACTTTTTCCATTGTTCATCTTCTTTTTGCAACTCAATGACTATTTTTATCCATTTTTCTAGGTATTTCCCAAACCCATGGTTTTGGAAGCTTGACTAAATCTTTGAAAACCATCTTGCATGGCCTCCAACTCTCAACTCAGATCATTTTTTCATCCTTTAATTGGCTAATTTGAGCTTCATATTTTTTTGGACTTTCTTCTCTTGAGCGTTTTTATTGGTTCCCTTGACTTCAGACTCATTTGGCTCCTCATTAGTTGACCTTTTGTCTTAAACTCCAATACCTCAAACTCTAAAATATATTGAACTCGATTCTTGAATGAAATGTAATCATCGATAGAATGACCATGATTCCCAGCGTGATACTCGCATTGAGCGTTGACGTCATACCACTTTGGATATGGAGGTTACAAAGGTTTAACATATTGTGAGGCCACTTCTCGTGCTTATAGGAGCGTACCAAATAATTATCGTTACAACATAGGAATATAGTCAGTTTGAGGAACAGTACATTTAGACTTTTGTCTTTCTTCTGAGTATAAACTTGTCGAGTGGTGGTTTACAATCGGCTTCAAGCAATGGATTATCGCAGCAGTGTTCTAATTCATCTTGAACTTCACATAGTTAGGTACTTGATGAATGTTGAGCTTTTATAGAATATGGGTTCGCCTTGCTTAAAACTCATTACTCCTGCCTAAATGAGATCTCTGACTTTGTACTTCAACGCGCCATAATTTTTTGTTATGTGGCCTAGGCAAACCAAACGATAACTGCATTCAACGTCACCACTTTAGCTTTCAGGATGAAATAGTTCCTTTGTCTTGGGTTTAATTCATGTTACAAGTTTTGTCTCGACAAGTATTGATAGCAACTTCTCATATGTTATTGGGATCTAGTCCAAAATGATCTTGTCTATTTTTGTTTTCTCGATCTTTTACGGTGGTTACCTCAACTCCCTTTTAGTTGAACATTTTTGTACCTCTAGATGGTTTGTTGATACGAATGGTGATAGTGTGTGATACCTCAGTAATATTGGACTCTTCTTGTCCTATGGTTGACCCTTGAATATCTGACATCGTTTTCATCATGAATGTTCTTTCATTTAGTTTGTTGTCTTCTTGTTCATGAATACCTTTTCTTTCGACTAAAGCAGCCATTGTATCCATCATCTTGGACATTTGTTTATTCAATTCTTGAATTTCATTATGCTCATTGTTGATGCTAACACTACTTGGTATATCTGATACACTGCCCTTGAACGAAGTGTCTCCCATCTCTCTCGGAGCTTCTCTAGGATACCAACTCATATTTATACCGTTGTCTATCTAATCGTGAGACCTCCTATCCATTTATGAAAAGTCCTTCATTAGATATTCAACTCCGGATCAATACCTTATTGTTATGAGGATGCAATGCAAAAAGGCAAGAAATGACACAAAAAATGAGAAAAAATTAGTACAAGTAAGATAATCGATAAAGATAAAAATGCTATAAAGAGATAAATATAACCCCTACCCCATCATGGCTACCCAAGCATGTTTTTTATTAAATATAACATTCCTACCTCAACATGCTTTCTACCCAACATGATTTATTTTGAGAAGTAGACCCTAATTGTATGGCATCTAGTTCACATGCTTTTAGTCAAAAAAGAAATGTATTCTATGAATTTAAAGCAAAGTGTGAAGGTTCAGAGTCGTTCCTCTTTTGTGTACACCTATTCAGGTGACTATTAATGGATGAATTTTTGGCATGGTTTTGGCTCTATGGGGAAAGCTACTCGAATTGTCCTTGTTGTTTGTTCCCCCTTGGGCAGCCAAACCCTCGATTCTCACCCATTATAGGCTTAAACGAATCAATTTCAATTCGAGAAGATACATTTCCCTATATCCATACGAGGAATAAATTCTCACGAAGGTATAAGGCATGTTTACCCCAGAGGTTATTTGTTATGGCTTGTAGGAAGAATAAATTCTTACGAGAGCAAAGCATTCACCCCTACCTACTTGGGACGGAGCTCAAGTATAGAGATTATGTCATGCAATTTTACGTGACGTGTGTGTAGAGAAACTTACAAACCTTCGACAAAAATAAAACAATAAACATAAAAGAAGCGCTTTCGAAATAGATTTTTGACGAAGCTGAAAACATGAACTTAAACATTAGTACAATTATTTACATAAAGAATGCATAGTAATGAAAAATCCAATAAATGGACTTTAAGCTAACTATGGACTCGAACTCATAATTTCCACCACTACGACAATGTATAAGCGATTGAGGGTTTGACTTTATAAGGTGTCCTAGTTTATGACTTATTAAAAAAATTGAATTTTTATTTTTAATTTAGAGTCGCCATCGACATTTAGGTTATATAGGTTGATCAACTAAAATTATCTTTTAAACGAAATTTAAAAAATCCATTTAAAAGACAAAAGTTAGTCTGCATTTATCGAAGATTCATTTTAAAGGGTTCGAGACTCGATTACGCGTAGGGAAGGGTAAGCACCCTAAATTAATACCTAGTCACTTATATGTTGCCATAATTGTGGAAATTGCATATTGTGTCGAAAAATTAAAGTACGATCTTTTTTATTGAATGTTGATCAAATTATTTTGAATTATTTATTAGGGAAAATTCCCTATTTTGAGAAGAAATAATGGGATTTGAACATCCACCATTAAGAAGTATATCTCATATATTTCTTCTTTATACAAGAACGTCCCCTCTTTATTTACTCACAAAATTACTCAAATTGAATATAAATGCAATAAAATATCAAATAAATAAACAAAACATGCAATTAAAAAACCATACGCATTGCCATTATTTCAGCTAAAATAAAAAGAATAACTTAATTATTACCTTTTAATCGAAACAAAGTTGATTTATTTCAAGTTCACTTTTCATTCAAATGTCTTATCGGATTGAAATACTTCTATCAAGTAGTTCTTTCCAATCCCATTCTACCATAGTTGTTCTAAAAAATACACGAGTAACATGTTTAAAATATTATTAATTATAAAATGGGTATCACATAGAATGAGATATCTACATATAAATATATTTAATATCTAATATTTACAAAATGTGTTGAAATATAATTTAAATTAATAAAATTTATGCATATATTGAAAGCGTACGGATGATAGTGAATAAATAACCGATGATAGTGAATAAATAACCAATACAGGGGCTAAAGGGTAAAATAACAAATTTAAACTAACGGTTAAATCAATAGAAAAATATAAATAACATGGATCAAACATGCAAATAATCCACAAAATGCCATATCAAACTGAAACAGTGACTAGCATAAAAAAGGTCTAAATTTGGGGCCTAAAGTATAAACCATATATTTATCATTTACAAACATACACGGAGGACTAAAATGAATACTGCATAAATATCATGACCAAAATTAAACATGGCATAAATGTAACAACAAACATACATGGACTAAAATATAAATATACATAATTTGAGAGCTCAAAATATGAAAGTATACACTTTATTAAGTGGTCAAATTGCAAGCTTTACAAACATTAAAGTGACCTATCATACAAATAGCCCCATGCAGTTCTAAGGAGGCCAAAACGTCGGCGTTTTGAGGATTACATATAAGCCAAACATTAGGGTTTTGAAACCCTAAAATTCATTTTGTTTCTCCCCCTAGAAAAAAAACATAGAGTCCTCTCTCTTTCCCTCTCTAACCCCCAAATGGCCACAGCTCACTGGTGCCTTTAATTGTCAGGGCTCAAAATAATGGCCTGAGAAGAGCCCTCTCGACCTGAAAATAAACCAATAGTCCTTTAAAAAGCCTCTAAATATTTGGATACTAAGAGTTACCTTTAGGTAACTTGGATTCCAGTGACATTCAAACTCCCCGATGACCGACGAATAAGGTAAGTGCCCTTCTTTCTCAATTATTTGGTTTTTGGAAAAGCTGCTATTTTTTGTTAACAAAAACGGTTCAATTTTTATTTTTTTCTATCTTGTTTTTTCGGTTTTTTTATATGTGGGTTACCCTATTTTTTGGTGTTTTGGTTGTTGAATCCCTTCATTGAATGCTCCCTTGAAGAATATGAACATCCCTTAATTTAAATAATAACAATCAGCTTTGAATTCCTTGAATGGGTGAATTAAGAGTCCTTCAATGGCTTGTCACTTGGCTAAAGTTGAAAAGGCTCTCCGTTGGCTCAAACTCATCCAAATCATCCATGCATAAAATTCCGTAACAAAATTCCAGCCTACAATGTCTTCAATAAATCAATCATATATCAAGCTCCTGATATCAGATTGAGGTGATTCAAAAGGCGTTGGAAATATAAGAGATAAAGTAATAATGTCCAATTGATTTCTGGAACCAAACACATCTGTATCACATCCAAAATTTCAAGACATTCTGAATGATATTCTTGCATCTGATGAATCTGTTCAACTTCTCTCATGCACCTAGACACAAAGGTAAACTTTATTCATTCTTTAATTGAAAACATGCATTAAACAATTAAGAGTTAGTTTAATAAATGAACTAGTTTGATAAATGAACCAGTTTAATTAATGAACTAAATGCATGAATAAAGTAGTTTATTAAACAAATAGATGCATAAATGAACTACTTCCCTAAATGAAATACATGCTTAAATGCAATGCATGCTTTAATGAACAACATACTTATTAAATGCAATGAATGTCATGAAACTAATAAAACTCATGCAAATTCATGCAAGGAATGATATCATATGATAAGCATATCCTAAAGGTAAATACAAATATATGATAAAATATAGTGCATAAATGAGCATGTATAGGATGAAGTTAGAACTCCCTTTGAATTAGCCTTGGTGAACTTCAATGATTTAATCAAATCAAGAAGAAAGTTAGGGTTGTTTGGGATCACATTATTCCCTCCCTCTTTAATGTGATTTGTCCCCAAATCGACACTTGCTACAAAAGGGAACAACTTTGATTTGCATTGCACAGGAACTCTTTCATTTTCATCTTGCAACATAACCATTCTCCAAGGTCAAGATCTTATCGATTATGAACTTTGCTTCCATGTTGCTTACTTGATTTGAAGTTGATTCTCTTGAAACATTTAAGGATGTTATGCTCACAATGTTTGAAACCTTTCACAAACACAACCCCTTGTGAAACGCCATCTCTCATTTCCTTTTTATATTTTTTTAATGATGGCCTTTGAATGAATGGAAATACCTTGTTCTGTTTCTTTGATTTGAAAAACCATTGGTGGGTTCTTCATAATCTTTCGTTCATCTTCTTTCCAAAGCGTCTTCCAACAATGCGCTAAAGTCAATGCAGTGCTATATGACTTAACAAACTTAGTGACTTTAAGTGTTTGAACATTGTCTTTGTTTCCCCTTATCTTTCGATGTAGTTCATTCTCAAACTAATGTCTCATTTTCATATATGCAATCACAACTAGATTAGTAGAAAGAAAAGATAAATGTAAAGAATTAGAGAAAACAAAGTTGTCATATTTAATGGATGATGGTTGATGCTTGGTATTCTTCTTAGAGAACTCCATTGGTTTATCATGTCTTTCAGTTAAAGGATTAATCCTTTGGACTCCTCCTTTGCTATAAATGCCATGACAATAGATGAAAGGACTTGTCCTTTCGTTTTTCTCTATTGGATCAACACAATGCTTAAGAAAGACATCTCCAATTTCCCTCATTGAATTATCATGATGGTTGGTGAAGAGTTGTGTCTTTTGAACTCTTTCAAGTAGGTATATATCACCAGCTATCTTATGCCTTGTTTCCTTCCAAATGATGTCCTTTGAAGAGATAAATAGTTCCCACTTCACATGCTTGAAATTGCTAAGTTTGAGGCATCAATTAACAAAAGGATAAATGATATTGCCATCATAAGTTGGAAGAATCTCACCATAAGAATTAAACAAGTTGCGGAAAAATAAATCAAAGTTAGTAATTGAGAATTTAATAATAATATGAATGGAAATAAAAAACCATGGTGGATGTTTAATTGGAATTGGTTGCTGAATTTCCTTCAAGATTGGCAATGAACTCGGGATGCCAACAAACATAACTTTTAGCACTTCAAGTGATGCATCTTGTGGGATGCCCAATCGTTCTTCAAAAGGCATGATGCATATTTCATGAATTTGAAATGGCATTCTTTTAGAGAATCCTGCAAAACAGAAGAAGAAAGACTAGGAAGAAAAGATTGGTTAGATAAAGTCTGTTTATTTTCTTCTTTATACACATTTTCAACTTCATCTTGTCTTTCATTCAGTACTTCATTCTCATTCTTTTCAACTCAAACATTTTCATCAACAATTTTTTTGTCTCATCATAATGTTCTTTTTCAATTGAACTCTCTTTGTTTTGCTGTTTTTCCATCATATCTTCAATACTTCTCTTCAAGAGAAAATGATATTCTTTCACTTAATTTGGCGTTTGGGGTGCCAAAGTGATCTTCTTGTTGTTCTGTTCCAAAACATCCTCGAATGTTATTTCTCCCTTGCTTTTTATATCTTTGCTCTCATCTTGTCTTAGATTAACATCTTCATTTGCCTCTACTTTGATTTCTTCTTTTGGTTGATTGATACATGCATAATCATGCCCAACATTCTCCATAAGTTGATTATTCCATGGATGTTTTTTATTGCTATTTCTAAGGGAGTTCTTCCTTACCCTATCTTATATTATATCATTTATACATTCTATTATATCATAAGCATGCATTCACATGTTAGTATAAATTATAATATTATTATTTCCATCCTATGCTTAGTTGATCATGTTTTTCATATCATTCAAATATATGATATGATTACATATAATTTCTTAGGATATTATTATTACATGTTTCCATTTATCATTTATTATGAATACCATGTTATATGATATTCATGCATACAACATATCCATCATCAAGCGATATTCAGAGCTTTGGTGGAAGAAGCAACGTACAACAACAACAAAAATACAAAAAGAAGTGCAAGTGAAAGAAATAAAAAATCAGCAAAGAAAATTGCAAGCACTCAAAAGAAGAAAAAGAAAAGAAAGGAAAAGAAAGAAAAGTGAATCACTCAACAACAAGTCTCATCACCAAGTCATTCAAGTAAGCCTTTAAAATTGATTGTGGTGATAGAAGGGTTGTGAAAGTGACTTGTGTAAGTAACCCCTTTATTATATTCTTTATTATTTCTAAGCCACCCTTTTCATTATATTTTGCTTTCCATTCCTACTAACCCTTTTGCAGCCAACGCACAACAAGTAAACTTTACTTGATACAATTTTGAGTAAAGTTACTTAGAACTTGAGATAAAGAGATTGAGAGGAAAAAGGCTTGAACGTGGGAGACTAGAAGAAGACTAGTAAAAGTCTTGAAGTCCTAGAGTGCAAACACGAGCGGATTGAGTGACATTCAAGTTTCCTTGGAGTGAACTCGTGAGGCTTGTGAGAGCATTATTGGTAAGGTTCTATACACATTTCCTTTTTTTCTTATTTGCTAACATGTCTCTTTCATCCAACATCTTTGTAGTTAAAAGGACTTTGAACATTCAAAGTCAAGAAGATGAACAAAGAGAGAATATCTTCCATACAAAATGTCACGTGGGAGATAAAGTTTGTGTGGTGATCATTGATGGAGGCAGTTGTACAAATGTAGCAATTACTCACATAGTGGAAAAGTTAGGCCTAAAGACTTCCAAGCATCCTCATCCTTACAAACTTCAGTGGCTCAATGATGTGGGGGAAACAAAGGTAACCAAACAAGTTGTTGTCCCTTTCTCAATTGGAAGATACAAGGATGAAGTTCTTTTTGATGTGGTGCCCATGAGTACAAGCCACATTATATTAGGACGGCCTTGGCAATTTGACAAGAAGGCTACTCATGATGGGTTTTCCAATGAGTATTCCTTCCAACATCAAGGAAAGAAAATCATATTGGTGCCTATGCTTCTAAGTCAAGTCCATGAATGTCAAGTGACCCTTAAGTCACGCATAGAAGAATGGGAGAAAATGAAGGCCATAAAAAGAAGCTTTGAAGATGAATGTTTTGAGGAGACAAGAACAATTGGAAATGAATATGTTAGAGTTAAAAATGATGTTTTCAAGTAGTGAAGCAAATTGAAAATGGTAAATTTGAAAAGAATGAGTGTAGAGAAGAGAAACAGAGTGAAGGAAAAATTTTACCTAACAAATCTTCTTTTACTATTTCTTTTTCCTTGCAGGATATTCAAAGAGACATATCTTTTCAAGATGAAGATTTAAGAAACATGTCTTTTGAAGAACCAATAGGTGTGACCTTTGGTAATCCACAAGACATGTCCTTTGACGTTCCAACAGTTATGCCACTTGAAGTTAAAAAAGATGTGTCACTTGAAGTGCCACGAATTGTGATCATTGAGGCTCCAAGTACATTACAACTATTGAAGAGAATTCAACAACCAATGGAGTTTTCCATCATCAAGCAACCAACACGCATTAAACATCCTACATGGTTTGCTATTTCCATTCATCTTGTTTATTCATTTTCTAACTTGGTTTATTTTACAGCGAAAGGATTCATATCTATGGAGTTATTTTCACTTGTGTTGAACAATTCGAAGAGATGAATCGAGCATTATCCACCAACTCAAAAGCCATCATTTGGAAAGGTACAAAGTTTAAAGGAGTAATCCAAATGGCAAGTTATATTCCAAAAGGACATAATGTTTTCAAAGAGGGATCTCAATGGACTTGTGCCTTTTCAATTAAATGTGTTGTTTCAAGCAAAAAGGTAAGGTTATTCACCCAAAAAGGAGATGATTCCATTGAAGAGTTAGAGATTCATCAAAGGACACATGATGGTTCAAAGGAAAACTTCCAAGGATTATGTCCTATCACCAAGGGTGTTGAATTTCCAAACATACATGATGATTCAAAAGAACACAAAAGAGGTTTTCAAGAGACATGTGCAATGCAAGGGGAGAAGCTGAACAAATGGAGTTGAACATTCTACATGGAGTAGATTCATTCATTCCTCCAAAAAAGAAGCAATCAATGGCGAAGAGCTTCGATTTGAGGACAAATCATCTTAAAGAAGGGGGGGTGATACATGTATGATCATGTCCAACATTCTCCATAAGTTGATTATTCCATGGACGCTTTTCATTGCTATTTCTAAGGGAGTTCTTCCTTGCCCTATCTTATATTATATCATTTATACATTTTATTCTATCATAAGCATGCATTCACATGTTAGTATAAATTATCATATTATTATTTCCATCCTATGCTTAGTTGATCATGTTTTTCATATCATTCAAATATATTCTATGATTACTTATCATTTCTTAGGATATTATTATTACATGTTTCCATTTATCATTTATTATGAATTCCATGTTTTATGATATTTATGCATACAACATATCCATCATCTTCCATTTTCTTTCATAAACTCAACCATAACCATACAATCATTCCACCATACAAATAATTCTCTAAATCCTTTCAAACATATCATCATCTTCATTTTTTTCCGCTGCCATTTTTTTATCTTACCAACTTATTCATTCATACTTAACCATTTTCTTTTAAGTATTCTTATTTCAGGAACACTTGCTGCTTTCCTAGGTCCGACAATCAAAGTGCAAGTCTTACCTCACCAAGCGGAGTAGGGCGTACATGTATCATTGTTGATTGGCGACAACTTTAGACTTTGTAACACTCCGATTAGTACATTGACTAGGTGTTTGTCCTTTTCCCAAGCAACGATAACATCTAAAATCTGGATGTAAGTTGTATTTAGCTGAAGTAGTCTTCTCTTTTGACATTTACTTCCTCGATTGAGAAAATATGTCATCTTTTATTAGTATTTGACTCGAGCTAGAGATGAAACCCGAAAGGTGCTTTACAATATATCTTTTTCGTGAAATGGTTCTCATTTATTTTCTCCACAATCTTGACAACTCACGAACCATTGTTTGCGTTTGTAATTTAGGTGCAACACCATATCTTTTGCTGTCACCTTTTCCTGAAACATGAGAATTGTCTCTCAACCGTTGACACATAGTTAGTAAAGAACAAGATTTAAATCATAACTAACAAAATCTCACCAATACACTCAAAGGAAAAGTCACTCCACTCGTGTTTCACTCGGGATGGTTTTTACCCTTAATGTGCTCTCGTGCCTTTTTTCCACTCTTGCTTTTCTTTTCAAGTCCTTCTGGGAGCTTCCTCAAGGCTTACAAGTGTCTAGTGGACTTAGGCTAAAACAATTGTGGCTATGTAGCAAGGATAGTGAAATAAAATTGGCTACAAGGAAAAGAGATGATAAGTGAAGGTAACGAAATTGAATAATGGAATATAAAGATGAATAAATATTTTTTCTTTTAAAGATGAAAATAATTACTCCCTCCCTCTTTAAACTATTTCTTTCTTTTGTTTTTTTATTTTTTTATTTTTTACTAACCCGAGAAATAGAAAATTATACGATACGCTTACTGAATCAGCTAGCTCTGATACCAAATGTTATGACCTCCATTATGAGTTTCGAGTCATATATATGAATGTTTGATCGTGATTCTACTAATAAATTGAATTGTTTGCTTTGAACTTGAAAATCATGACTTGTAAGATGTTAATGAAAAATAAAGATGTAATAGAAATGAAGGATTGATACGGAAATGTTTTTTAGGATTTGGTTAAGTACGGAAGATGATAGAAGTTGTAGTTTGGATGTAATGGAAGTATGGCGAAGGTATGGGTTGGTGATGGCGTGGAATGTGTAAGATGGATTGAAAAGAAAACGAATTGTGATCCTCTAACTATATGGAGTTAGGAACCAGCACTATAAAGAGATGGAATCAAAATGGAAGTAGATGAAACGTGACCTACTAGCTATAAATGAGCTAGAAACCAACACTATAAAAAAAGGAAATGGATGAAGACTACAAGACTATCTTCAAGCTGATAAAGTTCTACAAGAAAGCAATAATGAAAGAAACCTCTCAAAGATGTTTTTATATATTCAAATTTGTGTCTACAAATGATCCTAAATGTGCCTATTTATAGTATTTCTAAGCAGCATATGAAAAGACTTGAAAGATGAAAACATTCTCATCAATTTAGCAATAAAATGCACTTGAATGCTTTGTCTTCTTATCTTCAAGGTTGGCTGATTATTCTAGATCATTTTGGGGATGAATCTAGATAATTTGAAGCTGAATTTGTCCTTAATTTTGCCCAAGGGGTGGAATACTCTTGCTATTCCATGCTGAAAATTGTCTTATTAAGTGAATTAAATCACCCTTCATTGCATGCTCCCTTGAAAAATATGAACAACCCTTGACTTTAGATGATAAAAATCAGCTTTGAATGCCTTGAATGTGTGAATTAAGAGTCCTTCAATGGCTTGTCACTTGGCTGAAGTTGAAAAGACTCTCCCTTGACTCAAACTCATCCAAATCATCCATGCATAAAATTCCAGTAACAAAATTCCAGCCTACACTGTCTTCAATAAATCGACCATATCTCAAGCTCCTGATATTGGATTGAGGTGATTCAAAAGCCGTTGGAAAGCTAAGAGATAGAGAAATAATGTCAAATTGATTTTTGGAATCAAACACATCTGTATCACATCAAGAATTGGAAGACATTTTGAATGATATTCTTGCATCTGATGAAACTGTTCAACTTCTCTCATGCACCTAGACACAAAGGTGAACTTTATTCATTCTTTAATTGAAAACATGCATGAAATAATTAAGAGTTAGTTTAATAAATGAATCAGTTTAATTAATGAACCAAATTTATTCAATGAACTAAATGCATGAGTGAAGTTGTTTACTAAATGACTAGATGCATAAATGAACTACTTCCCTAAATGAAATACATGCTTAAATGCGATGAATGCTTTAATGAACAACATACTTGTTAAATGCAATGAATGTCACGCAACTAAAAAAACTAATGCAAATTCATGCAATGAATGATATATATAATAAGCATATCCTAAGAGATAAATACAAAAATATGATAAAATATAGTGCATAAATGATCATGTATAGGATGAAGTAAGGTAGAACTCCCTTTAAATCTGTCTTAGTGAACTTCAATGATTTATTCAAATTAAGAAGAAAGTTATGGCTAATTGGGATCACATCACCTTTTCCTTCGATTTTGGTTCCTATATATCCCCAAAAGCCAAAAAATTCCCTTCTTTGATTCTTATTTTGTTTATTTCTTTACATGTTTAAGAGGGGAGGGGAAAGCCACCTTTCCCCGTTCGATATATCCCCCGTGGATCACTGAAGGGTTCAAATCCCTTCCCCAATGACTTCTGATATCTCTATGTGGGGAGGGCTTTATTCTATGATGTGATTCTGGTAGAGGGGGCCTAAGTAGATCCCGTATGAGTCTATCACTCATACGATTGACGTGACCTCTGAATGTGACGAATGTACTGGTAGGGGACAAAAATCAGACACGTTTTGGTGGTGAGAAAATGAAACAATGCGTTTGGGAGTTAGAATGTTTGTGCGTGTGCCACACGCGTGGGTAAATTGATGGTTGAACTTTGTCAAAGGTAGCGGATGTTGGAGTATTAGGCTAAAACTCTAATTTAGGGTGCATGTAGACCGTTGATCTTCGGTAACCAAATCGAACGGTTTTTTCTCTCCTAGTGTTGGCAACGGCGGTTGGATGATATCAACTAGAGTTTTTTCAACCCTACATATGTTTCATCCATCAAGGTTGTTAATCTCCTTCTGATCCCACGAATAGCATCAAGCGACTCTACAATGAGGCAGCAACTAGGATTTTTGGAAATTTCATAATAGTTTGGCAATTTTGGCTTCCATTAGTTGTTGGGCCTTGTAATGGGTGACTTCAATCGTAAATGGGATGTTGATTGTAACTCTTGGGTCTTGTTTGTAATAAAAACTCTTGGACTTTTATATTGGATTCCTTTTTGGACCTCTCCATACATTAATAAATAAATATTAGTATTATCTTTTATTTAAGAATTATATTAGTATACTTTATAATAAATATTTATTAATTGAAACTCATATATATACTTATATCTAATATGTGGCTATAATTAATAACAAATCCGATGCTTGGCAGTAATTAACCACTAAACGTATATGTGTATAATTATAATATAAATAATAACCCACCTATATAATGATCATAATTAACAAACATAATTAATATGTAATAAAATAAAATAAAATAAATAGTAATAAATAATACTAATAATTAAAAAAATAATTAACATGAAAAACAATACTAATAATTTAATTTGTAAGACTAAAATGAAGTTCGAACAAAATATAGTGTATACACAAGCATTAACTCCTACACTATACTACATTACATTACATTAGAATCATTAACTCTTCACCCCTACATCTTAATCTTCATATTCAGTTGACTCGTCAGATGTTAAGTTCTTCAATCCTGCATTCTTTCTCTTGTTTCCTTCTTTATATAAATAGTTCAAGTTCTTGAAGTTCAACTTCTATATTATGAGATGCATCTCCCGATTTAGTATTTGAAGTGGAAGGAGTTGTAGCTTGCTTCGAAAGATATTCTTCACATATCCAATCTTCCAGCTTATGGCTCAAAATGATGTTCCTACACTACATTTGAAATTAAAGAAAATGTTAATCGAATAAGATATAGGAAAGAAATAATAGAAGTTAGGGTTAATCAAGGATCTTACAAATGGTGTTTGGGTAACTTTACCTAATTCAATAATGACCTAATTGTACTTTTTATGTGTGTTTATGTATTTTCAACGTCCTTATTTTCATCTTCCACTTCAATTCTTACATAATTGAAAAGTATTTATAAATAACTTTACCTAATTCAATAATTACTTAATAAATAAAGAAAAATAACCATAAAACTCAACATTTTTACATACATTTTTTTCATTTTTTTCAGACCTCTCTACAATTCATTTACTACGTTAGATTGATAAGCCTTCATGTTTGTCTTTCATATTCTTCTTATTATTATCATTCTTAAATTCCATACTTATTTTTTTATTTTTTTCATCCATCTCTACGAATCATTTGCTACGTTGGATTGGTAAGTCTTCATACTTCTTCTTCTTGATTTTCATCGTCTTGTTCTTATATTACTCAACTATGACTTTATTGCCTCCTTTACCCATTCCTCATCTAAAGAGGAGCTTGAATTCGAATGGTCAGAGTCAGAGTCGTTAAACCCATAAACACCATTCGCTAAATCATATCCAAATTGTTCCCATGGTTGCATGATTTGATTATCTAAATTTTTCCTCACTTCTCATATATAAACACCATCAACTCACTCCTATTTATACAAAAAAAACCTTATATAGCCGTTGGAACTTGTCACACCCACATGAGAGTTACAGTAAATTATTTTTTAAATTTTGACTGTTGTCTCAATGTTCATATAACAGCTACAAATTTTAAATTTCAAAAGGAGCTCGTCATGTGGGCATGACGAGTTCCATGTGCATTAAAACATTAAGTAAAAATATTAGTTTAATTGAAAAAATAATATATTTTAATGTAACTCGTCATGAAAGCATGGCGAGTTACAAGAAAAATAATAAATAATTTTGATTCCATGGGGCCCACTGACTTGGGGCAATTTAATAATAATATTTTGGAAAACTCGCCATGCCAACATGACTTAATTTTCCATGTACTGTAGCATTTTTCGTAGATCCTAAAATAAATTTCAAGTTGCCCTATTGGGCCAAATAATGCCAGTGCCTGCATTATTGGGTTGAATTTGCCCCTCAACTCTATCGTTTAAAAATAGGTTTTTTTAATTGAAAGAGAATGAAAAAGATCTTTTGGCATAAGGGTATTTTGACAGGGAAAAAATAATATAGGATAAACTACTCAAATGACCATTTAATTATGGAGTTGGTGTCGATATGACCACCATACTTTTAATTTGACAATATGATCACATAATTATTTAAGTGGCTTCAATGTAGCCACATGTCATTAGATAATAAACGTCATAATCGGTGTGGAACTCTAACTTATTGTTAGCCAATAATAGTTACATCAGCTACGTCTTTTGTTTTGTAACGACAAATGGTTACATTGAAACCACTTAAATAGTTATATGGTAACATTGTCAAAATTGAAAGTATGTTGGTCATATTGAGTCCAATCATATAGTTAAAATGGTCATTTAAATAGTTTATCCAAATAACAATCACTATTAAAATGAATTGTGCATGTTCTGAATGAAGAAAAAATATTTCATAAAATAATGTGATTATGAAATTATTTGCTTGAATGGTGAAATTGCTACAGTGATCATGGGAGACACATGGTGGTTCATGCGAATCAAGCATTGACACCATGAGGATATTGTGTTTTCAACCTTGAATGGGGGAGATGCCAGAACTACAATGTGTCTCCCTATCTCTACCTACCACGACCCAACACGCCCATGAAGCCTTCTTATACAACCTACTCCCTGCATGCCAACAATAATAGCTGCAATGATGCAGCAATAATTCACAACTGAAGCCTGCTCCCTGCATGGAAACAATGATAGTTGCAATAATGCAACAATAATTCACAGCTTTTAATATATATGGGGGTTATTGGAGGGTGTAACTGTGTATGAATTGAAAAAAAAAGAGAGGAAAAGAAAACATAAGAAATAAGAGAAGAAAGAAATGAAGAAGAATAAGAAGAAAGAAAGAAAGAAATACAAAAATAGTTTTATTTTTTTTATTTTTTTAATGTTATTTAAAATTAGTTAGTTAGTTAGTTTAGATTAAATAAAATTACTTTTGTTTGAATTATTGTTGTTTAAAAAATTAATTTTTTACAGATTCGCTCAAATGGTAGAACAAACTCAACTGCTGAAACTTGACAATCAACATATTTCTAGCCATTTAGGAATAATAATGTTATTATTATTTAATAGAATAATATATTCTTTTAATGAATTATTATTATTAAATATTATAAGTTTATTTTATGATTAATTGATTAATTTCATGAATGCATTAATTGTAGGAAGACGAGCAGTGAATCCTTCGTCATCGACTCAATATTTGTGATAAGTCGCACCCTTTGATTGAAAAATACTTGTAATAGGTTGGATTTTACTATGTAACATTTTTTCAAGAGTACAAGTTCGTCCCGGGTTTGATCAATGCATTGGTTCAACATTGGAGACTAGAAACATAAACATTTCATTTTCTGTGTGGAGAATGGATGATAACTCTACAAGATGTGACCATGCAACTCGGGGTCCCAAGAAACGGGATGCCAGTGGTGCTAAAAAATGATCACAATGATGTGGAAGAACATTGCAATGAGTTTCTTGGGTAGACACCAGTAAAACCATATTTAAAAGGGTGATGTTTGAGGCTATCATGGTTGGTGAATCAATTTAAGCTCTAACGAAATAGTACTCAGCAAGAAATTTTATATGCGACTCAAACATATATATTGTAGTTGATTGAGGGAGTTTTGATGTCGGGTAAGCATGGTAATCTTGTTCACACACAATATCTTCCGTTTCTGAGAAATTTTGAGAATACTCGCTGATATAGTTGGGGATCAGTGATATTGGCGTTCTTGTGCTGTGAGATGAGCAAGGCGTCATTAATAGTAAATAATAATAATACAACTGAAATCAATTGATGGCTGATGTTGTTACAATCATGGACTTGATACAAACTTCTATTTTTAACATCGATTAGTCGAATTACGATTCACTTTTATCTTGCCGAAAGGCAATATGAATTCTCTATTTTAATTTAAAATCTTAATTAGAATTTATATATTTGGATTAAAAATAATTAAAGAAATTTTTATTGATATACATATAGAGGCATAAAATAGAAAGAACGGGGTTGATGCATAATAAAATATTAAAGAGTTTAGGTTAAAGATCGATATTCATAGCAAAAAGAAGTTATATATATAATATATAATATATTATTAATTATTTTTTTATTTAAATATATTTTTTTATTTATTATTATTTTATAATTTTTCCTAATTAATATCTATAAATTTTAATTTTACATTTTAATTGTTGGTCATACGTAGATGAAGAAATTATTACGGGTGTGCAATAAGATGTTTTGTATGGTTCTCAATATTGGTGTGTTGTTACACCATTGATTCATTTTGCTTTTGTTGAGATCCGATTTTTGGATAAAATGCTGAGGCAGTTCGGCTTCCGCTAGCCTATTCCACAAATTCCATGGGATCACGACCACCTCCACAGATTAGATGGACGGGGTAAGCACAACGTGAATTGGGTTGAGAAACATGAGAACTACATTGATGCTTGGAACAATAGAGCTTCGTACTTGCCTACTCTTAATATCATTCAAGATGATGACTTTGATTTTTAAACTTCGGCTTACCTTAATTATAATTATTGGGATAATGAAAAGTCGTACCTGACAACGTTGGGAGAAAGGTGATAGATTATGAAATTTAAGAAAAAATTTGGCAAAGCTGAAAAACCTATATTCAGTGGGAGTAGGAATCATCTCACCATGAAGCGGAAAAAAAACCTATAGGTAATAGCTCAGCACAACTGTTAGCCGATGCAGGATCATTTCATCAAGTGTTTGATGATTTTGTTGTTCTGGCATACATACCCAAGTTGATGCATCCTCATCCACCCAAATTGATGCATCCTCATGCACTCATCTACTCTCCTAAGTTTGAATCAAAGTATGATTTTGAGCACATGACATCTATGGTGTCAAATACGATTATTTGTCATTCTACGTTTCCACCAGAGATGGGAGAGAAGAGTGGTGGGTATATATGTACAACATCAGATCATATCACCTCTGTGAATAAGAAGGATGGCTACCAAACTCATGAGCAACCGCAACAGCTACAATGCAATCGATTTCCACCTTGATATTATTATTCCACAACACACGGACACCAGCAAGAATTATAAATAGCCCATTGTTATTTGTATAAAAATTTAATATTAAATAAAATATTACTTATTCAAATGATGGTTTAATTTCTTTTAACTTACACTCAATCAAATAAAATGTGGAAATCCATTACACTAATTCAAAAATAAATAGGAAAAACCAAACATTCATTCAATCAAATAAAATATGGAAATCTATCACACTCATTCAAAAACTAAATAAGATAAACCAAGCATTTAGATTAAAATTCATTAATTTATTCATACATTCAAATTGAAATAAAAAAAATTCAAATATTCATTCAAATACAAATAAAAATACAAATACAAATACAAATACAAATACAAATATGATTACTGATAAGGCCTATATCTTGGTAGATTTGGACATTTTTTTGAATGACCTTCACTCTTCCATAACCAACATCTCTTCAGTTTACCTTTCTCTCTAATATGAAAACCCATACTGATATGAATACAAGTGGACTCAGGTCGACCCTTTGGACTTCTACGAAGCATTGGATTTGGCAGACATTCGTCATGATCCTTTTTGGGCCAATATGATTCATTTGGGATCTATCTGAACTCATAAATGTGGGAATTTAATATCCTCAGTAGGTGAAAGCACTCATCAATATAAGTGTACGCGTTTATACCAGCATGCATACATGCAAGGACTGCATGAGACAGGGATGTCTCCATTCCTGAAAGCGGCCACAATTACACCATTTGTGTCATAAATTAACTCTAAATGTTTAACATTCTCCTCCTTCGTTGCGGCATATGCATGTCAAAACAAAAATATTTTTAATTCGGTTAAAGTTATGAATAAACATTGAGGTTGGCAATCGCTCATTTTCTACCACCACTTTAGGAGCCCAAATTCTACTTCTATTTATGAGACACTTAATCTCTTTCCCTTTATCAGACTAAACTTTAGCCAACCTAAAGTATGTCTCTTTCACCACACTCGCTATTGGGAGATGATGTGTACCTTTTAGTATTATATTAATGGTCTAAACAAAGTTTGTTGTCATGTGTCCGTATCGTCGAGCACCATCGTATGCTCGCAACCATTTTTCCCATAGGATTTTCGAAGCCCACTTCTAAACATTCTCATCATCATAAAACACCTTCAAATTCTACAATCTCTTATCAAAATTTGGTTGGCATAATTTGGATCTTGTTTCATAATATATATATATATATATATATATTGTGTTAAACATCAACTAAAAAACACATAAATGGATACACACGTTGAAAATAAAACTTATTTATGCGTACTATCTCGATATGAATGCAGGTTTTATGAAACAAATCGATACTATTCTTACCAATATGGCATATACAAAATGTGGGATATGCATGTGAAGGTATCCAACTTCTTCACGATCGTTCAATTACTGTCAAAATGCCCGTTCCTCGATCGGATATCTCGCAAACTCCATTTTCTCTCGTTCAACAATGGAAAATGCAATTGGGAAGATATTTCATTCACCATCTTGCGCAATTGCTATCAACAATATATGCTTATATTGACCATACAACCATGTACCATCTAATGGAACCATACGTTTGTAAAATAGAAATTCTTCTATGCATGATTGAATGCCCAAAATAGTCTATGAAATATTTTCCTCCCTGGAGCAAGTTGACCTTATTCGTCGTATACATGCATTGTTTGAGAATTCATTATGGTTCCTATGATGAATCATTTCATTGTTTGTAACAATTATGGTAGCTCATTGTACGATGTATCTCCATCTCCATGCGTCAGCTTCATTGCTTTCAACTTTGCATTCCAAACCTTGTATTTTACATGATATTCGAACTAGCTATGATTAATCCAGTTAACACTGAACAAGGGATCCTTGGATATTTTCTACCAACACCTTCACCTATTGGCAAATTACATCGAAATCCAATAGTCGATGGTCTTGTTTGATGCAGTTTGGCAAACATGTGTGAGGACCATTGTACCTTGTAATGACCCAAGCACCGTGCCTCTGAATTTATGACACTCTCATCTTCCACTTCCACTCTTGCTTATATTTAACACACTTTGCACACTTTGCATATATGATTTTCTGGTTAGACTCTGCAACATGGACATCAACATGGCCTTTGATGCAATACTCTTCAATCGCTAACGTAACTTCATTTTTTCCTATAAATTGCTTCCCTACTTAAAATTCACCCAAATTTTTGAATGATTCGTCCATGTGGTATGGAGTTAAATATGTCATGTCTTGGACTTCAGGTACCCTCACCGCATCATAATCTATCTCGTACATGTGAGGGGTAGGTTGATACAGTGTCAAAAGTTCATCAATGGCTAATTCAGGTGCACCACCACCACAGAAATTGTCATCATCGGCCAAAATGAGTTCCTCAATTTCTTCATGTTCTTTGGAATCATCATGTATTTCTCCCTATCGATTTTCAATATCAACATCATAGTCAATTCCGAATGATATATGTTTCTCGCCTCATACTCTGGTGCTGCAAATGTCCCACCGACTTCATTTTCACTTTCTAATAGTGTCATAAAACAGTTTGTTGACCTGTATGTTGGGTCCTCAAACTCACTTTCAAAAGTCATTTGAGATTAATTTCCAGCCACATTTCTTGATTACCCAAGAACATCGATATCTTATGCACATCAACAAATAACTCAATAATTGCAATATTTGTTGACTCATGTAATTCAATCATGGATCCAATATCATCATCTTCTTCAAGTGGTACTGCAGCATATCTAACTGCATTGGGACATGCCATAAACCTATACTTCAAACCATCAACTACAACTTGAATTTTTCTTATTATCCTTTACTTCATTTCTACAAATGTGATGTCTCTTTTGAACATCATATTTATAGGTCTTTCAAACTGAAAAAAAAACTCCAACATCATTTTCCATAAACAGACCATCATAATTGACAATCATGAAAAAATTGTTAATCATTTTCTCTACAATAAAAAAAATTGTATTTAGAATAAAAAAACACATGTGCATACTATGATCATAACATAATAAAAATAAACCGTAAAATCATTATACAATTTAAAAATATTATAAAATAACATTATTAACATAACATAACAATAAATCGTAAAATACAACTACAAACATTATAAATATTATATTAACATAATAATAAATTGTAAAATACTTCAAAAAAAATTCTTCATACTTGACAGTTTCTTCCAACAACTTGATTTGAAGAAAAAAAACTTTTGATTACTCTTTTATCTATAAAAACATAATATTAAATAAATAATATTTAATAAAATAATATGAGACAAAATAAAAAAAAATTACTCAACTTAGAATAACGAAAGAAAAATACGCACCAAATTCTTTATAGGCTCCCTCTATCAATCTTCTTTGCAAATGCTCCCTTCTATCAATTGTTCCCTCTTTCAATCTTTTGCTTTTCTTATGAAGCCAATTCCCAAACTCCTTCATACATACATATATAGCTGATTTTTTTTAATGTTATAGTTGTTTGGTTGGTCAGAATATGGGTTAGAGTTGATTTTTTTATGTTATAGGATATAGGCTGCATGTAGGGAAATATTTTTTTATATTACGGGGTATAGGTTGTATGCAGTGCATGGGTTAAAGTTGCTATGAGAATCAATACTCACAACAGCTGGGTCGTGGAAGGTAAATATAAGGAGACGCATTGCATTACTGACGTCTCCCCCATTCAAGGTTGAAGACACTCTGTCATCATGGAATCAAAGCGTCTCCCATAGTCACTGTAACTGTCGCCTCATTCAAACAAATAATTTCATAACCGCATTGTTTTATGAATTATTTTTTTCATTCACATTATTATAAAATTTTGCCTTCAGAATCACATTATTTTATGAATTATTCTTTCATTCACATTATAATAAAAATTTTGCCCGCTCAACGAGGACGTAAGAATAGAATCCACAAAATAACATTTAATAAGAATCGTGCAATCCATAAATAATAATAATAACCTAATAGATGAATCAATAAAAAATTACAATGAATATCACACATTAATATACATTATTATTTTTATGACAATTTTCAAATAGTTGCTAAGAATCTTTTTAAGACCACATTATTATTTAACCCCTCAATTGGAATTAAATTTTCACTTAATATATTTTTTCAATATTTCTGAATATTAATTCTATAATTTAAAAATAACATATATATCTAATTCACAATTCATTTTTAAAATTAAAAAAAATATTTTTTCAAATTATAATTTTATGAATTTATCAAATTATTTTATAAATAATATATTTATTTCGTTAAGATTAAACCTACACCTAACAAATGAATCAACAGGTCCCACTAAATAGGAGATCCTATGCACGGTTAATGCTTTGAACTCTTGAAAAGGCGTGTGCTATAATAGGAAATATACGATTATGTGTTTCGAGTCATATACGATATTGCCCAATCGTGATTCTAGTAAGAACTTCGCAATACTTTGATTGAAGACTGAAAATGCACAAATAATGTTATAAGAAAAAAAATTGATAAACTAAATTGAAAATGAAAGGTTGTAGGTTATGATAAAGTGGTTTGAAAGATGATGTAAGAGTGATGATTGTTTTATTTTAATTGTAAAAGCTCTTCATATGGTGCCTATCAACATTATAAATAGGCACCTCCATGACATTTGTACTTAAAACTTTTTGCATAATAAACTCTTTGAAAAATTGCTTTCATTTTAGTTCTTGAATTAGAATTCTATCGGTTTCTTGTCAGTCTTGAAACCTTCTCCATTTCATTTTTTATAATGTTGGTTCTTAACTCACCTATAGCTAGTGGGTCAGGTTCCACCTTCTATTACTTTGATTCCATCTTTGTATATTGTTGGTTCCTAGCTCTATATAGCTAGCGGGTCTCAATCCATACTCTTTATTTCATCATTCATCTCTCATGACATAACATCTTTTACCTTCACCATACTTTCATTCTTTCCACACTATAAATTATTATCACCACTACACTTTCTCCACTTCCTTCATTTCATTAAACCACAACAACCATCACTTTTCCATCATCTTTCAAACCACTTTATCATAACCTACAACCTTTCATTTTCAATTTACTTGTATTAATTTCTTTCTTGTAACTTTGTTTGTGCATTTTCAGTCTTCAATCAAAACACTGCGAAATTCTTACTAGAATCACAATCGGACAACATCGTATATGACTCGGAACACATAATCGAGTTCAAATCATACCTAAAATGCAACCATTGCAAAGTACCATTCAATCAAAAACCGTTACACCACCTACCACCAAAATGCATTTAAAGAAAATTCCTATAAACATAGACTGAGTTCAACAAACATCTCTACATTACTAAAGGTTAATGGTTAAAAGTGTTTCTACAGAGAGGCATGCCACCAAGAGTCAACTCCACCATTAATAAACCCAAATAATGCATGAAAACCCCAACTAGCCTGACCCTGACATGTAGGACATGGCTCGCTGGAATTCTACAGATTTTAGAGCAGCATCTGGGAAATGTTTTCCATCTGCTACCCATAATCCACCTGTACTAGGCAGAACAATCTGAGGTTGACTGCTTCCTTTGCCTTCTTCACCAGCTTTTGTTGATGAGAATTCCTTCTTTTTCTTCACATATTCGAAGAACTCTGCAACTTGCAGTGCATACCTTTACCAAAGCCAGTTCAAGAATAAATTAAACAAAAAAAGCACATTCCATGTATGAACTTCTCAATAATAGTGTAAGAAGAAACACTAGAACACATGGAACCGATCCATTAGACATTGTTACGACGTGAGAGTCTAGGACTGATATTTCAGAACACTCTTCAGGCCAGTTTTCATTGTATTGATTTAATAGACAATAGAAGCTTATTTTGCAGAGCATGTTCCCAAAAATTGGTCTATGTAGTGTATTAGATTCGAACCATCTCATTAAAAACAAAATAAAATGCAAATCAAGGATCATTCTTAATAGTTTCAGAATGTTCCATTGAAAAAGCTCTGCTATTTATTCTTTTATTGGATAACTGACAACGCTCGTTTAATATTCAAAGCACATTTGGCCATAGTGATTGTTTATTTCCTTTTAAGGTTGAGGCTAAGGTTCAAATACTTTCGGCTCCACTAGTCCCCCTCAAGTATATCCTACTTTTAACCAGAAAAAGATCTATATACCCATCAATACAGCTTTCAAAATTACTGACATCTTATTCTGTGAAAATATTCAAACCATGCTTGGCCCTAGTGATTGTTATTCATTTTTTAGAAAGTTGAGGTTAAGGTTCAAATCCTTTCGGCCACATTAGTCTTTCTCAACTATGTCCCACTTGTAAATAGTTTTTTGATTCGCGGTAAAATTAGCAAAGACTAATATTGTTCAGTGAACTGCTATCACTTAAGTGAATACGATGAAAATTGAAGGTAAAGTTTGTCTTACTGTGTCTTTGCTTCAATATCTCTGCTGAAATCAATGTTGGGTTCACAGTCAAGCACCAAAGCAGGAACCTGTTCAAAAACAACGAGCATAAGATGCAGTAGAAAAGAGGAAAGCAATCTAAATTCCACAATAAGGAAACCATCAAACCTTCTGAATGCTAGAATGCATTTGATTACCCTCTAAAAAGAACACCCGATCTCTGATACCAGGATGCAAAGAGCTATCCTCATGGACAGGTAACTTACTAACAGAAAGTACGCCATGATTTCCGCTTTGAAAAGGTAAAAGCCAACTCTCATGCTTTTCATGCAAGTCACGGAGATAATCTAGGCTCACTCCACCCTCTTCTGCTCTTTTACGAAGCATCATCCTCTTATGGCATGTATAAGGACTTGCCCTTAGATAGATGAAAGCATCAGGAATAAGCCCCGGCAAGCATGATACAACTGGATCAAACCACGAATCATAAATGCTGATCTCCATCTCATTCATCCAATTTGCTTCATGAACAGCTCGTACGAACACCTTAATCAAGAAAAATAGATAAAGTTGTCAGCTTTGACACTCTTAGGGTCAGGTCTCTCTTAGGTAAAAATGAGATAAAAGTTATTAGCCTTCAAACTCTTAGGTCAGCTTTCTTCCTCTTCGCTGGGAAAGAAAAATCAAAGGAGAAAAGAGGGAACTGCAAGAATTCAGAAAATTCATAGGAACTACTAAGATCCTTTGTTTTCATACTGGGGCAAACTTACTTCACAACCCTCATGATAAAAACATAGATTAAAGAAAACTTCTTGAATTGCAGAAGATGACAAAATAGAGAATAATAAGGCGCAGGGAAAAAAATAAGATAAATAAGAAACTGTTCAATGTATACCATTCTGTCACTGAAAATGCTCCTTTCCATTAATCTGAGTGGCTTAAGTCCCCCAGATGACTCTCTCTCCTGCATAACCCTTGTAACAAATACATAATTTTGAAAGGTATAGGCATACCTTTGTGGTTCAGCATAAAATGCATCTAATATATTGAAGTGGTCAGGTCCAACATCCTGCCACTTCTCAATAGGTTCTGGAACAATCTCAACAAGATCACGCAGCTCTAGTGTTTCATTAGCTATTCTTTGAAGGAATGTTGTCTTTCCAACACTGATATTCCCTTCAACACAGAATGTTAACCTATTCTTTGCAGTTAGCTTTGTATCTGAATCTGAATCCCTCAGATCTTCATCCACTCTCTCCTTAATAAAAGTTGTTATACTCTCAGCATGATTTCTGTGGATAATCCCAACAGAACTTTGTAAATACTCAACCATCTTCTGACTAGCCTTTCCTAGAAACTGCCAAAAGAATGCGTAAAGCTTAAATAAAAACACATACCTATAAAAATGTCTTCTCACATACCAATAATATCACAAGTTTGCACAAGTTCTTACTATCAATTAAATAAATATTTATGCTCCTCACGTTTAGGGAGTCGTATTGGGATTTAAATAGCCGTTGGCGCCCGCGATATAGTGGGCCGATACAGCTATTGTATGACCATGATACCACAATCATCACAATAGTGCCCGCTATGTCCACAATCATGATAAACACATTGTAACCAAAAAAACGACCACAACCGTTATTTAAATCCGGGTTCATAACAACCATTGGGACTGTTTTAGATACAGATGAGGTTTCATTCATTTTTCCATCCATTACTTTCAGGTACACTCATAATCAACACTGGCAAATGTAGAAACCACCCATAACTGGTGGCTACCATGCCTGTGAATTATTATTATTAAACACATTACACCAACAAAATCATTTATCTCCAACAATATATAACTTGGGAAAGATCAAATTTGAAAAACTGAACACTTCAAGCAAATGAACTTTAATGAAATAAAAGTCATTATTTATCCCCAATTTCTACATCATCAGCTTGAAAATCAAAACCCAAAAATGCACATTTAAACCACAGTTGAATCCAAATAAGCTTCCCGTATAGAATTACATGTTCCCGAGTAAAAAAGAAAGAGAACCTTCTCCTTGTACAACTGTTTGAGCTCTGCAACTCCTTGAATCCCATTCTCAACAAGCTTCCTCAAATTTCTAAGACCAACACCTGGAACCGTCAACAAATCCGGACTCCCCATCAAAACCCCAGAATCCTTTTGCCTTCTATTTAACCTAATCGGCTTATCTTCCTCTTCTTTACCTTCATTTTCACTCAAACCCTTGGAGCTTTCAATTGGACTCAACTGCTCCTCCATCCCACTCGAATGGCACCAAGCCGGTCGTATCCCAACTCTCCCGGGCCAAGAACGTAGAGTGATTCTTGCATTTACACGGGGCTGTGAAATAAAACTAGCATTGATGTAGAGCCGCCGAGAAAGTGAAGGGTTTTTATTGGTAAGAGAGGCGGTGGCGGCGAGGGCTGAGCCGCCGCCGGGGATAGTGGCAGTGGGCATGGTGAAAGAAGTAGTGTTAGTAATAGAAGCAGCAGAGGTAAAAGAAAGAGAAAGAAAAGGCACAGAAGGTCTAAAGTGAAGAAGTGCAAAAAAGGGGAGGGCCAGAAGGGCTTCTTCTTATCAGTTTATGCATCCCTTAAACGCATTTCACTATCTTTATGTTCCCTTTTCAATTCAAAATGGTCAACTTGAAGAGACGATGAGAAGAAACAAAAAGGGAAGCCCAAAGCTAGAAGAAGAGGTAAGGAGGGTTTTTGAGCCAAAAAAAATTGAGTATAGGTAAGTTGAATAACTTAATTTTTTTTAAATAATTATATGATTTATTTTTAAGTTTGAATTAAATATTGTAATTTTATATGATATATGTATAATACTATAAAAAGTATGAATAAATTTATATAGTGTAATTTTAAATAGTATTATAATATTATAAATATTTATATTTAAACATAAATTCGAACAATTCTACACGAAATTTAAAAACTTGACTTCTCACCTATTACTTAGGTGGTGTTTGGTTTTGAAGAGGTAAAATGTCTGCAGTCTGCGGACCACATCTGCAGGCATCTGCAGCAGAAGAGGTGGACCAAAAGTCTGCAGTCTGCAAGAAAAAGACTGTTTGTTTTTTAACGTATGCAAACTGCTAAAATAAACTGAAATATAAATAAACAGATTTTTTAAACTTAAAAGAATTTTGTAATACTGATATTTAAATAATTTTAGTTTTACAATACTAAATTTAAATAATTTATACAACTACAATAATAATTTTTTTTAAAAAACAAACACTACCTTATTAATTCTATTATACGTCTCACATAATCACATGTATTATAGTTTTATAAGTTTTATAGAATAAAATTTATAAATGATCATTAATTTATGATTTAAATATGTAATTTTGTAATACTTTTAATTTTTTTAAATATATATTCATAATTTTTTTTATAATATGATGATTTTAGAAAATATTTTTAATTTATCAAATTATTTTATGATTATTTTTATTTAATTGTGATTATATTTTAAAATTTTAAAAACATAATTTATAATTTTTTATATTTTAAAATCTTAATATCAAACAATGAAATCATTTTTATTAAGCAATGTTTAAATACTTAAATTTTGTATAAAAAGTTTAAATATAATTTAAAAAATAACAAATCTAAAAAGTATTATATTTAAACTTAAATCAAAATAATTAAAATAAATAAAATTTTAATAATATATAAAATAATTTATATGATATAAAATTAAATATCTATAATATAATATTAAAAAATTAATATTTAATTTATTTAAAAAATTAATATTAAATTAATATCTATAATATAATATTAAAATATTAATATTTAATTTATTTAAAAAATTAATATTAAAATTAAAATCAAATATAATATAAAATTAAATAAAACCTCTTTGAAGAGGTTAGAAGACGTCTGAATACATAAGACCACGTCTGCGCCGCGCAGACCACGCGCAGACGTTAGAAGGGCTTATGTCTTCTAAAAAACAAACGGTCTGCGAAGCCCAATGTCTGCGCGTGGTCTGCGCGACGCAGACATAAGAGCTTTGCAGACCTTACACAGTAAAAACAAACACCACCTTAGTGTCTATTTTCGTCATCTATTCATATTTTTTTAAAAAATATACTAACATTATATTTCAATTTTATTTTAAATATCTTCTAGTAAAAAATTAATAATGATACTAATATGGTATTTTTTTATTGTTATTCGCAGAGAAAAAATTCTTCACAAATGGGAACCGGGACTCACAAGTTGGTACTATTGCAGTTTTAGGGGTTTTATGTTTGGGTAAATTATTTATTTAGTCATTCATCTATTATTTAATTTTTTTGGTCATGTAACTATTATTTTTTCAAAATCATTCCTAATATTACATTTTGATTCTGATTTAGTCATCTGACGTTAAAAAATTAATAGTAATATTGATATGAATTTTTTTATTAATGTTTTATGCAAATATGACAATACCTTATCGTAATACATCATCCTCATTATTAATTTTTGAACTGCGGGTGACCAAGAAAGAACTCAAATGTAATGTTATGTTTGATTTAACAAAAAAATAGTTGAGTGATCAAAACATAAACTTAATAATAGGTAGATAACCAAATAGATAATTTACACTTTATGTTTTTGTACTATTATATACAAATAATTATTTAATATTATAAAAGTTAATTTTAAGATAATGTTTGATTTTCTTTGGAATTGACGTCAATATTCAGAAATTTTTATTCCAAAAATATGATTTTGTTCTATTAATTTATGTTGATATGATTTTTTTCACGTGTACTTAGAGAGTAAATTATTTAAGTTCAATTAAAAAATCAAATTTAATTGTATAATTGTCGAGTTGAATTTGGGCTATCGAAGATAGGGGTGTAAACGAGTCGAGTCGAGTTAGAGTATTGTTGAACTCGACTCGACTCAAAAACTCTGAAATGAAGCTCGACTCAACTCGAAAACTTGCGAGCTTAAAATTTTTAAACTCGATTCGAACTCGAAATCCTGAACTGAAGCTCGTGAGCAACTCGAAGAGGCTCGAAATGAAAAAAAATCTTAAACTTAACTCGATTGAAGCCTCAAACTCGAACCTGAATCTTAAATATATGAAAATCTTATTGTATTTTTTTAAAAAAATCAATACATAAATGTTAATATTATTATTATTTTTTAAAAAAATAAAAATCTTAATATTTATATTTTCGAGCTGCTTACGAGCTTTTCGAGTCGAATATCAAGTAGCTCGTTTCGGCTCGTTAAGAACTCGAGTCGAGTCCATTCGATCCGAGTATTTATCGAGCCTTGATCGAGTCAATCTCGAGTAACTCGCGATCTGTCTCGTCTCATTTACAAGCCTAATCGAAAAAGTCACACTAGACTATTTGATTGAACAATTCGCTAGCCTATTTGAGCTTTAATGCTTATAATATTTTTGGGGTAAATTATACAGTTGGTCATCCAACTTTTATGATGCTTTTATGATGCTAACCTTAATATTCTAAGAGTTGCATGACCGTTAGACCAAAAGGCATTGATAGTGGAAATCTAAGTTTCTAAAGATAGATGGTATGTTTTGGTTATATTAAAAGTGGGAGAATTAACTAACAATCATATGGTCTAGTGGGATGAGACACTAGGTCTTTTAAGCAAGTTTAGGAGTTTCAATCTCGACGTTTGTAAATGAAACAAACTGAATTGGGAGGGTCGCCCCCATAATGAATCTCTGCAAAACTTGATTTAGAGTAGTCTATTAATAGATAAAATATCGATGGTTAAATCAAAAAAAAAATTGGAGAAGAATAAATTTTATATGTTTGGATAAATATAAAAATAATGAAGTACCAGTAAGAAAAGCAAAACACTCTTATTTTTTTACCTATTCTAAGAGGTAAAATGAATTGAAATTGAGGGAGAAAGCTTGTTCTTCATCTTCTCTAAGCCTTTAAATTTTATGGTAGAAGAACTCTTTAAGTTCTTGATATTAATTGATTAGATTTTGGGTTATTTGATTTCAGTTTGTGTAGGTGATAACTTCTAGTTATACAGTGCAACAATAATACTTTAGTAGGATAGTGTTTGCGTTATATAAGATTTTGTATAGTTTTTAAATAATAATGGAAACCTTTTGTTGTTGCATTATTTTTAGAATAAAGTCTAATAAATCGTGTTGAGTAATGCAAAAATGATGAATGGCACATCAGTTTCAGGGAACAACCGCTAGAGCATAAGCGTATTCGTGGTTGTTCTAGGATGTTGGAGATGGAAAGTTCGAGGAGGAATATTCTACTAGATATCTAACGTGGTTGAAGCTGTTATAATGAGCGGGAAAAATCTGTTAGCCGTTAAGCCACAATAGCCGACTCTCATGCTACAAATAAGCTGCTGCACTTGAGAAGTAGTTGAAGAGCAGAGATAGTGGCAGCTTTTGATTTTTACTCACCGAAGAGGATCGAGGGCTAAAGTAGTGACAGTTTCAGAGAAAAATCCCAAAACTCTTTAGCATTGTCGCAAATTCCACGGTCACCACCAATCTGCCACAGCTACCGCATGGACGGATGTCCCTCGAAAGCAGGAGGGTCTGTCTACGTCTTATCTCTCAAATCATCTTCAAGCGTGGATTAGATTCATTTCTTCTTCTTAATCATGTTTTAGTTTTTCTTTGTTGAATGAAATAATATACATTCAGACTTGTTTGTATTACTGAATATTTGGAATTCCAGTTAATAAAGCTGTAGCATTACGTTATTTCAGTTGAGAGCTTAGTCCCAGTGTCAAATATGTGCACCTAGTTTGCATCTTTGGACCTAATATGTGATATTCAATTGTTATGATATTTGGACCCTCGAAAGAGAGGTTGTAGCGTTTATGTCCCTTGCAAGGCTACGTATCCGCCTTGTACAACGTAGAGCTTGATCTTCATCATTCTAGGGCCATAGAAATACGTCACCTTAGGATAACGTCACAATTGCTATGGGGTAGTGAAAGGTTATTGCTCATTTGGAATTGTTGGTACCTCGTTAGTTGGGAGACTGAATTAGATTCTTAGTTATGCGTGTTTCATTTGACTAGAGGTTATTCTTGCCATTTTTTACATGGATTGCTCGTATTCCACTCATTTACCATAATTGTACCATATTAGTCTAGCATTTAGTCATAGAATTTAGTAGTAGCATTAGATTAGTTTACTTTTACTTCACTCAATCACCATTTGAAACCATTCGTATTAATACTTGAGACCATTTGGTGCGTATTAATTTTGTGAAATCGACTTGTGCAATTTTGCATTATTATTACTTGCTACAACATGTGCACTTGTGTAATTGCTGATGCATTTTCAGCATATCAAGTTTTTGACGTCGTTGCCAGAGTTAAGATTTGTATCAATTGTGTTTAATAAGTTTTAGTGCTTTTTGATGTTTTTGTTGCAGTACATTAGTATCATTAATGTTTCACAAGTTTTAGTATAACGAACATATGACTTTCAGAGCAAATTCCAACGAACGATTTCCAATATCCCACTATCATAGTAGATGATGGGTGAAGAGCAGTGTTAGACTGCTGTCAATACAACACGTGCATGTAAAGGTGGTTAATCTGTTAGGTTGGTTAGCTAAGTCAGTTAGTTTGTTAGGTGGTTAGTGGTTAGCTAAACCATTGCTATAAAAGCAGTGTACCAGCTAATATGAAGGCAATGCAATTCTTTACTATGTATATTCTCTGTTATACACACTTCCTAATATGGTATCTTTCGCCAAAGTCTTGGGAATTTTGGTTTCACGCTTCTGAACTTTCTTTCTCTTTGGTTCTTCACTCATGGTGCACAATGGGTCAGTTGCCATGGATTCTACAACTTCTCGTTTGTTCCATTAATTTCTACAACTTCATGGCTGAAACCGCCGCTAACTCCGCCGCTGTCGCCTCTCTTTTTGCTCTATATGGTCCCCATCTCCTCACGCAACAATGGGTTAGTTGGTGAATGCTTTGGGAGGACTTTGTCTCGGTGGTGACGGTGTAGGAAAGGAAAATATTTCTGATGTGGAAGATGAAGTGGATTTTGAGAGGGTTATGTTGCCCAAGAGCATATCCGTTAGGTTCAATGGATATCTGAACATGATGAGTGAAGTTGGAGCAGCGAGCCATCGTGGTAAAACTCGAGGACTAACTCGGGCCACAACTGCAAATGCATCTCGACAGATCAGTGGAGCTCCGAATATGAAGCAGAAGGTTTACGTGCAAGGAGGATGAAGAACTGTTAGTAGTTAAGCTGCGAAACATTGTTGTTATAGAATAGGTGTTTTTTAGAATTTTTTTGTTGTTGAATGTTCATTCACCGATTCAAGTCGAACGGAGGGAAGCATTGGCATTTCCGATTCAAATTGAAAGGAATGAAGCATCGACACTTCCGATTCAAAGTGAACGGAAGGAAGCATCGGCACCTCCGATTCAAGTCGAACGGAGGGAAGTATCGGCACTTCCGATTCAAATCGAACGGAAGGAAGCATCGACGCTTCCGATTCAAGTGTTCATTTTTTTTCATCAAGAATGAAAAGTAGAGGGAATGTTAGATTGTTTTCAAAGAGGAGAAAAGGAAGAGCAGGGGGAATGTTAGACTGCTGTCAATACAGCACATGCATGTAAAGGTGGTTAATCTGTTAGGTTGGTTAGCTAAGCCAGTTAGTTTGTTAGGTGGTTAGCTAAACCATCGTTATAAAAGCAGTGTACCAGCTAATATGAAGGCAATGCAATTCTTTACTGTGTATATTCTCTGTTATACGCACTTCCTAATAAGCAGTAGGGGTGATGGAGTTGGACGTCTTTGATTCGTTATCAATCCATGTTTCAACGCTGATAAAAATCATCAATGAGACGTAAACACCGAGTGTCATGAATGTCGTAGTGGATTTTTGCGTTTCATGAGTGTTTTGTGAAGGAAATCATCTATTTGAAGCTTGTCTGTCAAATCCGGAATCAACTTTATGGGAAATGCTACTTGGAATAATACCAATCAATTCCAACAATCTTATAACTCAGGGTGGAGATAGCAACTTGAAAATTCTTGGAATTATCAAGGAAACTAGGAAGTACATGTAGTACCAAGATAGCAGTTTGGGTGCACCGCTTGGATTAAACCAATAATAATTTGGGCGACAACAATGTCTGATGCCAAATCAATCGTTATCCACTTCGTTAGAGTCGATGTTTAAAGAGTATATGGCAAAGAACGAGGCAATTCTGCAAAGTCAGTCAGTTGTGATTCAGAGCCAAGGAATATCCTTGAGGACATTGGAAGCAAAAATGGGCCAAATGACGAATGTTTTGAGTAATCGTCTACATGGTACGTTGCCTAGCAGTATTGAAGTTGTGCGACAAGAGGGTAACGAGCAATGTAAGATTGTTGTTTTGCAAAGTGATAAACAACTTGATAGAGAATCGGCAAAAGTGGAGAAGTTGGTGCCACAACAAATAGCAGAGCTAGAATATGGAGACATGGAATTAGTGATAAAACGCCAGAGCATGTTCCTAGCAATAGTAAAAGGTTAAAGTTTAGTCAGAACATTTGTCACTTTTTCCGTCGCAACTCTAAAAGAATAAAAAAGATCAATAGTATACTAGATTTATTGATATGCTACAAGAAGTTCAGATTAATGTTCCTCTTATGAAGACGTCATAGCAAAAGTCGTATTATGCAAAATTCACTAAGGATATGTTGAAGTTCGGTGTGCATGAAACATTAGCATTTATAGAAAATATTCAGCAGTGTTAAATTGTATGGCGTTTCTGAAGCTATAAGATCTAGGAAGTTTCACGGTTTCTTGCTCCATATAAAATCAATATATAGTTAATGTATTACGTGACTTCGGTGCCAAGTGCACTTTTTCCAAGGCTGAGAATAGGATAGTAATTTCATTTAATATTCATTTTAGTATTAGATAGTATTTTTACTTTTTTATAGTTAGGTTTGAAATTTAATTGTTAAATCATTTTTTCTTTTTTTGTTAAGAGGCAGTTGGACATATATCAATACAAAGCAAGGATGAGCATATAGTTGGTTCAAGAACTGCCATGTGATTCGCAGATGCATTCCCGAGGACGAGATCCAGGATGTGCTACAACAGTGTCATAGTGCTCCTAACAGAGGACATTTATGAAGACAAATAACTGTAGTAAAAGTTTTGCAATGAGGGTTTATTGGCCTACACCTTTTAAGATGCACATTATTTTGTAAAATATTGTGATAATTGTCAATGTGCAGGAAATATCTCACAGCGTAATGAAATATCGTGTCAAAAGCATGTTGAAGGTCGAATGTACGAGGAATTGATTTAATGGGGTCATTTCCTCCGTCTAATAGGAATAATTATATTTTGTTGGCAATTGATTATGTGTCAAAGTGGATTGAAACTATGGTGTTACAAGTCAATGATGCCAGGGTCGTGGTATATTGTCAAGTATAAACTGGTTGCATCATATCATCCTCAAACTTGCAATCAAGGTTTAGATGATGCGTTATAGGCCTACATGACTGCATTTAAGAAACCATTGGGAATGTCACCATTTCAATCAATATTAAGTAGGGTTGTAAAATTGGGGAATCGTTCAGGTTTCAGTCGGATCCTGACAGGTCGGGTAAAATTGGATATAGGTCAAGTCAGATAAATTTGATGCTTCGACTCGGATCAGGTCGGGTGCAGGTCAAATCAGATCGGGTCATTTTTAGGTTGATTTGACACCATATACAGTTCGGGTTAGTTTCAGTTCGGATCGTTTCCAGTTTAGGTCAAGACAGTTCAGGTCTGAAGCAGTTTAAAAGTAGGTTAATTCAGGTTCGGATGGACTTCAGGCGGATCTCGTTCAGATCGGGTCACATCATTGGCAGATAAAATTCAGGTCGGATCTCTATCAGATACGAATTGAGTTCAAATCGGGTTAATTTTTATTTTTGGATTAATTATTTTCGTCTTTCGTGAACGTTGAATTGCAATTTGTAATTGTATATGATTTATAGTAAATTAGTAAGAATATAAATAATCATGGTTCAATTTTAAGAAAAATACAAATTTAAGAATTAAATTGAACAAATATGAAATTACAAATAAAAATTTAAATAAATTAAACAACACATATTGATGAGGGATCAAATCGAAATAATTTTAAATTGTGAGGTTGAAATTAATACAACAAAGTACTAAAGTATATCCATTTAAAAATTTAGGGGCCAATTAAAAAATAGAATTAAATAAAAAGTATGGATCAATTTCAGATGCAAATAAAATTTGGAGGACTAAATTGAACAAATATGAAATTACAAATAAAAATTTAAATAAATTAAACAATACACATTGATGAGGGATCAAATCGAAATAATTTTAAATTGTGAGGTTGAAATTAATACAAAAAAGTACTAAAGTATACCCATTTAAAAATTTATGGGCCAATTAAAAAATATAATTAAGTAAAAAGTATGGATCAATTTCAGATGCAAATAAAATTTGGAGGACTAAATTAAACAAATATGAAATTACAAATAAAAATTTAAATAAATTAAACAACACAAAAGGGATCAAATCGAAATAATTTTAAATTGTGATGTTGAAATTAATACAAAAAAGTACTAAATTATACCCATTTAAAAAGTTATGGGCCAATTAAAAAATAGAATTAAGTAAAAAGTATGGATCAATTTCAGATGCAAATAAAATTTGGAGGACTAAATTGAATAAATATGAAATTACAAATGAAAATTTAAATTAATTAAACAACACACATTGATGAGGGATTAAATCGAAATAAATTTATATTGTGATGTTGAAATTAATACAAAAAAGTACTAAATTATACCCATTTAAAAAGTTATGGGCCAATTTAAAAATAGAAATAAGTAATAAGTATGGGTCAATTTCAGATGCAAATAAAAATTGGAGGACTAAATTGAACAAATATAAAATTACAAATAAAAATTTAAATAAACTAAACAACACAAAAGTGATCAAATAGAAATAATTTTAAATTTTGAGGTTGAAATTAATACAAAAATGTACTAAATTATACTTATTTAAAAAGTTATGGGCCAATTAATAAACAGAAATAAGTAATAAGTATGGCTCAATTTCAGATGCAAATAAAATGTGGAGGACTAAAGTGAACAACTATAAAATTACAAATAAAAATTTAAATAAATTAAACAACACAAAAGGGATCAAATATGAAAAATATTGTAAAATGGACTAAATTGCATTCATTTTAAAAGTTGAGAAAAAAATTAAAACAACTAATATATATATATATATATGTGTGTGTGTAATATAAAATATATAGTTTATATATAAAGTATAGTTGACATTTACATATGAACTATAGTTTACATATGAACTATAAATATATAAACTATATAGTTTACATATGACCTATATATATATACTATAGTTGATATTTATATACTATATAGTTTACATATGACCTATATATATATACTATATATATATATACTATATATATATATATATATATAAACTATATAGTATAATTTACATATGAACTATATATAAAACCAAATAAACTATATACTATAGTTGATATTTATATACTATATAATATATACTATATTATATATAACTATATATATATATATATATATATAGTTCATTAGTATATATAAACTATATAGTATAGGTAAACTATATATTATATAGTTCATTTGTATATATAACCTATATAGTATATGGACTATGGTATATACAAACTATATATTATATAGTTCATTACTATATATAAATTATATAGCATATATAAACTATATATTGAAAAATTCATTAATATATTATAACCTATATATTAATTTATTATTATAAGCATATATATTAATTGGAAGAATTGAAAAATATATAAGGATCAAATTGAATAAATTTTAAATATGAAGCTTAAATTAATATATTGCATCATTAAATTTGGACTAAATTGAACAAATTTAAAACAATGATACCACACTATAATACCACATAAAGTGAAAAACACGCGGGTCATACCCAAACCCGAAACCCAAACGAACCCATATAAATAGATTTTTTTTCTCATTTTCACCGATTTTCTCATTTCATTATTTTGCTCTCTCTCTAACTCTCTCATTCTCTCAAATCCTCTGCATTCTCTCTAGAAAATCAATCGTGTTCTTCATTTGTTCATCCAGTTCATCCCCAAAAGCCTCATTTGATCTTCAAAAACACCTAAACCAAAACATTTTCACATTTTTTTTAAATCAAACACCCAAATTTCTTCTATGTTCTTCATTTGTTCTTCAAGTTCTTCTCCAAAACCCTTCTTTGATATTCACAAACACCTAAACATAAACATTTTCGTGTTTTTTCGATCAAACACCCAAATATTCTTCTGTGTTCTTCATTTGTTCATCAAGTTCTTCCCCAAAACCCTAATTTAATCTTCAAAAACACCTAAACAAAAACCATATCATGTATATTTCGATCAAACACCCATAAAATCATCAATGTTCTTCCCTAAATCCTTACAAACACCTAAATCTTAAAACCAACTTGGTTTTTTCTATCAAACACCAAAACATAAACTGTTCATCTTCTCTAACCCTAACCACTACTATTCATATTCCCTAACCCTTAACTAGACCCTAAACCAAGCCTAAACCAACCCTAACCCAGACCCTAACCCTCTCAAACACGAACCCAAATCGAAACAGAGCCCAAACACGAACCCAAACCAACCCTAACCCAGACCCTAACCCTCCCAAACACAAACCCAAATCAAAACAGAACCCTAACATGAACCCAAACCAACCCTAGCCTATACCCCAGACCCAAAACCTAAACCCCAAACCCTAAACACTAAATTCTAAACCCTAAACCTAAAACCTAAACTATTCGAAACCTTTATTTTTTCCTACGTTTCATGGACAGTTTTTTCGTACGAGTTGAATTACTCAGGTATTTCCCATTCCTTTCTGTTTCATTTTTAAAATTTATTTTAATATTCAAATTAATTTATTATTTATTTGTTTTGTAGGTCAAAACCCAACAGATCAGAATGACATTCATTCTGAAAGAGATAAACTACCCATTCATTTCTTTGTATATGTTTGATATATATATACATACTGTTTTATTGTTGTTGATATATATATATATATATGCTGGTTTATTATTGTTGATGTAAATGATGTACTGGTTTATTGCTGTTGATGTAAATGATGTATTGGTTTATTGCTGTTGATGTAAATGATGTACTGGTTTATTGCTGTTGATGTAAATGATGTACTAGTTTATTGTTGTTGATGTTAATTATGTACTGGTTTATTGTTGTTGATGTTAATTATGTATTGGTTTATTGTTGTTGATGTAAATGATGTATTGGTTTATTGTTGTTGATGTAAATTATGTACTGGTTTATTGCTGTTGATGTACATGATGTACTGATTTATTGTTGTTGATGTTAATTATGTATATTTTATTTCTGTTGATGTTAATTATGTACTATTTTATTTCTGGTGATGTTAATTATGTACTGGTTTATTGCTGTTAATGTAAATGATGTATTGGTTTATTGCTATTGATGTAAATGATGTACTGGTTTATTGTTGTTGATGTTAATTATGTACTGGTTTATTGCTGTTGATGTAAACTAACCATGTTTTTTTGCAAGGGGATGTTAATGATGTACTGTTTGAAGCAATTGACTTAAATAAATCCTCTAAGAGGAAGTCCACTGGTTCAAAATTTGGGAAAAGACCCACTCCTGTTTGGGACCACTACACATTCACCAAATCTGATGATGGTTCTATTTATGTCGAGTGTAAGTATTGCAAAGTTAAAAGGTATAAAGCTGATTCTTATATTGGTACTTCTAACCCTAAAAGGCATACTGAGAAATGCCAAGCATATAAAGATTTTCTTGCTGAAAATCCTATTAGTGTAGTTTCTTTTGATCAAAACAAATACTGTGAATTGTTTGTTGAGGCTATTCTGTGTCATGGTTATGCATATAGTGTTATTGAGCATGAAAAACTTATGGATTTACATCATTACCTTAATTCTTCTGTTAAGGATATATCTAGGTATACTGTTACTAAGTATTGCATGTTGGAGCATGAAAAACATAAGAAATTTCTACTTGATTCATTGCATACTGATTCAAGTCGTGTTTGTTTTACATGTGATGGTTGGTCTGCCTGTACTTCACGTTCTTATTTTGCTCTTACTGCTCATTATGTTAATAATAACTGGAAACTTCAGTCTAAAATTCTTAATTTTCCTCGTTTTCATCCTCCTCATGATGGGGAGTCAATATTTAAGTTTGTTAAAAATATGATATGTGAGTGGGGTCTTGAAAAAAAGCATTTACCATTACACTTGATAATGCTTCTGCAAATGATAAAATGGTCAGAAGACTGAAAGATGATTTGAATGTCATTTCTCCTCTTCCATGCAATGGTAAGTACTTCCATATAAGATGTGTTGCCCACATTTTGAACTTGATAGTTCAAAAAGGTTTGAAGGTAATTGATTCTTCTGTTAATAAATTGCGTGAAATTGTTAAGTTTATTGATTCTTCTGATTCTCGACTTTGTGCATTTGAATTAGCTGTTAAAGACTATGATATTTCTTTCTCTGGTAAGTTAGTATTGGATGTTCCTACTCAATGGAATTCTACTTACTTGATGGTTAATAGGGAACCTGAGGCTAGATTAGCAATTAATTTGTTTGTTAATAAGGAAAATGAGTTAGATTTCATTACTGATCAAGAGTGGGAAATTGTTCAAACAATCTATGATTTCCTTGAGCCTTTTTATGAAATTACTACTATATTCTCTGGTTCTAAGTATCCCACTTCTAACTTGTATTTGGCTAATGTCATTTCAATTGAAAAACTATTGTGTGATGCTCATAATGATCCATATGAAGGTATTTCTGCAATGGCTAGACCTATGCTTGAACTATTTGAGAAATATTGATCTGATCACTCAATGATTCTGTCTTTTGCTGTTTTACTTAATCCTCGATATAAATTACAACTTCTGAAAGAGTTGTACAATGTTCTTTATATTGAGGATGAGGTTCAAAGGAGGGTAAGTCTCATTTATAATGCGTTTCTTGACTTATATGTATTTTATTAAAAAAATGCATCTTGTGGTTCTTCCTCTTCCTCTTCTCCAAAGTAACACATCCTTGGGCATAAGTGAGTCAAGTTCCAATCGACCTCGAGCTTTTAGAAAATCAGATTTATTTCAAGTTAGTATTACAATTTTAAGTGTAATTTATTTTATTTATTTATTGTTTTCATTTACTAATCTTTGTCTTTTATTTTTTAGACTTTCAATGTCAATTTAGCTGCTTCAAGGAGTAGACGATCTGATGTTGATTCTTACATCAGTTTGCCTCTTGTACCTTATACTGGAGAAACTGAATTTGATATTTTGGATTATTGGAAAAATCAAAGTATTTCAAATCCGGCACTTTCTCACATGGCGAGAGATATATTGGCTATTCCAATTACTTTGATTGCATGTGAATCCTCCTTTAGTATGGGAGGTCAAATTTTGAACAAATTAAGAGCTAAACTCTTACCTAAAAATGTTGAGATTTTTGTAACAACCCGTAATTAGTTGTATGGTTTTGAGTCGGAGGATAAGGACGAAGAATACCTTTCTGTGGTTAACGAGTCTTCGTTGTAAAGGTAATTCAAATTGTTTTTTATGTTAATGTCATTAATATTTCAATTTATTTATTAATTATTTTAATTTTTCTTTTTAATTTTTAGGGTGTTTTAAGGTCCCTGCACTAGTTCAGAATTGGAGATTCGAATAGGAGATTTTTTCTTCTTTATTCCCTTCAAAGGTAACCTAATAATATTTTATATTTATAATGTTTATTTAATAAAACTTTCAAATTATTTATTAATAAGTCTTCTCTTTTGTAGGGTGCCTTACTACTTTACAAGATGCAATACTTGGTGCTTGATTCTGCTTGCTTCTGTTTTATATTGTTTTCTTCTGTTTTATATTGTTTGCTTATGTTTGATATTACTTGCTTCTACTTGATATTTGTACGAGTTTGGTAAAGTCGGAAATGTTTGACACTGTGGACCATCGAATTCCCTTTGGATTTATCACTGATTGTATGCTTTCTTAATGCAAGATGCTTGTTGAATCGATGCAACAATGCTTGCTGAATTGGTACATGATGTTGGCTGATTGTTGCTGCCTATTACTCACTGATGCCTTGTAAATTATTGTTGTTGGTCTGACTTAAATCAATTTTAGAACCTTATAAAATTTTATCTAAATAGTTACTCATGTTTAATTATGTTGGTGGCATTTTGGCTTTTAAAGCTAGAAAGTTGCCCATAATTAAATATGTTGGTAGAATTTAGGTATATGCTCAATGATGACATTTCTGGTAGTATAGTTAAGCTTTTTAGCCTTGTAAACATTAGCTATAAGATCTGAGAGCATTTATTTCAACATACATTTATTTTGTTTAGTTGATTTTATTGTATTTTTAGTGTTTTCAAGTGTAATAAAATTACATTCATTTATAAATATTTATTTAGTATTTGTAATGTTATTCAAGTTTTTAATATTTAATAAGTATATTTCAATTAATATATTTTGATTTTAAAATATCAAGTTAAGTTTACTTAAACTATTATTCAATTTTCACATTTAAAGTAAATTAGATTTATGAATATTTTAACTTAGTTAATATAATTTAATAAAATCAATTTTAATAAGATAATATTTAAATTTAATTTAGTGATTTTAAATAAAATTTATAATATAAGAAATAGTAAGAAATTTATGAATTGGAACTAACATAAAAATCAAATTTATAATATAAAGTTATAATTAATATAAAAATAAATTTCAAAAAAGTAATTATATTAATTTGATTATCATAATAATTTATGATAGAATTTCAAAGAGTAATCATATTAATTTAATTACCATAATAATTTAATTATCATAAGTTTATTATAAATTTAAAATAACATAATTATATTAATTGTAACTTCACTTATAAGTCAGGATAATATCATATCACTTTAACAACATGTCGGATCATTTACAGGTTGAGTCAATTACAGGTCAGGTTCATAACAGGTCGGGTAATACCAGTTATTTACCAGGTCAATCTCGGATTCGGGTTCATATCAGTCGGATGCAGTTCGGGTCCGGGTATCATATTTTCAGTTCAATTCAGGTTCAGGTTGTTCTCAGGTCGGATGCAGATCAGGTTCAGATCTACAATTTCCAGGTCCAACTCGGGTTCAGGTGAACACCAATTCTGACTTAAGTCAGTTTCGGATCGTCACAGCGCAGGTCAAAAACAATTTTAACTCGAGTCGGTTTCAGTCAGTTTACAAGTCGGGTCAGTTTTTTACACCCCTAATATTCAGTAAGACGTGTCATTTACCTGTTGAGATAGATAATAAGGCATTCTAAGCAATCAAAAAGGTAAATATAGATAGTTCATGTTAAGGTTACTAGTTCTGTAGCTAACAGATAACTTAGCATGTACACACCTTTACAATTGAAGCACATTGTTATTTAAGTATGTTTAGCATCTTAGAATAGTGTTGCATTCATATTAAGCATGATTCATTACATTTATGAAATGGCAGCATGCTTATCATTCATTTATTAACTCATATGCATTCATTTTAGCTCTTAGACCTTATATATTAGCTTACATATCTTATATGATGATATACTTAGCTCATGTTATGCATTCATAGCTCACAAGACCATGTTGTTGCCTGATGAGGTGGTACCAAGGATTATACGCAAGTTTGACTCTCATATTGCTTTGCGAGACCAGATGTGATGCAAGCACGTTTTCACATACAAAGGGAGTATTCTTGAACATTTCTATGTTATATTTACTTTATATTAGTTTGATCATATATGCTATTATAATACATATCATGTTAAGGTTACTAGTTATGTAGCTAACAGATAACTTAGCATGTACACATCTTTACAATTGAAGCACATTGTTATTTAAGTATGTTAAGCATGTTAGAATAGTCTTGCATTCATATTAAGCATGATTCATTTCATTTATGAAATAGCAACATGCTTATCATTCATTTATTAGCTCATATGCATTCATTTTAATCTTAGACCTTATATATTAGCTTACATATCTTATATGATGATATACTTAGCTCATGTTATGCATTCATAGTTCACAAGACCATGATCATGCACGGTAGCAAGGTAATTAGCTCATACAAGCTCATTGCCATTGAATTACCTTATTTTCCTTGCACATGTAGGTTAATTGGAGCATGTCACATATTGGGACAACTTGGTAAAGTATTTGGAAGCCATATGTAGCTCACAATCAGCTCACAAACATCATGACAGCTCGTGGAACACTAAGGAAAGCTCAACTCAGCTGGAAGAGCTCAAGGCCAGCTAATCTTAGCTAGTTGGACTATTTGAAGATAGGTTGCTAAAGGTGACATCAATTGTAGTTGAATGTAGCTGAATGTGATGCTATTAAGCTTGGGAGGCCACGGCTAAGGAGTTCATTCACCACCAGCATTAACATTGTTAGCTAGCTAAGCACATGCAAGCTTGAAGGCAAGTCACGCCCAAGGTTGCTGCCCATGCTTGGCCTTCATACTATGTATAAGGTTGCACCACAAGCATCCTAGAGAGCCATGTGCATGCCTTGTGACCAGCCAAGCCATGTGCTATGCGTGTGACCCCATTTAGGCGCCAAGATGAATGATCACCTATCCATTCAGCCAACCATCATTCCTCTTCCAATTTGGCGCCAACTTGAAGGGCTTCAAGTGATATTCGGCCATGAGACATGCCTCTCCATTCCAACCGAACCAACACCTATTTATTCAAGTTATTTATTAATTAAATTATGTCATTATAGGGAGACACAAGGGCTGGCCGAACCACTATGTACCTATTCGGCCAAGTCCCTTCAAAACTATAAATAGGCTAGTCCTATTTCATTTGTACACACACATTTCTTATAAATTAAAGTGAGATTATTCTCTTTTCTTAAGTCATTGCGACTTTTATCGACTTATCAAGTAATTTATTACTTATGGCGTTAATCCCTTTCCCTTAATACTTATGGTTCTTATCTCTATATAGATAGCGGGTCAAAGTCCTTGTTACCACCCCTTAGAAAGGATTTGTAAGGCTGGGTCTTTGCTCACTATAGCATTGGTTCTTCCTTGGTCATTTCTAAGATACTATCCTCACAACCTTCCATTGTTTCATCACCCAAACCATAGCCATAACAACATACTTCTGTTACCATTTCTCATATCATAAATAGCCTACCATTTCACCTTTAGAACTACCACCCAAACCATCTATTTGAGCCATTCACTTATGTAGGTTGTTTTGCTTCCTTCCTAGATCCACAATCAATCAACAAGGTAGAAATACCTTACATCAAGATGTTTGTTTTTTGTCATAACATTCCAGTTGTATTCACGCCATCAAAAATCAATATGTGATTTGAAGTGGAAAATGTCAAAGTTGAACATGAGGAATTTTAGGAAACTGTGGCGGATGTTTCGTTCTAGTTTATATCGCAAATCTCTTTCGTGATATGATGAGATGAAATAAGGCTAGTCCCACTGTGTAGAGCAAGTATTAGAAGCCTATTTTTAATATCTTGTATCATTTTATTAAACCTAACTTATGACCCTCTACTCAAGGGACAATTTTGTCTCGAGGGCGTGTATTACTTTTGGATTCTATATTGCAAGGCAGTAGCATCAACATTAGCCATAAAAGTTTCGACGAGAAGGTTCTGCTCAAAGGACACATTGAAGGAGAAAAAGAAGTTTGATTCTAAGCTTACCCTTTCCATACTACGGGTTATGGCCTCTATGCATCAGTTTGCTCAGCGATTGAAAACTCTAGAGGATAAGCAATATTTCTTCTGGTCGTATGTCTGCCGTCACGACAAAGTAATTCAAGAAGTGCTACTACATAGAGTGTTTGATCCACCACCCGAGTTTCCATTATTTCCCGATGCGTTGTGTTCGAATGATGGTGACGGTGCTACTCCTGTGTCAAGCTCTTCGAATTAGCAAAATGTGCCATCGAAACTCAAAGCAAGTTCGGGGAAGAGGATTTTGAAGAAGAGGACATGGCAGTTGATGATAATGTGTAGAAGGTGCTCGAAGAAGTTGTTGAAGAAGTTGGTGATATTGTGTGAAGAATACTGGAGCATCTAGGAAGGCTGAGGAAGATCGTGCTGCAGCTACTGGTACAAGTCCCACGATTCTAGTGGCATCTTTTAGTACTAGCGAACATGTTTTCTGAACGATCCTTAAGTTTATTTTTTAAAAAAACCCTAGTGTGTGACTTATTTTTAGAAAAGATTCATTTTTTCTTAATTTGATTTGGAGTCTCTGTCGATTTTTGAATTAGATAGATCAAACACCTAAAATATTTTTTTAACAATTTTTTAGAAAAATCATTTTAAAAAGACAAATATTGGTCTCCGTATTACCATAAATTCTTTTTTAAGGATTCGGAGTCGGTTATGCACGGGAAATGATTAGTACCCTACATTGCCCAAAATCAATACCTAATTTCTTATACATTATCGTAATAGTAGAATTTACAAATTAGAATTTACATTTAAAATGTTATCTTTTTATCTAACTTCAATGGATTTTTTTTTTAATTTTTGGAAAATGAATCAGTTTGAAATATTTCACTCTAATTTGAGGAGGACATATTTCACTTCTAAAAAACGACGAGATTAACACATCCACCATTTAGAAGTATATCTCATCGATTTTTCTAGTAAGACAATGTTACCTCTTTATTTATGAAGACAAAACTAAGCGTGATTTGAACATGAATGCAACAGAATAATGAATACAAATATTAAGGCATGGCAACAAAGAGAAAATGCATAAAAATTATTATTTAAAATCATTCTTTTATTTAGAGAAAATAATTAAATACCAGTTAGTTTGAATAACTCTATGAAATCGTATATCAGTAATTTAGAAGATTTTTACACCAATTATTCGCCAAAGAAGGTATTAAAAAGAAAATTATATGAATGTACTTTTTATTCAAATTAGACTCGATTTATTAAGATCACCTTGGTACGAACCATATTAAATCGAACATCCATAAATAAGAAGGTTTTCCATGATCCACTCATACAATAAAATGCCTAAAAAAACAGGAGTATGAATTGTAATTTTAAAATAATATTGAAACATTTTTTAAAGCCTTTGCATAATAAAATATAGCTTATCTCTAAAATAGATTTATGATGTACACTATACATACACTAATGAAAAGTTGATTAAAAATATTAAAAAAGAGAATTTACATGCTAATGTGCAAAATAAACAAAATTAAAGTGCAAAAAACCAACAAACAATAAATTGTAAACAGAACAAATTCATTGCAACAGAAAAGTAAAATGGACTAAAAATGCAATAAGTCAACAACATTGATCAAGAGTTAAATTGAAAGTAGTGACCACAATGGATACGAGGCTAAATTTGTAACCTCAAGTATAAACAATGTAATAATCATCTAACAAACATAAACGATGGACTAAAATGAAGGAAATACGAACCAACAAGTCTAATTTCGAACATCAAAATAAATACATAAAGTAAATACACATGACTGAATCTAACAACAAAAAAACCTCAGGGCAGAAACATAAATAAATGATAATAAATAAATGAATCAAAAGTAAGGTAAACATGTAAAGGGACAAAGTCGAAAGAAATAACAAATGATAAGCAAAAATCAACGAAAATAAAAATACTCAAACTAGTCAAGGTACTAAAATGATATCATTGGAAAACTATAAGGATTAAAAAGGTGATATACCCATTACGTTTCAAAGCACGCGAATTCTCAGTGGGTTAAACTTGACTCAGTCATGGAAGCATAAAAGCCATTTTTTCCTATTTGGGGTAATTTTCCTTTCTCTAAAAAAACTCCCTAAACGCTCTGACCTATCTTTTCTCACCTAGAGGGAAAGGAGAAACAACCCCTATAGTCGACATGAATTGGAGTCGATGATGGGAAAACATTCCTCCACTAACCTGAGAACTTAAAACGACCCTTTTTTACTCACCGCACAAAACTTCTTTGAACCCAAGCTAAAACCCTCTTTCTACCCTCCAAAACCTAATCCTATACCTAGATAAAAGGGTAAGGGATTACCTTTGGTGGTTTGAAGATTTCCTTGATTATGATGAAGTAAACGAAAACATCCCTTGAAGGAAAATGCGAGGTTTTTTAGGGTTTTTACTTGTATTTCTATCTATTTTTCGTTTGGTAGAGCGCAAGGCTCTTAACCTTGTGGTCGTGGGATCGAGTCCCGCGGTGGATAATTCATAATTCTGACTGTCGGAGGTCTTCCACAGAAGCTGCTCTCAACCTGGCGTTGGGTCATCCTACTACCTTACCTCTCCCTCACCCCATTACATATGGGAATAGGGTCGGCTAATTTTTTTCCCGTTTGTATATATATTTTTATTTTCAAGCTAAAAGAGCCTCCTTTAAAAATCTTTGTTTTTATCTTTGTAGGTGAAAATGAACTTTTTTTTGGCAAGGCGGCCTCTTCCAACTACCACTACTATGGGAGATGGAACATGGCAGGTGAGTGAACGAACGTCCTTGCTTGAGTATGGCTAACGTGTCATTTGGAGAATATAATTGAGGTGTCATAGGGACCAAACCTTGGTGCGTCGAGGCTACGGAATCATCAAACATTGCATGAGGAGCTCAAAAGACCACACATGCATCGTACGCGCGGGTAGATTAATCAAGTGATCTATCTGATTGCATGCAGACCGTTGGATTGCTTATTTGATCCACCAGCTGAGGAGCTTTAACGGTGCTGACATCTAGGGTTTCATCACCCTTTCCTTTTGTATGCTTAATCTGAGTCGTATATCAAACAAGGATCCAACGATCTACGTTGGGTTGCACACACTCTATTAGGGTTAATCCCTAATTTTACTTTGAATGAACCTAAATCGTCAAATTCCCACTAGATCCTACAGACGAAATGCTTACGGTGCTAGGTGCTAGGGTTTCACTAACCCTAGCCTTGGTATTCAAATACACGAGCCAACTCTTTGAAAGTGGGATTTGCTGGTAGCTGGGCTGGTTGTAATTAATTCATGGGCTTGATTTGTGTTAGGTTTTTTAATATATTTTGGACCTGTCAATACATATAATTAAATATTAGTGTTTATAATTATATTTATAATAACTATATAATTATATTATAACTTAACTAAAACTTATATATAATTGTTGTATAAAATATACCATAATAATAATTATCAATCTTATATTCTAAAATTAATAATTAAAACTAATAATTAAAATTGAAAAGTAATAATAATAAATTTATTTAAGAATTAAAATAAATATAATAAATAATAATAACAAAATAACAAAATTAAATTGAAGCCCCGAGAAAACACAAATTTTTGTTCGACCTGGGCATTCTCTTTAAAACTTGGGAATTAAGTCATTCATCCAGGGATGTGAAATCTAAAAACAACATTGTCCCTTCACAATGAGGATGATTAGTCATATTTCAATGATTCAATCATTCCTTTAAAAACATCAGGTTTGTTGACGACATTGATCCTTCACGTTAAGGACGCCTAATCATGCTATGATGATTGTGCTTCTGAAGACAACATTACTCCTTCATGTTAAGGAGATTTACTTGCCTTTAGATGATTAACTTATGAAGATGATATTTTTCCTTCGTGTTGAGGAGATTTAGTTACCTTTAGAGTGAATTTCTTTATGTCAAATTTAATGACATTCCTCATTCATGTTGTAGAGATTTAGTAATGGTTGAGAACGATTGATCCACTAACTTTAGTAATGAGATGAATATTGAAAATCTTGTTTAAACAGATAACCTTCTATTATTTCACATGTTTCATATGCAATATGTCCTAGGGATGATCTTATGCAATTTGATATGATGCGTAACATATCAAATCCAGTTCTACTATCGGTGAACATGTCTCAATCTTGGCAGATTGTAGTTGTGTTCGATGATCGTAATTTACTTATTGTTTGTCCTTGATTGTGGTAACCTTTCTAACATCTCTATCAAACAATGGTCATTGGTTATCCTTCTCTGCTATAGCCAAAGAAGCGAGTTCTATTGTTTAGTCAACTGTTGAAAGGTTGACTTCTTCTAGAAGTAATCTCATTGATGGAGATCTCATCTGGTGCTTCTCACGATTAAAGCATATCTTGATTTCTTTGTTTGGGGAAGCAAGGTCATGTATGACTTACTTTTTGTTTCTTCTGGAAGAATCATTTAATTTGGATAAGCTCTATTTTCTAACGTGATTGATTAGAGAGGAGTTTCATTCAATTGTGCTTCCTGGTGAACACCTATTCTGAATTCCTATACTCTTAAAATTTTCTCAAAGTAAGTCATAATAATCTTTCTATATAAAATGCTATTGAGTTTCATTATTATTTATATGCATGATATTATGTAAAGGAGCAATAAAATGTTGTCAACTGATTTCATTAATACAAGGTAAAAGAGGGTACAAGCTTTTCATTCAAATGTTTCTCTTGAGAAAAAGGCAAAATGCTACAAAAAGAATAATAACCAAGTACCCCTGATATCAAATGAAGGAATCATTCTATCTTCTCACCAGAAATATCTTCCGAAAGTTAACATGTGTTTAGAGGATTCAAGTCGTACTAAGGATGTCTGGGTATGAAAATTTTTCCCTTAATTTTTAGGCTTATGGGGAATCCTCTACTCATAAGCTTAATCCTGAACATTCGAGTCATCCTTTGTGAATTTTCAAATCGAATCCTCCTTTGATTTCAAGACACCCTTTTTGGGTTTTCATCTTAAACCCTTAATTTTCTTTTTCCAATTTTTTCCTTTTGATCATTTTGTTTTTTTCACTTCTTTTTTATACCAAAAATGTCCTTTTCGAGTTTTCACCTTGGTATTTTCAACTTTTTTTCTCAAACCACCATTTTAAGTTTTCACTTTGTTTCCCTATTTTTATTTTATTTTTTTTTTCTTGATGTGTTGTGTCGTTTGACTGAATTATAATTCACAAGATTATGTAACTCATCTCCATCCATTTCAATCAAAATCAAAGCTCCTTCCAAAATGTCCTTTTTAAAACATAAGGGTTGTAACACCCATAACCTGTATAATTATACCTATACAGATTATAGATGTCACCTGAATTTCTAAAGACTTTTTCCGTTTCAAAAGTGATTTAAAATTTATTTTCCTAAAATGGTAAATGATATTATAAAAATATCATATCACATCAAAATATCACATACTATTTAAAATATATATTAATATGGATTTATCTTATCCATATTGAATCAGAGTAAAGCAGTTTAGTTTAACCATTACAAACCAGTTTCAAAAATAATTTAACAGAGCAACTAGGATATTAATAATTACATGCCACTAACAAAGTCAAAATTTCATCAGAGGATGTCTTACTAATATTGTAGTTTATTCCTGGATGCTCGGAGTGCCTTGTACTCTTTACTCTATTCTTGGCTTTTTGCCTACACGTAAAAATCATCACACGCTAAGTATATATTTAGTGAGGCAATTTAAAACAATAAACAATGTAATACAACTCATGCATGAATTTCAATGTCAACATCAAAATGCCATAAAATCATATTACCTGCATTTCCAATATTTTACTATGATCAAAATAATATAAAATTTCTTATCAATATACTTACCATTTATCCTATAAGCTCGTAAGCTTATTTACATGATTACCATTTATTAACCAATAAACCATAAACCATAGACAATAGCCCAGTATAAAATCCTGAGGACCCTAGGTATTCGAGTAATATTTGCACCGTAGTGCTACACATAAGGTCGTGCCCACCATATACACTGAAGTGTATTACACATAAGGTCGTGCCCACCATATACACCAAAGTGTATTACACATAAGGTCGTGCCCACCATATACACCGAAATGTATTACAAATAAGGTTGTGCCCACCATATACACTTAGTGTCCTTACACACTATAGTGTAATATAAACCTGCAGCTGCTATACTCTATGACATGCCAACTATACCCTGTCCCCCAATGAATTACTTGGTCATATAGTCTATTTTATTCAATCCTTCTATGGCAAAGTATATTATCAATATTTAACATTGGACAATTCATACCCGAAAATATTCATGGTAGAATATCACATTATTCATGATTAATGCATTATAATTTCACACTATGACATATCAATGTCATATCGAAGATATAAATAGCCTACCATTTCACCTTTACAACTACCACCCAAACCATCTATTTGAGCCATTCACTTATGTAGGTTGTTTTGCTTCCTTCCTAGATCCACAATCAATCAACAAGGTAGAAATACCTTACATCAAGATGTTTGTTTTTTGTCATAACATTCCAGTTGTATTCACGCCATCAAAAATCAATATGTGATTTAAAGTGGAAAATGTCAAAGTTGAACATGAGGAATTTTAGGAAACTGTGGCGGATGTTTCGTTCTAGTTTATATCGCAAATCTCTTTCGTGATATGATGAGATGAAATAAGGCTAGTCCCACTGTGTAGAGCAAGTATTAGAAGCCTATTTTTTAATATCTTGTATCATTTTATTAAACCTAACTTATGACCCTCTACTCAAGGGACAATTTTGTCTCGAGGGCGTGTATTACTTTTGGATTCTATATTGCAAGGCAGTAGCATCAACATTAGCCATAAAATTTTTGACGAGAAGGTTTTGCTCGAAGGACACATTGAAGGAGAAAAAGAAGTTTGATTCTAAGCTTACCCTTTCCATACTACGGGTTATGGCCTCTATGCATCAGTTTGCTCAGCGATTGAAAACTCTAGAGGATAAGCAATATTTCTTTCTGGTCGTATGTCTGCCGTCACGACAAAGTAATTCAAGAAGTGCTACTACATAGAGTGTTTGATCCACCACCCGAGTTTCCATTATTTCCCGATGCGTTGTGTTCGAATGATGGTGACGGTGCTACTCCTGTGTCAAGCTCTTCGAATTAGCAAAATGTGCCATCGAAACTCAAAGCAAGTTCGGGGAAGAGGATTTTGAAGAAGAGGACATGGCAGTTGATGATAATGTGTAGAAGGTGCTCGAAGAAGTTGTTGAAGAAGTTGGTGATATTGTGTGAAGAATACTGGAGCATCTAGGAAGGCTGAGGAAGATCGTGCTGCAGCTACTGGTACAGGTCCCACGATTCTAGTGGCATCTTTTAGTACTAGCGAACATGTTTTCTGAACGATCCTTAAGTTTATTTTTAAAAAAAACCCTAGTGCGTGACTTATTTTTAGAAAAGATTCATTTTTTATTAATTTGATTTGGAGTCTCTGTCGATTTTTGAATTAGATAGATCAAACACCTAAAATATTTTTTTAACAATTTTTTAGAAAAATCATTTTAAAAAGACAAATATTGGTCTCCGTATTACCATAAATTCTTTTTTAAGGATTCGGAGTTGGTTATGCACGGGAAATGATTAGTACCCTACATTGCCCAAAATCAATACCTAATATCTTATACATTATCGTAATAGTAGAATTTACAAATTACAATTTACATTTAAAATGTTATCTTTTTATCTAACTTCAATGGATTTTTTTTTTTAATTTTTGGAAAATGAATCAGTTTGAAATATTTCACTCTAATTTGAGGAGGACATATTTCACTTCTAAAAAACGACGAGATTCACACATCCACCATTTAGAAGTATATCTCATCGATTTTTCTAGTAAGACAATGTTACCTCTTTATTTATGAAGACAAAACTAAGCGTGATTTGAACATGAATGCAACAGAATAATGAATACAAATATTAAGGCATGGCAACAAAGAGAAAATGCATAAAAATTATTATTTAAAATCATTCTTTTATTTAGAGAAAATAATTAAATACCAGTTAGTTTGAATAACTCTATGAAATCGTATATCAGTAATTTAGAAGATTTTTACACCAATTAATCGCCAAAGAAGGTATTAAAAAGAAAATTATATGAATGTACTTTTTATTCAAATTAGACTCGATTTATTAAGATCACCTTGGTACGAACCATATTAAATCGAACATCCATAAATAAGAAGGTTTTCCATGATCCACTCATACAATAAAATGCCTAAAAAAACAGGAGTATGAATTGTAATTTTAAAATAATATTGAAACATTTTTTAAAGCCTTTGCATAATAAAATATAGCTTATCTCTAAAATAGATTTATGATGTACACTATACATACACTAATGAAAAGTTGATTAAAAATATTAAAAAAGAGAATTTACATGCTAATGTGCAAAATAAACAAAATTAAAGTGCAAAAAACCAACAAACAATAAATTGTAAACAGAACAAATTCATTGCAACAGAAAAGTAAAATGGACTAAAAATGCAATAAGTCAACATTGATCAAGAGTTAAATTGAAAGTAGTGACCACAATGGATACGAGGCTAAATTTGTAACCTCAAGTATAAACAATGTAATAATCATCTAACAAACATAAACGATGGACTAAAATGAAGGAAATACGAACCAACAAGTCTAATTTCGAACATCAAAATAAATACATAAAGTAAATACACATGACAAGCAAAAATCAACGAAAATAAAAATACTCAAACTAGTCAAGGTACTAAAATGATATCATTGGAAAACTATAAGGATTAAAAAGGTGATATACCCATTACGTTTCAAAGCACGTGAATTCTCAGTGGGTTAAACTTGACTCAGTCATGGAAGCATAAAAGCCATTTTTTCCTATTTGGGGTAATTTTCCTTTCTCTAAAAAAACTCCCTAAACGCTCTGTCCTATCTTTTCTCACCTAGAGGGAAAGGAGAAACAACCCCTATAGTCGACATGAATTGGAGTCGATGATGGGAAAACATTCCTCCACTAACCCGAGAACTTAAAACGACCCTTTTTTACTCACCGCACAAAACTTCTTTGAACCCAAGCTAAAACCCTCTTTCTACCCTCCAAAACCTAATCCTATACCTAGATAAAAGGGTAAGGGATTACCTTTGGTGGTTTGAAGATTTCCTTGATTATGATGAAGTAAACGAAAACATCCCTTGAAGGAAAATGCGAGGTTTTTTAGGGTTTTACTTGTATTTCTATCTATTTTTCGTTTGGTAGAGCGCAAGGCTCTTAACCTTGTGGTCGTGGGATCGAGTCCCACGGTGGATAATTCATAATTCTGACTGTCGGAGGTCTTCCACAGAAGCTGCTCTCAACCTGGCGTTGGGTCATCCTACTACCTTACCTCCCCTCACCCCATTACATATGGGAATAGGGTCGGCTAATTTTTTTCCCGTTTGTATATATATTTTTATTTTCAAGCTAAAAGAGCCTCCTTTAAAAATCTTTGTTTTTATCTTTGTAGGTGAAAATGAACTTTTTTTTGGCAAGGCGGCCTCTTCCAACTACCACTACTATGGGAGAGGGAACATGGCAGGTGAGTGAACGAACGTCCTTGCTTGAGTATGGCTAACGTGTCATTTGGAGAATATAATTGAGGTGTCATAGGGACCAAACCTTGGTGCGTCGAGGCTACGGAATCATCAAACATTGCATGAGGAGCTCAAAAGACCACACATGCATCGTACGCGCGGGTAGATTAATCAAGTGATCTATCTGATTGCATGCAGACCGTTGGATTGCTTATTTGATCCAACAGCTGAGGAGCTTTAACGGTGCTGACATCTAGGGTTTCATCACCCTTTCCTTTTGTATGCTTAATCTGAGTCGTATATCAAACAAGGATCCAACGATCTACGTTGGGTTGCACACACTCTATTAGGGTTAATCCCTAATTTTACTTTGAATGAACCTAAATCGTCAAATTCCCACTAGATCCTACAGACGAAATGCTTACGGTGCTAGGTGCTAGGGTTTCACTAACCCTAGCCTTGGTATTCAAATACACGAGCCAACTCTTTGAAAGTGGGATTTGCTGGTAGCTGGGCTGGTTGTAATTAATTCATGGGCTTGATTTGTGTTAGGTTTTTTAATATATTTTGGACCTGTCAATACATATAATTAAATATTAGTGTTTATAATTATATTTATAATAACTATATAATTATATTATAACTTAACTAAAACTTATATAATTGTTGTAAAAATATACCATAATAATAATTATCAATCTTATATTCTAAAATTAATAATTAAAACTAATAATTAAAATTGAAAAGTTTTATTTAAGAATTAAAATAAATATAATAAATAATAATAACAAAATAACAAAATTAAATTGAAGCCCCGAGAAAACACAAATTTTGTTCGACCTGGGCATTCTCTTTAAAACTTGGGAATTAAGTCATTCATCCAGGGATGTGAAATATAAAAACAACATTGTCCCTTCACAATGAGGATGATTAGTCATATTTCAATGATTCAATCATTCCTTTAAAAACATCAGGTTTGTTGACGACATTGATCCTTCACGTTAAGGACGCCTAATCATGCTATGATGATTGTGCTTTTGAAGACAACATTACTCCTTCATGTTAAGGAGATTTACTTGCCTTTAGATGATTAACTTATGAAGATGATATTTTTCCTTCGTGTTGAGGAGATTTAGTTACCTTTAGAGTGAATTTCTTTATGTCAAATTTAATGACATTCCTCATTCATGTTGTAGAGATTTAGTCATGGTTGAGAACGATTGATCCACTAACTTTAGTAATGAGATGAATATTGAAAATCTTGTTTAAACAGATAACCTTCTATTATTTCACATGTTTCATATGCAATATGTCCTAGGGATGATCTTATGCAATTTGATATGATGCGTAACATATCAAATCCAGTTCTACTATCGGTGAACATGTCTCAATCTTGGCAGATTGTAGTTGTGTTCGATGATCGTAATTTAGTTATTGTTTGTCCTTGATTGTGGTAACCTTTCTAACATCTCTATCAAACAATGGTCATTGGTTATCCTTCTCTGCTATAGCCAAAGAAGCGAGTTCTATTGTTTAGTCAACTGTTGAAAGGTTGACTTCTTCTAGAAGTAATCTCATTGATGGAGATCTCATCTGGTGCTTCTCACGATTAAAGCATATCTTGATTTCTTTGTTTGGGGAAGCAAGGTCATGTATGACTTACTTTTTGTTTCTTCTGGAAGAATCATTTAATTTGGATAAGCTCTATTTTCTAACGTGATTGATTAGAGAGGAGTTTCATTCAATTGTGCTTCCTGGTGAACACCTATTCTGAATTCCTATTCTCTTAAAATTTTCTCAAAGTAAGTCATAATAATCTTTCTATATAAAATGCTATTGAGTTTCATTATTATTTATATCCATGATACTTATGTAAAGGAGCAATAAAATGTTGTCAACTGATTTCATTAATACAAGGTAAAAGAGGGTACAAGCTTTTCATTCAAATGTTTCTCTTGAGAAAAAGGCAAATGCTACAAAAAGAATAATAACCAAGTACCCCTGATATCAAATGAAGGAATCATTCTATCTTCTCACCAGAAATATCTTCCGAAAGTTAACATGTGTTTAGAGGATTCAAGTCGTACTAAGGATGTATGGGTATGAAAATTTTTCCCTTAATTTTTAGGCTTATGGGGAATCCTCTACTCATAAGCTTAATCCTGAACATTCGAGTCATCCTTTGTGAATTTTCAAATCGAATCCTCCTTTGATTTCAAGATACCCTTTTTGGGTTTTCATCTTAAACCCTTAATTTTCTTTTTCCAATTTTTTCCTTTTGATCATTTTGTTTTTTTCACTTCTTTTTTATACCAAAAATGTCCTTTTCGAGTTTTCACCTTGGTATTTTCAACTTTTTTTCTCAAACCACCATTTTAAGTTTTCACTTTGGTTCCCTATTTTTATTTTTTTTTCTTGAGGTGTTGTGTCGTTTGATTGAATTATAATTCACAAGATTATGTAACTCATCTCCATCCATTTCAATCAAAATCAAAGCTCCTTCCAAAATGTCCTTTTTAAAACATAAGGGTTGTAACACCCATAACCTGTATAATTATACCTATACAGATTATAGATGTCACCTGAATTTCTAAAGACTTTTTCCGTTTCAAAAGTGATTTAAAATTTATTTTCCTAAAATGGTAAATGATATTATAAAAATATCATATCACATCAAAATATCAGATACTATTTAAAATATATATTAATATGGATTTATCCTATCCATATTGAATCAGAGTAAAGCATTTTAGTTTAACCATTACAAACCAGTTTCAAAAATAATTTAACAGAGCAACTAGGATATTAATAATTACATGCCACTAACAAAGTCAAAATTTCATCAGAGGATGTCTTACTAATATTGTAGTTTATTCCTGGATGCTCGGAGTGCCTTGTACTCTTTACTCTATTCTTGGCTTTTTGCCTACACGTAAAAATCATCACACCCTAAGTATATATTTAGTGAGGCAATTTAAAATAATAAACAATGTAATACAACTCATGCATGAATTTCAATGTCAACATCAAAATGCCATAAAATCATATTACCTGCATTTCCAATATTTTACTATGATCAAAATAATATAAAATTTCTTATCAATATACTTACCATTTATCCTATAAGCTCGTAAGCTTATTTGCATGATTACCATTTATTAACCAATAAACCATAAACCATAGACAATAGCCCAGTATAAAATCCTGAGGACCCTAGGTATTCGAGTAATATTTACACCGTAGTGCTACACATAAGATCGTGCCCACCATATACACTGAAGTGTATTACACATAAGGTCGTGCCCACCATATACACCAAAGTGTATTACACATAAGGTCGTGCCCACCATATACACCGAAATATATTACAAATAAGGTTGTGCCCACCATATACTTAGTGTCCTTACACACTATAGTGTAATATAAACCTGCAGCTGCTATACTCTATGACATGCCAACTATACCCTGCCCCCAATGAATTACTTGGTCATATAGTCTATTTTATTCAATCCTTCTATGGCAAAGTATATTATCAATATTTAACATTGGACAATTCATACCCAAAAATATTCATGGTAAAATATCACATTATTCATGATTAATGCATTATAATTTCACACTATGACATATAAATGTCATATCGAAGTTATAAAAATGACATAATCTCATGCTGATATAAACAAGGTCGACTTATCGCAAGTCTTCCTGATGATGTATAAAACATCTATGTACATGATGTATAAAACATCTATATACAATGTCATGCATGTATTGCACTCACCTTGACACTTAATATATCCAAAATATATGCCTCACTATGATCCACAATAAACCCTTTTTATACTTAAATCAATCACGATCTGTATAAATCACAAATTCATAACAATACACATGTTAGTATTGTACTAACATAAACACATCCCATAACAATTCCATAATATACTTGAAACTCATTTTCGACCAAAATATTTAACACTTAATAATTCTTTTTTAACATTGGAACCAATTTTTCCTATTTACAAAAAATGGTCCTTCACCATTTTATCACTTAGATTCTTAATACCAAAAATTCCAGCACTTAAATTATTACCATGCAAATGCTTTTACAAAGGTACAATTACATTTAAGTACCCCAACTATGAGAATGTTGTACTTAAATCACCAATCTTTTTAAACTTCCAAAATAGTCATTTTCACATCTAAACACTCATTTCAATTCCAAAACAACATTTTCTAGTGTAGTACATCAACTATTAGACAATTATACAACCACTCCAAACTTTTCCAAAATTACCGAATTGGTCCCCTAACTTTTCAAAAATTACAAAATGGTCCTCAAATTTTTCTAAGGCATGTATAATACTTTCTACATCATTTCCAGACCTTATATAATTTTTCCATAATTTTTCTTATCCTTTAAGACCAAGGCCTAATGGTTTAAAGTTCCAAAACTAGGTTTTTCATGATTTTACTCGATTTTGATTTGATTTGATTTGATTCAAGCATGAAATCAACTTTCAATCAACCTTATAACATCTTTACAATCAAATCCCTTATCAACTCTCATCATAACACAAAGTTTCTCCAACTTATAGTTTGGCCAAATTTTATAGAATTATTTCTAGGAAGATTGAACATGTTATTGTTGGGACCGTCGGCGCACCCCATGGCGCAGCGGAAACAAAAACTCGACGGTCTCACTAGTGATCCAAGTATGAAAAACTGAAATTGGGAGGAAGGGATGCGAATACTTACAGCGTGTTCCTTGAGAACAAGCAAGGACAACAGTGAACACTGGTAGTGTAGATCGGTTCGAATTGTAAGCCTCCACGAAATCACGTCTCGACCTCTACTCAGTTCACCCGATTGAGAGCAATATTTTTCTTCCCCAAAACAATTTTGAGAGAAAAAACGACTGAAGGTTTTGTGTGTGTGTTCTAAAAGGCCTGCTAAACCTAACTCACCCTTTTATAACCAAGTTACCCTAATCATATTAGGGTTTTATTATTTCAAATTAATTAAATCTATATTTAATTAATTGGAATTTAATAATCCTTTTATATCCAAGTTACCCTAATCATATTAGGGATTTTATTATTTCAAATTAATTAAATCTATATTTAATTAATTGAAATTAAATAATCAGGATTATTAAAACATATATTTAATTAACTCTAGATATATATTTTAGTAACGTACAACAAATTTGTACATCTTTGCTCGTTTTAATCTTAGGGTGTGACCTTGTAGGTTCTTGTAACGTTAGCAGTAATTATTAGAACAATTCTAATATTACATACAATGAGTGACATCTATCAATATATCATTGTCACATAAGTTACAAGAAAATATGATTCGATATATCATCTTGGTGATTAACTCTTTTATGTATTACATCCTTATGTCCTTTATATCTCGAATAGGCACAAGTCTTGGAATAGTTACTCTTGTATAGCCTGTATATTGTTTCTTGATATCTAGAGTAGACTTTAATTAACGAATAGTTTATGATATCTCATATCAACTTATTCGAGCATGGCCATACGTTTCTAGTCTTACTCAATCAAGTGGCCTGTGATATATTTCCTATTATGTAGGAAGGACAAATCCTATCTTAATCATATACACCCACTACATATATTGAGACATATTCAATAACAGTCTTTATAGAGCAACCAGTTACGGAGCCTGTTTAGCTGCATCAAAACATACAACAATATATGTTGGGATAATATTGATCTCAAGTCTGAGGATCATACATATAGTTATCACCAAGAGCTATGTTATGATGTCACATAATAATCCAAGACATATGCTCATGGTCAATCAATCCAATACATTGTTCTCTAACAATATAATCATGTATCAATTCTGACATCTCTATGTCAATGACAACTCATTGTCATTAATCAATAACATGTTAGTCTTAAGCGTATTATTATTGTCCATGCCCATAATAATACTTGACTAGGGATCTTTTAATAATAACAATTATGTCATTATATGGACTTTATTATTTTCCATTTTATGTTAAACACACATATATAAATGAAAATAATAGCAGCAATGCCTTTATTCAATAAAATCGGTAAATAAAAGTATTATTACAATCATCATATTATTGGTCTTTGGGCATACTCTAACAATCTCCCACTAGCACTAAGACCAATCACTCACATATCTAATATCGAGTGACTCAGTGTGACAATCATTGATGTGATCCAATTCAACATCATATTTACCATGGCTATTCCAACCTCTCCAAGGAAGAAACTTTCTATCTTTATACCTATAGATACTTATTAAACGTTGAAACATCCAAATCCCTACAAACTATAATGGCTCAATGAACGAGGTGAACTTAATGTCAACAAACAGGTGATGGTTCCTTTCTCTATTGGTAAGTACAAGGACAAGGTTATGTGCGATGTTGTTCCTATGCATGCTAGCCATTTACTCCTTGGAAGACCATGGCAATATGATAGGAGGACCATTCATGATTGTTTTACCAATCAATATTCATTCAACCATAGAGGAAAGAAGATCATCCTAACACCCTTGACGCCTAAACAAGTCCAAGTTGAGCAAATCAAGATGAAACAAAGTGTTGAGGCCATGAGGAAAGGAAAATCGAAGTTAATCCAGGAAGAAAACATTCCTAAAACAAGTGCTTATACATCTAAGTGCTTATTACAAAGATGTTTACTGACGAGGCGCAAGGTCAATGAAGATTTTTCTAACTTTGACAATGCAGGAATTTCCTTTGATTTGCAGGATGATCCAAGTGACACAATCCATCAATTTGGGAAATTAAAGGACGCGACCTTTCAAGAGCCAAGAGGTGTGACTATTGAAGAGCAAAGAATGGTAACTCTTCATCCAAAGGACGTGATCCATCAAGAATCAAGAGTCATGCCTATTGAAACCCAAAGGGAAATGATTTTTCATCCAAAGGGTGTGACTTATGAGGACATCACCATTCCAAGAGTCACCACCTTTCATGAATCAATGCATCTATCTATGGAAAGGAGCATGATTTTTGGAATACAAAAGGGCACTAATGTTCAAAGCCAAATATCTTCAATAGACATGAACTTTGAACCTACATTTTTCAGGAAGTATTTCTTAACATTAAATTTGTTTGATCACATTCATACTAATGAAAGTTTTCTTTCTTTTCAGGTTAAGAACTTCCAAAGCAGTCTTTCAACGGATATGAACCTTTTTGTAAAAATTGAATGGAAGGACACTAAGAAAAGATGATCATTCGATTTGAGGACAAATCAATTAAAAGAATGGGAGGATGATGTGATCCAATTCAACATCATATTTACCATGGCTATTCCAACCACTCCAGGGAAGAAACTTTCTATCTTTATACCTATAGATACTTATTTCATATGTTATAAGATAGTTATTTTCATATATATATATATATTATACCTATAGTTATATTATAAGTTATCCATTTATATATGAGATACAAGTATTATCATATCTATAGTCACATTTTATAATATACAAGTTTATATACTTAGTTTATTTTCTTATGTTACGCATGTAGGCACATTCGGCCAACACTTGGGAGGTGCATTGGAGCTAATGGAGCATGTAACAGCAAGGAAACTTACATGGGATCGATTAGGAGAACACAAGGAACAATTGGTGAAAAGCTGTCCGGAGGCCGTGAGCTCATAGCTAGATTGAGCTGAAGATTTGAGCTACAAGATGACCTTATTTCAACTGGGGAGTTGCACCATCATCATCACCACTTAGGACACTTCAAATATGTCCTAAGTCAAAATTTGTTAAATCGTACCTTTTCGCGAATAGTTGCCACCTCAAGAGGTACCTTTTCACAAGGAACTGCCCAAACGTTCACCATGCTACAAGTCACCTATGGCCAGCTCACCTTTAGCTCATTCACACCATAAGTAGCTCAAACATGAAGGGACACCTTTCTCAAACATTGTGACCTTTCATGAATGATGCTGCCCATGAAGATGCCTTTTCATCTAGAAGCACATTGGTGAAGAAATTGCAACCATCGGAAGCTTAAATCATCATGAGGAAGAGTGCCATGCATATTCGGCCACATCACATGGCATGCACATGAGAGCCTTTTTGGCGCCAAACATGAAGAGACACACCACCATTCGGCCAAGGGAAGAAAATGGCGCCAAGATGAACATGCATCCCCATTCGGCCAAGGGCGATGTCTTCCCATCCTTAGCCGAATCATCAAGCCCCTTTATGAAGGGTTAGCCGAACCATCACAAGCCCAAATGACTTAATCTTTCATATTAAAACATTATGTATCTTCATAAAGTTATGTATATAGCCGAAAAAACTTGTAACCATTCGGCCAAGCCCTCTCATTTCCTATAAATAGAGTGGCTTGCCTTCATTTGTACACATCTCATCTTTTATATAAAACATACTCTTGTGAGTTATTTCTTCAAAGTTCTTGTGAACTTTCGATTAAGCAAGTATAATTCATATACTTGTGGCGTCATTCTTTCCATCTTGATTCCAAAATTCCTAGATTGATATCTAGTGGGTTGAAGACACTATCACCACCCCTCAAGCAAGTTTGTGAAGACCGGGATTGTGCTCCTTAGCACTATTTCATCTTTGGCGTGTTTGAGATACAATATCACCACCATTGCCATAACATCATCAACATCATCCATCAAGACCATTAATTTCCGTAGCCATCTCTATACCATTCTTTTAAATTCATTTCTTATCTTATTATTCCATTTATAAGTCCATTACTAAACATATTTATTCTTATTTTTTGCAGCCCAAACTTATAATTCAAGGACATCAGTACTTGTCAATCCTAGATCGGGACACAATAAGGCTATCTACTCTCTTCCATTAAAGCGTGTAGATTCGCCTTACATCAATCATGCCTCTACTGTATAAGAGGCTTCGTCAAGGGATCAACAATGTTGTCATCCATTTGTACTCTACATATTTCCACATCTCCTCGATTAATGATCTCACGAATGAGATGAAAGCGCCTAATAATATGTTTGGATCGTTGATGAGATTTGGGTTCCTTTGCATGTGGAATGGCTCCATTATTGTCACAATAGAGTTCTACAACATCTGATATGCTGGGAATAACCCCTAATTCCGATATGAACTTATTGATCCAAACAACCTTTTTTGCTGCTTCACTGGCTGCAATGTATTCAATCTCTGTTGTAGAATCATCTACTGTGTCTTGCGTCAAACTTTTCCAGCTCACAACACCTCCATTAAGACAAAACACAAAACCCGATTGCGATCGTGAGTCATCCTTGTCAGTTTGGAAGCTAGCATCATTATAACCTTTTATACTAAGCTCTTCCTCCTATCCATAGACAAGAAATTTATCCTTAGTTCTTCTTAAGTACTTAAGGATATTTTTAACCGCAACCCAGTGATTTTCACCATGGTTTGCTTGATATCGACTTGTCATGCTTAGAGCATACGATACATCTGGTCGAGTACATATCATGGAATACATTATAGAACCAATAACCAAAGCAAATGGAATCTTATTCATCTGTTCTCTTTCTAGTGGAGTTGAATGACACATTTCCTTAGAAAGAGAAATGCCATGCCTCATAGGCAAAAATCTTTTCTTGGATTCTTCCATACTGAACATTTTCAGCACTTTGTCTATATATGTACTTTGACTCAGACCTAGAAGTCATCTTGATCTATCTCTATAGATCTTAACTCCTAAGATATACTCTGCCTCACCCAAATCTTTCATAGAAAAATAACTACTTAACCAAGTCTTAACAGTGTGTAAAGTAGGTATATCATTTCCTATGATGAGTATATCGTCTACATACAAGATTAGGAAAGAAACAATGCTCCCACTAGCCTTCTTATAAACACAAGGCTCATCTTCATTTATGATAAAACCAAACTCTTTGATTGCATCATTGAAACGAAGATTCTAGCTTCGAGAAGCTTGCTTTAGTCCATTAATAGATCTCTGTAGCTTACACATATTTCCTGTATTTCCTGGAAAGACAAAACCTTCTGGTTGTGTCATATACACATCCTCTTCAAGTTTTCCATTAAGGAAGGTAGTTTTGACGTCCATGTGCTAGATTTCATAATCCTGGAATGCAATTATTGCGAGCAGGATCCGGATGGACTTAAACATAGCTACATGGGAGAATGTTTCGTCATAGTCTACACCATGAACTCGTCGAAAACCTTTAGCGACTAATCACCCCTTGTATGTTTGTACATTACCATCTGTGTCAGTTTTCTTCTTGAAAACCCATTTACACCCTATAGGTTTGACCCCTTCAGTTGGTTCAACCAAAATCCATACTTGGTTTACTGACATGGAATCCATCTCATATCTCATGGTTTCAAGCCATTTCTCAGAGTTTGGGCTAGACACTGCCTCTTGATAAGTCCTGGGCTCATCTTGATCCATAAGAAGAACTTCTCCATGTGTCGTAATGAGAAATCCAAATCTCTTAGGTGCATGATGTTCTATTGTGGATCTACTAAACCAAAATCCATACTTGGTTTACTGACATGGAATCCATCTCATATCTCATGGTTTCAAGCCATTTCTCAGAGTTTGGGCTAGACACTGCCTCTTGATAAGTCCTGGGCTCATCTTGATCCATAAGAAGAACTTCTCCATGTGTCGTAATGAGAAATCCAAATCTCTTAGGTGCATGATGTTCTATTGTGGATCTACGTAGTGACTGTTTTTATAAATCTGTTAAATGCTCCTCAACAACTTGTGAAACATGCTCAACTTCAGGTTAATTTATTTGTTGCTCTTGAACTTCTCCAAGTTCAATGTTTCTACCATTCCCTTTCTTTGAGAGAAATTCTCTTTCGAGAAAAACTCATGTTCGAGCAACAAACACTTTGTTCTCGTTAGGGTTGAAGAAATAGTATCCCTTAGTTTCTTTAGGATATCCAACAAATATACACTTATGAGATTTAGGTTCAAGCTTTGTAGAATCTGATGTTTTACATAAGCTTCACAGCCCCAAAATCTTCATAAAAGACATACTGAGATGTTTCCCAGTCCATATCTCGTATGGTGTCTTTTGAACTGATTTATATGGAACACGATTTAGTGTGAAAGCGGTTGTTTCAAGTGCATGTCCCCAAAAAGAAGTCAAAAGATCATTATGACTCATCATCGATCGAACCATGTCTAACAGTGTTCGATTCCTTCTTTCAAAAACTCCATTCCGCTGTGGTGTACCAGGTGGTGTAAGCTGTGAGACAATCCCACATTCTTTTAGGAGTTCATCAAACTCTATGCTTAAGTATTCTCCACCTCGATCTGATCGAAGTGCCTTAATACTCTTTCCTAGTTGATTTTGTACTTCATTTTTAAATTCCTTAAACTTTTCAAGGGCGTCAGATTTATGGCGCATAAGATAAATATACCCATACCGACTGAAGTCATCGGTAAAAGTAATGAAGTAATGGAATCCACCTCTGGCTTGTGTATTCATTGGTCCACATACATCACTATGTATTAACCCTAATAAATCACTTGCTCGCTCACCTTTACTATTAAAAGGAGCTTTAGTCATTTTTCCCAACAAGCAAGATTTGCATACATCATATTGTTCGAAAACAAATGAATCTAAGAATCCATCTTTATGGAGTTTTGATATGTGTTTCTCACTTATATGGACTAAACGACAATGCCAAAGATAAGTTTGATTCGATTCATTTGTTTTTGATCTCTTAGTATTTATGTTATAAATGGTGTTATCTTGATCCAAAATATAGAGACCATTAACCAATTGTGCCGAACCATAAAAAACACTATCGAGATAAAAAGAACAACAATTATTCTTAATAATAATCTCAAAGCCAATCTTGTCCAAACAAGAAATAGAAATAATGTTCTTAGTCAAACTAGGAACATAATAACAATCCTCTAAATTTAAATCAAGTCCACTAGGCAAAGATGAAACATATGTCCCTATAGATAATGCAACAACTCTTGCTCCATTTCCCACTTGTAGGTCCACGTCTCCTTTAGCCAGATTCATTCTCTTTTGTAATCCCTATACAGAAGTACAAATATGAGAACCACAACCTGTATCTAATACCCAAGAAGTAGATGTTGGCAAATTAACATCAATAACATAAATACCTGAAACAAACGTTCCGTTTACTTTTGCCTTCTTGACCTCTTCAAGGTAAACAGGGCAATTTATCTTCCGGTGTCCGGTCTTATTACAATGGAAACATTTTCCTTATTTGCTAACTCCCCCTTTGGGTTTTAATGCATTTTTCTCTTTTGGATTGGTCTTACCATTGCCCTTAGACTTTGCCGCTACATTTTTCTTTCCCTTTCCTTTGTCCTTGTGGACCATCAGAATGGGCTTAGGTCTAACCTTTTTCATGTTACTTTTAGCAGTTCGGAATATGCCAAGTAACTGTGGCAAAGTCTTGTTAATTTCATTCATGTTGAAATTAAGGACAAATTGGCTAAATCTATCTAGCAATGATTGCAGGATAACATCGGTAGCCAATTCATCTTTGAGAGGAAATCCCAGCTTTTCGAACGTTTGGATGTAGCCCATCATCTTGATGACATGAGCTCATACAAGAGTTCCCTCTACCATTTTGCATTGAAATAGAGCTTTATAGGTCTCATATCTCTCTTTACGTGCTTGCCCTTCATATATTTCTCTGAGATTTTGAATAATCTCATATGCAACCATGTCCTCATGTTACTTCTAAGCTCAAGAGTCATGGTGGCAAGCATTAGAGATCCAACATCTAACATATCATCCATATGTTTCTTGATTTGTCTTTGGCAGCTTTTGAAGCATTAGCTGTCGGTTCATCAGGAACAGGTTCCTCAATGACATATTCCTTCCTTTCCTGTTTGAGAACAATTCTCAAATTATGAAACCAGTCAAAGAAGTTTATGCCATTAAGTTTATCCTTCTCAAGGAGTGATTACAGTGATAAAGTGTTGTTTGCCATTAAATCTACAATAATGGAAATATTAAAGTAAGTAAATTTACCAAATTAAAATTTATAAATAGGACTTATTTACAAATTACTCCCACTATTTTATTCAAAATTAAAAACCCTCTTTGTTTTAATTCGGAAAAATTCAACGAAATTTTTCTAGTGGGTGAGGATCCATAATACATCAATTTCCTAAATCAGCTTTGGCTTTTCTTTTAGGATAATGATTATTTAGGTAAGTAACACTTTACTAGTTACATCTCATCTAACTTTTCATTTTGGTGAACAACTTTTGTTCAAGTCATCTCATGACTTATCAAAATATTTAACCTCTAGGTTTCTAATCCTATTAGAATAAACCTAGCTAAGTTATTACCAATATTTCAATCGGTGAATATCACTTGCTTTTTCTTCGCATTTAACCAAGATAGATTTATGTGCCAATGCTTTGGCAAAGCCTACACAATATCGATCAAAGCCTTAACGAGGGTAAATATTGGACGGTTAAGTTAACTTAGATTATAAAGAGGGATTTGCATAATTATCTCATCATTGTTCATTTTAATATTAGGCCCTTATTGATCTCATCAATATTTATTCTTATTTTATCATTTGATCCATTGCATACATAACAAATATAACAATAAATAAGATGCAATGGCTATAGCCCAAAACAATGACTAAGGTGGCCCATCCCAAGCTAATGGGAGAACCAAGAACCCTAAAGCCTAAGACTATTCTCTAGGCATCTTCTCGCCATTCTTTTGCTCCTTGTGAATCTTCATTGGTTTACAATTTTTAAAAAAACTCATTTTACATACGAGGGAGTAAGATGAGAAGAGAAATACAACAGAGATATAGAAAGGCACGACTCGTAGACCGTATTTCAAAATAAACCATTGTAAATTGAACAAGGGCTATAACCATGCATATCAAACACCGTGTAAAACAAATATATCATATATATATACACGTTGTTACGACTTTGTTAAAAATATTAATTATGGGCCTTCAATTTGTACTGCTGATGAGGGGTCAAGGGGCGATCTGCTAACAATTATCAATAGAATCGTGCTTTTTGGATTTTCAATCCCGAAGGTTTTCTACATAGAAACAACCATTGTTCCACTTCCAAACGCGATCTGTAACAACCCGAATATTTACAAAATAATATTTAATTGAAATTGGAGGTTAATTGTTAAAATTGGTAAATTGTTGGTGACTAAATCAAAATTTATGAGAGTTTATAGGCCATTTTAGAAGTAAAGGAAATCTAGGGACCAAGCCTTGAATTTACCCTAAACCTGTCGGCAGCTTTGGGTGATTATAAGCGTGCATTTGGTTCTGATTTTCAAAACCAAAATGCTCCCAATTTTCCTTTCGCATACGCCGTTTCCAACTCCGATTCTGACATCGTCCAAATTCCGATCGTCGTTTTAAAACCACCGTTGTGTTCATCATCGAGCGTGGAACAAATCCTTCAATTTAATTGAAGCGAAACACTGCCAAACGTCGGGAATTTACAGTCAAAGTCTTGACGTTTTTGTTAGCTCTATCACCGAGAAAATCTTAAATTCACCGCATATCGTTGCTCCGTTTACGACACCTCCTGCACCATAGTGTTCCTTGTGTCGTTTTGACTCCGCCGATGTCAACCTTGTTCACTGTCGATGGCGGCGCGTGAGGAGGTGGAGTAGTCAAAGATTCGGCCGAGTTGAAATCGAGCTCTCCGCCGTTCAAAAAATTTGAACCGATCTTTGTAAGTATCTCGAAATCACTTAAAATAATTTTTAGAAATTTTTATAGAATTTTTAGACCCCCGGAGGAGGCCTCACGCGCCACACGCACCGCCACAGGGAGATTGGAGGGCTGGAAACCGGTTTGACCAGTTTTCAACCGGTTCTGACCGGTTTGTCCGGTTTCGACCGGTTCTGACCGGTTTGACCGGTTTCGACCGGTTCTAACCGGTTTCAACCGGTTCGAACCGGTTTGACCGGTCTGACCCGACCCGACTGACCCAACCCGACCCGGCCGTTGACCGTTGACCGTGACCGTTGACTTCCTTTGATCAAAACCTAAAATGGATTTGACCGACCCTTAAACGACCGTAAATCTTTTTCGAGTATACCTATTCTGATAGTTTTCGACGTCCCGAATCTGTTTTCGAAGTTCGTTTCATCAAATTCGAACCCGAAGGCCTACTTTGACTTTGACCAAGAATCTAAATTTTCGAAAATTCATACTTTATGTTTTTCGACGTCCTGATTCCGATTCCGCAATCCGTTTGGCCAAATTCAGACTCGAAATACCCCAAAATGATAGTCAAACCTGAAAAATTCTTATGTACTTAAGAATTTTAGCTTTGAACAATTAAGTAAGATTTGGGGCTGATTAATTATTATTGGTTGAAGCTTCAAGAGACTCTCCGGATCATTTGACAACTCGACCAGCTTCTAGATTAGTTAAACCACGTATACAGTATTCACCATTCGAAAACTGTAGCAGCGTGGTGAAACTAGCAATCAGTAGATCTACTATCTGAACCCATTATCGAGGTGTGTTCCTGTTTACTACATAATGGTTTTATATGTTTTGAAATATGGTACATTGAAATCTATGGATTATTATTGTTTGTACATTGATTTATTGTTGATGATTTATGAACTTTGATGACTGGTATATGGATATTGATTTTGGGATGGATTGAACTACAATTGTATAGCTCTGATCAAGCTAATAAACGGGCCTAATGTGACTCTTGAGGGCCCCAAGATGTTTCAGTAGGTCGGCTTTCCTTGTGTGTGCTTAGGGTAAGCTATATGGACTTATGACTTGGGCTTAAGGATACAAGCTTCATAGCCTATCATTAAGTCGGCTTTCTTTTTGCTATGTGCATAAAGTAAGCTATATGGAAAATAATTTTAGAACTACTGATGGTGTACCAGAAAAGGGTTTAAACTATGATTTTCAAAAGTTAAACTCTTTTACGAATTTGTGAGATTTACTGGACTATGATTTGTTTAATGTACCTATTGTGATTTTATGGTAATGTTGGGACACACTGAGCCTAGCTCACCTTTCGAAATGTTTTCCCCTTTCAGACTGTTGGTTAGATACCTCGGTTCGAGCACTTGGAGGAACATATCTTGAAGTATATCTGATTGTAATATTTTAAACTTGCAAGTTGACTTTATTCTGGTGACATGGACCTTTTAAAGTATTGGATTTTATAATGATGATACTTTTGCTATTACTATTCAGTTATTGTGGTTTTAATTTTTAAGATATTTTAAATTAATTTATTACTGATTAGTTTTATAGAGTTGAGTTTTAATAGTATAATTCTGATTAGTTTTATATTTAAGAGTGAGTTTTAATAGTTAATTTATTATAATTTCATGTCATGAATAATGTGGTTTTACCTTGATTGGATAATGGTTTTGGAAAATGTCTTTGTGATCCACTAGACTTAGTCGAAACGCATAGGCCGGGTCTAGGGGGTTACATTTATTGGTATCAGAGCCAGGTTTTTAACCCTCGGACCGTGTATGAGTCCATATTGGAAATAAGGTTTTGAAATATTTTACAAAATAAGTTACAAAGGCCATGTCACAAAATTATTAAGATTTTTAAATTGTGTTTGAGACTCCAAGTGCTTATCTAACCCTAAGTTTTATCTTCTGTAGTAAACTTGAGATCCATCAAAAGAGTGCTAGACGTAGTCGAACTAGCGTGGACGAGGTCGAGTGGCTAGATTTGCAGATCCGATTGATGAGATAGGGTAGATCCCACCTCCGATAGGTGATCCTGCTCCTACGACCCCAACGAATCTGCCTCATGCCGCTGGTATTGGCATGACTACACCGATCATAGGAGCGACCAATATTGAGTCAGAGTCTACTGGAGTCGCTTTGGATGAGAATTTTGGTAGACAATTTCTGCAGTTGATACAGGGAGCAGTCAGAGCTACTGATGTTGTATCAGAGGTTCCTATTTCACAGACTTTGATTGCCAATGGAGTTAGAAATTTTGGGGGATAGATTGGTGGAGCTCCTACTGAAGCTGAGGATTGGCTCCAGGATACAGAGAGACGCATGGATCAGTTGGGTTTAGACTCAACTAAGAGATATCAGGGTGCTGTGGTGATGTTAGATGACAATGCCTACACTTGGTGGGAGTCAGTGACCAGTAGTGTTCCTACCGATCGTTTGACCTGGAATTTCTTTAAGGATCGCTTTCGGAGTCATTTTCTGGGAGAGCGCTACTTAGCTCAGAGACGTCAGCAGTTTCAAGACCTGGTTCAGGGAGACATGACTGTTTCTGAGTATGAGATCGAGTTCTTGAAGTGCTGAAGTATGGATTCAGTATGGGTACTACTGAGAGAGATCGATGTCGTAAATTTGCCCTTGAACTCAGATACGAGCTGCGTAGGCAAGTTGTAACCCATCAGGATGAGATATTTGATGTGCTGGTGGGCAGAGCCAAATATGCTGAAGAGGTGGAGGTTTTAGCTTTTGGAAGAGAGCGTGTTGAATAGGAACGATCTAAGAAATTTTCAGGCCCAATGGAGTCATCAGCACAGTCCGGGAAAAAGTCTCGTACTTCAGTCCCTCAGAGAAGCAATACACGTTTCAGGCCTGCAGCATCCTAACCGTTAGTGGCAGTCGAGGTGGTTCTCGTATTATCATGGGTTCCTCTGTGAGTTTTGTGGTAAACAACACACAGGATACTCAGACTCATGTGCATTCTCAGACTATAGTACAGACTCCAATTAGAGATCGTAGCAGAGTAAAGGCTCATGGTTCAGCATCCAGGACTGACAGTAGAGCCCGACCTCAGCAAAATAGAGGGCCAACAGTTTTTGAGGCTAGACAACCAGCTTTAGTTTATGCCACTAGACGTCGGGATGACAGAGATGAGCCTGAGGTTATTGCAGGTACATTTATTATTTATTCTATCCCATACTTTGCATTACTGGACAATGGCTCCACTTACTCCTATTTATCGAGCTCGGTATCTCGAAACCTTCAGATTCCAATCGAGAACACTGAAAATACTGTTACAGTTACGAGTCCAGTAGGACAAGCGGTATTAGTGAATAAAGTATTTCGGTGTTGTCCTCTCGAGGTTCAGGGAGAAATTTTTCTCGCTGATCTTATGGAACTTCCTTTAGAGGAGTTCGATCTAATTCTTGGAATGGATTGGTTGAATAAACACAAGGTAAATCTGGATTGTGAATACAAGCGGGCTACTCTAAAGACTTCAGATGGTCGGACCGTTGTGTTAATTGGTGAACGGCGTGGCTATCTCTCCAATATAGTTTCAGCGATGGGAATTGATCGTATGATCCGGAAGGGGTATGAGACTTTCATTGCTTGTATTTTGAACACTAAAGGTTCATTGTCCACGATCGAAGAGATCCGTACAGTTAGCGAGTTTCCTGTTGTCTTTCCAGAGGAGTTGCCTGGTTTACCTCCTGATAGAGAGGTAGAGTTCGAGATAGAGACTTATCCGGGATCTGCACCTATTTCTATGGCACCTTATCGCATGGCTCCAAAAGAACTTAAGGAGTTGAAGGTCCAATTGCAAGAATTATTCGATCGAGGATTTATTCGGCATAGTACTTCACCATGGGGAGCTCCAGTTCTGTTCGTGAAAAAGAAGGATAGGTCGCTAAGATTATGTATTGACTATCGGAAGTTGAATCAGATGACGATCAAGAATAAATATCCACTACCCAGGATTGATGACTTATTTGATCAGTTGCGAGGAGCTACTGTATTCTCTAAGATTGATCTTCATTCGGGTTATTATCAATTGAAAGTTAAAGGATCTGATGTTGCAAAGACGGCCATTCACACTAGATATGGTCATTATGAATTCTTAGTGATGCCTTTTGGTTTGATGAATACTCCTGCAGCTTTCATGGATTTGATGAATCGGGTGTTCCGACCATATTTGGATCAATTTGTGGTGGTTTTTATTGATGATATTCTGATCTATTCTCGTACTAAGGCAGAGCATGACGAGCATTTAAAAATCGTTCTGCGGACTTTGAGAGAGCATCGTCTATATGCCAAACTAAGCAAGTGTGAATTTTGGCTTCAAGAAGTGTCGTTTCTGGGGCATATTATTTCTGCGCGAGGTATTCAGGTCGATCCAAGCAAGATCGAGGCTATTGTAAATTGGAAACGACCCAAGAATATCTCTGAAATCCGTAGTTTCTTGGGCTTGGCTGGTTATTATCGACGTTTTGTTGAGGGCTTCTCGATCATTGCTTCTCATTTGACAAAGTTGTTAAGGAAGAATGTGTCATTTGACTGGGGTGAGGCACAACAGGAGAGCTTTGAGAAATTAAAGGCAGTATTGACTCAAGCACCAGTGTTGATTCAACCAGAGTCCGGGAAGGATTTTACAGTGTATAGTGATGCGTCACACTTAGAACTCGGCTGTGTTCTAATGCAGGAAGGTAAGGTAGTGGCTTATGCATCCCGTCAGCTGCGACCGCATGAATGTAATTATCCTACTCATGATTTGGAGTTAGTAGCAGTGATTTTTGCCTTGAAGATTTGGAGACACTATCTTTATGGAGAGAAGTGTTACATTTTCACGGTTCATAAGAGTTTAAAGTATCTTCTAACCCAGAAGGAGCTTAATTGAGACAGCGACGCTGGCTAGAGCTTCTAAAGGATTACGACGCTGGCTAGAGCTTCTAAAGGATTATGATTGCGTGATTGATTATCACCCTGGTAAAGCTAATATTGTAGCGAATGCTTTGAGTCGAAAGACGGTAACAGAGTTGAGATCTTTAATGGCCAGGATGAATTTATATGACGATGGCACTCTGTTAGCAGAATTACAAGTTAAGCCGACCTTGGTTGATGAGATCAAAGCTAAGCAACCCCTTGATAGCTCCTTGCTTTCCATCTTTGAGAAAGTAGAGCAAGGGACAAGCTAAGATTACGCCCTTGATCAGGATGAAGTTTTATGCTTCAAAGGTCGGTATTGTGTGCCGGATGATGCTGAGTTAAGGAAGACTATCCTTACGGAGGCTCATAGTAGTCCATATACTATGCACCCCGGTGGAGATAAGATGTATCGGAATTTGAGAGAGAGGTATCATTGGGTCGGGCATGAAGAATGACATCTCGAATTTTGTGGCGAGGTGTTTGACTTGTCAGCAAGTTAAGGCAGAACATCAACATCCATTAGGTTTGTTACAACCTATCAAGATTCCTGAATGGAAATGGGAGCGTATTACTATGGATTTTGTTACTGGTTTACCTATGACTCATTCGAAAAAGGACTCAATTTGGGTGATTGTTGACAGACTTACAAAGTCAGCTCACTTCATTCCTGTAAGGGTAAATTATACGTTGGACAAGTTGGCGAGGTTGTATATTTCAGAGATTGTTAGATTGCATGGTGTTCCGTTATCTATCATTTCAGATCGAGATCCGAGATTTTCTTCGAGATTTTGGAAGGCGCTATATACGACTTTGGGTACGAGATTGGATTATAGTACCTCCTTCCACCCACAAACTGATGGTCAATCTGAGAGAGTAATTCAGATTCTGGAGGATATGTTACGGGGTTGTGTAATTGATTTTCATGGTAGCTGGGAGAAATTTTTGCCTTTGGCTGAATTCGCTTATAATAACAGTTACCAGACCAATATTCGTATGGCACCCTATGAAGCACTCTATGGGCGTAGGTGTCGCACCCCGATTTGTTGGACTGAGTTGCGTGATAGGAAGACTTTGGGACCTGAGTTAGTGCGGGAGACAGAGGACACAGTTAGATTGATCCGTGACCGTCTGAAAGAGGCATTTGATAGGCATAAATCTTTTTGCAGATCAGAGAAGTAAAGATATACAGTTTGAGGTTGGAGATCAGGTCTTTTTAAAAGTTTCACCCTGGAAGAAAGTATTGAGATTTGGACGTAAGGGTAAACTGAGTCCGCGATTTATTGGGTCGTATCGTATTCTGAAGAAAGTTGGACCTGTTGCTTATCAGCTCAAGTTGCCTTCCCATCTTAGTCGTATTCATGATGTTTTTCATGTGTCTATGTTAAGGCGATACCGTCCAGATCCAAGTCACATCATTCAGGTTGAGGAAGTAGAGCTGAGACCTGATTTATCATATGAGGAGGAGCCCATTCAAATCTTAGAAAGAGATAAGCGAGTTCTTCGGAATAGGCGTATTCCAATGGTCAAAGTTCAATGGAGTAACCGAGGCCTCTCAGAAGCTACTTGGGAGAAATTGGAGTCAATGGAGGCTCAGTTTCCTCAACTGTTCTCATAAGGTAAATTTCGAGGACGAAATTTCTTGTAGAGGGGAGAATTGTAACAACCCGAATATTTACAAAATAATATTAATTGAAATTGGAGGTTAATTTTGAAAATTGGTAAATTGTTGGTGACTAAATCAAAATTTATGAGAGTTTATAGGCCATTTTAGAAGTAAAGGAAATCCAGGGACCAAGCCTTGAATTTACCCTAAAACTATCGGCAGCTTTGGGTGATTATAAGCGTGCATTTGGTTCTGATTTTCAGAACCAAAATGCTCCCAATTTTCCTTTCACATACGCCGTTTCCAACTCCGATTTCGATGCCGTCCAAATTTCGATCGTCGTTTTAAAACCACCATTGTGTTCATCATCGAGCGTGGAACAAATCCTTCAATTTAATTGAAGCGAAACGCTGCCAAACGTCGGGAATTTACAGTCAAAGTCTCGACGTTTTTGTTAGCTCTATCGCCGGGAAAATCTTAAATTCACCACCGATCGTTGCTCCGTTTACGACACCTTCTGCACCATCGTGTTCCTTGTGTTGTTTCGAGTCCGCCAGTGTCAACCTTGTTCGCCGTCGACGGCGGTGCGTGAGGAGGTGGAGCAGTCAAAGATTCGACCGAGTTGAAATTGAGCTCTCCGTCGTTCAAAAATTTTGAACCGATCTTTGTAAGTATCTCGAAATCGCTTAAAATAATTTGTAGAAATTTTTCCGGAATTTTTAGACCCCCGGAGGAGGCCTCACTCGCCGCCGCAGGGAGAGTGGAGGGCTGGAAATCGGTTTGACCGGTTTTCAATCGGTTCTAACCGGTTTGACCGGTTTCGACCAGTTTGAACCGATTTGACCGGTCTGACCCGACCCGACCCAACTGACCCGACCCGACCGTTGACCCGACCCGACTGTTGACCGTTGACCGTGACCGTTGACCGTTGACTTCCTTTGATCAAAACCTAAAATGGCTTTGATCAAAACCTAAAATGGCTTTGACCGACACTTAAACGACCGTAAATCTTTTCCGAGTATACCTATTCTGATAGTTTTCGACGTCCCGAATCCGTTTTGTCAAATTCGAACCCGAAGGCCTCCAAATTGACGGTCAAAGTGGTTGACTTTGACTTTGACCAAGAATCTGAATTTTCCAAAATTCATACTTTATGTTTTTCGACGTCCTGATTCCGATTCCGCAATCCGTTTGGCCAAATTCAGACTCAAAATACCCCAAAATGATAGTCAAACCTGAAAAATGCTTATATACTTAAGAATTTTAGCTTTGAACAATTAAGTAAGATTTGGGGCTGATTAATTATTATTGTTTGAAGGTTCAAGAGACTCTCCGGATCGTTCGACAGCTCGACCCAGCTCTTCTAGATCAGTTAAACCACGTATACCAGTATACACCCATTCGAAAACTGTAGCAGAGCGTGGTGAAACCAACAATCAGTAGATCTACTATCTGAACCCATTATCGAGGTTTGTTCATGTTTACTACATAATGGTTTTATATGTTTGGAAATATGGTACATTGAAATCTGTGGATTATTATTGTTGGTACACCGATTTATTGTTGATGATTTATGGACTTTGATGACTGGTATATGGATATTGATTTTGGGATGGATTGAACTACAATTGTATAGCTCTGATCAAGCTAATAAACGGGCCTAATGTGACTCTTGAGGGCCCCAAGATGTTTCATTAGGTCGGCTTTCCTTTGCTATGTGCTTAGGGTAAGCTATATGGACTTATTGACTTGGGCTTAAGGATACAAGCTTCATAGCCTATCTTTAAGTCGGCTTTCTTTTTGCTATGTGCATAAAGTAAGCTATATGGAAAATAATTTTAGAACTACTGATGGTGTACCAGAAAAGTGTTTAAACTATGATTTTCAAAAGTTAAACTCTTTTACGAATTTGTGAGATTTACTGGACTATGATTTGTTTAATGTACCTATTGTGATTTTATGGTAATGTTGGGACACACTGAGCCTAGCTCACCATTCGAAAATGTTTTTCCCCTTCCAGATACTATTGGTTAGATACCTCGGTTCGAGCACTTGGAGGATCAACATATCTCTTGAAGTATATCTGATTGTAATATTTTAAACTTGCAAGTTGACTTTATTCTGGTGACATGGACCTATTTTAAAGTATTGGATTTTATAATGATGATACTTTTTCTATTACTATTCAGTTTATCGTGGTTTTGATTTTTAAGATATATTTTAAATTAATTTATTACTGATTAGTTTTATATTTAAGAGTTGAGTTTTAATAGTATAATTTATTATAATTTCATGTCATGAATAATGTGGTTTTACATTGATTGGATAACGGTTTTGGAAAATGTCTTTGTGATCCACTAGACTTAGTCGAAACGCATAGGCCGGGTCTAGGGGGGTTACACGATCTGCTATCGCACTCCCATAGATCATCCAGCAACAAATTGATTGAAAAACATATTAACAAATTAACATATTAATCTTCGCAATTATCGATTCAAACAATAATATCAGCATATTTACCAAAATCGATAAAACTAAAACATGCATCTCATACATATCATATCAAAAAAAAATTTAACCCAAATTCAGATCGTACAAGTGTCTATGATGCCACTGTTGGGACCGTCGACGCACGCAGTGGTGCAGTGGAAACAAAACTCGACGGTCTCACCTGCGATCCAAGTACGAAAAACTGAAATAGGGAAGAAGGGATGCTAATACTTGCAGTGGGTTCCTTGAAAAACAACAAGGATAACAATGAATACTGGTGGTGTAGATCGGTTCGAATCGTAAGCCTCCACGAAATCACATCTCGTCGGCCTCTACTCTGTTTACCCGATTGAGAGCAATATTTTTCTTCCCGGAAATAGTTTTAAGAGAAAAACGGCGGAAGGTTTTGTGTGAGTGTTCTAAAATGGCTGCTAGACCTAACACACCCATTTATAGTCAAGTTACCCTAATCATATTAGGGTTTTTATTATTTCAAATTAATTAAATCTATATTTAATTAATTGGAATTTAATAATCCTTTTATATCCAAGTTTCCCTAATCATATTATGGATTTTATTATTTCAAATTAATTAAATCTATATTTAATTAATTGAAATTAAATATTCAGGATTATTAAAACATATATTTAATTAACTCTAGATATATATTTTAGTAGAGTACAACAAATTGTACATCTTTGCTCATTTCAATCCTAGGGTGTGACCTTGTAGGTTCTTGTAACGTTAGCAGTAATTATTAGAACAATTCTAATATTACATACAATGAGTGACATCTAGCAATATATCATTGTCACCTAAGATACAAGAAAATATGATTCGACATATCATCTTGGTGATTAACTCTTTTATGTATTACATCCTTATGTCCTTTATATCTAGAATAGGCACAAGTCTTGGAATAATCACACTTGTATAGCCCGTCTATTGTTTCTTGATATCTAGAGTAGACTTTAATTAACGAATAGTTTATGATATCATATAACTATTCGAGCATGGCCATGCATTTCTAGTCTTACTCATCAAGTGGCATGTGATATATTTCTATTATGTAGGAAGGACAAATCCTATCTAATCATACACACCCACTACATATATTGAGATATATTCAATAACAGTCTTTATAGAGCAACCAATTACGGAGGTTGTTTAGCTGTATAAAACATACAACAATATATGTTGGGATAGTATTGATCTGAAGTCCGAGGATCATACATATAGTTATCACCATGAGCAATGTTATGCCTGTCACATAATAATCCAAGACATATGCTCATGGTCGGTCAATCCAATACATTGTTCTCTAACAATATAATCATGTATCAATTCTGACATCTCTATGTCAATGATAACTCGTTGTCATCAATCAATAACATGTTAGTCTTAAGCATATTATTATTGTCCATGCCCATAATAATACTTGACTAGGGATCTTTTAATAATAACAATTATGTCATTATATGGACTTTATTATCTTCTAGTTTATGTTAAACACATATATATATAAATGAAAATAATAGCGACAATGCCTTTATTCAATAAAATCGGTAAATAAAAGTATTATTACAATCAACAATTATAACCATAAATCAAGCTTGAATATGAATCTACAACCTCTAAATAATCAAGATTCATCATCAATTTCATGATCCCTTATATGAACACAAACTGTAGAATTTGGGATCTTTGAAATCCAACAAGATTAGAAAGCACTATTGGTGCCAAATGATAGCGTTTTTCACGTAGATCACTTTTCTATTTCATGACATAACTCCAATTCCAAAGGAATTGGCTCAAAAATTGAAAATAAAATATTTTCTTACCTTGGAAGCTATCTCACGTCCTTTGTTGGAGAAGATGAACACTTTGGCATGAAATTTCAGATATTTTTCATGCTTATCTATCATTAAATTATCATTTAATGAATATTAAATTCATTAAATTGGGTAAATACCAATTTACCCTTAATGAAACTTTATAATTATCATAGAACCTAGATACTTATCCTTATCATCTTCCAAATCATGAGACATCAACATTATCATCTTTCAAATAGTCAAAGATGAACAAAATAGTTTCTTACTTTACCATTTTGCCCTTGCAATTTCCAAAACTTTACAATTATGCCACTTTAATCCAATAGTCTAAATTAAACATGGAATTAAATATTAAAATCCAAATATTTATATTATTTTCCAACATTTAGAAATGTGAAAATAATATATATTTTCTTTTATTTTCGAAGTCAATGGTAACTTTTTAAAATTTCCATTTAGTCCTTAAACTTTTCTAAAGTTTATACTTTGATCACCAAACTTTAAAATTTTTTATTTTCGTCCCTAACCAAATCCGTTTATGGAATAACATTCTTTTTGGAAAAATTACCTCTTAATTCCTTACACTTTTCCCAATTTTCTACTTTGACCATCAAACTTTCAAAATTTTCATTTTGATCATTATCTAATTTTTTGGGGTATTACAATTCTCCATTCCTTAAATAAAATTCGTTCTCGAATTTTAAGATGTATTTGATATGAAGAAATAATATCCACACCTTTTCATATCATCATCTCTTTCCCAAGTAACTTCATCGACATTATGATTTTGCTAAATCACTTTGACTAGAGGAATCGTCTTGTTACACAGTTCTTTGATTTCTCGAGCTAAGATCCGAACTGGTTCTTCTTCACAAGTCAAATCTGGTCAGATCTCAATTTCCTCTGATGTAATGACATGTGAAGGATCTGATCGATACTTTTCTAAGCATCGACACATGAAAAACATTGTGTACTTTATCCAACTCTGGATCTCAATTATCTCTGGAGTTAATGCTAACTGATAAGCCATTAGTCCAACTCTTTTTAATATCTCATAAGGTCCAATAAATCTTAGACTTAATTTTCATTTGCGGCCAAAAATGCAAAATCGTTTTCTAAGGTGATAATTTAATAAATATTTCTTTATCACTTTCATGGAATTCAATCTCTTTTCACTTCAAGTCTTAATAAGACTTCTGTCTATCAGATGTCATCTTGATATTATCTTTACTTTATCCTCAACCTTTTTCAATAAATCTGGGCCAACAAGATTTCGATCTTTTAACTCAAACCAATTTAATGATGTTCGACATTTTCTCCCATATAAAGTTTCATACTGAGCAATCTTGTTACTGAATTGATAACTGTTATTGTAGGAAAATTCTACTAAAAGAAAATACTTTTCTTTTCCCATGATTCCTTGGAATCAATCACACATGCACTCAACATATCTTCTAATATCTAAATAGTACTTTTTAACTTACCATCCGTCTGTGGATGAAAGATCGTACTGAAATTCAATCAAGTACCCAAAACTTTATGCAAATATTTCCAAAATCTTAAAGTGAACTTTGGATCCCTGTTAGATATAATGGATACTGGCACTCCTTGTAATCGAACTATCTCCTTGATATACAACTATGCATATTTATCCAATGCATAGTCTATTCGTATCAAAATGAAATGTGTCGATTTAATTAACCAATCACTATCACCCTAATGGAATCCTTTTTATTTGATGTCAAAGGTTGTCCAGTAACAAAATCCATAGTGTCTCTTTACCACTTCCACTCTGGAATAGAAATTAGTTACCAAAAATCCAAAAGCACTTGATTCTCAGCTTTTATTTGTTGACATGTCACACATGTAGCAACAAACTCAGTAATGCTTCTTTTCATACCCAACCACTAAAATGACTCTTTACATCCTGATACATTTTGTTCTCAACTGGATGCATAGTTAGCGGACTATAATGTACCTCAGAAAGAATATCTTTCTTTAACTTATCATCATGAGGAATACAAATTCTTCTTTGGTAATACAAACATTCATCAAACTTGACTTCAAAGTCTTTAGTGTCATTTTTTTCCACAAATGAATATATATATATATATATATATATATATATATATATATACATATATTAATCATCCCTTATCTTTTTTTCTCTCTTTTTTCCTTTTTTTTTCTTTTATTTTTTCCTCTTCCTTTTCTCTTTTTCTTATTTTCTTTTTGTTTTCTTCTTTTTCTTTTTCTTCTTTCTTTTTGTTTTCTTCTTTTATTTTTCTGTTTTCTTCTTCTTCTATTTCTTTTTTAGCTCTTATACCATCTGCTGAGACAACATGACAAAGAAAAATAACTTCTGACAGCCAAAACTCATACTTTGATAGTTTGGCATATAACTTTTTATCCTTATTTGGAGCACAGTAAGAAGATAAGCATCATGCTCTATCTTTGTCTTCGAGTATACCAGAATGTCATCAATACGGACCACCTCAAATTAATCCAAGTAAAATTAAAATACTCGACTCATCAAATCCATGAATACTACCGGAGCATTTGTCAAACCAAACGGCATTACTACGAACTCATAGTGTCTATACCGTGTTCTAAAAACTATCTTTGGAACATCTTCCTCTTTAATCTTTAACTGGTCATATCCCATTTGAAAAGCAATTTTAGAGAAAACTACTGCTCCCTTAAGTTGATCAAACAAGTCATTAATCCTCAGAATAGGATATTTGTTCTTGATAGTTACTTTGTTTAACTATCGACAATCTATGCATAATCTCATAGATCCATCTTTCTTTTTCACAAACAAAACCAGTGCACCCTAAGGTAAAATACTTGGTCTAATACACCCTCAATCTAGCAAGTCTTGCAATTGGTTCTTTATTCTCTTAACTCAATCACAACCATTCGATTTGAACCCTTAGATACAGGATCAATGCCTTGATAACCATAAATATTGAATTCCACCTCTCGATCTGGAGGTAACCCATATAATAATTCTAAAAAGACATGAAAATTCCCGAGTTATGGAAATATCATATGATCTTACTTAAGATACTTGAGTATCTATAACCTTAGCTAGAAAAACTATGCATCCAACATACATCATCTTAATCATAACCATTGTTGATATCACGTTAGTGATGATTTCTTTTTTTCATCAATCATTAAAATTCTTAATCTCTCTGCATTTTTCTACATTAACCGCTTCTGGCGACCATTAACCCAACCTTAATGCAGAGACAACCAACTCATGATCAAAACGATCTAAAACTCGTTAATGATAATCACATAAGATTTACAGTAACATAAGCTCCTGAATCTCTATCGGACATTTATTATTTGTCCGTCTAACACTTGCATCATGACCCATAGATCTTTCGCCATAATAACTCTTTTTATCAAGTTGAATTGAATATCTCTACTTTAGAATTCCTTATTTCATTCACAAGGAAATATCTATAACTTTTCCAGATCCAAAGATAATATTTTCGAACAGATGAAACATTTTCCATCTCAAATGAAAGTCTAAATGTTCACATCGTTCAATAAGAAAACTTGATAAATTTGTAGTAATAACTTCATAGCAGTTAATACTACAATCACACTATCAAGAAATTTTACTATTTTTCCTCTCACTACGAACTTGAAACTTTTCAAATTCTTGAGAATCAATCTCGATCTATACAATAATTCATTGCAGCATAGAAGGTTATACAATCCATTTTCTCATATTTACCTTCAGAAGGTAACTCTATCCGGTTTTATGGACTTGATATCCATTCTCAATCCAACTTATAATCATTTGATTCACTAATAACTCAACTTTTTGTAAACTTTTAACAGAAATCATATTTATCGCTTACTCAATCAACAATGCTTTAAACAATTTAATGCTTAGCTTAAATATTTCTCAATTATTTAAGCTTACCTGGAGGAACCTTAGAATCATCACTAGTTTCAGAAATCTCCTATGGATCCTCATCTAATTCGACTTTTCTTGGAAGCAGTCCAAACTTTTTAATCGATTCTTCCAATTCAGAAACTTCGTTGAAAGCTGGGGCATTTCTTCTACAAAATGGAGGAAAATCCCAAATAACACTCACCATTTTAAGGCGTGATACTGAAGTCATGTCAGATAATTTTGGGTTGATTTCAATCTCGACCTTCTTTTAAACATTATCAACTTTTTAAACTTTGTCTTTAATTTCTGACATTTGAACATAGTCAGAATCATCATATATTAGTAAAGAGTAACTTTACTCCCAATAAGCATCATAATAGTATATATATATAACTATCAGTAACTTTTGACATCCTGGTGGCATGTATACACTTTTTAACTTAAAAACAAACTCCGTTTAGTCTTAGAATCGGGTAAACTTATAGATTTGATGCCAATAAATGTAACACCCATAACCCGTATAATTATACCTATACAGATTATAGATGTCACCTGAATTTCTAAAGACTTTTTCCATTTCAAAAGTGATTTAAAATTTATTTTCTTAAAATTATAAATGATATTATAAAAATATCATATCATATCAAAATATCACATACTATTTAAAATATATAATAATATGAATTTATGCTATCCATATTGAATCAGAGTAAAGCAGTTTAGTTTAACCATTACAAACCAGTTTCAAAAATAATTTAACAGAGCAACTAGGACATTAATAATTACATGCCACTAACAAAGTCAAAATTTCATCATAGGATGTCTTACTGATATTGTAGTGTATTCCTAGATGCTTGGAGTGCCTTGTACTATTTACTATATTCTTTACTTTTTACCTACGCATGAAAATCATCACACCCTAAGTATATACTTAGTGAGGCAATTTAAAACAATAAAGAGTGCAATACAACTCATGCATGAATTTTAATGTCAACATCAAAATGCCATAAAATCATATTACCTACATTTCTAATATTTTACCATGATCAGAATAATATAAAATTTCTTATCAATATACTTACCATTTGTCCCATAAGCTCGTAGGCTTATTTTACCAATATACTTACCATTTAGTCCATAAGCTCGTAAGCTTATTTGCAAGTTTACCATTTATTAACCAATAAACCATAAACCATAGATAATAGCTCAGTATAAACCCTGAGGACCCTCGATATTCGAGTAATATTTGCACCTTAGTGATACACATAAGGTCGTTGTCCACCATATACACCGAAGTGTATTACACATAAGGTCGTACCCACCATATACACCGAAGTGTATTGTATATAAAGTCGTGCCCACCATATACACCAAAGTGTATTACACATAAGGTCTAGCCCACCATATACATTTAGTGTCCTTCCACACAATAGTGTAATATAAACCTGCAGCTGCTATACTCTATGGCATGCCAACTATACCCTGTCCCTCAATGACTTACTTGGGCATATAGTCTATTTTATTCAATCCATGTATGGAAAAGTATATTATCAATATTTTAATTTCAACAATTCATACCTGAAAACATTCATGATAAAATATCACATTATTCATGATCAATGCATTATACTTTCACACTATGACATATCAATGCCATATCGAAGTTATAAAAATGAAATAATTTCATGCTGATATAAACAAGGTTGACTTATCGCAAGTCTTCCTGATGATGAATAAAACATCTATGTACATGATGTATAAAACATCTATGTACAATTTCTTGCATGTATTGCACTCACCTTGACACTTAATATATTCAAAATATGTGTCTCACTTTGACCCATAATAAACCCTTTTTATACTTGACTTGCTTTAATGACAAATCTATCACGATCTGTATAAATCACAAATTCATAACGATACATATGTTAGTATTGTACTAACATAAACACATCCTATAACAATTCCATAATATACTTGAAACTCATTTTCGACCAAAATATTTAACACTTAATAATTCCTTTTTAACATTAGAACCAATTTTTCCAATTTACACAAAATGGTCCTTCACTATTTTATCACTTAGATTCTTAATACCAAAAATTCCAGCATTGAAATTATTACCATTCAAATGTTTTTATAAAGGTACAATTACATTTAAGTACCCCAACTATGAGAATGTTGTACTTAAATCACCAATTTTTTTAAACTTCCAAAATAATCATATTTCACATCTAAACACCATTTCAATTCAAAAACAGCATTTTCCACTGTAGTACATCAACTATTAGACAATTATACAACTATTCCCAACTTTTCCAAAATTGCCGAATTGGTCCCCTAACTTTTCAAAAATTCTAAAATGGTCCCCAAATTTTTTAAAGGCCTGTAGAATACTTTCTACATCATTTCCAGACCTTATATAATTTTTCCATAATTTTTCTCATCATTTAAGACCAAGGCCTAATGGTTTAATGTTCCAAAACTAGGGTTTTAATGATTTTAATCGATTTTGATTTGATTTAAGCATGAAATCAACTTTCAAACAAACTTATAACATCTCTACAATCAAATCTATTATTAACTCTCATCAGAACACAAAGTTTCTCTAACTTATATAGAGACAACCAACTAATGATCAAAATGATCTAAAACTCGTTAATGATAATCCCATAAGATTCAGAGTAACATAAGCTCCTGAATCTTTATCGGACATTTATTTCCGTCTAACACTTGCATAATGACCTATAGATCTTCCACCATAATAACTCTTTTTATCAAGTTGAATTGAATATCTCTACTTTAGAATTCCTTATTTCATTCTTAAGGAAATCTCTATAGCTTTTCCAGATCCAAAGATAATATTTTTGAAAAGATGAAACATTTTCCATCTCAAATGAAAGTCTAAATGTTCATATCGTTCAATAAGAAAACTTGATAAATTTGTAGCAATAACTTCATAGCATGTAGCTGAACTTAGATGGAGGAGAGCTTTGGACCAAATTACTGAAAATTGGACTAATGGTAGCTGGAAGTAGCTGGGAAAGTAGCTGAGGAGCTGAGAAGGCCAAAGCTAACTAGCTTGAGTTCATCAAGCTCTAACTCACCTAGTTAGCTACCAAGACACTTACCTAGCTTACCTTGAAGCTAGTTCATATGTAGGCTACCAAAGGACTTCAAGGCATCATCCTATGGTTGCAACCTCACCAAAGTATTATAAGAAGACCCATGTGCATCATTCAAGCATGTGCACTCCATGTGACATCAAATAGGTGCCAAAACACCAAGGGATGCTTCTTATTCTTCCAAAGACTCATTCCTCTTCATTTTGGGTGCCAAGTAACTTTCAAATGCATGCAAAATATCCTTAGCCAATCCAACACCTTTCCATTCGGCCAAGAAGATGTATCTTCATTAAAGTCTTATTTTTTTCATTAAAAAATCATGTATTTCAAAGGGATTTCAACTTAGCCAACCAATCATGTATCTATTAGGCCAAAACCCTTTGAAAACTATAAATAGGCTAGTACTATTCATTTGAAAACACACATTTCTAATCAATTAAAGTGAGATTATTCTCTTTGCTTAAGTCCTTGTGACTTTTATCGACTTATCAAGTAATTCATTACTTATGGGGTCAACCCCTTTCCCTTTTATACTTGTGGTTCTTATCTCCATATAGATAGTGGGTCCAAGTCGTTACCACCCCTTAAAGAAGCAATATAAAGTCTGGGTCTTTGTTCTTTAACATTGGTTCTTCTTTGAGTCTTCTTTAAGATACCATCCTCACAATCTTTCCATTGTTTCATCAACCAAACCATTCTTTAAGGTAGGAGTACCTTACATTACAAGTACATCGATTGGGAAGGAAAAGTTGATCTCATGTTTGCATACCATGACTGCCCCCAAGTTGAACAAGTTCCCTTCATCACCTTGGAATTCGAAGGATATGCTCACACTTGGTGGATGCAAACAAGGAAAAAGATCAACAATTTCCAAATTCAACAAATCACTTCTTGGACCAAACTCAAACATGCCACGAGGAACCGATTCCTACTGACACATTATTCAAGAGAAGTTAAACAAAGACTACACCGACTTCGACATGGTAGAAGTTTAGTTGAAGATTACTATAAGGAGATGCAGTCCTTACTCAATAGGGCTAACATAACCTAAGAGGAAGAGGACACCATGTCAAGATTCATCGTCGGCTTAAACTCAAAAATCACTGATCTTCTTGATCTCCATGGATACGAAAACCTTGAAGATACACTAAAGAAAGAAATGACATTCGAAGAACAAATCCAAAGGAGATTCCGATTCAGAGAACATTTATGCGAGTACAAAAGACATAAGAGAGATCCTTTTTCAAAATAAACCGTGTATTCTAGTCCGTTTCAAGGACTCCGTTTTATCAACTATCACTAACATCAAAAATTTTCCTAGTGTATTTTCTTCTATATTGTAGGATTTTCAAGATGTCTTAAGCAACCCACCGGATGGTTTACCACCTACAAGAGGAATCAAGCATCAAACCGACTTCATCCCTGGATCGGCCATACCAAACCGCCCCACTTACCGATGCAGTACTAAGGAAACGAAAGAATTGGAATGACAAATAGCTTCATTTTTACAAAAAGGACACATCCGTGAGAGTCTTAGTCGTTGTGCAGTTCTCATCATCCTAGTTCCAAATAAAGATGGCACATTCCGAATGTGTGTAGATTTCTCACATATCAATCGGATAACATTCAAGTATATGCATCCTATTCCACACCTAGATGATATGTTGGATGAACTACATGGTGTGCAAGTATCTTCACCAAAATTGACTTGAAGAGTGGTTACCATTAAATTCGAATGAAAGAAGGTGACGAATGGAAAATAGCATTCAACACAAAGTTCGTCTTGTATGAATGGCTTGTTATGCCCTTTGGACTTACAAACACTCCAAGCACCTTCATGAGATTGATGAATAACGTTCTTAAGGAGTTTATAGGTAAATTTGTTGTCGTTTACTTTGATGACATTCTTATATACTCGTCTTCTCTTGACTCTCATGTTATTCACGTTCGAATGGTTCTCGAATTTCTTTGATAAGAACATTTATATGCTAACATGGATAAGTGTATGTTTTGCAGTGATAAGCTTATGTTTTTAGGATTTATAGTTAGTTTACAGGGTATCCATGTAGATAAAGAGAAGGTCAAGGTAATTCAAGAATGGCCCACGCCTACTTTCATCATCGAGGTAAGATCTTTTCATGGTTTGGTAAGTTTTTATCGTCGCTTCGTCAAAGATTTCTCAACCATTGCTGCACCATTAACCGAGATCATCAAAACTCAATTTAATTAAAATGGGGACCACTACAACAAAAAGCTTTTGAACTTCTTAAAAATAAGTTATGCTCTGCCCCTATTCTTCGTCTTCCCAATTTTTCTAACACCTTTGAGCTAGAATGTGATGCTTCAGGCATAGGCATTGGTGTCGTCCTCATAAAATAAAGATAACCTATCGCTTACTTTAGTGAAAAGTTAAAATGTGTACAATTAAATTACTCCACCTACGACAAGGAACTTCTTGAACTCGTCCGAGCACTTGAAGTGTGGCAACAATATATTCTCCCTAAAGAGTTTGTCATTCACATGGACCATTAATCACTCAAATGGTTAAATGGATAAGGTAAGTTAAACAAATGACATGCTCGATGGGTTGAGTTCATTGAATATTTTCCTTACATCATCAAATAAAAACAAGAGAAAGATAATATATGTCGAAAACATTTTGATGTTTCGATATAACAAATTAAATTAAAAGAATTTTAATTTTGAAAATGATTTTTCTACGCATATTCGATATATTAAATCGAATATCAAAATATTACTCAAAGTATTTTAAAGTTCATTTTAAATCCTTACTAAAGTGTAAAATTAAGTTTTAAATCTTAAAATAATTCAAAACAATTTTACAAAGTATTTCAAACCGTTTCAAAGCCAAAAATTACAGTTTGTCCAGAGGGAACCGATTCCCCCTGAATAGTTTGGCTCCGAGAAATTCCAGTATGCTCAGAGGGAACCGATTCCCCCTAGGGGGTATCGATTCCCCCCACTATTCAACGGTCGAATATTTGAATTTTACACTTAAGGAACCGATTCCCCATGACGAGGTACCGATTCCCCCCACGCTCCAAGCAGAAATATTAATTGTTTTCACACTTAAACGGCACTAATAACTTCATTAATGATCCCCAACGTTCAGAAGTGATTCAAAGTGTATTTAAGCAAGCTTAGAAGACATTGATCAACAACAAGAAACATCAAGCAACTAGAATCAAGAGAGAATCAAAGAGAAAGCATCAAACCTCAAGTTTGAGCATTTCAAGCCTATTTTTCATTCAATATTCATTTTGCTTTCAAGAAAACTTACCTTGAATCTAGAATTGTGCAAACATCTTACCTTGTGAGGTTTTCTTGTAAGTTTGCAAAATTTGTAATCTTCTCCTTGAGAAAGAGTGTTCTCAAGAATTAGGGTATAATTCTTGAGGGAGTTTTAAGGTTATCTCTTTGCCCTCAAAAGAAAGAACAAATTAGTGAATTTGTTGGAAATCCTTAGTGTGGATAGCTAAGGTAGTGGACGTAGACTTTGTTGAGAAAGTCGAACCACTGTAAATCGTTGTGCAATTACTTTCAATTTTCTGCAAAAGCTTCCATCAAAATTTTAATTGCCAATTCACCCCCCTCTTGGTCGATTCCATCGATCAATTAACTCAACAATTGGTATCAGAGCTTTACTCATTTGAAGGTTTAACCACCTCTTGAGTAGATCCGGGAAGAGTTAAATCGATAAAGATGGCATCCACTTCTGGTTCATTCTCCATGGAAGAATCCAGACCAATTGATATGCCTCCATACTTCAATGGAACAAATTATCTTCGTTGGAAGAAGCTTATGATGATATTTATCCAAGCATTTGATATGGAAGCTTGGATGATGATTGAGAAAGGATATTCTTCTCCTACAAAGAAGGAAAAGAAGTGGAGTGATCAAGAACAGAAGAAAGCTCAACAAAATACAAAAGCTATGCACATGTTGTGTTGTGAAATTGATCCTAATGTATATAAAGGAGTTTCTTCTTGTTCAAATGCCAAGGAGATGTGGGATAAGCTTGAGGAGATCTATGGAGACAAGGAAGAAGAAGAACCAATAAAGGTGATGTCTCTATTAGCTCTCACAGAGCCAAAGGTATCTTCTATCTCAAATAGATTAAATTCAAAATCTTTTAATGAGCTACAAGATGCTTATGATGAATTATTTTCGGAATTTGAGACCATGAACTCCAAATACAATAAATTGATTTCTAAATTTATTACTAAAAGTGATCTTCTTTTTAAAGCTAAAACAGACTTGGAAAATCAAAATGAAATGTTGAGAAATGAGTTAGAGCTTTCAAAAATAAAATTTGAAAACTTTGAAAAAGAAATTTTCAAATTAAACAAACTTCTTCTAGAAACGAAAATGGATTTTGAAAATCAAAATGAAATCTTGAAGAAGGATTTAGACCTTTCAAACATGAAATTTGAAAGTATTGAAAAAGAAAATTTCGATTTGAAAGTTAAGCTTGAATGTTTAACAAAAGAAAAAGATATCATTTTAAATAATTCATCTAGTTCAATAATGACAATATGTTCACATTGTCATTATCATGGTCATAAGGAACATAGTTGTCCTTTAAAGAAAGGAAAACGATTTAAAATTAGACAAGTATGGGTTACAAAAGGAACAAGAGGCATTGAAACTAATGTTGAAGGATCCAAAGCAATTTTGATACCAAAATCTACTTAAATATCTCTTGTAGGTGTGTGGAAGCAATGGTGATGAAGATGATATTCAAGATGCTCTAGCCACACATGAAAAAGGAATGGGTAACCTCTAAACTTAATGTTTTATTTTATTTTATTTGGTTGCTCATTTAGTTTATGCATGCATGAGGTTTTAATTATTAAATAATTCTAAATGATTATGTTCTGTCTCATGTATGTTGAAAAATATTGTATGATGAACATAATATTTTTTGGTAATGTTTTATAAACTCTAGCTCATCATATTAATTTTTGGTCAAAATTATTTTTAAAATGTAATTGATATCTCTTTAACAATTGATATCGATTTTTCAAGAACTTTGGTTTTCCAAAATTTTGACCTTAAATATTTCTTAATGATTATGCATAGATTTTTTTTTATATTATAAAGTTTTAATGCATAACATTTTCAAAAACTTTATGCATGTTCTCTTAATCTCGAATATCAACATTGCATAATGTTTTGTATGTGAATGGATTAAAGCATAATCTGATTAGATGAATTTGACAAGAGATGCAATGTCTTATTTTTAAATTAACTGTTTGCAAAATTGATTGACATTGCATCTACTTTGATTATGCTTATTGGTCATAAAATAGGAAACATTTACATGGTGCATTTAGATTCTATCAATATGACTAATGTATGCCTAGTTTCTAAGGATGAGCATAATAGTTGGTTATGGCATAGGAGACTAGGACATGCTAGTATGAGTGTTTTGCAACGGTTAATTCAAGGAGACTTAGTAAGATGCCTGCCTAAACTAAAATTTGATAATGATAAAATTTGTGATGCTTGTGCTAAAGGAAAACAAAAGCGAGTTTCTTTTAAATCCATTAATGATGTGTCAACTAGTAGAGTATTACAATTGATCTATATAGATCTTTTTGGGCCAACTAGGACTACTAGCTTGGGTGGAAAACAATATGCATTTGTCTTGGTAGATGACTATTCTAGATATACTTGGGTTCTAATCTTAAGTACTAAAGATGAAGCATTAGAAAAATTCATCACGTTTTCAAAAGTAATCCAAAACGAAAAAAAAGGTTACTCTATAACTAGTGTTAGAAGTGATCATGGCACTGAATTTGAAAATCTTGGATTTAATGAGTTTTGTAATTCTAATGGTATTAGCCATAATTTTTCAGCACCTAGAACCCCTCAACAAAAATGGAGTTGTTGAGAGGAAAAATCGAACTTTAGAAGAAATGGCTAGAACCATGCTTTGTGAAAATAATTTGCCAAAATATTTTTGGGTAGAAGCTACAAATAGCGCTTGTTATGTTGTAAATCGAGTAATGATTAGGCCAATTTTAAAGAAAACTCCATATGAAATTTTCAAAAATAAAAAGCCTAACATTAGCTATTTTCATCCTTTTGGATGTAAATGTTTTGTTTTAAACAACGGTAAAGAAAACCTTGGCAAATTTGATGCTAAAAGTGATGAAGGAATTTTTCTGGGTTATTCCTTAAATTCTAAAGCTTATCGAGTATTTAATAAAAGAACTTTAGTTGTAGAAGAGTCTATACATGTTGTTTTCGATGATAATCTCCTTTCGAGGAAGGATTCTTGTGTTAATGATGATGTAGGTATTGTACAAGCAAATGACGTTAGACACGACGTTGGATAATCATCATCAAAGAAAGAAACACAAAAGATGAGGAAACTCATGATCTTCTCGAGAATCCAACCATTGAAGAAAGGGAAGTATCTTATCCAAGAGAATACAACTATGTCAAGGATGGTGAGATTATAGGTGATCCATCCAAAGGGGTAACAACTCGATCTTCTCTTAGAAATATTTGTAATTATGTTGCATTTATCTCATGCATAGAGCCTAAGAATATTAAAGAAGTATTAAATGATGAACATTGGATTATGGTTATGCAAAAAGAGTTAAATCAATTTGAGAGAAGTAAAGTATGGACATTAGTTGAAAGGCCAAGAAATAAATCTATTGTAGGTACTAGATGGGTATTTAGGAATAAGCTTGATGAGAGTGGTAATATAGTGAGAAACAAGGCTAGACTTGTTGCTCAAGGGTATACTCAAGAAGAGGGCATAGACTATGATGAAACATACGCTCCCGTAGCTAGGATGGAAGCAATTAGAATGTTATTAGCATTTGCATGTTTTCATGAATTTAAATTATATCAAATGGATGTTAAAAGTGCATTTTTAAATGGTTTTATAAAAGAAGAAGTGTATGTGGAACAACCTCCAGGTTTTGAAGATTCAAAATTTTCGAATCATGTTCTTAAATTGACAAAAGCACTTTATGGTTTAAAACAAGCTCCTAGAGCTTGGTATGAAAGATTGTCAAACTTTTTAATTGAAAAATATTTTTCAAAAGGGAAGGTTGACACTACATTGTTTTTAAAGTATAAAGGTAAAGATTTATTAGTAGTTCAAATTTATGTTGATGATATAATATTTTGGTTCTACTAATGATGTTCTTTGCCAAGAATTTTCTAAGCTAATGCAAAGAGAATTCGAAATGAGCATGATGGGGGAGCTCTCATTTTTCTTGGGACTCCAAATCAAGCAAAGAAAAGATGGCATCTTCATCAATCAAGCTAAGTACGTCAAAGATATGCTCAAGAAATTTGGATTGGAAAATGGAAAGCCTCATGACACTCCAATGAGTTCTTCAACAAAGCTTGACTTAGATGAAGGAGGTAAATGTGTATATGTTAAATTATATAGGTCAATGATTGGATCTTTACTTTATCTAACTGCAAGTAGACCGGATATTATGTTTAGTGTTTGCTTATGTGCTAGATTTCAATCATGCCCTAAGGAATCACATTTACTAGCTGTTAAGAGAATCTTTAGATACCTTAAGGACACTCCTAGTTTAGGACTTTAGTATCCTAGAGACTCTAGCTTTAGCTTGCATGCCTTTTCTGATGCGATTTATGGAGAATGCAAATTAGATAGGAAAACCACCTATGGTACTTGCCAATTCCTTGGAAATATGTTGATTTCTTGGTTTTCAAAGAAACAAAATTGTATTGCATTATCTACCACTAAAGTGGAATACATTTCAGCTGGTAGTTATTGTGCACAAGTTTTATGGATGAAACAACAACTTTTTAATTATGGAATTGAAGTAGGTATCATTCCTATCAAGTGTGACAATACTAGTGCTATTTGTCTCACTAAAAATCCCATCCAACACTCTAGAACTAAGCACATTAAAATAAGACATCACTTCATTAGAGACCATGTCACTAAGAAAGATGTAGTTCTAGAATTTGTTGATACTTTGCATCAATTAGCGGATATCTTTACAAAACCTTTAGACAAGGAACGTTTTTGGACACTTAGGAGAGAATTAGGTTTAACTGACCTATCTTCACTAAGTGTTTAAAATAATTTTAGAACTTTAAAGAATAAATGAAAAATGCTTATAATAGTAATTTCTGATTACATTCATTGCTATTAGTTAGGGGGAGTTTATGATTCTTGATGAACATAATTAATATTTGATATATGAGTTGCCAATACCACTAGAGAAGATTAATTTAGCATTTTGAGAGTTTAAAATATAGATTTTTGAATTATAGGGTAGAGGGAATCGATACCCCCTTGAAGGGGAATCGATTCCCCCTTTACATGGGAACCGATTCCCCCTAGGGGAATCGATACCCCTTGAGGGTTCTGGTTTTATCGGGCAGAACCCTTATATTTTTCTCAAACCCTCTCTTTTTTTTCTATTGTCGCCTATCACTCTCTCCATCTCTCAAATCTCCACTTTGCCTCAAAACAACGTTTTTAATCAGAATTCTCTTCAAATATCATCTCCTAAACCTGTTGGAATCAACAAAATCGTGCAAACTTCATCTAATCTCACTCAAATCCGAAATTCTTCAAGGTATTTTTCGAAAACCTTTATTTCATCAATTTTTGATTTTAGAACTAGTTTTAATTAGTTCTAGGATGAACTTTAGATCGGGCGATTTTTTAGTGATTAGAAACTAGATTTTACAACTAATTTCATCAAAAACACAAGAATTTTCCAAAATCCTTTGAAATTTTCGAAATAAAAAAAATTGTTTTTCAAATTATTGTGTTTTGATTGAATTACGTTGTTGTTATGAAAACTATATATATATTGATTTTCAAAACCTTATTTTTCAATAAGTTTTTCAAAAACTTTTCCCATTAGGATTGGTTTAGAGAACCTTGAAATATTGAGAACTCAATTGAGTTTTGGGATTGATTATTTTGCATACATATGTTTTTAAAAAAACATGTTATCTTTCCATTTTGATTATCTTAAAACAAGTCTCATAAACGTTCTAGGGCCTCGTCTAATCGTTCTAGCCAACCTCCAAACTCACCTCCAAATCCTCCACCTATCCCACAAATTCCTATTCCTATCCCGATGATCCAAACATGACCATTCTCAATTCTTATTTTAATGAACCCGATCATAAACAAAATCTCTACTATAGGTTTTGTCAATACTTTGAGTCCTACAAAATCCGGGAAGAACGTATCCCATCTCTTCAAGCCATGCTAGACATCAATTTTCGTCATCTTCCTACTCTTCATGAGTGGAAATTTGACAAAGTCTTTAAGCTTGAACCCATTGTCTACCATCAACTTGTTTGTATCTTCTACTCTAATTTTGTTTGCATTAAAAACTGAGAGAAAACCTTAACCATAGGGATCCGATCCTATCTTTTAGGACGATTCTTTCATATTGACTCGGAATCCATTTCCAAAGCATTAGGATTAGATAATGAAGGGTTAGATAATGAAAAACTTACGGTAGGATCTCAGTATAAGCGAAGGGATAGTGCAAGTGTTCTAGACCTTCATGACCGTTTTCTTCACCTCATGATCTCTTGGTGGTTTCGACCATCCAAAGGCCGCTACTCTACTCTTCGAGCCTTAGATCTATTTTGGCTTCATTGTGTCCAAAATAATCTCAAAATTAACCTTCCACATATTATTTTTGCTGAACTTGTCGAAACCGTAAATCTTGTTCCCAATAAGAAATTGTGTTCTTCTTTAGTTTACGGTTGTATTCTTAGTAATCTGTTTAAGAATGATGGGCTTAGAGTTGGTATTGATGCTTCCTTTCCCCTAAAAAACCAAATCAATCTATTCTCTTTAACTAAATCAGGATGGAAGATCAATGAAGAAACTGGTCTTTGGGTTCGTACCGGTGAGCAACCGCATGAAGTTGACGACTCCGATGATGAACCAGAACAGCACAAGGAACAAGCACGAGCAGAGGAACAAGCACAGCCAGAGGATCAAATGCCTCCATACTTTCAATCCTTTATGGAGACATTCGATTTCCGATATGCTTCCATGGATTCTCGCTTCACTTCCATAGAATCTCATTTATCCACAATGGGAGCTCAACAATTGGAAATTATCTGGGAGATGCGCATAAACAACGATTCTATGAATGAATGCATTGATGCACTCTCACATGAGATGGCCGCTATGCGAGCTCATTTTCCTCCTCCCGATCCTCCTACGGATGCTTGATTCTGTGTTATGCTTTAGTACTTTGAACTTAAAGATTATTGTTTTAACATTTTGAATATTTTGGATTGTTTGAATTTATGGATTGATTGACTTTGAATTTGTTTGGATTTATGGATGGTTTGAACTTATATTTCTATATATTCGGTGTGGTTAAATTTATTCATTACTGCATCATTTACATCATGATAGATATATGACCAATTTTGCCATGTCACATTGTTTATGAATATTGGTTATGAAACTAATGGCTAACATCTCTTTTGATTATGATATTAGCAGCTTAAGCTTTCTATTAATAACTCAATTGGCTTACATTTTTCAAAATTCTTGTTTAAAACGTTTTTATAGGGTCTTTTTTATTTAACAAAAAGGGGGAGAAAGTGTTAAAGTAAGGCGGAGTAGTATTTTTCAAAATCAAAATTCATTTTGAAATTAAAAAATCTTAAAATGTTTTGTTATATCAAAAAGGGGGAGATTGTTGAAAACATTTTGATGTTTTGATATAACAAATTAAATTAAAAGAATTTTAATTTTGAAAAAGATTTTTCTAAGCATATTTGATATATTAAATCGAATATCAAAATATTACTCAAAGTATTTCAAAGTTCATTTTAAATCCTTAATAAAGTGTAAAATTAAGTTTTAAATCTTAAAATAATTTCAAAACAATTTTACAAAGTATTTCGAACCGTTTCAAAGCCAAAAATTACAGTTTGACCAGAGGGAACCGATTCCCCACCCAAGGGGGTACCGATTCCCCCCTGAATGGTTTTGCTCCGAGAAATTCCAGTATGCTCGGAGGGAACCGATTCCCCCCAGGGGGTTTCGATTCCCCCCACTGTTCAACGGTCGAATATTTGAATTTTACACTTAGGGAACCGATTCCTTATGAGGGGATACCGATTCCCCCATGCTTCAAGTAGAAATATTAATTGTTTGCATACTTAAACGGCTCCAATAACTTCATTAATGATCCCCAACATTCAGAAGTGATTCAAGGTGTATTTAAGCAAGCTTAGAAGCCATTGGTCAACAACAAGAAACATAAAGCAACTAGAATCAAGAGAGAATCAAAGAGAAAGCATCAAACCTCAAGTTTGAGCATTTCAAGCCTATTTTTCATTCAATATTCATTTTGCTTTCAAGAACACTTATTGTGCTCAATTATATTTATTCTTGAGTGTTCTTTCTTTGTTCTAGAATTGTGCAAACATCTTACCTTGTGAGGTTTTCTTGTAAGCTTGTGAAATTTGTAATCTTCTCTTTGAGAAAGAGAGTTCTCAAGAATTAGGGTATAATTCTTGAGAGAGTTGTAAGGTTATCTCTTTGGCCTCAAAAGAAAGAACAAATTAGTGAATTTGTTGGAAAATCCTTAGTGTGGATAGCTAAGGTAGTGGACGTAGACTTTGTTGAGAAAGTCGAACCATTGTAAATCGCTGTGCAATTACTTTCAATTTTCTGCAAAAGCTTCCACCAAAATTTTAATTTCCAATTCACCCCCCTCTTGGACGATTCCATCGATCGATTAACTCAACAACATAGTAGCTGATGCATTATCTCGACGATACACACTTATCCCTCAAATGCATGCTACTGTTCTGGGTTTTGCACATATTAAAGAACTTTATACTAACGATCTAGATTTTTCTGAGATTTATACATATGTAAAAGGTGTTTTTAACAAGTTTTATCTTGTAGATGGCTTTCTTTTTTGTATGAATAGGTTGTGTTTACCACAAGGCTCTTTTTGAGAGTTCTTGGTTCACGAGTCACATGCTGGAGGACTCATGGGACACTTCAGTGTTCACAAAACACTCGATATGGTCATGGAACACTTCTTTTGGCCGCACATGCGTAAAACAGTGGAAAATATTTGTGCATCATGCATCACGTGCAAACAAGCAAAGTCAACGTTAAATCCTAATGGTTTATACACGTCTTTGCCAATTTCTTATTCTCCTTGGATCGATTTATTAATGGATTTTATACTTGGCTTACCTCGCACTAAGAAAGGACGAGATATTATTTTTGTGGTTATGGACAGATACTCAAAGATGGCACACTTCATTCCTTTCCATAAAACGGACGATACCACACACATTGCTGATTTATTCTTTCGAGAAATAGTCCACCTTCATGGCATTCCTCACACCATTGTGTCCGATCATGACACTAAGCTCATAAGCCACTTTTGGAAAGTATTATGGGGTAAGATTGACACAAAACTTCTCTATTCCACCTCTTGTCATCGTCAAACCGATGGATAAACCGATGTAATAAATCAGATTCTAGGATCTTTGCTAAGAACTTTAGTAGGTAAGAATACTCGTAATTGGGAAGAATGTTTACCTTTTGTTGAGTTTGCTTATAACCGATCCATTCACTCCACAACAGGTTATTCTCCATTTGAAATAGTTTATGGTTTTAACCCTTTAACTAATTTGGATCTTATTTCCTTTCCTTTAGATTAGGTTGCAAGTTTAGATGATGAAAATAATGTTGCCCTTGTCAAATACATTCACACCAAATCCAAACTCAAGATGAAGAAAACCTACGAGGCAATTGCAAACTGAGTTAACAAGGACTGACGACATGTCACCTTTGAACCAGGAGATTGGGTATGGGTTCACATGAGAAAAGAGAGGTTCCCGACACAAAGGAAATCCAAGCTAGACCCACGAGGCTATGGCCCATTCCTATTCCTTGAACGAATCAATGACAATGCCTACCGCGTTGATCTTCCCGGTGAGTATAACGTGAGTGCATCCTTTAATGTTTCTAACTTATCTCCTTTTGATATTTCAGATTCGTGGACGAATCCTTAAAAGGAAAGGGGAGATGGTACATGCACCACACGCCCTAAAGCTATGGATGATGAATTTACTATACCACTTGGCCCTATCACACTAAGCCATACCAAACTTCTTAAAGACAAGCTTCAAATCGCAGTTCAAGCATTCATCCGTAAGGGTCTAATAGAAGCAGATTTACAACAACTTTTTTAAGGGGATCCAGTTGTTATCCGGTTAATATGTCTTCTGGAGATACAACCGTCTATCTCTTATCATTCCAGCGGTTATTGAATTGAATCAATCCGATATCGAAAACTCAAGATACATTCATTTTACTGAAGACATCGCATACAGAAATTCCTATACGAGATCAATACGTGATTATTGTAAATATTACAAATTTTCAATATTTATATTCATTATTTGTAATATAATTTAATATAGGATGATGAATTATCTTTTAGGATTAGAGTTATTATTTTTATTAGGAATTAAGATTGAGTTAAAACATTATTTTTAGTTATTATTATTTTATTAGGAATTAGAGTTAAGACATATTTAATTTGTTATTATTTTATTCATTAATTATTTAGGACCTTTAGAACTCACTCCCTATATAAAGGGGGCTTCACTCAACTTTTTAAATCAGATTTCTTTGATTAATAATACAACGAGAGTTCATTTTTGCAAATGTTGATTGCCTTGTGCCTTCGAAGTTTTTTCTCTTGGAGTTCTTTCAAGTTCTTGTGAAGGAGATTAATCTTCACACTCCAATTTGCTTTTTCATCACGACTAGGAGGTTTGGTTAGAGCCATTTATCGAGTTTGTCATTTCTTTTCGACTAGGAGGGTTCGATAGGAAACTTATCCATCTATTTTCCACAAATCCATCCGCACCATCAATCATCTTCGCCGTCCACTTTCATAAGAGAGATCTTTTGATTTCTTTGATATCTTATTTTATTTTCAATTTTTTTATCTTTTGTTTATTTTGTTCTAATCTTATTGCCTCGATTCCAGCACCTAAAAGAAACCTAAAGAATCCTAGCTGTTGTCGCCACCTTCCCCTATTCATCCCCTTTGTTTTTCATCGAGTCTAGAGCTTTCTAGGTTTGATTCTTCAACAAGAGTAATGTTCATTAATCTGCCACCGCTTCCCTATCACTTTGAAAATAAAGTTTCTTCAACTTCTTGAGGGAGAGCAAGCTCATAATGTAGGAACAATTGTTAAAGATCCCAGGAGCTATTAAAAATGAGAATAAAGAACCATTGAAGGGTATTGAGATAGACAATTGTGGAAATTGGAAGTACTTAGTGCTATGGAAGATGATTTTGTTGGAGGACAAACAAGCGTTTGTTTGGGGGTGTGATAACTATTATTTATACAGTGTGGAATCAATACTTTAGTAGGATAAGTGTTTGTGTTATATATGGTTTTGTATAGTTTTTACATAAAAATTGATACCTTTTGTTGTTGCTGTAGTTTTAGAACAAAGTCTAATAAATCGTGTTGAGTAATAAAGAAATGATGAATGCCACAACAGTTTTAGGGAACAATCATTGAAGCAAAAACATATCAATTTTTACTGTAGGATGCTGAAGAAGGAATGTTCGAGAAGAGAAATGTTATATAAGGTATTTAACGTGGATAAAGCTGTTATATTGAGTGATAGTAGTTATTGTATTTGAGCAGGAAAATCTGTTGGCGTTAAGCCACATCAGCTGACTCTTAGGCTATAAATAAGTTGCTACACTTGAGAAGAAGCAATTGAAAAGTAGAGGTAGTGAAAGCTACTGATTTTCACTCAATGAAGAGGATCGAGGGTCGGTGTATGCCAACTTGTATATGATTGTTTTGCTAATGGGGTAGTGTGAAAGGATATGAACAAGGCCCTCTTAGTACTTTTCCTGATGGTAGATGCACCAAATAATTTTACACAGTTTTGGCCTATAAGCCTATGTACGGTCCTCTATAAAACTATGAAAAAAGCGATGGTGAATAGACTTAAATTGTTGTTGTAGAAGTGGATTTCAGAGAGTCATATAAGTTTTGATTCAGGGCATAGCATTACTGGTAATATTGTCATTAAACAAGAATTTGTTCACTCCATGCGAAACAAAAAGGGTAAGGGTGGTTGGATGGCTATCCAAATTGATATAGAAAAAGCTTATGATAAATTGGATTAATCGTTTGTTGTTGATATTCTATTGGATATAGGTTGTCCTAGAGTGCTTTAGCAACTTATAATGAATTGTGTCTTGACCATATCTGCTCAAATTCTACAGAATGATTTTGATATCAGATACTTTTAAGCCCTCTAGGGGGATTCTCTAAGGAGATCCTCTATCATTGTATTTATTTGTTCTACAAACAGAGCGATTGTTACAAGACATTTAAGTAGAAGTCGAAGTCAGATCGTGGAAATCATGGTATTAACTTGTGGCCGCAACGCATTGTTGTGGCCGCAACGCAGTGTAACGGCCGCATCGTAACGGTTTTAAAGGTCACCACGACGCAATATTAACGTAACGCAACTGCCCGCGACAGCCACAACACATTACGTAACCTTCACAGCATCCGCAACCGCAACCGCGACAGATGCCACAACCGCTATTTTATACTATGGTGGAAATTGATTAACTTGTCCCGGGTGTCCATGCTTTGTCACATTTGTTCTTCATAGATTATCTTGTGCGGTTTACGGAAGCATTTTTGTCACAACTTGATGTGATTCAGAGAGTACTTCTTGATTTGTGTAAAAGTTAGAGTCATAAGGTTAGTCTTGCTAAAACAAATATTTTTTTCTACGAATGTGGAGGAACAACTCCGGATAGAGATAAGTGGAGGGTTTCAGTTTACACAAGTTGACAACCTTGGGAGGTATCTTGGCGTCCCGTTGCTTCATCGACGGGTCACACATGCCACATATGGATATCTAGTGCAACGGGTTCATGTTAGATTGTCCGGTTGGAAATCCAAATCTTATCCAAGGTCGGGAGAATTACTTTGACGAAGTCTATATTGACTATCTTGCCTTCATATGCAGTGTAGACTTGCTACCTCTTGAAAGGGGTTTGCGATGATGTGGAACTACCGATCAGAAACTTTATATGAGGCCCATTCAGATGATAAAAAAGAAGAGTAAATCAGGCACGATAGGAGGATGTGTTAATTGGAAAATAAAGGGGGCTTGGGAGTGGAATGATTACAGTCTCAAAATGAAGCCTGTATTATGAAATTCGTCTTTTGATTACTATTAGATAAGAACCAGATTTGGGTTCTACACTCTAAATATAAACTCTTGGTTACTATCCCAGAAAATGATAGTGTAGTATTGATGCTTTCAGCTGTGGAAATGAATTTGTATGGTTTGGGATGATGTTTCAAGAAGGAATAGTTTGGAACTTAGGTGATGATGCATCTATAAACTTTTGGAATGATTCATGGCTGGGCGATTTAGGTCATTTAATCAAAATTCAAATTGGCGAAGAGGTGGCTACAACCAATATGCATATCGTCCAGTCCATGGTGATCCCGATTGAGGTTGGTAATGGGGTTTGCTACGTAATCCTCTTCCTGGGATGGCCCTACTAAGCCTTGCAGTGGTTAAACCTCCTCGGATTAATGATGGGGAAGATCATATGGGCTAGAGAGGGGAGAAGAGTCATCATTTTTTAGTTGGGAATGCATTTGAGAGATGAACCGAGTTTCGTAATACGATGAACTCACATTTTTAGAGCATGGTTTAACGTTATCATGAACTGCCTCACGTCTATATGCTTTTTTGGCTTATTAACAGGAATCGACTAATGACTAAAGTGGAATGGATGAGGCGCCACCTTTCAAATGATAGCCTTTGTGTGTGCTGCAGTGCATCTATAGAGACTACGTCGCATATCTTTCGTGAATATATTATTGCATGATTAATTTAGAATAAAAAATTAAGACGAAATTTCTCAATGAAATTCTATGCATAACTTTGATGGATTAGATTCGAATGAATATTCAATAGTCGAGCTATTTTCTTTTGCATGAGGGAGGATTGTTGTTTGCTATTTGGATCGATAGTATAGAGTATCTGGATTCGGTGCAAAACATTGATTTTGATCTGGAGTTTTTTGAAGTGGAGAGTTTCATCCAAAGCAGTCAACGCTTCCGGATTGTATAGAGTATCTGGATTGTTGTTTGCTTTTTGAAGTGAAGCATGCCTTGCTAATGCATAATTCACGTCTGATGTGCATTGGTTGATTGTCGCTCAGTAAGGTGGATACCACCACCATTTGGGTGGTGTAAACTCAACTCTCATGGTACAAGAAAACCATCATCTATTTTATAATCTTGCAGTGGAATACTTCGAGATTCAAATGGTCGATGGCTCTAAGGATTTGTGAAGTCCATTGGATGTTTTTTGATCTTGGATGTAGAACTTTGGGGCATTAACGAGGGGTTGTGTATGTCATGGAGCATGGCCTTACGATAGATATCGTCGTGAAGACAAACAACAAAGACGTGTTGATTCTACTTTAGCAAGGATCGAATATGACATGTTTCTCACCCATGGTGTCGCATATTATTGATTTGATCACTCATGATTGGCATTTAAAATTCTTCGAGGAGGAAATAAGATAGTAGATTATATGGCGAAACTAGTGTAGGATCTCCCTTTCGGTGTTTAATTATTCACACAGTCGCCTAATCCACGAGGATGGCAATTTAACATAGGTTTGACAGATTTCAACCCGATTTGATCCGATAAGAATAAATTTTTATTTTGAATTTCGAGTTCAAGTCGGATCGAATTTAGTGTGGAAGAATTTTCGGATTCAAGTTAGAGTCGGGTTTGAGGTTAAAAAAGTCTGACCCGACCTAGGTATATTTAATTATTTGGGGTATATTAAGTTATTTACGAAAGTGCCACCCTGTATATATATTATTTAGGGTTTCCTTTTCATTTTACTTCTATTTTCCTTTCTGTCGATGCCTTAATCTCTTTCTCTCATTCTTTTTTCATCTTCTCTTCTCACGTTTATCTCTCTTACTCAAATGTTTGAAGGTTAAAAGCATTTAACTTTACTTTTTGTTTCATCACCTAGATACTTTCTCCTTTAGAGTTTTTTAGTTCCTATTTTGTTTAAAGAAGAAAAAAAAACGAAACTTGGAGAGAAAATTTTACTATTTTATTCAAAATTCTGAGATTTGTAATTCATGGGTCTTTTGAATTTTTTCTTTACTTTTTCAGGGATTTTCGAGTAAAATTTATTCAAAAAATATATATTTGTTTATGAAGCATCTTACTTTTGTTATAATATATATCAGATTGGGTTGGCTGGAGATCGCCCCATGGTTTTCAGAACCGGATTAGTTAGCGAACCGGTCATGCTACCGATTCACTGGTTCAACCGGTCGAACCGGTCCGACCGGTCGGAAGAACCGGACGACGTCATAATTATTTAAAAAATTAAATAAAAATACCAAAAATATTTAATAAAAAATATTTTTTTATATCACAAGTCATATTCAAAGCAAGTCATAACATATATAAGTTAAAAACCATAAAATCAAGTGAAACAAAATGATTCAAATTAACTACAACATAATATTTAAGGTAAAACATATTAAATAATAAATATAATTATATAACTATAATTAAAAAATAAATTTGGGGTTAAAAAAATCATAACAAAATTATATAACTATTTTTTCACTTCAATCAAGCTCAAATTTTAGGCTTCAATTGAGCTTCTAATTTTTTTTGAGTTCAAGCCTTTTTGAGTTCAAGTTTCAATATTATATTTCGAGGTTGAGTTGAACTTGATAATTTTTAGCTTGTGAGTTTGAGTTGAGTTGAGCTTACTTTTAAAGTTTTTCAAGTTCGAGTCGAGCTCAACAATACTCGAGTTCGACTTGGCTCGTTTAACAAACGACATTGTTTGGTTTAATTTTTTTAAAAACAAAATACTGATTTTTCCCGATTTTTCACCGGTTTTTCCGGTTTTCATCCGGTCCGGTTCGAACGGTTCAGCGGTTCTGGCCGGTTCACTAATAGCGGTTCAACCGGTTTTGATTGAACCGGACTAAGAAACGGTTCCCGGTTAACCGGCCGGTCCGGTCCGGTTTTCAAAACAGAGGATCGCCCAGCCTTCCCTATCAAACCTCCGCACGCCTCGTTGGAGGCCACCGTGGACGAGCAAACAAAACAAAGGTGGAATGTAAGAATAGAGATCGAAAAAGCCTTTGTTTCATTTTCTTTATGTAATTCCGATAGAGGTTCTATAAAATCCTGTCCCAAAGAAACATGTAACTGAATTCGACTCCGATATTCGAAAGGAAAGCAATACAAACAAGAGTTTCAAAGGTATATCAATGATTATTTTATTCCAGTGACCATCTTTGTTTCAAAGAGGGAGTTAGATAGGAGTTAGGGTCTTTTTTATACCTGAAACGTGTGAGCCCGCGTAAGGATCTCTTCGACCTTCTCCATGGTCGTTTGAGGTTTTGTCGTCGGAGAAGAAGAAAGGTTGAGTCTTGAGTGTCGCCGGAGTTGGGGACGAAGAAGGGTCGAAAGTCCTTTGAGAAGTTTACGGGGTTGTTTTAGTGTTTTTAGCTTCGGTTTTAGGGGTTTGATGAGGAAATTAGAGCGTTTAGGTTGCTTTGGTTAGGTTCTAGCCTTCTCGACCGCCGCTGGTGGCGGTCAGAGTGTTGAATCAGCTTTGACGAACGACGATCGAATGGTGGCTTTGGAGATTTTTGGTGATTGTCTGTGTGAGGAAGAGAGTTATGTAACGTTTGGTTCCCTAGAATCTCTTGGAATTTGGGGTAATTGGAATTCAATTCCACTATTTTCTCATATTTGGTTCAAGTTTTCAAAGGTGGAATTGAAATCAAATTACATAAAGAGAGGGAGAGTAAATTTCATCGATAACATGATGGAATTTAAATCTTTTGGAGGAGCGAATGTGAAATTTGGCCATACTACCCTCATCAATCTTTTGATATTCAGATCAGATTTTTTTTTAAAACAATTCAGGATCGATCGGATTTTTTTTTAAATTTCGAGTCAGGTTTTTTTAAGTTTGATATTCAGGTCGGGTCGGATCGGGTTTTTTAAAAAAATCAAGATCGGGACGGATTTTTTAAAAAAATATCAAGTTCGGGTCGGGTTTTTTAAGTGTGATATTCGGGTCAGGTTCGGGTTTAGGGTGAAAAATATCCGACCCGACCCAAAAAAAACCCAACCCGACCCATGACCATCCCTAATTGGGATGGTTTTAATTTATGAAGTTTATTAGTATGATTTTTATAATTTATTAAAATAAATAATCAATCAATAAAATGAAAATTTAATATTTTTAAAAAATTTATAATATATTATTATATGTAAGTTATAAAACAAACTAAAATTAAGCAAAAATACAAGAAGGACAATTATGTTATTTTACATTACTGAAATCAAATTCATCTGATATCTCTGCGAACCAAACACAATATGAAATTGGATTTCAATTCAATTTTCTGCCAACCAAACAGGTTTCAGATTCAGATTCCAATTCCTATAGATTACAATTCCTTCACAGATTCTAATTATCTCAAAAACATTCAAACGAACCAAACGTCACCTTAGAGTTTGAGAGAAAACAAATTAAGAAAAAAGTGATTTTTAGTTTTAGAAGAAATTACCTGAAATGGTCAAAACTTAACATATTGCCTTAAATTTTGGGTTAATCACCACTTAAGTTCTTCTAAGTTTGTCTGACATTTATATTTTAGCTACTGAATTAATTTCATTGCTTTTTATTTTAATCTTTTAATTTCGTTACGCTTTTATTTTAGTCCATGTATTGTTTAATGGTTCAATGTCATCCCAAGTACTTATGTTTCAATTTATTTACGAATAGATCGTCATTCTTTACTACATTTTGCATTTTTGCTTATTTAATCCTAAAAACTTGCATTATATCAATACACTTGCTACGTACTTGTTTTGCATATATATATATATATATATGTCTAAATAAGTATGTATAACGCTTTTTTTGTTGTAATTGTTGTGTAATGTATATAATATATATAGGCATATTAAATAAATGTTATGTGTGTATTAATATATATGTACATGTCTATTAAATATATGTTAGTTTTTATATTAATATTTTATATTAAATGAGATAGATATTTTTCTTTGATATTATCATTAAATTTATTTATTTTAGATAAGATTTTACCTCTTATTTTATTTTTTTGACTTGATTCTAGTAATTTATTTATTTGTTTTATTTCTAAGTTTGTTTAAATTTATTTAGAGATATTTTCCCCTAAAATTTTATTTCCTTATTTCCTTTAAATTTGACCGCATTTTCACCCTCACCTTATTTTTCTTCCCTTAACTTATTTTCCTTTAAAGCACGTGAATGATGTGTTTTTTATTCTTGGCATGGTATCAATTGATTCCTGTTTCTTTATTTATTTTATTTCCTTTTTATGTATGCATATTTGTTTACTTTATTATTTATTTATTTATTATAATTTCTTATTCATGTATCACCTTTAAATTCAATATTCTTTATTCAATTAATTTCTTTTATTTTCAGGTTATAATTTTATTTGTTTAATTTAGTCCTAAATTTAAGTTACTTGATTTAGATTAAGCTTTAGGGTTTTATTTCTTTTAGTTAGGTCCTCGCTTAGAATAATTAGGCGAATCTTTAAAATAGTCTTCATCTATATTCGGAGTTCTATTTTAATTATTCAAATAAAACTTTAAAATTTATTAGGGTTTAATATTAAAGCCTTCACCTTTAAATTAATTCCAACATATCCTTTACTTTAGGTGAATTTTTAATTTGGTCGTCATTTTCATGCCTGATGTTCTATTTTAATTATTTGATTCAATAAAGTGTAAAATTGATTAGGTTTTAATATTAGAGCCTTCATCTTAGGTTTAATTTCACCTTTGTCCTTTAATTTAGGAGAATTTTTAATTTGGTCCTTGCATTTATGCTTGAGGTTCCATTTTAATTATTTGATCTAATAATTTGTTAAAATTGGTTAGAATTAATAATTAGAACCTCCATTTTATATTCATTTCATTCTAGTCCTTAAATTAGGTGAATTTTTAATTAGGTCATCACTTTTATGCATGAGATTCCATTTTAATTATTTGATCCAATAATTTATTAAAATTGGTCAGAATTAATATTATAGTCTTTATTTTAGGTTTAATTTTACGATTAGTCTTTTAATTTAAGAGAATTTTTAATTTAGTCATCGTCTTTATGCACAAGGTTCCATTTCAATTTTCGATTCTATAAAATTGGTAAAATGCACTAGGTTTTTGTCATCACCCATTTTATCCGGGTGGTGACGTGTCATTTTTTATATACTATATAGTTTAGTATATACTATACAATGGGCTTTAGTATATATAGTTTTAAAAATAAAATGTCTAGCATATAGTATTAATGTACATATTTTAATAGTATATAGTTCGCATATTAAAGTGTTTAACATATAGTTTAGTGGACATATTATATAGTTCCATATTATAATTGTTTTTCATATTATGCTAGATTCATTAGTATATGTTTTATATTAATGATATGTATACATATTATATGTGTCACATTTTCATGTAAATATTGTACAATTTTCATATCATATTATATAGTACATTAAATAAGTATAAGCCCACATTTTAAAAATAAATATTAGTCAAATTTTTAGTATAAAGTCCATATTAAATAAATAGAGTTCATTTTGTAAAAAATCAAATCCATTCAAATACTAGCCCATTTTTTCTTTTATAAATAATAAACTCAATCAAAAAACGAGCCCATTTTATTAAATAAAAAAATATACATTCCATCTTTTTTAGGCCCAAATGTTAGCCCAAGTATATATTTACAAATAAATAACAAAAACCTAAACCCTAACCTACAAAGTTTGTCGCTAGTTTTTGTACATGGAGAAGAAAATTTTTCTTTGAAATTTGAAATGTTACAAAGCATTTAATATGTGTTTTACTTTTTGAGGTGTAATTAACGATGATAACTAATCAATCCATGTGACAAAAAAGCAAATGATTTTCAACCATTGATGAGCCATTGATCTAAGACCTAGGATTATGCCACGTTATTCATCATTTTGAAGAAAACCAAATCCATGTGAGCCATCGATGGGGGATGGATCCTAGGGCCTCGGTTGCACCACATCATCAAGCCATGTGAGAAAACAAAAATCATTGTGAACGATTGGATTTAGACTTGATTCATTGGCCGAGAGTGTAACACTTATTTCCTGTATACGTTACCGAATATGAGTCTGATATATTTCATGACACTTTCAAAACATTCGTTATTCGAAATCGGTAAAATTTTATTTCTTTAAAAATCATTAACTCTAACAATAAAAATCAAAACTACTTAATCGCATAAAATCAAAATATATTATTTGAACATTCAAAACAAGCCCATTTTTAGACAGAAAAATGACAATTCAAAACTGTTTCACACAAAGATTGAAACTGCCTAACACAAAATTCATTTTGATAGCATATAAAATCAAATTTACTAAAATACTAACTAGTAAGTTATTTTTATAACTAGTATTATCCATTTTAAACTAATTTCAAACGTATTCATATCATATTTTACTTTCTGAAATCCACACATATAACTATTACATACCATTTAATATCATAGACATATCAGAGCATCACGATATATATAATACATGCCAACTAGAAGATCAAAACAACAATAGGATGTCATTACTGATACTGGTAGATATTCTTTGATAAGTGCTGTCAATCTAAGTATGTCAATTGTACCACTAACTCTCAATGCACATAACATGAACTTTATATTTAAATCCATATATCATTCACATATCAAAGTTTTCATAGATACGAATATACCAAAATATCATATAAAAATGCATTAGGTATCCCCAAAATTATTCAAATATTTTTAATAAAATATTAAGACAATATCATAATATAAATAAAATCATTTTTCTTTGTCAAACTTTCAAGGTTGGCTCATCATAAGCTAAATCATTCAAAAATCACTTAACAAAACAGTATGACAGTATGTCATAATATGGTTTAAAACCATTTTCTTTCAAAACATTCAAGGTTGACTCATTGCCAGTCTTCCTCATATCATATATAAATAAGGTAGAAATGCACTCACCTAGTAATGCCTCACTAGTAAACCTTACTTAGAGATTCAAGCTTCACTCCTGAACCTTTTTTAGCTTTAATCTTGCTTTGATTTTGATGTTGATCACAATCTACATGTACATCATTTGCAAACCACATACATTTTCAAAGTACATGTCATACCCCATTTTAGGGGGAAAATTTATTAATATTAAGTATCGAATTGAAGTCGTAACAAGGAAAATTTTGAGGACCAAATTTTAAAATTTTAAAAGTGACATCTTGCTTTTGGAACTTGTGGGAAATTCAGGGACTTGAACCTAAATTATCCCATTTTATTGGGCAATGAAAAATAAACTCCCTCGTTGAAATCTCGAATTTTAAATCCCCTAAATCCCTAAACCCTAAAATCAACCCACCACTTTCCTTCGCATTTTTCCCTCCTCAGGCCGACAGTGCATGTCACCGCCTGTCCCAGTCGAAGCGTTGCGATTGTCTGACCAAAACCCCTAGGTCCGATCGTCAAAAGCCATTGTCATTCTCCGTGGAAAGCTCGACAAAGTTTCATCGAGAAACCTCGTCGCACGTTGGTTTTTCATCAATTCAGGCCGATACGGTGACCGTCCCTTCTCACCACTGTCACCAACGTGTTCCCCGACATGTTCCGCTCAAAACTCGACTGATGGGTCGCGTCGTCTGAATTGGTTCTACCGATTGCCGGTGTGGATAAGAGTTTCAGCTCTTTTCTTTTAATTCTGATGAATTTTGGCTGGGTTTTGATATGTTTTTTTATCTTAAATGGTGAGTGCTTGAATAGGGAGTAATCAGTCGACCACCTCAACCTCCGTCGCCACTACAGGCACCGCCACCCATGCGTGGGGCTTGTTTTGGTTTAGGGAATTATCTAGAACTGGGTCGACCCAACCCGTATGATCCGACCTGACCTGCCTGATTCGATCCAGTCACCGAGTCAACTTGGCTGAGTCAACTCACTGACTTTGACCGAATCAACCCGTTAACCGGTTTGACCGTTGACTTTGATCGGTCAGACTGTTGATCGTTGGCTTTGACTTTGACCGAAAATGTTAAATTTTTTGAAAAGCCCTATTTTATGTTCTTCGACATCCTGAGTCTGAATCCGAAGTCTGTTTTGTCAAATTCACAACCAATAAGCCGTTTTTCAATGTTTTATCTTCGGATTCAAGTTGGTTTCTCATTTAAGTTCAATTTTTGACGTAAATTCATTTTCTATGTATTCGAGGAATTATTAGAAATTGAATTAAAGTTTGAGGACAATCAAATGGAGCTTAAATGGTCGATCGATATGGCATAAAAATCAAGGTAATACTCTACTACCTTTTGTATACTTTTCGGAACTCATTGATAAATGGTAAAAATAATAAATGGAAATGATTGGTCCATTAGGTGTAGTTAACTATCATTGGAATCAATCGAAAATTGGAATAAAGATGAAACAATGTATAAGACTTTAGCAGCTCGAAAAGAGATTGGTAGACTAATCGAAAACAAATCTCATTTAATTGATTTAATCAGTAAAACAATCAATCTCAGAACGCGTAAATTCTGATTAATCTCGTTAAAGATTAAATGTTGGAAATATTTGGATAAAATATTACTAACAATAGCACCATGGGATAAAATTATGAAAATGCTATTGTATTGGAAAATAACCAAGACACCCCCTAGTGGTGAAATTAACCTCCAGTGATCAAATGAACAAGTCAAACTGAATTATATGACCAAGTCGAACTGAATGGAAATAACGTATGTATCCGAATTTCGAAAACGTTCGAAGTAATCTGGAAACTCTGAAGTGACCGAAATAGATTTAACTACTAAATAACGTAAATACCCTCATGACCTATAAATAAGCGAATGTTTTGGATAAATTATGGAAATATCGAGAAAACCTGATTATAGTATCATCCCTAAAGGTTGTGGAGTACAACTCAAGTACGTTGGTAATCTTAGAGACTATTACAATTCTTAAATAAAGAAATTGCCATCAGAATAAGTAGAGTTTCTCAAGCTCTGTTCAAATATGGTTCTTAATACATGAATCACAAGGCTTACATCAAAGGAAGAAGTAATAACTCTTCCAAATAACCCACTCGTCCAATCATTGGAAAAGAAGACCAGAACAACACAGACTTGCGATGACTTTTTGAATGGGATATTGATCTTATTTGGTCAACATGTTTCTAGATATATAAATTCATGTCTCTTACCTTTTCAACGGTTCTTTAATTTCATCAATATGATATCGAGAACTCAAGATATGACTATTTTAGTGAAGACGGTGCATGCAGAAAATCCTATACGGGATTAATATGGGATTTTGTAAATATTACAAATTTTCAATATTTTTATTGATTATGTAATATAATTTAATATAGGATGATGCATTATCTTTCAGGATTATATTTTATTATTTTATTAGCAATTGAGGTTGAGTTAAAATATTATTTTTAGTTTATTATTATTTTATTAGGAAATAGAGTCAAGAAATGTTTAGTTTGTTATTATTTTATTAATTAGTTATTTATGACCTTTAGAACTCATCCCCTATATAAAGGAGGCTTCATTCAACTTTTTAAAAAAGATTTATTTGATTAATAATACAACGAGAGTTCGTTTTTGCAAGTGTTGTTTGCTTTGTGCCTTCGAAGCTTCTTCTCCTAAAGTTCTTTCAAATTCTTGTAAGGGAGATTAATATTCACACTCCAATTTGCCTTTTCATCGCGACTAGGATGGTTGGTTAGAGCCATATTATCGAGTTTTCCTTTTCATTACGACTAGGAGGGTTTGATAGGACACTTAGAGCCATATTATCGAGTTTACCTTTTTAGTACGACTAGGAGGGTTCGATAGGACACTTATCCATCTATTTTCCACAAATCCATCCTCACAATCATCATCTTTACCGTTCACCTTCATAAGGGAGCCACCTTCTACTATTCATCCCCTTTTTTCTTCATCAGGTCTAGAGCTTTCTAGGTTTGATTCTTCAATAAGAGCAACGTTCATTAATCCGTCACCACTTCCCTATCAGTTCTGAAGATGATCAGCTTGAGAAAAGTTATCCGTATTAAAGTGTGAATACCCTTGAAGTGCAACAATTTGACCGGTTGATAGGTATCATTGATGGGACTTATATTCCGATAGATCGACACAAATCGTAAATCCCTCTGATATCCTGGATATGAAAATACTCTTGTCATATCTGAAAACACAAGTAACTCTAATGCAAAGGATTCTGAATACCTTTTTGATTACGTAGTGCCATCGGAAAAAATATATGAATATTATATGATCCTGATATATCTATTTTTAAATAACTGATGAATCTGTTAGCTATTAAACCCTTTTATGGGGATATCGTCTCTGAATTTAATCGGTTTACATAAATTTCTTGACTCCCTATCTGATAAATACCAATCATATCCGAATAATATCTCAAACCTCTATTGTGTTCCCAGATCATACGGATGTTTTCTCTGATTTTAAAAGTATGTCTCTGTTATCTGAAATACAGGCTGACCTTTGATTTTTGTTCTGAATTTTGATATATGTTATGATCTCTGATTTTCGTTCCAATCTCTGAACTCTGCATTGATTTCTGATATCTCTATTTATGGACTGAAATTATTTTTATACGGGGTACTCTGGGACTCTGGTATGACTAATGACACTGACAGGTTCAACCATTGTTGGTAATTCCTTATATAAGTTCAGCACCGACTGGTAATTCTTTATGGACCTAAGGTGACTCTTGGGTGGGCTATTAGGCTTAATAGGCCTAGTGGTAAGACTTTATGGACCATAAGGCACTCCCTTATGGATGACACCTCTGCTATGTGCTTTTGGGTAAGACCTTATAGACTTGAGGGCAATCCCCTATGGTGGACACCTACACTTCGGCTAGGGTAAGACCTTATGGACCCAATGTACTCCCTTTGGTTAGCTCCTATGCTTTTTTGTACCTAGGGTAAGTCCTTATGGATGCAATTATGGGGAACTGAATATTGGCGTTCGGTCGAAGGGTTTTACTATGGTTTTTGAAAAATACATTTTAAACTACTATTGTTTTTAAAAATATATGTATCTTTTCACTGGTTTTGTGGGAACACACTAGACAGCCTATTCTGATCTCCTGAACCCAGTATCCAAAATATTTCCTTTGAAGTGAAAGCTTACTATCTTGTTCTATCTGAGATATCAGTGGGACCTCAGCTCAACATAAAAGTCTGTAGATGTATGCATCAATAAGGAAACATATGTTTATATGTTATTTGCATGTTCTTCAGCATCAATTGGTAGTTATGTATTACTGAGCTTTCTAAAGCTCACTATGTTACTCATTTTTTCAAGTTAAAAGGATTGAACCATTGCAACTATCGACATCGATAAGGGAGTTCCATCGGAGTTACTTGTGGAGTACGGTGCATGTGTTTAGGGTATATGTAAGTTGTATTTTATTTTATATATGAGTTTGGAATTTGTTTTATTTTTAAATGTTGTTAAATTTCACTGTTGTGTTTATAAATTATTTTATGATTTTACGCGTTTTATCAAAAAGTTTAAATTTTCTGAGATTTTTAAGGTGGGTCACTCGGGTGGCCCTAATATGACATTTAAGATTAGATCGGGTCACCCGTATCGATATGTGTGTGTTATATTTAGTGGTATCAGAGCTTAAGTTGACTTGTATTTATCTGGTTAGACCGACCAGTCGAATGTCATAGGATGTCTAGTTATTAGTACATGCCCATAGACTACAACTGTATTTCTCTAAGCCAAAACTCCAAAGTCGAGCTCTTCTCTATAATAAGCTAACAAAAGTTTTCTATCCGTTAGGGCTCGACCTATGCATAAAGGAATACCAATAACATTTGTCTAAATTCTGTAATGTACCTCATGAGTAACGTTACAGTTATTTATCTGAGAAATTCTAACCCGACTCCAGAAATGAATTGGGAGATGTTACCGCTCTAGAACCTAACCTCGCAACCAAGGTTGAATTGATTCCACAAGGATAATTCCATTCTGATACTTTTATTGGAATGAGGGACAGTTCTTACGAGAATGTATACTCAACTGGTTAAGGATTAGTAGAGGGCCCATACTTTTGTAAAAACTACTTGAAGATATGGAAGACTGGTGGAAGCTTCATTTATGCATTTTTGTGACTTGAGTAAATTTCGAGGACAATATTATTCTAAGGAGGGGAGAATTGTCACAATCCATTTTAGGGGCAAAAATGTATTAATATTAAGTGTTGAATTGAAGTTGGAAGAAAGGAAGTTTTGAGGACTAAATTATAATTTTTTAAAAGTGATAACTCAATTTTGGAACTTATGGGAAATTCAGGGACTTGAACCTAAATTATCTTATTTTTATTGGGTAGTGAACCCTAAACCCCCTGGTGAAATCCCAAATTTCAAATTCCCCCTAAATCCCTAAACTCCAAAATCAACTCGCCACTTTCCTCCACGTTTCTCCCTCCTCAGGCCACTGGTGCATGTCACCGTCCATCCCAGTCAAAGCATCGTGATTGTCCTACAAGAACCTCTAGGTCCGATCGTCAAAAGTTGTTGCCATTCCCCGTGGAAAGCTTGTCAAAGTTTCATTGAGAAACCCCGTTGTACATCAATTTTTTATTAATTCAGGTCGATCCGGCGACCGTCCCACCTCACTGCTGTCACCAACGTGTTCCCAAATTTGTTCCACTCAAAACTCGACTGATGGGTTGCGTCGTCCCACCTCACCGATCATTGGCGTGGGTAAGAAATTCTGCCATTTTCTTTTAATTCTGATGGATTTTGGCTGGGTTTTGATATAGTTTTTATTTTAAATGGTGAGTGATTGAACAAGGAGAAATCGGCCGACCACCCCAACCTCCGTCGCCACGCATGCGCCACCACGCGCCGCTACCCGCGCATTGGGCTTGTTTTGATTTAGGGAATTTTTTAGAACCGAGTCGACCCAACCCGATCCGCCTGATCCGATTCGATCCGACCCGACCCGCATGGCTTGGTCTAGTCATTGAGTTAACTCAGCTGAGTCAACTCGTTGACTTTGACCGATCTGTCTGTTGACTTTGACTGGTCAGACCGTTGTGTGTTGACTTTGATCGAAAAAGTTAAATTTTCTGAAAAGCCCTATGTTATGTTTTTCGTCGTCCTAAGTCTGAATTCGAGTTTGTTTTGCCAAATTCGCACCCGGTAAGTTGTTTTTCAATGTTTTATCTTCGGATTCAAGTTGGTTTCTCATTTAAGTTTAGTTTCTTACGTAAATTCATTTGCTATGTATCCGAAGAATTATTGGACATTGAATTAAAGTTCAAGGACAATTGAATGGAGTTTAAATGGTCGATAAATATGGCATGAAAATCGAGGTAATTATATACTATCTTTTTTTACTTTTCGAAACCCATTGATAAATGGTAAATGCATGAATGGAAATGATTGGTCCATTAGGTGTAGTTAACCATTCTCAGACTCAAATAGAAATTGGAATAACGGCATAACACTGTATAAGACTCTAGCGACTCGAAAAGCGATTGGCAGACTGATCGGAAACAAATCTTATTTTAATTATTTAATCAGTAAATCAATCAATCTTAGAACACATATATTCTGATTAATCTCGTTAAACGTTAAAAGTTAGAAATATTTGTATAAGAAATTACCAAAAATAGCACAATGAGATAAAATTATGAAAATGCCCTTGTATTGGAAAAGGACCAAGATATCCCCTAGTGGTGAAATTTACTTCCAGTGATCAAATGACCAAGTACTCTGAACACTAAAGGAACTAGAATACTTTCAAGCCTAAGTCAACAGAATGTAATGTAACCGACAGAATTGAATGAAATGATGATAATATCCTTAAAGTGTAAAACGGATTGTGGATGAATATGATAATGGACACGACCTTAGAACTTATATTATGATCCACTTGAATTTTGGAATCACCGATTAAAATTTGATTTATTTGGAATTCCCCTAAAGTATAATATGATTCGAAGCACATCCAATCTCTGGAATAACTATATACACTCAGCCCTGAAATGAATAAATCAACCTCGAATACCAAAAAAGACTTTATTATATGACCAAGTCGAATTGAATGAAAGTATTGTATGTATCTTAATTTCGAAAACGTCTAAATTAATCTGGAAACTCCGAAGTGACCGGAATAAATTTAACTACTAAATGACCTAAATACTCTCATTACCTAGAAATAAGTGAATGTTTTGGATAAATTCTGGAAATATCGAGAAAACGTAGTATAGTATCATCCCTAAGGTTGTGGAGTACAACTCAAGTACGTTGGTAATCTTGGAGACTGTTATAATCTTAAATAAAGAAATTGCCATCAAAATAAGTAAAGTTGCCCAATCTCTGTTCAAATATAGTTCTTGATACATGAATCACAAGGCCCGCATCAAAGGAAGACGTAATAACTCTTCGAAATATCCCACTTGTCCAATCATTGGAAAAGAAGACCATAACAACATCAGACTTGCAATGACTTTTTGAATGGGATATTGATCTTATTTGGTCAACATGTTTTCTGGAGATACAAATTCTTGTCTCTTATGTTTTCAACGGTTCTTTAATTTCATCAATATGATAACAGGAACTCAAGATATGGCTATTTTTGTGAAGACGGTGCATGCAGAAAATCTTATATGGGGTTAAAACGGGATTTTTTAAATATTACAAATTTTCAATATTTTTATTGATTATTTGTGATATAATTTAATATAGGATGATGTATTATCTTTCAAGATTAGATTTATTATTTTATTAGCAATTGAGGTTGAGTTAAAATAATATTTTTAGTTTATTATTATTTTATTAGGAAATAGAGTTAATAAATGTTTAGTTTGTTATTATTTTATTCATTAGTTATTTAGAACCTTTAGAACTCATCCCCTATATAAAGGAGGCTTCATTCAACTTTGTAAAACAGTTTTCTTTGATTAATAATACAACGAGAGTTCGTTTTTGCAAGTGCTGATTGCTTTGTGCCTTTGAAGCTTATTCTCCTGGAGTTATTTCAAGTTCTTGTGAGGGAGATTAATCTTCACACTCCAATTTACCTTGTCATCATGACTAGGATGGTTGTTTAGAGCCATATTACCGAGTTTGACTTTTCATTGCGACTAGGAGAGTTCGATAGGATACTTAGAGCCATATTATTGAGTTTGCCTTTTTATTACGACTAGAAGGGTTCGATAGGACCCTTATCCATCTATTTTCCACAAATCCATCCTCACAATCATCATCTTTACCATTCACCATCATAAGGAGCCACCTTCTACTATTCATCCCTTTTTTTCTTCATCAGGTCTAGAGCTTTCTAGGTTTGATTCTTCAATAAGAGCAACGTTCATTAATCTGCCACCGCTTCCCTATCAGTTCTGAAGATGACCAGTTCGAAAAAAGTTGTCCGTATTAAAGTGTGAATACCCTTGAAGTGCAACAATTTGACCGGTTGACATGTATCATTGCTGGGATTTATATAGTTTTAGTTAACTTGATATTCCGATAGATCGACACAAATCGTAAATGCCTCTGATTTCCTGGATATTTAATTACTCTTGTCATAATTGAAAACACAAGTAACTCTAATGCAAAAGATTCTGAATACCTTTTTGATTGCATAGTGCCACCAAAAAAAATATATGAATATTATATGATCCTGATAAATCTATTTTTGAATAACTGATGAATATGTCAGCTATCAAACCTATTTTATGGGGATTTCATCTTTGAATTTAATCAGTTTAGAGAAGTTTCTTGACTCCATATCTGATAAATACCAATCACCTCCGAATAATATCTCAAACTCTACTATTTTCCCTGGTCATACGGATGTTTTCTCTGATTTTAAAAGTATGTCTATATTATCTGAAATACAGGCTGACCTCTGATTTTTGTTCTAAACTTTTATATATGTTCTAATCTCTAATTATCGTTCTGATCTCTGATCTCTGCATTGATTTCTGATATCTCTATTTATGGATAGAAATTATTTTTATATGGGGTACTCTGGGATTCTGGTATGACTAAAGGCACTGACAGGTTCAACCACTATTGGTAATTCCTTGTATAGGTTCAACACCAACTGATAATTCCTTATGGACCTAAGGTGACTCTTGGGTGGGCTCCTATGCTTAATAGGCCTAGTGGTAAGGCTTTATAGACCATAAGGCACTCCCTTATGGATGACTCCTCTGCTATGTGCTTTTGGGTAAGACCTTATGGACCTGAGGGCACTCCCCTCTGGTGGACACCTACACTTCGGCTAGGGTAAGACCTTATGGACCCAACGTACTCCCTTTGGTTGGCTCCTATGCTCTTTTGTACATAGGGTAAGTCCTTATGGATGCAATTATGGGAACTGAATATTCGCATTCGGTCGGAGGGTTTTACTATGGTTTTTGAAAAATACATTTTAAACTGCTATTGTTTAAAAAAATATATGTATATTTTCACTGGTTTTGTGGGAACACACTATACACCCTATTCTGATCTCCTGAACCCAGTCATCCGAAACATTTCCTTTGAAGTGAAAGCTTATTATCTTGTTCTATCTGAGATATCAGTGAGACCTCAGCTCAACATAAAAGTCTGTAGATGTATGCATCAATAAGGAAACATATGCTTATATATTATTTTCATGTTCTTCAGCATCAACTGGTAGTTATGTATTACTGAGCTTTCTAAAGGTCACTCTTTTACTCACTTTTTCAGGTTAAAAGGATTGAACCAGTGCAACTATCAACATCGGTAAGGGAATTCCACCGGAATTACTTGTGGAGTACGGTGCATGTGTTTATGGTACATGTAGGTTGTATTTTATTTTATATCTGAGTCTGGAATTTGTTTTATTTTTAATATTTTTAAATTTCACTGTTGTGTTTATAAATTATTTTATGATTTTACACGTTTTAACAAAAAGTTTAAATTTTATGAGATTTTTAAGGTGGGTCACTCGGGTGGCCCTAATATGACATTTAAGATTGGATCGGGTCACCCGTATTGATATATGTGTGTTACATTTAGTGGTATCAGAGCTTAGGTTGTGTTGTATTTATCTGGATAGACCGACCAATCGAATGTCATAGGATGTCTGTTAGTACATGTCCCTAGACTACAACTGTACTTCTCTGAGCCAGAACTCCAAAGTCGAGCTCTTCTCTATAATAAGCTAACAAAAGTCTTATATCTGTTAGGGCTCAACCTATGCATAAAGGAATACCAATAACATTTGTCTAAATTATGTAATGTACCTCATGAGTAATGTGACAGTTATTTATCAGAGAAATTCTAACCCGACTCCAGAAATGAATTGGGAGATGTTACCGCTCTAAAACCTAACCTCACAACAAAGGTTGAATTGATTCCACAAGGATAATTCCATTCCGATTCTTTTATTGGAATGAGGGACAGTTCTGACGAGAATGTATACTCAACTGGTTAAGGATTAGTAGAGGGCCCATACTTCTGTAAAAACTACTTGAAGATATGGAAGAACTGATGGAAGCTTCATTTATGCATTTCTATGACTTGAGTAAATTTCGAGGACGAAATTCTTCTAAGTAGGGGAGAATTGTCATAATCCATTTTAGGGGCAAAAATTTTCTAATATTAAGTGTTGAATTGAAGTTGTAACAAGGGAAATTTTGATGACCAAACTGTAATTTTTTAAAAGTGACAACTTAATTTTGGAACTTGTAAGAAATTCAGGGACTTGAACCTGAATTGTCCCATTTTTATTTGACAGTGAAAAATAAACCCCCTCAGTGAAATCCCAAATTTCGAATTCCCTCTAAATCCCTAAGCCCCAAAATCAATCCGCTACTTTCCTTCGTGTTTCTCCCTCTTCAGGCCGATGGTGCATGTCACCGTCCATCCCAATCAAAACGTCGCAACTGTCCGACTAGAGGCCCGATCATTAAAAGTTGTTGCCATTTTACGTGGAAATCTCGTCAAAGTTTCATCAAGAAACCCCGTTGTATGTCGGTTTTTGATTAATTCAGGTCGATCTGGCGACCGTCCCACCTCACCGCTATCACCAACGTGTTCCCTGATTGTTCCACTCAAAACCCACCCGGTGGGTCGCGTCGTCGTCGCTGGTTCTATCGATCGCTGGCGTGGGTAATAAATTCATCCATTTTGCTTTTAATTATGATGGATTTTAGCTGGGTTTTGATATATTTTTTATTTTAAATGGTGAGTGATTGAATAAGGAGTAATCAACTGACCACCTCTATCCGTCGTCGCCGCACGTGTTGGGTTTGTTTTGATTTAGGGAATTTTCCAGAATTGGGTCGACCTGACCCGCCTGATCCGATCCGACCCGACCTACATGGCCCGGTCCAATCACTAAGGCAACTCATTGACTTTAACCGATATATCTGTTGACTTTGACCGGTCAGATCGTTGACTTTGATCGAAAAAGGAAAATTTTCTAAAAAGCCTTATTTTATGTTTTTCGACGTCCTTAGTATGAATTCGAGTCTGTTTTTCCAAATTTGCACCCGATAAGTTGTTTTTCAATGTTCTATCTTCGGATTCAAGTTGGTTTCTCATTTAAGTTCAGTTTCTAACGTAAATTCGTTTGCTATGTATCCGAAGAATTATTGGACATTGAGTTAAAGTTCAAGAACAATCGAATAGAGTTTAAATGGTCGATAAATATGACACAAAAATCGAGGTAATTCTCTACTACTTTTTTATTTTTTCCGGAACCCATTGATAAATAGTAAATGCATGAATGGAAATGATTGGTCCATTAGGTGTAGTTAACCATCATCGGACTCAAACATAAATTAGAATAAAGTTAGAACCCTCTATAAGACTATAGCGACTCGAAAAGTGATTGGTAGACTGATTGGAAACAAATCTCATTTTAATTATTTAATCAGTAAATCAATCAATCAATCTTAGAACGCGTAAATTCTGATTAATCTCGTTAAAGGTTAAATGTCCTTGTATTGGAAAATGACCAAGACATCCCCTAGTGGTGAAATTAACTTCTAGTGATCAAATGACAAAGTACTCTTAACACTAAAGGAACTAGAATACTTTTAATCCTAAGTCAGCAGAATGTAATGTAACTGACAAAATTGAATGAAATGATGATTATATCCTTAAAGTGTAAAATGGACTATGGATGACTATGATAATGGAGAGGACCTGAGAACTTATATTATGATCCACTTAAATTTTGGAATTACCGATTAAAATTTGATTTATTTGGAATGCCCTTAAAATGTAATATGATTCGAAGAACATCCAATTTCTAGAATAACTATATACCCTCAAACCTAAAATGAATAAATTAACATCGAATACAAAAAAAGACTATATTATATGACCAAGTCAAATTTAATGGAAGTAACATATATATCCAAAATTTGGAAACGTTCAAATTAATTTGGAAACTCCAAAGTGACTGAAATAGATTTAATTACTAAATGATCTAAATACCCTCATAACCTAAAATAAGCGAATATTTTGGATAAATTCTGGAAATACCGAAAAAACCTGAGTATTGTATCGTTCTTAAAGGTTGTGGACTACAACTCAAGTGCGTTGGTCATCTTGGTGACTCTTATAATTCTTGAATAAAGAAATTGCAATCGGAATAATTTGAGTTCCTCAAGCTCCATTCAACGATGCTTTGAAGATGAAAAATTTGACAAAAGTTGTCCTTATTAAAGTGTGAACACCCTTGAAGTATAATGATTTGACAGTTGACAGGTATCAGTGCTGGGATTTATATAGTTCAAGTTAACTTGATATTCTGATAAATCGACACAAATTGTAAATTCCTCTGATTTCCTAGATATGGAATTACTCTTGTCATATATGAAAACACAAGTAACTCTAATGCAAAGGATTCTGAATACCTTTCTAATTACATAGTTCCACCGAAAAAATATCCGAATAATATATAATCCTGATAAATGAAGTTTTGAATAACTGATTAATCTGTTAGCTATCAAACCCTTTTTATAGGGATCTCGCTTCTAAATTTAATCAGTTTACAGAAGTTTCATAACTCCCTATATGATAAATATCAATTACCTCTGAATAATATCTGGAACCTCTAGTGTGTTCCCTACTCGCACATATGTTTTCTCTGATTTTAAAAGTATGTATATGTTATCTGAAATACATGCTGAGCTCTGATTTATATTCTAAAATTTTATATTTGTTCTGATCTTTGATCTCTGCTCTGATTTCTGATATCTTTATTCACAGACTAAAATTATTTTTATACGGGTTACTTTGGGACTCTGGTATGACTGAATACACTGGCAGGTTCAGTCGCTGTTGGTAATTCCTTGTATAGGTTCAACACCGACTTGTAATTCCTTATGGACCTGAGGTGACTCTTGGGTGGGCTCATAGACCTATTGGGCCTAGTGGTAAGACCTTATGAACCCTAAGACATTCCCATAGGGATGACACCGCAGCTGTGTGCTTCTGGGTAAGACCTTGTGGACCTGAGGGCACTTCCTTTAGGTGGGCACCTACGCTTCAGCTAGGGTAAGACCTTATGGACCCAATGTGTTCCTTTAGGTTGGCTCCTACTCCCTTTTGGGCCTAGGGTAAGTCCTTATAGATGCAGTTATGGGGAACTGCATATTGGCATTCGGTTAGAGAGTTTTACTATGGTTTTTGAAAAATACGTTTTAAACTGCCATTGTTTAAAAAAGATCTGTATCTTTTCATTGATTTATTGGGAACACACTAGATACCCTATTCTGATCTCTTGAACCCAGTCATCCAAAACATTTCCTCTGAACTAAAAGCTTACTGTCTTGTTCTATCTGAGATGTCAGTAGGACCTCAACTTAGTATAAAAGTCTGTAGATGTCCAAATCAATAAGGAAACATATGCTTATTTGTTATCTGTATGTTCTTCAGCATCAACTGGTAGTTCTGTATTACTGAGCTTTTGAAAACTCACTCAGTTACTCACCTTTTCAGGTTAAAATGATTGAACCGGTGCAACTATCGACATCAGTATGGAGTTCCTTCGGTATTGCTTGTGGAGTACGGTGCATGTGTTTAAGGGGCATGTAGGTTGTATTTTGTTTTTTATATCTGAGTCTAAAATCTATTTTATTTAAGAATAGTGTTAAATTTCACTATTGTGTTTATAAATTGTTTTATGATTTTACACGTTTTTACAAAAAGTTTAAATTTTCCAAGATTTTTACGGTGGGTCGCTCCGGTGACACTAATGTGACACCTCGGATCAGATCGGGTCACCCGTATCGATCTGTGGGTGTCACAATACATGTTAGTATCTTACAAACATGAACAAGACACATAATAACATAAAAATTCTAAAAATTCTTTTGATACTTAATTGATATTAAATCCATTTCATATAATGCATGTCAACCTTAACACTTCCAAACACAACTTCAATCCTCATAATTTTCATATCAACCAATAGCTTACGTAATCATTTCGAAATCTACAATCTAAACATAAAATGAGTTCTTTTAAATTCATCCTAACATATCCAATTTATTCAAAATGCCCCCTCGCCATTTAGACTTCAAGTTCAAACGTCTAATAACATGGCCTAGCCATCTGAGATTTTATTCAAGTATAGAACATCAACTTCAATATGTTTTCACTTTATTTCTAAAATTTTCATATTCTGATAGCTTGTACTACCCTAAAGAATCATTATTCTGTATTAATCTACAGATTTAAATTTAATTATGTTTGTTTCTTGTGAAGTATATTAAAAAATAAATCTAACCATATAAAGAAATCCTTTTAATCCGACTTGTACAATTTATAGTGAATTTTCTAATCCAATTTTCAAAATCTATTTTGAGCATAATCTACTAACTTTTTCTGACCTATCATTGATAAAAAATTCATATATTTTAGCATAAATTTTGAAATAAATCCCCGTTTGCTTTAAACAAAACTAAGTTGACATATGAACACAACGATATAAAAATTACCTCCTAATAATTTTTATATAATATCTGGTGATTTTTCAAACTTACTGTCAGATTCAAAAATCTAAACAGTTTTAATTGTTTTGCATCCTTAATTTCTTCACCAATTCTTATAACATGCATCTTGGTTCTTAAACTTTAAAAAACTTCCTAAATGGTTAAAATCACATTTCAAAGCATGTAGAATCATTCATACAATAATTTTAGCCCTTAAGAAATATTTACATATTTTTTCCTAATTTTTCCTTTAGGCTGAATATGCTAGGGTTTTACTAGCTTGGATTTCAACTTGATTCAAACATAAATTCGATCTCCTAACAACAATTCTATGTAATTCCATCAATTCCATATCAATTCAAACGTCCAATTTCAACATAAAACCAAAGTGATCGAATTCAACATAAGCACTTCCAAGTGGTTTCAATCATGATAAAATCATGAAAATGATTTTCCAACATCAACTACATCATAATCCATCCTTTAAACATGAAAACCTAACATCCCCTTCATCCATCCAATTCAAGAACTTAAGGTTTTAAGCATGAAAAACATGAACGAAAGGTACAAAATGATAGAGAATTTCATGTAGATCAAATTTGCATTTCATGTTTTCATCCAAATTCCTAATAAATTGGCTTGAAAAATCAAAAGAAAAGTTTTTCTTACCTTTGGAGGATCTCACGATAACATTGAAAAATATGGAGAAAATTTATTGAAAATTCTTCATATTTCTTTATATAATAAATGAATTAAAAAATTCATTAAACGTCAAATTACTAATTTACCTTTAAAATTTCATTATCCTTACCATTTTACCCTTTTAGTTTTATGATAATTACTAAATTATCATGATTTCATCATCCCTTACATCATCATAGTTAAACATGAACAAACAATTTTTCATATTCCAATTTTCCCTTGCAATTTTCCAAAATTTATAATCTAGTGACTACTATCAAATGGTTCATATTTAACATGGAAAATCACCTTAAATACAATGATCCATGTTAAATCCTTCAAATTTAACTCATGATGATGACATTATTAACCTTGCCTTATCATCCTTCAAAATATCTCTAAAATCCGATTCGATCTGATTATCCGAATTTCCTCCGACCTTATCACTTTATAACTTTTAATACATAATTAGTATGAAAAATCAGAAACCCATGGAAACATCATTCTTGGGGGTAAAAAATTTATTTACGGGACCAATTACATAACTTTTTAAAATTATAGTCTGGCCCCTAAACTTTTCCCATATTTATATTGTAGCCACTAAACTTTCAATTTATTCATTTTGGCCACTACCAAAATTTTGGGGTCTTAAAATTTTACCCCTTAATAAAATGAATCCTCAAATATTTAGTACATACCTGATACAAAAGGATGAGGATACTTTGACCTTATAATTTCCAAAGAACTTTAACAAGCGATATTGACTTTTTCCTTAATTCTTTTTTTAGCTCCATGTTCTAGTATCTTTACTTGTTCCTCCTTGTAAGTTAGATCCAGTTGAATTTGAATCTTCTTCGGAGTGAAAACATGTGAAGGATTTGAATGATACATTCGAAGCATCGACATACGAAACATATTATGAATCTTATATAGTTCCGGAGGAAATACTAGCTGATAGGCTATTAGACCAAATCTTTTCACAATCCCATATGGACCAATGAATCTCGGACTTAGCCTCCCTTTTCGTCCAATTCGTAGAATCTTTTTCTAAAGTAATGCTTTAAGAAATACCTTGTCACCGACCTGATACTCAATTTCTTTTCTCTTTAAATCAGAATATGACTTATGTCGATCAGCCACAATTTGGAGATTATCTTGTTTAATATTCACCTTATTTTTTACTTCCTTATTCAGATCAGGGCCAATTGATCCTTGAGTTCAAACTAATTTAAAGACGTTCGACATTTTCTTCCATATGAGGCCTCAAAAGGAGCCATCTTAATACTTGACTGATAACTATTATTATAAACAAATTCAGCTAAAGGCATATACTTTTCCCATGATCCTTTAAATTCAATTATGCACGCCCTTAATATATCTTCTAGAAATTGAATAGTTCGCTCTGATTGTCCATCTGTCTAAGGATGGAAAGCAGTGCTAAAGTTAAGTCGAGTTCCCAAGGTCTTACTCAAAGACTTCCAAAATCTTAAAGTAAACCTTGAATCTCTATCAGATATGATTGAGATAGGTACTCCATGTACTTGAACAATTTCCTTAACATACAATTCAATATACTTATCCATAGAATAATCAACTCGAACTGAAATGAACATTATTAACTTAGTCAATTTATCCACAACCAACCAGATTAAATCCTTTTTATTGAGTGTCTAAGGTACACTTGATATGAAATCCATTATACCTCTTTCCTATTTCCACTAAGGAATGGAAATAAGTTGCAACAATTTGGATGACATTTGATGTGCTACTTTCACTTGTTGACATGTCAAGCATTTAGAAATAAACTCATATATTTTCCTTTTCATACCTAGTCATCAATATCGACTTTTCAAGTAATAATAAATCTTGTTTCCTCTAGTATGTATCGTCAAAGGACTATAAAGTGCCTTGGAGAGGATGTTTTTCTTTAATTCCTCATTATTTGGAAAACAAACTTTTCCTCGATAGTACAAGCATTTATTAGACTTAATTTCAAATTCTTTGGTTTCACCTTTTTTTACTTGTTCGATTATTGACATGTACTTTTCATATATTCTTTGAAGATCCTTTATTTGCTCCAATACAGTAGGCTTTAATATTAGTTTTACAATTAGCACTTCATTCTCTTTTAATGACAGTCATACATCCAAAACTCATAAAACAAAAAATGTCTTTTTACTTAAGCATCAACTACTACATTAGTATTTTTTAGATGAAAACCGATTATCACATTATAAGCTTTAAGAAGCTCAATCCATATTATTTTTCTAAATTTCAAGTCCTTTTGAGTTAATAGATACTTCGTACTTTTATGATCAATATAGATGTAGCATCTTTCACCATATAGATAATGACACTATATTTTCAAAACAAATATGACTGCTACTAATTTTAAATCATGAATAGGATAATTGCTTTCATGTGTCTTAAGTTGTCTCCAAGCATAAACCATAACTTTTCCTTCTTGCATTAATACATATCCCAAACCATTATGAGATGTAGCACTATTACTGATTTTGGTTGTACTAGCACATGGGCTTCCATTAATACCTTTTAAATGTCTCAAAGCCTTTCTTGGAAATTATCAGTCTAACAAATGATAGCCTCCGTATTTCAGAGACATTCTTCAGAGTTTCCATTCAATAATAGCTTATACTTTTTTAGGATCCATTCTAATCCCCTGTACTGAAATAACATTGTTAAGAAAAAAAACTTTGAAAAATCAAAATCCACACTTTAATAGCTTAACATATAGTTTTTTCTCTCAAAGAGTACGAAGAACAATGCAAATATGTGCATCATGTTCATGTTCTTACTTTCTCTTAGAATAAACTAAAATATCATTGATCCTTAAGAGAGGATACTTATTCTTTAAAGTCTCTGTATTCAACTGAATACTATTTATGCATAATCTCATCAATCCATCTTTTTTTCACAAATAATATTAGTGCTCCCCAAGATGATACATTTGGTCATATAAAACCTCGATATAACAATTCCTTTAATTTTGCCTTTAACTTTCTAAGTTTAGTTGGAGCTATTCTATACAGGGCTATAAAAATAGGCATAGTAGCAATTCAATTTTTAAATTCTACCTCTTAGACTGGAGGTAAACCTAGTAATTATTCCAGAATTATATTTATATTTTCACATATAATCGGGATATCTTCCAATTTAGTCTTCAAGGTTTGAGAATCTACCACATTCTCTAAAAAGGCTTGATAACCTTGCAATGATAACTTTTAGCAGTTACGACTCAAATGAAATTAAATAACAAATTTACTCTTTTACTAATCACTATAAATCTCAAAACCTTTTGGATCCTTTAAAATCAATCGCTTTAAGCGACAATTCACAATGGCATGGTAAGGAAATAACCATTTTATACCCAAGATTATCTCATATTCTTTAAAGATAATTTCCATCGGATTAGCTAGAAACCTAACTCCTTAAATCTTTAATGGATAGTTCTACAAATATGAGTCACATTCACCTTCTATTCTAAAGGGTTAGTCACCACTAAATCACTTGAGATCGATTCTAATAAAAGTCCTTTATCTCAAATTAACTTAGTACTTATATATGAGTTAGTAGAACCAAGATCAATCAATATAGATACATGTTTCTCAAAAAGATAATGTGTAACTGCAATGATATATGGATCATCTTAATATTCTTGAGACATAAGGACAAACTTTTCCAAAATACGATCCTTGTTTTTCTCATGAGTGCGTTATGATCGCATATCAACTTCTTCTTCATTAAGAGGAGAGGTATTCCTTCCACAAAGTGAAGGAAAATCTCTTACAACACTAACCTTCATAAGGTGAAACACTAAATCCTTTTCTGGTTGGTTAGGGTCGATTAAAATCTCAGTTTTTTTGTTAACATTTTCAACTTCCATATCATTCCTCTTAGCTTCATCCTGAAGCTCAAAATTAATTGTTCAAGATGGTCTTTCTTCTTCCAACATCTAATAAAAACACACATTCATCTCAATTTACATTAGTAAGGAGTGACATCAATCAAAACATATAAATACCATATCAATAATATTGATATCCTAGTGGCATGTACACACTTTTCAATTCAAAACAAACTCGATTTAGGCCTAGAATCAGCTAAACCTACAACTATGATACCAATAAATGTAACACTTATTTCCCGTATATGTTATTGAATACAAGTCCAAGATGGTACATGTCATTTTCAAAACATTCGTTATTCAAAATCGGTAAAATTTTGTTTCTTTAAAAATCATTAACTTTGACAATAAAATTCAAAACTACTTAATTGTATAAAATCAAAATATATCATTTGAACATTCAAAACAAGACCATTTTCAGAAAACAACACGACAATTAAAAGTTGTTTAACACAAAGAGTGAAACTACCTAAAAACTGCCTAAAACAAAATTCATTTTGATAGCAAATAAAATCAAATTTACTATAATACTAACTAGTAAGTTATTTTTATAACTAGTATTATCCATTTAAACAATTTCAAACATATTCACATCATATTTTACGTTCTGAAATCCACACATATAAGTTTTACAGACCATTTAATATCATAGACATATTAGAGCATCACATCATATATAATACATGCCAACTAGAAAATCAAAACAACAATAGGATGTCATTACTGATACCTGTAGATATTCCTTGATAAGTGATGCCAATCTAAGCTTCTTAATCCACTCAATTTCCTTTACCTACGGGTGAAAATATCAAACACTAAGTATATACTTAGTGAGACATTATAATACTAATAATATGAATAATAATAAAACATGTGTAAGAAAATACAATACATGTAACATAATATGAGAACGTCATATAGAACCTTTAATAAAATTGATTCAATTGATCAAAGTTATTTTCATATAAAAATTAATCTGTAAGTTAACAGTTCACATATAAGGCATTCAATGCCAAACCAAAGTTCTCAATTAAAACTTTGCTTTCAATCAAATCTGTCAAACCTGTATATTTCCTTTTTATTTCAATTCACAGCCCAATATATTATGAATGAGAATGCATGAAACGTGAGTCACATACGGGTGTGCGCAAATATACAATTGAAACTGCCATGTATATATTATGCACTTAAAGTGCCACGTAAAATATACAGGTACTGTAGAACACATCATCATTTTATTAATCAGTAATATCATAATGGCCAACATCATGAATTTCCTTAATTCATAACTAGTGTCGCGTAGAATTACACATATAGTGTCATGTAGAATGTATACAAATGTACCATTTAAGATTGATCAAAAATCACTACACCTATTGGCATGCCAATTTTACCACTAACTCTCAATGCACATACAATGGGCTTTATATTTAAATCCATATAACATTCATATATCAATGTTTTCATAAATACGAATATATCAAAATATCAAATAAAAATGCATTGGACAGTTCATACCCGAAATCATTCAAATATTTTTAGTAAAATATTAAGAAAATATAATAATATAAATCATATCATTTTTCTTTTTCAAACTTTTGGATCATCACAAGCCAAATCATTCAAAAATCATTTAACAAAGCATTGTGCAAATATATCATAATACAATTCAAAACCTTTTTCTTTTAAAACATTCAAGGTTGACTCATCGCAAGTATTCCTCATAGCATATATAAATAAGGTAGAGATGCACTCACTTGGTAATGCCTCACTAGTAAACCTTACTTAGAGATTCAAGCTTCACTCGTGAACTTTTTCTTTAGCTTTAAGATTGATTTGATCATGATTTTGATGACGATCTACATGTACATCATTTACAAACCACATACATTTTCAAAGTACATGTTATTATCTTACTAATATGAACATAGGAACACATTAACATAAAATTTTCTAAATATTATTTCGATACTTAATCGATACTAAATCCATTTCATATAATCCATGTCGAACTTAACACTTCAAACTACAACTTTAATCCTCATAATTCTCATATCAACCAATATCTTACTTAATCATTTCAAAATCCACAATCTAACTATTCAAAAGAATTAATTTATAATTTAACCCAACATATCCTGCAATACCCAGTGACCAAAATATAAGTTTTAAAAATTTAATGGCTAAAGTATAAAATTGGGAAACATTTAGGGACCTAAATGGTAATTTTCCCAAATATAAATTTTATTCCATAATTAGATAGTTTACTCTTGAGAGTGGGTTTTTATTGAAATCAGATTCTTGATCCGGAATTTATGTTGAAAACTAGAAAAAGGTTAATGTCTAGTAAGAAATTGGTAAATTGGATCGAATAGAAATTTTGATAAACTTTAGGAAAAATCGAAGGAAGATAAATTAGACTTAAAAATATTATTTCCAAATGTTAAAATGATGGAAAATAAAATGGATCATTGGATTAGAAAATTTATTTCCATGTTTAATTTGGACCATTGGATCAAAGTGGCAAGATTGCAATTTTTGGAAAATGGCATTGGAAAAGTTGTAAAGGGAAATATATTTTGTCCATATTTGAATTTGTAAGATTATAAGGTTTATATGGATTGGTATTAAGGAAAATATCAAGTTTCATTAACGGCAAAATGAACATTTTTAACTAAATGAATATTTTATCCATTTAAGCTTAAATAAAGGTTAAATTAACATGAAATTACATGAAAATTTCATGAAACTTAGGCCATATTTCAGCTCCATTTCTTGCTCCCCATGAAAAAGGTAAGAGAAATTTTATTTTTCATTTTCGAGCATTTTCCTTTGGAGTTTGGATCATGCCATGAAATAGAAAATTATTTTACGCGAAAAACACTATCATTTGGTATCAATATTGCATGCTAATATTTCTTGTGTTCAAAGATCCCAAATTTTAGGGTTTGTGTTCATATTATGGTTTATGAAATTAATGAAGAATTTTGATGTTTTTGAGGTTGTAGAATCATATACAAGCATGATTATTGATGTTTTTAGGCTATTTAAGCATAAGTTGAACTCATCTAAACCCTAGATTTAGGGGAAAGATGTATTTTGATGAAATTAAGTTAGGTTTTTTACTCTAGAGGTCTTGAAATATTGAATAGAGGTTGGTTTAATGCTTGAATCAAGTGAAAATCATGACAAATATACCTTAAACAATTCGTCCATGAGGAAACAAGTTGGGGAAATTGTGGAAAACATTTCATGGTTTAGAAATTATATTTGGATGGTTCTACAAGCATTAGAATTTTTGGGTCATTTTGTAATTTTTCAAAAGTTAAGGGACCTATTTGACAATTTTGAAAAATATGGGTTGATTGTGTAATTATTCAATAATGTATATACAATACTGGAAATTACTGTTTGAGGGCTGAAATTTAATTTAGAATGTGAAATTAAGCTTTTTTTTTGGAAAGTTTGTAAAGTTTAAGTACAAAATAGTGAATATTGAGAAAGTTAGTGGCTTAATTGGTAATTATGGTATTGTTGAGGTATTGAGCTGGAAATTAAATTCTGGAATTTTATTGGGCTTGGATTGAACAATTTATGACAAGGGCCCATTATGAATAAAAAGGAAAAGTTAAGATGAATTTTAAAAGAATTCAAAAATAATAGTACTTTTGAGTATTATTCTTTTGTATAAATGTTAGTAAGGATACTAACATTGTATTTTATAGTGGTATATGTAAATATGGATGCTTGTGTAGATCGTAATCAAATTCGTTAGACAAGCAAACAAAAAGGCAAGGAAAATTTTCCAGAATAGTCGGACTACAATAAGGCATAATAGTGAGGCATAATAGTGAGGCATACCAGGTGAGTGCATTTATTATGTACTTAAATGATATGAGGGTGACTTGTGATGTGTAATACCCCAAATATCAGGTCATGGATTTTATTAAAAAGATTTGAAAATTTAAGATTTATTGGAATAAGTGGTAAAACATAAGGAAATGGTTTGGAATATTGTTTAGACTAATTTTTAACAATAGATAAATTAAGAGGGCACTTTGGTCTTTCAAGAGGGAAAATGAATTTTTAATATATTCCCTATTAGGGATTTTAAAAAGAGGAAAAGAGAAAGTAAGCTATTTTCTACTCTTCTTATTCTTCATGTGGGTAGTGCTCTTCTCTATAGTATAAGGTAAACTTCAATTAGTTAGTTATTCCTTTAATTTTTGGGTTGTTCGTGTAACATTAAGTGACATGTAAGCTTAAGGAAGGATTAAAGAAGAATAAAACTAAGTGCTGTATATTTTATATGAGATTTTAGGAAATGAGTTTTTGAATGATATTTTGATATATGAGTTTTTATTGAGGTTTATTAGTAGAATTGACTTATCAAAGGATTGAATAACATATTAGAAGCATTAGATATGATTAAAAAATGTTTAGAAAAATAATATGATTCTTGAGTTGAAGTGTTCTGTGAAGATTTTAAATGTTATAAGAGGTTAAATGAAGGAATGTTAGTGGGGTTAAGTAAATAAAGGTTTAATAGTATAATTGGAGGTAAAAGTAAGAGATTAGAGGGGAAAGTATAGTAAAAAATAGGCTGAAAAATGGTAAATCTGGGTAGGGGTATCGATATTGATAGAACAATATCAATACAATAGGTGTAAATAGGTAGAAATGTGACGAACAATATCGGTACCGTTGTAAGTGGTATCGATACTCATGGGGTATCGATACTAACAAGGGGAAGTATTGATACCATTGATCCAAAATGTTATAATGGTATCGATACTGAAAGGGAGTATCGATACCATAGTATAGGAGTATCGATACCATAGTATAGGAGTATCGATGCTGAGAGAAAGATATAGATACTATGTAACACAAAATATATAAATGGTATCGATACTAAAAGAGGGTATCGGTACCATAGTATAGAAGTATTGATACCAGGGTAGTAGTATCGATACTATTGAGCTTGGAACTACAAGATAGGTTGAAATTGTTACAGAAATTGAAATAATGGTACTTTTGAATATTATTAAAGTATAATGTTAAGGAGTATACTAACATTGGTATGTTATGTGTACTTAATGGATGATTATGTAGATTGTAACCAAGCTCCTGACTGTAGCAAGAAAAAGGGGAAATATAAAGTTGTTGCTTAGCCAGACATCTCTACATCTTAGTAGATGAGATTATCAGGTGAGTACATTTATTGTAATTATTTGAGATGAATAAGATTCATAATTATTCAAATTAGAACGTTTAAGTTAATGTATACATTAAGGCATGAAAGGATTCCATAACTAAAATGCATGAAAGGATGCATTAAGGCATGAAAGGATGTCATAATTGAAATTCATGAAAGGATGCATTAAGGCATGAATGGATGCCATAACTAAAATGCATGAAAGGATGCATTAAGGCATGAAAGGATGCTATAACTAAAATACATGAAAGGATCCCATAACTAAAATGCATGAAAGGATACATTAAGGCATGAAAGGATGCCATAACTAAAATGCATGAAAGGATGCATTAAGGCATGAAAGGAGCCCATAACTGAAATTAACGAATAATTAAAAAATGTACAAGAAAGAAATGTATGTTGGACATACTAAGGATGTTTATTATAATAGTATGAAATAAGTTTGGTTTCAATAAGAGAGACTTATCTAATCCTTATGGATGATACGAATTACTTTGAAATCAAATAACCATGATATACTTAAGTATACATTATTGTTTCTTTACAATATTATGTCTCACTAAGTACATTTTTAATGTGTGTTGATTTCACGCGTAGGTAAAGGAAAATATTAACTGGGTAAGGAGTGTAGCTATAGCAGCTATAGCAGCTGTAGCAACTGTGATCATCAATTAAGGTTGATTCGTCAGTGACAGTAGGACAATCCAATTTATTTTGGAAAAGTTATTTGGCATGTAATTAAAGTACTGAAAATGCTCTGAATTTTTAATTAAGTAGAACTTTGTAACAAATTCCAATCAATGTTTTACTTTATCTTAAAAATGTTGTGTTAAGAATTCGAAAAACAAAATTTCATGGATTTTCAAATGAAGAACTGTTTTAAAAGTGATGTGACACCCGTATCTCGTGTGTGGAAAGGTATACGAGAGATGAGTGTTACATTTATTGGTATCAGAGCTACAGGTTTAGTCGATTATCGACCGAAACTGACTTTATTTTTAAAATAGAAAAGGGATTACATGCCATAAAGATTGTCAATGTTACTGGTATGGTGTCATTAGAGAAAATTGATGACACTATTTACTCATTGTAATGTTATTATTATGTATGTCATAATAGACGTCAGAATCTTTGAATTCGTGAAGAGCTGGGGAACAAGAGATGCAAGAAGAAACTGGTAGTGAAAGTTATGAGGCTAATAGTGCATAGCCTCTCCCCTCTGAAAATGCTAGTGAATCTGCACATCAAGGGATTTTGGTGCCTGAGTTTGGAACTTTCATGGAAGCCCTTGATGCCATACTGACTTGATTTCAACCCCCTGCTCCTCCAACACCGAGAATGTTGATCCCAAAAGAGCTGAAGAGCTTGGCAGCTCCAGATTTTTGGGGAGAAGAGGGTGAGGGTCCTATGGAGGCTTACTTATGGCTAAATGATGCTATAATAATGCTCGAAAGTCTTTATTGTTCGGATTCGAAAAATGGGTGGAGCTGTATCTTTACTTAGAGAATCAGCTCAGGTATGGTGGTCAAATACTACATTATATGCGCCACCAGAGCAGGTGACCTGACAATTCTTCCTAGAAGAATTCAAGAACAAGTATGTGGGTGAATAGTTAATATGAGCAATGTTGTTAAAGTTCCTCAATATGAAGCAAGGTGATCAATCCATACCTGAGTTCAAGGCTGAGTATAACAAGTTGAGCCGTTTTGCTACTGAAGTAGTTTTAAATGATAAAGCAAGATTTTATTGGTTTATTGAGGGTTTGAGGCCAAAGATGAAAGAGATGACGTTGGCTTTGAACTTGTTGAGTCTACAAGAAGTCATAAATCGAGCCAAAGATATTGAAAGAGCTCAGGAGGAGACTTTAGGTGTGGAGCAGAGTTTACAGATGGGGAAAAGAGTGGGAATGCCTTCCACTCCCCATCGTGTTAAAAGAGGCAAGGGCTCGAGTTCAAGATATACTGATCGAGATAGTTCTGCAGCAGCTTCGCAGAAAAATAGATAATCTCAGTCTTTTGCTGCTAGCTCGGGTAGGGCATATGGGGAAAGAATTCCATGTCAAACATGTGGTAAATTGCATAGTGAAGCATGCAGACTTCTTAGTAGAGCTTGTTTCCAATGTGGCGAGATGGGTCACTTTGCTCGAAACTATCCTAAGAAATTTGGGGAAAATTCAGCGTAATCTGAAAGATCGATGGCAGCCTCAAATAGAAGTAGAGGAAGGGGTAGATCCAGGGGATAACCAAATTCAATGCATAGATAAGAGACTCGGGGAGTCGCTATAATTTACAATATTAAGACTAATGAGGATCGAGATGACCCGAGATTATAACAGGTATTTTCCATCTTTTTGATGAGCCTGTAATTGTTTTAATTGATCTTGGCTCTACACACTAATACATCAGTACAAAATTGGTTAGAACTAGAGGAATTCATTTTGTTAGTGAGATGATAGTGGTAAAATCTATGGGTCACTGTGCGAGAGTAACTCGAGTATGTATAAAGTGCCTTATAAAGATCCAAGGGATTGTTATTTTTGCAAACTTGATGGAGTTTCCCTTTGATGAATTTGAAATCATTTTGGGCATGGATTGGTTGTCTCCACATTATGGATGGGTAGATTGTCGTAAGAAATGATTGTTTCAAAAAGATGGAGAAGGTTTAGAAATAGTAGTGATTGGTAAAAAAGCGAAATCACCATCAAATATGATATCAGCCATGACTGCAAGGAAAATGATATCGAAAGGATGTATAGATTTTCTAGCCAATGTGATAGATACTGGAATATCAGAAGTTATAGTAAATGATATTCCCACGGTTAGATAATTTCCAGACGTTTTTCTCGAGGAGTTATCGGGATTACCTATAGATCATGAGGTAGAATTCAGGATTGAGGTTTACCTGGGTACTGAACCTGTTTCTATGGCTCCATATAGGATGGCACTGACTGAACTGAGAGAATTAAAAGCTCAACTACAAGAGTTACTCGATAAGGGATTTGTAAGACCCAGAGTTTCTCATTGGGGAACACCTGTGTTGTTTATGAAAAAGAAGGATGGGTATTGCGATTATGTATTGATTACTGCTATTTAAATAAAGTAACCATAAAGAACAAGTATCCTCTTCCGAGGATTGATGATCTATTTGATCAATTGAAAGTAGCAATGGTGTTTTCTAAGATGGATCTATGGTTGGGGTACCATCAACTAAAGATCAAAGAGGATGATATTTCAAAGACAACTTTTCAGACTCGGTATGCGCACTATGAATTTGTAGTGATGCCATTTGCTTTGAGTAATGCACAGGCGAGATTCATGGACTTGATGAACCGAGTATTCGAACCGTACTTGGATCAATTCGTGGTGATATTTATAGATGATATTTTGGTATATTCCAAGTCAAGAGAGGAACACGATGCTCATTTTCGAGTAGTTCTTTAGACACTACGCGAGAATAAGTTGTATGCTAAATTGTCAAAGTGTACATTTTAGTTAGCCGAAATTGCTTTCCTTGGTCACATAGTCTCCACAGAAAACATTAGAGTATATCCTATAAAGATCCAAGCTATAGTGGATTGGCAACCCCCAAGGAATGTTTCTAAAGTTTGGAGTTTCTTGGGACTTGTTGGTTATTATAGACGTGATACATGTCTGACCATGATCAAACTTTATTTATCTATGAAAGCATTCATGAAAACAAAGGGAGTTATCATTACCTTATTATTTTATTATTCACATATTGTTTGCATTATGTATGACAAAAATATTTATGATATAGCTTGTTATAGTCATACCTTAATCATACATATTCATTTATACGAAATAACTTTGTTATGAATGTTGTTGTATGATCCATATCTTTATATTAATTGATGCACAATGTTATTTCAAGTATGTTAAGCTTGTTAGAATAGTCTTGCATTCATTTAAGAATGCTTCATTACATTCATAAAATGGCATCATGCTTATTCATTCATTTGTTAGCTCATGTGTATTCATTTTTTCTCTTAGACCTTATATATTAGCTTACATATCTTATATGATGATATACTTAGCTCATGTCATGCATTTATAGCTCACAAGACCATGATCATGCACGGTAACAAGGTAATTACCTCATACAAGTTCATTGTCATTGAATTACCTTGTTTTCCTTGCACATGTAGGTTCATTGGAGCATGGCACACATTGGGACAACTTGGTAAAGTATTTGGAAGTCATATGCAGCTAACAAATATCATGGCAGCTCGTGGAAGACTAAGGAAAGCTCAACTCAGCTGGAAGAGCTCAAGGCCAGCTAATCTCAGCTAGTTGGACTATTTGAAGATAAGTTGCTAAAGGTGACATCAAGTGTAGCTGAATGATATGCTATGAAAATTGGAAGGTCACGGCTAAGGAGTTCATTCACCATAAGCATTCACATCAAAAGATAGCTAAACACATGCTAAATTGAAGGAAGATCAAGTCACGCCCAAGGTTGTTGCCCATGCTTGGCCTTCATCCTATGCATAAGGTTACACCACAAGCATCCTAGATAGCCATGTGCATGCCTTATTACCAACTAAGCTATGTGATAGGCGTGTGGCTCCATTTAGGCACCAACATGAAGGGCCGCCTATCCATTCAACCAAACATCATTTCCTCTCTAATTTGGCGCCAACTTGAAGGGGTTCAAGTGTTATTCGACCATGAGACATGTTCCTACATTTCAACCGAACCAACACTTATTTATTCATGTTATTTATGGATTAAATCATGTCATTTTAGGAAGGCACAAGGGCTGGCCAAACCATCATGTACCTATTTCGCCAAGTCCCTTCAAAAACTATAAATAGGCTTTCCTATTTCATTTGTACACACACCTTTCTTATCAATTAAAGTGAGATTATTCTCTTTGCTTAAGTCCTTGTGACTTTTATCGACTTATCAAGTAATTCATTACTTGTGGCATCAACCACTTTCCCTTTGATACTTGTGGTTCCTATCTCCATATAGATAGTGGGTCCAAGTCCTTATTTACCACCCCTTAAAGAAGCAATATAAAGTATGGGTCTTTGTTCTTTAACATTGGTTCTTCTTTAAGATTTCTTTAAGATACTATCCTCACAACCATTCCATTGTTTCATCAACTAATCCATAGCCATAACAACAATCTTCCGCTACTATTTCTCATATCATAAATAGCCTACCCTTTAATCTTTACATCTACCACCAATCTATCTATTTGAGCCATTCACTTATGCAAGTTGTTTTGCTTCCTTCCTAGATCCAAAATCAATCAACAAGGTAGGAGTACCTTACATCAAACGGTATTCAGAGCTTTGGTGGAAGAAGCAACGTGCAACAACAACAAAAACAAAAAAAAGTGCAAGTGAAAAAAATCAAAATTCAGCAAAGAAAATTGCAAGTACTCAAAAGAAGAAAAGAAAAATAAGAAAAGAAAAGAAAAGAAAAAGAAAAGAAAGAAATGTTGAAGCACTCAACAACAAGTCTCATCATCAAGCCATTCAAGTAAGCCTTTAAAATTGATTGTGGTGATAGAAGGGTTGTGAAGTGACTTGTGTAAGTAACCCCTCTATTCTTTTCTTTCAATTTCTAAGCCACCTTTCATTATTATTTGCTTTCCATTCCTACTAACCTTTTTTGCAGTCGATGCACAACAAGTTAAATTTACTTGGTACAGTTTTGAGTAAAGTTACTTATAACTTGAGACAAAGAGAATGAGAGGAAAAAGGCTTGAGCGTGTGAGATCAGAAGAGGACTAGTAAAAGCTTTGAAGTCATAGAGTGCAAACCCGAGCAGTTTGAGTGACATTCAAGTTTTCTTGGAGTGAACTCATGAGGCTTTGTTAGAGTATTATTGGTAAGGTCTTATACACATTTCCTTTTTCCTTATTTGATAACATGTCTCTTCCATCCAACATCTTTGTAGTCAAAAGGACTTTGAACATCCAAAGTCAAGAAGATGAACAAAGGGAGAATATTTTGCATACAAAATGTTACGTGGGAGATAAGGTTTTTGTGGTGATCATTGATAGAGGAAGTTGTACAAATGTAGTAAGTACTCACATGGTGGAAAAATTGGGCCTAAATACGTCTAAAAATCCTCATCCCTACAAACTTCACTGGCTCAATGATGCGTGAGAGAAGAGAAGCAGAGTGAAGGAAAAATTTTACCTAACAAATCTTCTTCCACTATTTCTTTTTCCTTGCAGGATATTCAAAGAGACATCTTTTCAAGCTGAAAATTCAAGAAACATGTCTTTTGAAGAACCAATAGGTGTGACCTTTGGTGACCCACAAGACATGTCCTTTGACATTTCAAAGGATGTACCTCTTGAAGTTCAAAAGAATATGCCAATTGAAGATCCAAAAATTATGAATTTTGACATCCCAAGTGCAATATCAATTTTGAAGAAAATTTAGCAACCAATGGAGAATTTAATCATCAAGCAACCAATGACATTAAACATCCACCCTGGTTTGCTAGTTCTATTCATTTTGTTGTTAGTTTTGCATTTTCTAACTTTGCTTCATTTTACAACAATTTGACTGATGTAAATGGTGTTATTCTATCAATCTATGATGGCAAGATCATTTGTCATTTTAAGTTTGATTGGTACATCAAAATCCTCCAACCCAAGGGTGTGAAACATGCCTTGTCCACCTTGTTGAAAGCCATTACCTGGATGGACACAGATTGAAAGAGTTGACCTTATCCACCTACCTGGAAGAGATCAAACATCAAATTTATTCATCAACAATCATGATGATTCAAGAAGAGAAAATGAAGAGATACAATGCTTCGAAGAGATATAATCCTTGGAGTATACAATGCCACCTTTGGAGGAAACTACACCAACGTTGGAATAAATGGCACACCTTAGAAATTTTGATGCAGGAAATCATTGAAGAAGAGTTGTATTTAAAATAAACAATTCTTGAAGAATGTTATTCTAAAAAGGTATCTGTTGGCAATAGTTATTCCAAAGAAAGGCCTTTATTAGAATACTTTCTCAAAAGGATGTTTTTTAAAGATGATTATTCACAAAAGAGGACAACACAATTGGATTCATAAATTCTTAAAGATGCACAACTTGTCAAGGAGAAAGGTTAAATGAATCAAATTGAAGGACGAATCAAGGAGGATGAATCTGTTCGTCGTATAATTCACATCCTGAAACAAGTCTTCGATTTGAGGACAAATCACCTTCAAGAAGGGGGATGATACGTGCCTGACCATTATCATACTTCATTCATGTATTAAATCATCCATGAAAACAAATGGAGTTATCATTACCTTATTATTTTATTTTTCACATATTGTTTGCATTATGTATGACAAATATATTTATGATATAGCTTGTTATAGTCATACCTTAATCATACATATTCATTTATATGAAATAACTTAGTTATGAATGTTGTTGTATGATCCACATCTTTATATTAATCGATGCACAATGTTATTTCAAGTATGTTAAGCATGTTAGAATAGTCTTGCCTTAATTTAAGTTCGCTTCATTACATTCATAAAATGGCAGCATGATTATTCATTCATTTGTTAGCTCATGTGTATTCATTTTAGCTCTTAGACCTTATATATTATCTTACATATCTTATATGATGATATATTTAGCTCATGTCATGCATTCATAGCTCACAAGACCAATATCATGTACGACAACAAGGTAATTAGCTCATACAAGCTCATTGACATTGAATTACCTTGTTTTCCTTGCACATGTAGGTTCATTGGAGCATGGCACACATTGGGACAACTTGGTAAAGTATTTGGAAGTCATATGTAGCTTACAAATATCATGGCAGCTCGTGGAACACTAAGGAAAGCTTAACTCAACTAGATGAGCTCAAGGCCAGCTATTCTCTTCTAGTTGGACTATTTGAAGATAAGTTACTAAAGGTGACATCAAGTGTAGGTGAATGTATCTGAATAGGATGCTATGAAGATTGGAAGGTCACGACTAAGGAGTTCATTCAACACCAGCATTCACATCAAAAGCTAACTAAACACATGCTAAATTGAAGGAAGCTCAAGTCACGCCCAAGGTTGCTGCCCATGCTTGGCCTTCATCCTATGCATAAGGTTGCACCACAAGCATCCTAGATAGCCATGTGCATGCCTTGTGACCATCCAAGCCATGTGATAGGTGTGTGACTCCATTTAGGTGCCAAGATAAAGGGACACCTATCCATTCAGCCAAGCATCATTTCCTCTCCAATTTGGCGGCAACTTGAAGTGGTTCAAGTTCTATTCGGCCATGAAACATATTCCTACATTTCAACCGAACCATCACCTATTTATTCATGTTATTTATGAATTAAATCATGTCAATTTAGGAAGGCACAAGGGCTGGCCGAACCATCATGTACCTATTCAGCCAAGTCCTTTTAAAAACTATAAATAAGCTTTCCTATTTCATTTGTACACACACCTTTCTTATCAATTAAAGTGAGATTATTCTCTTTGCTTAAGTCCTTGTGACTTTTATCGACTTATCAAGTAATTCATTACTTGTGGCATTAACCCCTTTCCCTTTGATACTTGTGGTTCTTATCTCCATATAGATAGTGGGTCCAAGTCCTTATTTACCACCCCTTAAAGAAGTAATATAAAGTCCGAGTCTTTGTTCTTTAACATTGGTTCTTCTTTGAGTCTTCTTTAAGATATTGTCCTCACAATCATTCTATTGTTTCATCAACCAAACCATATCCATAACAACAATCTTCCGCTACTATTTCTCATATCATAAATAGCCTACAATTTTACCTTTACATCTACCACCAAACCATCTATTTGAGCCATACACTTATGCAGGTTGTTTTGTTTTCTTCCTAGTCCCACAATCAATCAACAAGGTAGGAGTACCTTACATCAAGACGGTTTGTGAAGAACTTCTCAATGTTAGCGTTGTCGCTAATTAAGTTGTTACGAAAAGATATGCCATTTGTCTGGACAGAGAAATGTCAAGAAAGTTTTGAAAGGCTCAAGAGAATAGTAACAGAGGCCTCTGTTCTGGTACAACCTGAGTAAGGAAAAGACTATGTTGTTTTCAGTGATGCATCCCATAATGGATTGGGGTATGTACTGATGCAAGATGGAAAAGTTGTGGTTTATGCCTCAAGACAGTTGAAGAATCATGAGAAAATTATCTGACTCACGATTTAGAATTAACAACCGTTGTGTTTGCATTAAAAATCTGGTGTCATTATCTGTATGGTGAACAGTGCCATATTTATACGGATCACAAGAGTCTAAAGTACTTGTTGGCTCAGAAAGAACTGAACTTGAGGCAAAGAAGATGGATCGAGCTTTTAAAGGATTATGAGCTAATTATCGATTATCATTCCGGAAAGGCGAATGTGGTAGCGGAGGCACTGAGCCGAAAGATTTTTACCTCTCTAAGGGCTTTGGATGCACATATGTCATAATAGGAAAATGGTGCCTTGATTGCTGAACTTAAGTTAAAGCTGGTGTTTTTGAATCGGGTAAAAGAGATACAAGGTTAAGATGAGAAATGCTTGATAAGAATGGCACAAATCGAAAAGAAAGAGACCAAAGACTTCGGAATAAGATTCAATGGATGTTTATATTATCGGGGAAGACTTTGCATTCCCGATAATGACGAATTAAAGAAATAAATTCTTTATGTGGCACATTATAGCTCTTTGATTATGCATCCAGTCAGGAATAAGTTGTATCAAGATTTAAAAAGTCGTTATTGGTGACTTGGTATGAAAAGAGTTGTATCGGAGTTTGTGGCAAAATGTTTGACATGTCAACAAGTGAAAGCTGAACATCAAGTACCCTCCGAATTGCTTCAACCAATATCCATCCCTGAGTGGAAGTGGTAGCGAGTTACTATGGATTTTATTTCAGGGCTACTTTTATCACCAGGTAAAAAGGACTCCATATGGGTAATTGTAGATCGATTAACCAAGACAACTCATTTTATTCCAGTTCGAGTAGATTACTTAATGGATAAGTATACAGAGTTATTTATTAAATAAATAATCAGACTTCATGGAGTGCCTATATCAATAGTATCTGATCGGGACTCAAGGTTTACTTCAAGGTTTTAGAAGTTGTTACATGAGGCATTGAGTACTCGAATGAACTTCAGTACAACTTTTCATCCACAGACAGATGGGCAGTTAGAACGAGCTATCCATATACTAGAGGATATGCTAAGGGAATCTGTGATTGAGTTTAAAGGATCATGTGAAAGGTATTTGCCTTTAGCGGAATTTATGTATAATAATAGTTACCAATCGAGTTTTAAGATGGCCCCGTATGAAGCTTTGTATGGGAGAAAGTGTCGAACACCATTAAATTAGTTTAAACTAAAAGACCGAGACATAGTTGGGCGAAGTTGATTAAAGAATTGGAGGAGAAAGTAAAGATTATTCAGGGCAATCTAAAGATAGCCTCCTATCGACAGAAATCTTATGCTGATTTTAAAAGAAAATAAATCAAATTTTAAGTCTGAGATAAAGTATTTTTGAAGGTGTCACCTTGGAAGAAAGTTTTGAGATTTGGGCATAAAAGAAAGCTGAGTCTGAGATTTATTGAACCTTATGAGATCTTAAAAAGGGTCAGACTAATAGCATATCAATTAGCTTTTCTTCCGGATATGGATAATATCCACAATGTTTTTCACATATCAATGTTCAGAAGATACCGATCATATATGTCCCGCATTATCACCTTAGAGAAGATAGAGATCCGATCAGATTTAACTTATGAAGAAGAACCAGTGCAGATCCTGGCTAGAGAAATCAAAGAATTATGTAACAAGAAGATTCCTTTAGTTAAAGTAATCTGGTAGAATCATTAGGTTGAAGTAGCTACTTGGGAAAGAGAGGAGGACGTGAGAATTCAGTTTCCATACCTCTTTGTTCCAGGTATTTATTTTAAATTTGAGGATGAATTTCCTTAAGGGGGAATTGTAATACCCCAAATATCAGGTCAAAGACTTTATTAAAAAGATTTGAAAATTTAAGATTTATTGGAATAAGTGGTAAAAGATGAGGAAATGATTTGGAATAGTGTTTAGACTAATTTGTAACAATAGATAAATTAATAGGGCACTTTGGTCTTTCAAGAAGGAAAATGAATTTTTAATATATTCCCTATTAGGGATTTTAAAAAGGGGAAAAGAGGAAAGTAAGCTATTTTCTACATTTTTTCTTCTTTTTCACATGGGTAGTGCTCTCCTCCATAGTATAAGGTAAACTTCAATTAGTTAGTTCTTCCTCTAAATTTTGGGTTGTTCTTGTAACATTAAGTGATATGTAAGCTTAAGAAATGACTAAATAAGATTAAAACTAAGTGTTGTATGTTTTATATAAGATTTAAGGAAATGTGTTTTTGAATGATATTTTGATATATGAGTTTTTATTGAGGTTTATTAGTAGAATGAACTTTCCAAAGGATTGAATAAGATATTAGAAGCATGAGATATGATTAAAAATATGTTTCGAAAAAAGATATGATTCTTGAGTTGAAGTGTTCTATGAAGATTCTAAATGTTATAAGAGGTTAAATGAAGGAATGTTAGTGGGGTTAAGTAAAGAAAATTGTTTAATAGTATTATTTGAGGTAAAAATAAGAGATTAGAGGGTAAATTTTAGTAAAACTCAGGCTGAAAAATGGTAAATCTGGGTAAGAGTATCGGTACTGATAGAACAATACCGATAATAGAGGTGTAAATAGGTAAAATTGTGATGAAAGTATCAGTGTCGATGTAAGTGGTATCGATACTGATGGGGGATCGATACTAACAAGGGGAAGTATCGATACCATGGATCCAAAATGTCAAAATAAAAGGATGCCATATTTAAAATGCATGAAAGAATGAATAAGGCATGAAAGGATGCCATAACTAAAATGCGTGAAATGATGTATTAAAGGCATGAATGGAGGCCATAACTGAAATTAACGAATAATTAAAAATATGTACAAGAAAGAAATGTATGTTGGACATACTAAGGATGCTTATGATAATAGTATGAAAGAAGTTTGGTTTCAATAAGAGGGACTTATCTAAACCTTATGGATATTACGAATTAGTTTGAAATGAAATAATCATGATATACTTAAGTATACATTATTGTTTCTTTACAATATTATGTCTCATTAAGTACATATTTAACGTGTGTTGATTTCACATATAGGTAAAGGCAGATATTAACTGGGTAAGGAGTGCAACTATAGCAACAGTGATCATCAATTAAGGTTGACTCGTCAGTGACAGTAGGATAATCTAGTTTATTTTGGAAAACTTATTTGGCATGCAATTAAAGTACTAAAAATGCTCTGAATTTTTAATTAAGTAGAACTTTGTAACAAATTCCAATCAATGTTTTGATTTATCTAAAAAATGTTATGGTTATGAATTCGAAAAACAAAATTTCATAGATTTTCAAATTAAGAACTGTTTTAAAAATGATGTGACATTCGTATCTCATGTACGGAAAAGTATAAGGGAGATGGGTGTTATATGATGAGTCAACCTCGAATGTTTTTATAAAATCATGTTTTACTGTGTTTTGAAATATAATCATAAAGTTTATAAAAATGATTTTTACGAATGGTTTTAGGGTATGAACTTCCGTAAACTGAATGAATATGTTTCATACAAATTATTATTTATTGATGGTTTGGAAATGTTTAACATGTATTTTGATTTAAAAGCCTATTGTATGTACATGGAGAGTCATAGGTGCAATAATAATACCATAAATAAGGATGTATTGTAATAATACTTTGTGTACTGTAGCACTATGTATATAATTGGCATACTTGGTATGAGATGGATATCTATCGATTTTAGAAAATGCATTATTGCATTTTTGTAAGAGTACTTTTTGTACTTGGAGTAGTACTTTGTGTGCAAGGATGGTAGTCGTACAAGATTACTATTCCGAAAATGGTTAGTATCATGTTATTGTGTACCTTGCATTCTCATTTGTCATACATTAGGCTGTGAATGGATATTTTGGAATATATTGATTTATAAGTACGCTTGGCATACGAAACACTGTGTAGCAGGTTACTTGATGAATACTTGGCTTATCAAGTCAGTTTTGAGACTTTATATATTATACGATTTAAGATCGTATTTGATCTTTATCGTTATACAAATGTCATTAAATGCCTTACTTTATTATGCCTCACTAAGTGTATACTTAGCATGTGATGATTTTCACGAGTAGGTTATAACTTACGATCGGAGTGAGGGGTGCAACTATCATCATCTGTCAAGGGTTGCCTCATCAGTAACAATAAGGCATCTTTAGATGTTTATTTTGATATTACTAGTTGGCATATACTTAGATATGTTATGCTGTGCTAATAAGATACTTGGTACTTGATTGTAGTATTATATTATATTTGAACTTAAACTACTACTTGATGGATTTTAAACATTATTATATTTATATATATGTATTTCAAGAATGTTTTATAAACTATATTATTAAACCATTTATTTAAAGAAACAACATTTACTGGATTTCAAGTATGAAAATGTTTTAAAAGTCATGTGACATCTTTGACTCGTGTATGAGGACATATGCAGGAAATGAGTGTTACATTTATTGGTATCAGAGGTACAGGTTAGCCAATTCTCGACCAAAAATGAGTGTATTTTATGTAAAAAGTGTGTACATTCCACTAGGATGTAAAAGTTACTGATATGGTATCAATGTGATACGATAGATGCCACTCCTCACTAACTTAACTTTTTATTATGTGTGTTATGTTAGATGTCAGGAACTAAGGATAAAGGTAAGAAATTTGATAATGTTGAAAGGAAAGTAGAGATTGAAATCGACCTAAAAGGATCCGACATGACTTCAGTATTACGCCTTAGAAGAGTTGGAGTTGTAAGGGATTTTCTTTCATTTTGTGGAATAAATTCCCTAGCATTTAATGAAGTTACTGCATTATAGGAATCCATTAAAAAATTTAAATGAACTACAAGAGAAGTTGAATCAGACGAGTATCCAAAGGAGTTTATTGAATCTATTGATGGCTCTAAGGTTTCTACAAGTAAGGTTAAATATTTGAGTAATATTTAAGTTAAGCATTAAGTTGCTTAAAGAAATGTTGATCTGAGTCAGAGGAAATAAGTAAGCGGTAAGTAAGTTGTCTGCTAAAAGTTTAAAGAAAGCTGAGTTATTAGTGAATAAGATGATAATTATGTTATCGTTTTAAAGGTTTTATAATGAGTTTGAATGAGAGTAGATGTTCAGTTTTATGGACTTGATAGAGTTACCTTGCGAAGGTAAAATTGTGGAATGAATTGTCTACCCCTTCTATGCTACAATGAATTATCACATAGATTACGGTTGATTTTCAAGAACTCGAAAAGTTTCAAGTTCGTAGTGGTAGGAAAAAGAGTAAATTTGTTTACTAGTGTGATTTTAACATTAACTGCTATGAAGTTATTGCTATAAAGTTTTCAAATCTTCTTATTAAATGATGTGGATAGTTAGACTTTTATAGTTGAGATGGAAAATGTTTCAACTGCTTGAGAATATTTTCAATGGATCCAAAAAAGTTATATGTATTACCTCGAGAATGAAATAAAGAATTTTAAAATAGAGGTATTCTATTTAACTTAATCTCAAGTGACATGATAGCAGTAAACCCTATGGGTCATGGTGCAAGTGTGAGTTAGACATGTAGTAAATATCTGATAAAGATTCAAGGGGCTATATTCCCAGAGAATTTATTGGAATTATCATTTGACAAGTTTATGATCATATTGGGCATTGGTTGGTTGTCTCTGTATTATAGTTGGTTTGATTGTAGCAAGAAGCAATTATTTCATAAAGATACGAAGGATTTAGAAATTATAGTGATTGATGAAAAAGTAAAATCACCATCCAATGTGATATCGACAATAATTGCAAAGAAAATGATGTTAGAAGGATGTATAGCTTTTCTATCTAATGTGATATATAATCAAGTATCTGAAGTAAGATTGTATGATATTCCCACAACTCGAGAGTTTCCAGATGTCTTTCCAGATGAATTACATGGGTTACCTCCAAATCTAGAGGTGGAATTCAAGATTGATGGTTATTAGAGTATTGAGCATGTTTCTATGGTTTTGTATTGAATGGCTATGACTGAGTTAAGAGAGCTAAAGGCTAAATTGAAAGAGTTGCTTGATCAAGGTTACATCAGACCGAGTGTTTCACCTTGGGGGTACATGTGTGGTTGGTGAAAGGAAAGATGAATTTGTACGGTTATGCATAGATTATCGACAGTTGAATAAAGTGACAATAAGAATAAGTATCCACTTCTGAGGATTGATAATATGTATGATCAATTGGAAGGTGCAACATTGTTATCTAAAATTGATCTTCGGTCTGGATACCACTAATTAAAGATTAAAGAGGAGGATATTCCAAAGATAATTTTTTAGACTCGGTATAGACACTATGAGTTGTGGTGATGCCATTCAGTTTGACTAATGCTCCTGCAACATTTATGGATTTAACGAACCGAGTATTCCAACCTTTATCGGATCAATTTTTGGTGGTTTTATTGATGATATTTTAGTATATTCAAAGACGAGGAAGGAACATGATACTCATCTTCGTATTGTTCTTCAAACTCTTCGAGATAAAAAGTTGTACGACAGGCTCTCAAGTGTGATTCTAGTTATCATAGGTCACTTTTCTTAGCCATGTTATCTCGGAAGAAGGCATAAGAGTAGATCCCAAGAAAATTCATGCTATAGTGGATTGGAAACCCCCAAAGAGAATCTAAAAATTTCAGAGTTTCATGGGACTTGCTAGTTATTTTTGAAGGTTCGTGAAGAACTTTTCGATGTTAGCTTCACCGATAACCAAGTTGTTAAGGAAATATGTGCCTTTTTTTCAATGGAGAAGTGCTAAGAGAGTTTTGAAATGCTAAAGAAGATTTTCACAAAGGCACCAGTGGTTGTACAACCGGAGTTGGGTAAAGATTATATGGTTTTTAATGATGCATCTCATAATAGCTTGAGATGTATGCTTATGCAAGAAGGTAAAGAATCACGAGAGGAATTACTCGATGTATGATTTAGAGTTGGCAGCAGTTGTGTTTGCTTTAAGTATTTAGCGCCATTATTTGTATGGTGAGTGGTGCTATATTTATACGGATAGCCTAAAGTACTTGTTAACTCAAAAAGAGATGAACCGAGATAGAGAATATGGATAGAGCTTTTAAAGGATTAAGATGTGATCATTGACTATCATCTAGGAAAGGCTAATGTGGTGGCTGATGCACTTAGCCGAAAAGCTTTTATATCTCTCTGAGCTTTGAATGCACGTTTATTTTTAAAGGAAGATGGTGCCTTGATTGCTGAGTTAAAGTTAAAATCGATGTTTTTGGACCATATAAAATAGATGCAAGGAGCAAATGAAAAGTGTTTGGTAAAAAAACTTGCACAAATAGAAAAAATGAGACTAAAGACTTTGAAGTCAGGACTGATGGATGTTTATATTATCGTAGAAGACTTTGCATTCCAGATAATGAAGAATTGAATAAAGATATTATCTCCAAGGCACATTATATTCCACTGACTACGCATCCAGGTGGAAATAAGATGTATCAGGATATAAAGAGTCGTTATTGGTGGCCTGGCATGAAAATAGCTATCACAGAGTTTGTTACAAAATACCTGACATGTCAATAAGTGAAAGTTGAGCATCAAGTGCTTTATGATTTGCTACAACTGATATCCATTCCTGAATGGAAGGGGAACAAGTCATTATGGACTTTGTTATATGGTTACCTTTGACAACTCAATATGGGTGATTGTTGATAGATTGACCATGACAACTCACTTATTTCTAGTACGAACATATTATTCGATGGATAAATATATTGAGTTGTACATAAAAGAGATAGTTGGGCTGCATGGAGTGCCTGTGTCGATAGTATCTGACATAGATCCAAGGTTTACTTCGATATTACAGAATTCTTTGTACAAGGCCTTGGGTACTAGATTGAATTTCAGCATGACTTTTCAGCCGCAGACAGATGGTCATTCAAAGTGAACTATTCAGATATTGGAAGATACGCTAAGGGAATATGTGATTGAATTCAAGCGATCATTAAAAAAGTATTTTCCTTTAGAAGATTTTTCTTATAGCAACAACTATCAATCGAGTATCATGATGGCTCTGTATGAAGCCTTATATGGGAGGAAGTGTCGAACACCATTAAATTGGTTCGAGCTAAAAGATTGAGATCTTGTTAGCCCTGACTTGATGAAATAAATAGAAGATAAAGTGAAAGTTATCCTAGATAATCTCAAGATAGCTTCAGATCGACAAAAGTCTTATGCAGACCTAAAGGGAAAAATTGAATATCAAGTAAGTGATAAAGTATTTCTCAAGGTATCACTTGCGGGTTGGACGCAAAGGAAAGTTGAGTCTGAGAATTATTGGACCTTATGAGATTTTGAAAAGATTCAGACCAATAGCTTATCAGTTAGATTTGCCTCCCAAAATGGATAAGATCCATAATGTTTTTCATGTGTCGATGCTGAGAAAGTATCGATCAAATCCGTTGCATATTATCACCCCGGAGGAAATAAAGATTCAATCAGATTTGACCTATGAAAATGAAATGATTGTGATTTTGGCTTAAGAAATCAAATAACTGTAGAACAAGACGATTCTTTTGGTCAAAGTTCTTTGGCGGAATAATAAAGTCGAGTAAGCGACCGAGGAAAGAGAAGAGGACATGAAAAGACAATATCCGCAAATCTTCACATCAAGTATGTACTAAATTCGAGGAAAAATGTTTCTTAAGGGGAAGATTTGTAATACCCCAAATATTGGTTAGTGACCAAAATGTAAGTTTTGAAAGTTTAATGGCTAAAGTATAAAATTGGGAAAAGTTTAGGCACCTAAGTAGTAATTTATCCAAAAATAATTTGTATTCCATAAAAGATATAGTTTACTATAGAGAGTGGGGTTTTATTGAAATCAAATTCTTGATCCAGAATTTATGTTTAAAACTAGAAAAGGCTAAATTCTGGTGAGAAATAGGTAAATTGGATCGAATAGAAGTTTCGGGAAAAATTGAAGGATGATAAATTGTGGAAAGTTTTCCATGAGAAATAGGTAAATATACCCCTAAAACATTCGTCCATAAGGAAATAAGTTGGGAAAATTGTGGAAAGTTTTCCATGGATTAGAAATGATATTTGTAAGGTTCTACAAGCATTAGAAATTTTTTGGATCATTTTTTAAATTTTCAAAAGTTAAGGGACATATTTGAAATTTTGAAAAATTATGGTGTGATTGTGTAATTATTCAATAATGGATGCACAATACTGAAAATTACTATTTGAGGGCAGAAATCTAATTTAGAATGTGAAATTAATCCATTTTGGAAAGTTGGCAAAGTTTAAGTGCAAATTGTGAATATTGAGAAAGCTAGTGGATTAAGTGGTAATTATGGTATTGTTGAGGTATTGAGATGGAAATTAAAATGCTGAAATTTTATTGGGCTTAATTAGGCTTGAATTGAAGAATTTACGACAAGGGACCATTATGAATAGAGAGGAAAAATTAATATGAATTTTAAAAGAATTCAAAAATAATAATACTTTTGAGTATTATTATTTTGTATAAATGTTAGTAAGGATACTAACATTGTATTTTATATTTGTATGTGTGAATATGGATACTTGTGTAGATCGTAATTAAATTCGTGAGACAAGCAAACAAAAAGGCAAGGAAAAATTTCCAGAATAGTCGGACTACAATAAGGCATAATAGTGAGGCATACCAGGTGAGTGCATTTATTATGTACTTATATGATATGAGGACAACTTGCTATGAGTCAACCTTGAATGCTTTTATAAAAGCATGTTTTACCGTGTTTTGAAATATTTTCATAAAGTTTATGAAAATGATTTTTACAAATGGTTTTAAGGTATGAAATGCCCTAAAACGAATGAATGTGTTCCATACAAATTATTATTTATTGATGGTTTGGAATAAATGTTTAAACAAAGATTTGAATTTAAAAGCCTATTGTATGTACATGGAGAGTTATAGTTGCAATAATAATACCATAAATAAGGTGGTATTGTAATAGTACTTTGTGTACTGTAGCACTATGTATGTAATTGTCATACTTGGTGTGAGATGGGTATCTATCGATTATAGAAAATGTATTATTGCATATTCATAAGAGTACTTACTTTATTATGCCTCACTAAGTGTTATTAAATGCCTCACAATGTTATTAAATGCCTTACTTACTTTATTATGCCTCACTAAGTGTATAGTTATCGTGTGATGATTTTCACGCGTAGGTAATAGCTTACGATCAGAGTGAGGGGTGCAACTATCATCATTTGTCAAGGGTTGCCTCATTAGTAACAATATGACATCTCTAGATGTTTATTTTGATATTTATAGTTGACATGTACTTAGATATGTTGTGATGCTCTAATAAGATACTTGGTACTTGATTGTAGTATTATATTATATTCGAAATTAAACTACTGCTTGATGGATTTTAAACATTATTATATTTATATATATGAATTTGAAGAATGTTTTGTAAACTATATTATTAAACCATTTATTTAAAGAAACAAAATTTTACTGGTTTTCATGTACGAAAATGTTTTAAAAGTCATGTGACATATGTGACTCGTGTACGGGGACGTATGTAGAAAATTGGTGTTACATATCCAATTTATTCAGAATGGTCCCTTGACATTTACTCTTCAAGTTAAAACGTCTAATAAAATAGTCAAGTCATCTGACAGTTTATTCAAGCATAGAACATCAACTTCAATGAATTTCTACTTCATTTCTAAAATTTCCATATTCTGACAGCTTGCAGTACCCTTAAAGAATCATTATTCTATAATAATCTACAAACTGAAATTCCATTTCGTTTGTTCCATTTGAATCTAAATTCGAATAAAAATCTAACCATGTAAAGCACTTCTTCTAAATCGACTTGTACAATTTATAGTAAATTTTCTAATCCAATTTTTAGAATCTATTTTGAGCACAATCTGCTGCCCTATTTTCTGACATATCATTGATAAAAAAAATTTATATATTTTAGCATACATTTTTAAATCAATCCTTATATACTTTAAAAGAAACTAGATTGACATATGAACACAAAAATATAAAAATCAGCTCCTAATAATTTTATAGAAATTCTAGTGATTTTCAAACATTCTACCATATTCAAAAATCTAAACAGTTTTCATTGTTTTAAATCCTTAATTTCTTCACCAATTTTACGACTTGCATCTTGGTTCTTAAACTTTAACAAACTTAATAATTTTTCCAAATCAAATTTCAAAGCATGTACAATCATTCATAAATCAATTTTAGCCCTTAAGAAATTTTTATATATTTTCCCAAAATTTTTCCTTTAGGCCGAATGTGCTAGGGTTTTACTAGCTTGGATTTCAACTTAATTCAAACATGAATTCAATATCCTACCATCAATTCCATATCAATTTCAATTCAAACTTCCAATTTCAACATAAAACCTAAGTGGTCGAATTCAACATAATCATTTCCAAGTGGTTTCAATCATGATACAAGCATGAAAATGATTCTCTAACATCAACTGCATCATAATTCATCCTTAAAACTTGAAATCCTAACATTCCCTTCATCCATCCAATTCAAGAGTTTAAGGTTTTAAGCTTGAAAAACATAAACCAAAGGTATCAAATGATAGAGAATTTCATGTAGATCAAGTTTGTATTTCATGCTTTCATCCAAATTTCTAATAAATTGGTTTGAAAAATCAAAAGAAAAGTTTTTCTTACCTTTTGGAGGAGCTCATGAGAACATTGAAGAAGATGGAGAAAATGTCTTGAAAATTCTCCAAATTTCTTTTATTTAATAAATGAATTAAAAAATTCATTAAATGCCAAATTACAATTTACTCTTAAAATTTCATTATCCTTACCATTTTATCATTTGAATTTTATGATAATTACTAAATTATCATTCTTTCACCACCCCTTACATCATCATAGTCAAACATGAACAAAACAATTTCTCATCTTCCAATTTTTCCCTTGCAATTTCCCATAATTTACAATCTAGTGACTAAAATCCAACGATTTATATTTAACATGGAAAAATCAACTTAAATCCAATGATCCATATCAAATCCTTTAAATTTAAGTCATGGATATGACATTATTAACCTTGCCTTATCAGCCTTCAAAATATCTCAAAAATTCAATTCGATCCGATTATCCGAATTTCCCCCTACTTTATCACTTTATAGCTTTTAACAACAAATCCATACGAAAAATTTGAAACCCACTAAAACATCGTTATTGGGGGAAAACAATTCATTTACGGGACCATATTACACCACTTTTTTAAAATTACACTTTGGTCCCTAAACTTTCCCATGTTTATACTTTAGCCACTAAACTTACAATTTATTCATTTTAGTCACTAGCAAAATTTTGGGGGTATTACAGAGAGTCCTCACTGTTATGGTTATAACTAGTGTGTCACCACCATCTTCTGATCTTTGTCGATGCGTTATCGGCGCGTGAGTCACATGCATTAACCATTCATCTCCGCCAACCATTGTTGTCTCTATTTTGACCAGAGAATCGTCAGGATGCCGCTATTTTTTTATTTCAAAAATAAAAAAATTCAAAGAAACCCAAAATAAATAAGAAATCTAAAGCTTCTAGTGTAAGCGCTTAACTAAAATTAATTATAATCGATTACGAGCGGGAAGGAATGTAATCTAATGAGTCAAGCCACTATAAGTATAGAAGATTAAACATCATTAACCATAATCATTAATGCAAAAAAAAATATAGGCATCAAGTCTAAAAATCAGAGCTAAAAATTGAAAAGCGGTTGTTTTTCGTTTCCATGGACCGTTGCTCACCGATGTTGTTCATCGTCTTTCTTGAGGTTGAAGCTCGGTTGAATTTCTTTTGATGGTGATATTTTTTTCTTTTATTTTGTGTTGGTTTGAAAGGAGGGTAGGGATGGGGAACCAATGTCACCAACTGAACTAGCTGTCTCGGATCTTTGAATAGATAGAGGGTGGAGTTGCTGGCCGTCATCAGAGTTGGTTGGCGATTCGATCGGAGCTAGGTCATAAAAGGAGTAATTGGGTTGGTAGTCTAGCATGGGGAAGTAGGGAAAACTTATTTGAGTTTGGGTTGTAGTTTTAGGTAGAAGAACACTTGAGAATGTTTGGATGTGTTCTTCTGTCTTGATTTGAAATAGATGAAAATACTGGGAAAAGAAAAATGTGAAGAACTTGAGAGACGTTCCTGGAAAAATATTAACTTTGATCTTTATAAACATGTTATTTTGTTTTTTGGGTGTTTGTGTTGGATCAAGTTGGTTTTATTTTTTGATGAGTTTGTGATGAATTAGGATGAACACTTTGGGAGATTTGAGAGGGGGTGGTCGATCGGTTTTAGAGAACAGAGGGGTGAGTAAATTTTTTATGACCAAAATGATTCATGTCTTAAATTTTTTACTTTTATACTAGAGGAACTTTTGGGAAATTTGTTTCATTTAACATGCGTGTTTATGCTTCTATCTCTGACTTTTCATTTCTTTTATTTTAGTCACTAAATGCTTTTAAATCATTCCCCGAATTTTGAATTGAATGCAATTTAGTCCTAAATTTCATTTTAATTATTTCTTTTATTTTGTTAAATGCACTTAACTATTAAATATGAATTCTAATTTCAAATTCTTTCAAATTCTTTCAAATTCGTCATGTGTTTAAATATATATTAAAACCTTTAGATTTTTAATCTCTTAATGTAGTCACCAATATTAAACCTTAGACTTTTAATTGAAACTTTATATTTTAAATTATTTAGTTTTAGTCACTAATCATTAATTTTTAGCCCTAGCTTTAAGTTCTTTAATTAGACTTTAATTAGGTTTAGAAAAATCCTTTAAAGTTTAGGTTATTTATTAATTTATTAATTAGTAAACCAATAGTTAAATTCATAATTTTATTAAAATAGAATATTCATTTATTTTTTGATACTAAAAAATATGGCCTTAATGTAACTAGACATCCATTTTTCAATATATTTAAATAAATAAACATTTTACCAGTGGTCGCCAAAAATTAAATAGGTTCATACTAATTAAAAACAAAGGGTAAAGGTTTGTTCCTACATTTAAATTGCTAAGGACACCCTATTTGATTAACGTCAAAGGCTTGGCCTTGCTTCTTTAAATCAAGGAACATCCTCATTCTTTTTAAAAATATATTGACTAACTCTTTAATCCTCTTTTATTTAGGGTTTAATAATTCATTAATTTTCTAAATTTTTAGGAAATGGCAATATTTCATTGTTTCAATTAAAAAATAAAAATAATTCCCTTAATGCAAGTTAAGGGGTTAATTTATTATTTTATTGAAAATAAGCAAATATTGTACGTTTTTCCTAAAATTCTTTTAATTAGGTTAAAATATTTCATTTAGGGAATAAAATGATCATAAAATTAAATAAATATATGAAATCTGAAATCTTCAATAAAAGGATAAATTCGTAATTGAAGGTAACAATTTTTGGTATTATGGGGGTGCTAATCCTTCCCCAAAGTAATTGACTCCCGGACCCATAATCACTAAAATTGCAAACCAAATCATGTCTGTTTAAATATTTATTTAAAATTATTTAAAAGGGTGTTTTCCAAGTTTTTGGCCTACCTAATCTCAAAGGTCGATGGTGACTCCAAACATTTTCTAAAATTTTAATTATTAAATCTGACTTCTAAAATCAGATTCAATATACCTCGAAAAAAGTCGTCATGATGGCTTGGCGACTCGGTTGGGGATTCAAACCAAAATCTCTATTTTCTTAAAGAGTCAGGCCTTAAAAACAATTACACTTTGTACCTGTATTAGAAAATTAGGATACTCAATTTTATTTCTTTTTTGATCCTTTTAGTTTTATATAATCTTTATTCATTTTTAATTGCTTTTTAACCTTTGTTCTTTTTAATTTCATTTAAATTCATGTTTCATTTAATTCTTTTAAATAGTTGATGTAAGGCTATCCAAGCTTCTTTAATGATGGAGAAGATGGCAGCCTTATTGTTTCCCGATCTAGGAGAGACACCAAATGCCACACTTGAATTATAAATAATATACACAAATTATAGAAAGAAATGATTAAATGGAATAAGAAACAATTGAAAGAAATGAATTGATAAAGAATTAAAGGAATAGAGATGTTATCAAAGTATGATGAGAAAGTGATGTAGAAATATGCTTCAAATGGAAGATGATTCATCCTTCAATAATGATAATGGACGTTTTCGTAGATGATGAATGAAGGATATTTCTATGGTGATGAAATGGTAATGGAAATGGTGATGGTGTAGGCGTGAAGATGATGGAAGGTGGGAAGGATAAAGATAGTATCTTAAATAAGTTAAAGAATAAGAAAAATAATAGAAAGATCCTATTCTTTATAAACTTAAGTAAGGGATGGTAGGATAGGACTTGATAGAAACTAGGAACTAAAAGTATCAAGGAAACGATTAAAGCCACAAACTTAGAAAAGTTTGCTTAATCGATAAAGTTCTTTAAGAACTTGCAAGAGATAATTATCAAAAAGAGTTTTTATATAATAAAAGGGTTTAGTTTACAAATGAATAAACCTTCCTATTTATAGGATTTGGAAGGGCTGGCCGAAAAGCTACATGCCTATTAGGCTATGTACATAATTTAATTAAAAGTGCATGATGTTTGGATGAATGATGATGTCCTTTAGCCTTGGTGTTAGTTCGGCTAATTCTTCATGTAAGAGCATGACCATTAGGTTGGAATTGAAGACACATCTCCTTTGGCCTAATGATCTTCTTGATGGTTCATATTGGCATCATTTTGAAGAATTATCTTGCTTTGGCCGAATAGATATGCATCCCTTCACTTTGGCGCCTAATTGATCCAAACGTATGGCACATGAGTGGGCTAGTCATGAGGCACTCACATGGGGTCATAGGATGCTTGTGGTGTGGACTCGTCCATGGAATGAAGGTAGAAAGCAAATTGGTATGACTTAGCTTCCAACGTGCGTCTATGTGTCATGGTCTTGATTGGGCAACAACTTGTCATGAAAAGTCACATTATGTGTAAGGTAACCTTTCATCATTTGAGCTCCTTCCTATGTGTATGAGCTGAAAATGAGCTGGCCATAGATGAATTACATGAAGATGAGTCATTGAATAGCTCCTTGTGAAAAGGCACCTCTTGGAATGGCAACTATTCGCGAAAAGGTACGATTCCACAAAAGTTGACCTAGGCCATATTTGAAATACTATGTGGGGTGGTGATGATGGTGCAACTCTCCAGCTGAAATAAGATGTCTAACTAGCTCAAAAGTTCAGCTCAAGTCAGCTATGAGCTCGGAGGGTAACTGACAACTTTGTCCCAAAATGTTCTTGAGCTGTCTCGGACTTGTCGTAGTCATGTTTCCATAGCTCTTGGATTCCAATTATAGCTTAAGTTAGCTCCCATCATGTGACCGCCTATGTACTACAAAAGAAAACATAATATAAGCTAAGTATTAAAAGTGATAAACGTATAAAGATATGGTTCATAATAGTAACTTCATCCATGGTTGCCAATCTCACTTTCTTCATCTCGGAATAGTTGTGGCAAATAAAAACATGTTCCACCTTGCTTTCCCTTTCAAGATAGGCTTCAGGATCGTCCTTTCCTTGGAATTGAGGAATTTTAATCTTGATATTACTCAGGTTATCATCAACAATAGCACGTCTGGGTTCTTGGAACCCTTCTTGTTCTCCGTCCTCAATATTATCTTGAACATATTTTTCTGGGAGTGCTTATTGTTATCTCCTAGGAACACCATTCTTCTGGGATGGTGGTAGATCCTGACGTTGATCTATCTTTTCATGAAGAGCATCGAACTCTTCAAGAAACATTCTCATCATTTCGCCAATGAGTTCTTGCATTTGCAAGTTTGGTTGTCCTTCATTTTCTCTGGGACTTTGAGACATGGTAAGTGAAATAAAAATAAATTAAAAACCTTGATAGCACACTTACAAAGCCTCACTTGGTCACTCCAAAGAAAATTTAGATTTCACTCCACTCACACTCGTGTTTGCACTCGGAGATATGTTTCTTGGATTTTTCTGATCCCCCTTTTGTTATCACCCTCTCTGTTGCTTTTTTTCTCTCAATTTTCTCTTGTTAAGTCCTTTAGAAAACTAGCTCAAGATTGATCAAGTTTATTTATTTGTGCGTTGGCTAAAAGAAGTTGTTATGGTATAGAAAAGAATATGGTAAAGGTATGATATAATAGGTAAGAAGAGATAAGGTAATGAATAGGAAATGATGAAAGAAAAGGTAATGAAGATAACTTACAACCCAAGATATAACACTTACTATCTTCCTTCACAAGAAACAACAAGGACACCTCCTTCAAGTTTGATGTTGGGCAGATTGTAATGTGCTTCCTTTTGAGTGTAATTGCAACTTTTCTTTGCTAGAATTTTCCTTTTGAATTTATTCTTTTCTTTGTTTTTCATGTGTTTTTAAAATTCTTTTGTTAAATAAAAACTATCTTTTTTGTCAGACTATGAGCAATTGAATAAGTTTATTTTTGAAGTCCAATGAATATAATGAAATATTTTTATAGCTTTTAATAGTGACAATATTGATCCCTCGTAAAGCAATGATCATTGACCATATTTCAGAAGTTACACCTGAGCATCATATTTTTTCCCTTAGGGTTGAAATTATCATTCTCCTCCTACGACAAAGTAATAAGATGGTTTTGCATTCAGGTATGTATAGGAGCAAAAGAAATGGGGCATCTTTTGTGTATTACATTGCAAAACTGATTGGATTATATTTTTATTAATGACGTTTGGGGATAATCATAATCTCCCCAGATAGAATAGTGGAGTAGATGAATTTAGTTTAGGCTAGTTGTTTGGAAATTGAATTCTAAATATGAAATTCTATAACTTTCAATGACACCCATACCATAACAGGTTCTTCTCAATAAGCTTAAGAAATCTTGAAGCTGAAAACTCGAAAGTTAATGAGTGTAGTAAAACGGGGCCACCCCACTGAAAGCAATGAGCTGATAATTTGGAAGTAATTTCGAGAATTTAATTTGGTAAGTCTGAGATTCATGAAGTGGTTATATTCAAATTGTGACATTAATTGTGATGTGATAAATTCCCCTAGTGACTAAAATGAAACTTTTATGACTAAAGTATAAACTTAGGAAATGTTTAGGGACCAAAGTATAATTTTTAAAAGTAATGTAATATTGTCTCATAAATGAATAGTTTACCCCCAATAATGACATTTTTGTGGGTTTCATAATTTTCGTACGGAATTTGTATTAAAAGCTATAAACCGATAAAGTTCGAGAAAAATTCAGATAATCACAGATCGAATCAGATTTTTGAGATATTTTGAAGGATTATAAGGAAATGTTAATAATGAAATTTCCATGACTTAAATTAGAAGTATTTAGTATAAATCATTGGATTTAAGTTGATTTTCCATGTTCACTTTGGACCGTTTGATGAAAAATGGCAATATTGTAATTTTGGAAAATTCCAAGGGTAAAGTTGGTATGTAATAAGTTATTGGTTTATTTTTTAATATTGGATGAAAAAATTGACATGTGTCAAGATGTGGAGCTTTAGATTTCAAGGGCAAAATGCTCATTTAACATTAAATAATTTTTAATTCATTTTATAATTAAAAGATGACAAATTAAGCTTCGATTTTTGTTAAGAAAAAATCAAGAATTCTCTTCACCTTTATTCCTTTGGCCATGGGCTTCATAAGGTATGGATAAAGTTTTCTTTTTGATTTCAAGCTAATTTTTTAGGAATTTGAATGAAACCATGAAATACAAAATTGATCTCTAAGAAATTCTCTATCATTTGGTACCAATAATTCATGTTTTTCATGCTTTAAACACTAAGTTCTTGAATTGGATGGTTGAAGAGAAGGTTAGGTTTTGATGAATTAATGCTTGATTATGATGTAGTTGATGTTGGAGAATCATTTCCATGCTTGTATGATGATTGAAATCACTTGAAAATGCATATGTTGAATTCGACCGCTTAGGGTTTTTGTTGAAATTGAAAGTTTGAATTGACATTGTATGGAATTGGTTGGAATTACATGGAATTAATGTTAGGAACCTGAATTCATGTTTGAATCAAAGTGAAAATCATGATAAAAATACCTATATTATTCCGCCAAAGTGAAGAAATTAAGGATGCAATACAATGGAAACTGTTTAGATTTTTGAATCTGACATTAAGTTTGAAAAATCACCAAAAAATTTTATAAAAATAATTATGAGGTGATTTTTACACTGTTGTGTTTTTATGTCAATATAGTTTTTAAAGAAAATATGGATTGATTTAAAGTGTATACTAAAAGGTATGAATTTTTTTTATTGATGATAGGTCGGAAAACAGGACAACATATTTTGCTCAAAACAGATTTTGGAAATTGGATTAGAAAATTCATTATAAATTGTACAAGTCAAATTAAAAAGAGAGATTTATATTTTTAGACTTGTATTCAAATATAGTTTCGAAAAGAACAAACAAAATTAAATTCTAGTGTGTAGATTAATACATAATAATGATTCTTTAAGGGTAGTGCAAGCTGTCAGAATATGAAAATTATAGAAACGAAGTAGAAATTGATTGAAGTTAATGTACTACACTTGAATACATGGTCAAATGGCTTGAGAATATTATTTGAAGTTGGAATTAAAGCTGAATGGCAGAGACCATTTTGAATAAATTAGAAATGTTGGGATGAATTTCAAATGAATTCATTTTAATGGTTAGATTGGGGATTTTGAAATGATTATGTAAGCTATTGGTTGACATGAGAATTAGGAAAATTGAAGTTATACTCTAAGTTCTATGGTTAGCATTGACATTTTGAAATAAATTTAGTATCGAATAAGTATCAATAGAATTTTTATGAATTTTATTAATATATTGTGCATATGTTAGTAAGTTACTAATATATGTTTTGGAATGTATGTGATGTATAAATGATGCTTGTATAGATCGTGAAAAAAAGCAAGTTCAAAGCGAATCAAAATCAATGGAAAAAAGTACAAGAATAAAGGCATGTCGATGGTAAGGTTATTAGTAAGGCATTATCTGGTGAATGCATTTTACTCATACTATTATAAGTATGATACGAGGAAGACTTGTGATAAGTGGATTATATATGATTTAGCTATATATTTCATTTTATTTTACAATATATTTCATATTATTTTGCTAAATAGTTTTTTGAATGATTTTGGGTATGAACTTCCCACTCTAATATTATATGATACTTGATTTTGGTTGATATTTGAAAAGATTCTGATATTTGAATGATATATGATTTTGATGAAATTACCCATTGTAAATGCATTGAGAGTCATAGGTATAATTGGCATGCCATAGAGGTGGAGCATTTAGTACACCTGACGTTACTTATGTGACGGTTGTGCCACTAGTAGTTCCATGGCATTTAGCACATCTGACGTCACTTATATGATGGTGGTGCTATTATAAGTTACATGGTACTTAGCATGTCTGATATTACTTATGTGACGGTGGTGCCAATATACATTCGAAATACATTTATGGCACGTTTGTGATATTGGTGCTTGCACGTATGTGATGTTGGTCTGATGTATTCCTTGTTATTGACACATTGATACTTGTTCTATATTACTTGTGCATTATATGTGGCACTAAAAGTGCAATATGTATACACTCGTCTGTCTCGCATACCTTGCATTCTCATTGGTTTACATTGGGCATGAATTGAATAAAGTGAAAGGCACATGTTTGAAATAAAATGGAAATGTACTATTTGATCGATTTGATAGAAAGTAAAGTTACATTGAGAACTTTGGTTTGACGTTAAATGTTCTATTTGATGTTTTCACATTCTATACATACGTTATATTTGATATACTCCTGTTTTGTTACTATTATTATTTTATTGATATTAATGCCTCACGAAGTGTATACTTTATGTGTGATGATTTTCACACGTAGGAATTGAAAAACGCTCAAAGTAATGAGCTAGGTCCAACATCGACTTTTGAGGATCAAATCCGCTTCAAAATCAGTATGGCATCTTTTTTAATGTTGATATTACTAGTTGGTATGTATACTATATGGTGATGATACTTGATATGATTATGGTTAAAAATTGGTTTTAAACTTAAATACTCGTTTATAATTACCATTTATATAAATAGTTTATTAGTTAGTATTTTAGTGAATTTAATTTTATTTGCTAAAAAGATGAATTTTAATTTCGCAATCTTTAGGTAGTTTCACTTTGTGTATGAAATAGTATCGAACTGCCACGTTGGTGCCCGAAAATGGATTTGTTTTGGATGTTTAAAATAAATTATTTGGTTTTATGTGATTAAGTAGTTTTGATACGTATTGTTAAATTTAATAAATTTTAAAGAAATAAAATTTTACTGATTTTTGAATAAGGAAAGTTTTAAAATTATCATGTAGCATCTTGGACTCGTATTTGATAACGTATATGGGAAATGGGTGTTACATTTATTGGTATCAGTGCTACAGGTTAAGTCGATTCTATGTCTAAAATGAGTTTGTTTTAAATGGAAAAGTGTATACATGTCACTAGGATGTCAATATTACTAATCTGGTGATTGTGATTTGATTGATGCTGCTCCTTACTAATGTAAACTAAATGTGTTTATTTAGATGCTTGAGGTTGAGGGAGCACGTCGAGCGACTGAATAGGAGGTTCTGAAAGGAACTGTTAGTAATGAAGTTAATTATGACCCTCATATTCAATCTAAACAAGGTGGAGCACCGCACAACAAGGAGTGTCTATGCAATATTAGGGGATATTATTTCATACTTTAGACACAATTTTGTTGCGTTTCCACCTACCTGCTCCTCCAACTCCTTGAGTGACAATTGCTAAAGAATTAAAAAGTTTGGGAGCTCATGAATTTAAAGGTGAATCTAATGAAGGTCCGATCACTACAGACCTCTGGTTAAATGCTGTAAAGATTATGTTGGAAGGTTTTCACTGCACTGATCAAGAGAAATTAGATGGAGTTATGTCCTTACTTCAAGGTCAAGCTCGTATATAGTGGAAGAATGCTACGATGCATGTTCCTCCTGAACAAGTGAATGACAATTCTTTCAAGAAGAATTTAAAAATAAATACATTGGAGATCAATTTATTTGAGAGATGAAGCAGTAATTCCTTAATCTGAACCAAGGAAACCAGACTAATTATGATACATGCACCACATGCCCCAAAGCTATGGATGATGAATTTACTTTACCACTTGGCCCTATAACACGAGGTTAGACCAAACTTCTTAAAGGCAAGCTTCAAGTCGCAGTTCAAGCATTCATCTGTAAGGGTCTAATAGTAACAAATTTACAAAAACCTTTTGAAGGGGATCCAATTGTTATCCGGTCGACATGTCTTCTGGAGATACAACCCTCTTTCTCTTATCTTTCCAACATTCTTGAATATCATCAGTATGATATCGGGAACTCAAAATACATTCATTTTACTAAATATAAAGCATGTAGAAAATCGTATACAAAATTATTACGTGATTTTGTAAATATTACAAATTTTCAATATTTATATTGATTATTTGTAATATAATTTAATATAAGAAGAGGCATTATTTTTTAGGATTAGATTTATTATTTTATTAGGAATTAAGGCTGAGTTAAAACATTATTTTTAGTTATTATTATTATTTTATTAGGAATTAGAGTCAAGACATGTTTAGTTTGTTAATATTTTATTCATTAGTTATTTAGGACCTTTAGAACTCAACCCCTATATAAATGAGTCTTCATTCAACTTTGTAAATCAGATTTTCTTTAATTAATAAAACAACGAGAATTCGTTTTTGCAAGTGTTGATTGCCTTGTGCCTTTAAAGCTTCTTCTCCTGGAGTTCTTTCAAGTTCTTGTGAGGGAGATTAATCTTCACACACCAATTTGCCTTTTCATTGCGACTAGGAGAGCTGGTTAGAGCCATATTATCATCCACACCATCAATCATCTTTATCGTTCACATTCATAAGGGAGATATTTTGATTTGTTCGTTATCTTACTTTATTTTCAATTTCTTTATCTTTTGTTTATCTTGTTTCCAGCACCTAAAAGAAACCATAAGAACCCTACTTGTTGACGCCATCTTCCCCAATTCATTCCCCATTGTTCTTCATCGATTCTAGAGCTTTCTAGGTTTGATTCTTTAACAAGAGCAACGTACATTAACCCGCCACCGCTTACCTATCAATTGGTATCAGATTTGGGCCAATTCTTGGGAAAAAACAAGCAATCTTGTTTATTCTTGCACACAAAACCGTCAAGGTACCCCAACGTAGCTAGTTCATAAAAGATTCATCGTTTCAGGTTCTTTTTATTTAATTTTAATTTAGATTCAAATCCTTCTTGTTAGTTTGCTGTTTAAAAAAAACAAAAAGGGAAAAAAAACAAAAAACAAAAAAAAGCCAAAATTTCAAAAATAAAATTGTAAATGAATGAATTTAGGGCTGATATTATCCAAATATCATATTCAACGTAATAGTAATCTCCAGTCCAAAATTCACCCCAATCAGAGTTCATTAGAGCCTTCAAATACATCATTCAAGTTTCATTGGCAGATTCGGTCTAGAATCTTATCAAATTTCTTGAAAATTCTATAGGGGAAATTTTGTGGTGAAAATTTCCATATTGAAACTTCATATATTGAAGATAATTCACACAAAAAACATAATTTTTGGAGATCAATAACACCTTCGAACAAAGCGATCAAGAAAATAGATTGTTTGAGGACTCACGATTCAACAGAGTCTACTGGATACTACTGAAGGTATTTGGTTCTTAAATTTTACAGGTGGTTTCTTGACACATCGAAATACATTTAATAAATTTTCCAAAATTTTTGGACTCCGATAACCCTCTCAAAAACGTTGCTCAAGTTGATCCATTGTTTTCTAGGTTTTTGGGTTGGTTCTTTTTTTTCTTTAACTCTTATTGTTTTAGGTTCTTTTGGTTTTCCTTTTTATTGTTATTTTGCATTATCTAACACATTATCTTTCTTGTGTTAGTAGGACTAAAGAGTTTGCATAATTCTTCTTTCTTTGCATTCTCGTTGTGAGGAATCGATTCCTACCGACACATTTTACATGAGAAGTTAATCAACGACTACACCAACTTCGACAAGGTAGAAGTTCAGTTGAAGATTACTACAAGGAGATGCATTCCTTACTCAATAGGGCTAACATAACCAAAGAATAATAGGATACCATGTCAAGATTTATCGTCGGCTCAAACTCAAAAATCACTAATCCTCTTGATCTCCATGGGTATGAAAACCTTGAAGATACACTAAAGAAAGCAATGACAATCGAAGCACAAATCCAAAAGATATTTTGATTCAGAGAATAATACCATGGTACTTCATTATCTCACCAAGGTAATCCTTCAAATACTTCCTCATCTTCTACTCCATCTTTTCAAAAAAAGTCCAGAGATGACAAACCCGACAAGGAGAAACAACGACCAGTAAAGAATGACACACTTCCAGGCCCTAAAGACGACACCCGAGCAAGAGACATCAAGTGTTTTAAATGCTTAGAAAGAGGCCATATCAGTCGCAATTGTCCAAACAAAAGGACCCTAACCATACTAGGTAATGGATCTTATAATTCTGACTTCGATGACGACATCCCTGACATTCCAGTACATGCCAAAGCTAAAGAATATAGTGAAGACTATGGAAACGATGAGTACAGTGGCACAATCTTGGTGATCCATCATACCTTGAACATCCAAGAATCTGATGAGTCTAACATACAATGTTCCAACATCTTCTACACACACTGCCTAATCAAGGAACAACCATTCTCTATCATTTTTTACAATGGTAGTTGTGTCAACGTCATTAGCTCCAACGTTGTTGAATCACTCAAACTTCCCTGCCAACCTTATTGCTTACAATGGCTTAATGATAATGTTGAGATAAAGGTGGTTAAACAATGCCTTGTGAATATCAATATGGGAAAGTATTGTGGCGACGTATGGTGTGATGTAATTCTGATGCAAGCATCCCACATCCTCCTAGGACATCCTTGGAAATACGAAAAATGACATGGCATATTATGGCTAAAAGAACACTTAACAATTCCAATAAAAGGTAAACTGTTCTGACTTAACTCTCTACCCCCAAAGAGATTCTCATATATCAACAACAAATTCTCAAGGAGACAGGGTACTTGAAACAAAAGGCAAAAGAGGTCACACCCGATAAAAGCCAAACAAATGAGCCACAGGTGGTGAGTGACCCTCAATGTGAAAATAAAAGAGTGTCTCAAAACATTTATGCAAGTGCAAAAGACATGAGAGAGACATTTTTTTAAAATAGGCCGTGCATTATAGTCCATTTCAAGGACTCCATTTTATCAACTATCACTAACATCAAAGATTTGCCTAGTGTATTTCTTCTCTATTGCATGATTTTTAAGATGTCTTAAGCAACCCACCGGATGGTTTACCACCTACAAGAGGAATCGAGCATCAAATCGACTTCATCCCTTGATCAGTCATACCAAACCGCCCTACTAACCGATGCAATCCTGAGGAAACGAATGAATTGGAACAACAAATAGATTCATTGTTACAAAAGGGATACATCCGTGAGAGTCTTAGTCTTGTGCAGTTCCCGTCATCCTAGTTCCAGAGAAAGATGGCATTTTCTGAATGTGTGTAGATTGTCGACCTATCAATCAGATAACTATAAAGTATAGGCATCATATTCCATGCCTATATGATACGTTGGATGAACTACATGGTGCAATTATCTTCACCAAAATTAACTTGAAGAGTGGTTACCATCAAATTTGAATGAAAGAAGGTGAGAATGGAAAATAGCATTCAAGACAAAGTTTGGCTTTTTATGCCCTTTAGACTCACAAACACTCCAAGCACCTTCATGAGATTAATGAATCACGTTCTTAAGGAGTTTATAGGTAAATTTTTTGTTGTTTAATTTGATGACAATCTTATATACTCGTCTTCTCTTGACTCTCATGCCATTCACATTCGAATGGTTCTTGAAGTTCTTCGACGATAACATTTATATGCTAACATGGATAAGTGTGAGTTTTGCAGTGATAAGCTTATGTTTTTAGGCTTTATAGTTAGTGTACAGGGTATCCATGTAAATAAAGATAAGGTTAATCCAATTCAAGAATGGCCCATGCCTACTTCTATCACTGAGGTAAGATCTTTTCATGGTTTGGCAAGTTTTTACCATCACTTTGTCAAAGATTTCTCAACCATTGCTGCACCATTAACCGAGATCATCAAAAAGTAAGTTGAATTCAAATGGGGACCACTACAACAAAAAGCTTTTAAACTTCTTAAAGATAAGTTATGTTCTGCCCCTATCCTTCGTCCTCCTAATTTTTCTAACACATTTGAGCTAGAATGTGATGTTTAGGCATGTGCATTGGTGTCGACCTCATGCAAGAAAGCCAACCTATCGCTTACTTTAGTGAAAAGTTAAAAGGTGCACAATTGAACTACTCTACCTACGACAAGGAATCCGAGCACTCGAAGTGTGGCAACATTATCTTCTCCCTAAAGAGTTTGTCATTCACACGACCATGAATCACTCAAATGGTTAAATGGACAAGGTAAGTTAAACAAACGACATGCTCGATGGGTTGAGTTCATTTCTTTTCCTTACATCATCAAATACAAACAAGAGAAAGATAACATCGTACCTGATGCATTATCTTGACGATACACACTTATCACTCAAATGCATGTTATTGTTATGGGTTTTGCATATATCAAAGAACTTTATCCTAACGATCCAAATTTTTCTGAGATTTCACAATGTGTAAAAGGTGTTTTTAACAAGTTTTATCTTGTATATGGCTTTCTTTTTTGCATGAACAAGTTTTGTATACCACAAGGATCTTTGTGAGAGTTCTTGGTTCACGAATCACACGTTAGGGGACTCATGGGACACTTCGGTGTTCACAAAACACTCGATGTGATCATGTAACACTTTTTTTGGCTGCACATATGTAAAACAGTGGAAAAGATTTATGTATCATGCATCACGTGTAAACAAGCAAAGTCAAAGGAAAATCCTAATGGTTTGTACATGCCTTTGCCGATTTCTTCTTCTCCTTGGATCGATTTATCGATGGATTTTATACTTGGATTACCCTCACTACGAAAGGATGAGATATTATTTTTATGGTTATAGATAGATTCTCAAAGACGGCACACTTCATTCCTTTCCATAAAACAGACAATACCACACACGTTGCTGATTTATTTTTCCGAGAAATAGTCCACCTTCATGGCATTCCTCACACCATTGTGTCCGATCATGATACTAAGCTCATAAGCCACTTTTGGAAGGTATTATGGGTTAAGATTAGCACAAAACTTCTCTATTCCACTTCTTGTCATCCTCAAACCGATGGACAAACCGTAGTAATAAATCGGATTCTAGGATCTTTGCTAAGAATTGTGGTAGGTAAGAATACTCGTAATTAGGAAGAATGTTTACCTTTTGTTGAGTTTGCTTATAACTGATCTATTCACTCCACAACAGGTTATTCTCCATTCGAAATAGTTTATGGTTTTAACCCATTAACTACTTTGGATCTTATTCCCTTACATTTAGATCAGGTTGCCAGTTTAGATGGTGAAAAGAATGTTGCCCTTGTCAAAGACATTCACGCCAAATCCAAACTCAAGATGAAGAAAACCTATGAGGTAATTACAAACCAAGTTAACAAGGGTCGACGACATGTCACCTTTGAACCAGGAGATTGGGTATGCGTTCACATGAGAAAAGAGAGGTTTCCGACACAAAGGAAATCAAAGCTATACCAACGAGTTGATGGCCCATTCCAAGTCCTCGAACGAATCAATGACAATGCATACCGCATTAATCTTCCCTGGAGTATAACGTGAGTGCAACCTTTAATGTTTCTAACATATCTCATTTTAATATTTCATATTCGTGGATGAATCCTTTGAAGGAATGGGGAGATGATACATGCACCACACGCCCCAAAACTAAGGATGATGAATTTACTTTACCACTTGCCCCTATAACATGAGGCCGGACCTGTTAGAGTATGCCCAAAGACCAATCATATGATGATTGTAATAATATATTTATTTACCGATTTTTTTTGAATAAAGGCATTGCCACTATTATTTTCAGCTATATGTATGTGTTTAACATAAACTGAAAGATAATAAAGTCCGTATAATAACATTATTAAAAGATCTATAGTCAAGTATTATTATGGGTATGAACAATAATAATATTCTTAAGACTAACATGGTATTGATTGATGACAAGGAGTTATCATTGACATAGAGATGTCATAATTGATACATGATTATATTGTTCGAGAACAATGTATTGGATTGACCCATCATGAGCATATGTCTTGGATTGTCATGTAATGGTCATAATATTGCTCATGGTGATGACTATATGTGTGATCTTCAGACTTGAGATCAATGTCATCCCAACATATATTGTTGTATGTTTTGATACAGTTAAACATGCTCCGTAATTGGTTGCACTATAAAGACTGTTATTAAATATATTTTGATATAAGTAGTAGGGTTTATATGGTTAAGATAGGATTTGTCCTTCCTACATAATAGGAAATATATCACATGCCACTTGATTGTGTGAGACTAGAATTGCAAGGCCATGCTTGAATAAGTTGATATGTGATATCATATTCGTTAATTATAGTCTACTCTAGATATCAAGAAATAATAGTTGGGCTATACAAGTGTGACTATTCTAAGACTTGTGTCTATTCTAGATATAAAGGACAAAAGGATGTAATACATAAAAGAGTTAATCACGAAGATGATACGTCGAATCATAATTTAGGTGACAATGATATATTGCTAGATGTCACTTTGTATGTAATATTAGAATTGTTCTAATAGTTACAACTAACGTTACAAGAACCTACAGGGCCACACCCTAGGATTGAAATGAGCAAAAATGTATAATTTGTTGTATGTTACTAAAATATATCTAGAGTTATGATATGTATACTTGATATACATATGATTTTAATTATCCCGAATATAGTAAGTAAGCATTAAAAGAATGTAATTTAGATTACAACTCTTTTAATTGGTATGTATAATTCGAAATAATTAAATAAGTTTTTAAATAAAAATTAAAGATTATAATTCAAATTATAAGTCTTTAATGTATATTTAATTGAATTAATTAAATAATATTTTATTATTAATTTGAAATAACTTTGAAAACCCTAAGATGTTAGGGTAATGGATATAAAAGGGTGTGTTAGTTCTAACAGCCATTTTTAAACACACACACACATAAACCTTCAGTCATTTTTTTCTCTCAAAATAGTTTTGGGGGAAAATAAATATTGCTCTCAATCGAGTGAACTAAGTAGATGCCGATACGTGACTTCGTTGAGGCTTACGATTCGAACCGATCTACACCACCAGTATTCATTGTTATTCTTGTTGTTTTTCAAGGAACCTAAGTATTCGCATCCCTTCCTCCAGATTTCGATTTTACGTACTTGGATAGTTAGTGAGACCTAGAGTTTTGTTTCCACTGCTTTGTGGGGTGCACCGACGGTCCCAATAGTGGTATCAAATCCACTTGTATGATCTGAATTCGGGTTAAATTCTTGGATGATACGATATGTATGAGATGCATGTTCTAGTTTTATCGATTTCGGTAAATATGCTGATATCATTATTTGAATTGATATCCACAACGATTAATATGTTAATTTGTTAATATGTTTTTCAATCGATTTGTTGCTGCAAGGATTTTACGAAATCCATATGTCAATCGTTGACATGATGATCCGTGGGAGTGTGATAGCAGATCGCGTTTGGCAGTGGAACAAAGGTTATTCTGATGTAGAAAACTTTTGGGATTAAAAATCCCAAAAGCACGAATCTGTTGATAAATGTTATCAAATCATGAGGTTTTTCTATAGAAACATAAGTACTATTTTTTAACAAAGGCGTAAGAACGTGTATATATATATGATATGTTTGTTTTGCACGGTGTTTGGCATGCATGGTTATAGCCCTTGTTCACTTTATAATGGTTTAATGTGAAATACGGTCTGCGAGCCGTGCCTTTCTTTAAACACACACACACGTGATTTTGTGGAGGCTTACGATTCGAACCGATCTACACCATCAGTATTCATTGTTGTTCTTGTTGTTTTTCAAGAAACCCATTGTAACTATTCGCATCCCTTCCTCCCGATTTTGGTTTTACATACTTGGATTTCTGGTTAGACCGTCGAGTTTTGTTTCTGCTATGTCGTGGGTGTGCCGATGGTCCCAACATGACCAAACTTCTTAATGACAAGCGTCAAGTCGCAATTCAAGCATTCATCCGTAGGGTCTAATAGCATAATATTTACAACAACCTTTTTAAGGGGATCTAGTTGTTATCCGGTCGATATGTCTTCTGGAGATACAACTCTCTTTCTCTTATCTTTCAAACGATTCTTGAATTGCATCAATCTGATATTGGGAAATCAATATACATTCATTTTACTAAAGACAGCGCATGCATAAATTCCTATATGAAATTAATACGTGATTTTGTAAATATTATGAATTTTCAATATTTATATTGATTATTTGTAATATAATTTAATATAGAATGAGGCATTATCTTTTAGGATTAGATTTAATTTTTTATTAGGAATTAAAGCTGAGTTAAACATTATTTTTAGTTATTATTATTATTTTATTAGGAATTAGAGTCAAGACATGTTTAGTTTATTATTATTTTATTCATTAGTTATTTAGGACCTTTAGAACTCAGCCCCTATATAAAGGAGGCTTCATTCAACTCTATAAATAAGATTTTCTTTAATTAATAATAAAACAAGAGTTCGTTTTTGCAAGTGCTAATTGTCTTGTGCCTTCGAAGCTTATTCTCCTGAAGTTCTTTCAAGTTCTTGTGAGGGAGATTAATCTTCACACTCCAATTTGCCTTTTCATCGCAACTAGGAGGAATGGTTAGAGCCATATTATCATGTTTACCTTTTCATTATGACTAGTAGGGCTCAATAGGACATTATCCATCGATTTTCCACATATCCATCTACACCATCAATAATCTTTACCGTTCACCTTCATAAGAGAAATCTTTTGATTTCTTGGTTATCTTACTTTATTTCAATTTCCTTATCTTTTGTTTATCTTGTTTCAATCTTGTTTCTTACCTTGTTTCTAGCACCTATAAGAAACCCTAAGAACCCTACTGGTTACCGCCACCTTCCCCTATTCATTCCCCATTGTTCTTCATCGAGCCTATATCTTTCTAGGTTTGATTCTTCAACAAGAGCAACGTTCATTAACCCGCCATTGCTTCCCTATTAAATTATGAATATGAGTGTAAGTTCAATAAATTGAGTCATTTTTCAGTAGAGTTGCTCCCTGATGAAAATACTCGATGTGATTGGTTTGTTAAATGTTTGCGACTAAGAACTAAGGAATTTATGTTGGACCTAAATTTGTCTAGTTTCAAAGAAGTGGTGAATTGAGCAAAAACAATTGAAAGAGTTCAAACTCAGAAGATGGCTGAACAGAGAATGCAGTAAAAAAAGATCGAGAGCATATTCAACTTCATTTAAGTCAAAGTGAAGAAGAGGTATAAGTTCCCTATATCAGAATAGATCTGAGTCCACTGCATCAAATCGTAAAGAAGTTAATACTAGAAATGTGAGTTAGTCCCAGACAGTTGTTGTTAGTGCAGGTAAAGTATCGCAAGGTCAACTTCGACCTTGTGAAATTATGGCAAAATCATCTAGGAATGTGTCGAACTATCACAGGAGCTTGTTTCTAATGTGGAGAAACTGACCATTTCATCAGAGATTGCACTATGGTGATTGGAGGATCAGTTCAACCAGAGAGATTTGTTGCTGTTTCACAAAAGGGAAAGGGAAATGTAAAAGTAAAAGGATAATCAAAATCTGCTTCTCAACATGAATTCTATATACCAACTAAAGTATATAATATCATAACTGATGAATATCGAGATGATCCAAAAATCATTGCAGGTACATTTTATCTTTTCAACAAATCTGTATTTGTTTTAATTAATATTGGTTATATGCACTCATACATATGCACTAAGTTAATTAAAGAAAGAGGAATTCAATTAGAGCCTATCTCTAGTGATATAATAGCGACGAATCCTTTAGGCCAAAGTTTTAAAGTAAGTCGTATTTGTAGAGGATTACTGTTAATGATTCAAGGAATTGAGTTTCCAACAAATTTAATGGAATTACTTTTTGAGGAATCTAAGATAATCTTAGACATGGATTGGATTTCCCCTATCATGCCTTTGTGGATTATTGATTAAAGAAGTTAATCTTGAAAGACTCAGAAGGTTCTGATATCATAGTAGTTGGTTAAAGAATGAATCCATTGTCAAAGGTGATCTCAATGGTGGTTGCCAAAAAATTACTATGATAAGGTTGTCTGGCTTTCTTAGCCAATGTGGTGGATACCCCAGCTACAGAAAGTAAATTGGAAGATATTTCAACTATTAGGGAATATCCAAATGTTTTTTCAAATAAGTTACCAGGTTTACCACCGGATCGAGAAGTAGAATTTAAAATAAAGGTATTACTGGATACTGCCTATCTTGATGATCACATATAGAATAGCTTCGATTGAGTTATGTGAACTAAAAGCACAATTGTAAGAATTATTAGATCGGGGTTTTATAAAATTGATTGTGTCACCATGGGGTGTGCTAATTTTGTTTGTCAAAAAGAAGGACATGTCTATGTGATTATGTATAGATTATTGTTAATTAAATATGGTGACAATAAAGAATAAATGTCCTCTTCCAAGGATTGATGATCTTTTTGATCAACTAAAAGGTGCATCAGTTCTTTCTAAGATCGATCTTCGATCTAGTTATCGTTAGTTAAAGATCAAAGAAGAAGATATTCTTAAAACGAATGTTAAGACTCGATACGACCTTTTGTAGTATTTATGGATTTGATGAACTGGGTATTTCAACCAGTTTGTAGTTGTATTTATCGATGATATCCTGGTTTATTGAAAGACAAGGGAAGATCATGATAATCATCTTTGTATTGTCTTCAGACTGTTCAAGATAAAAAAAAACTTTATGCCAAGCTGTTACAGTATGAATTTTGATTGTCAGAAGTTTTATTTCTAGCCATATCATTTCAGCAAAGGGGTTAAAAGTATATCCCAAGAAAGTACAAGCTATTTTTTAATGGAGAACTCCAAATAATGTTTATGAAGTTCAAAGTTTTTTGGGACTTGTTGGTTATTATCGAAGGTTTGTGAAGAACTTTTCGAGAAAAGATGTGTCATTCATTTGGACTGATAAGTTCTAAGAAAACTTTGAGACACTAAAGAAGATTTTAAGCTCCATTGCTAGTATAACTAGAATCAGTAAAAGATTATGTGGTATATAGCGATGCATCTCATAATGATTTGTGATGTGTATTAATGCAACAAGGAAAAGTTGTGGCTTATGCTTTGAGGCAACTTAAGGCACTTGAAATAAATTATCCTACTCGTGACTTGGAATTGACAACAGTCGTGTTTGCCTGTAAAATATGGCATCATTACCTATATGGTAAAATATGTTACATTTACACTGATCATAAAAGTTTATATTATCTATTGGCGCAAAAGGAGTTGAACTTGAGACAAAGAAGATGGATGATCTTCTTAAGGATTATGATGTAATCATTGATTACCATCCAGGAAAAGCTAATGTAGTAGATGATGCCTTAAGTCAAAATACATTTTTGGCCTTACGAGCTTTGGATACAAGATTGTCATTAAAAGAGAATGGTGTGCTAATTGCGAAGTTGAGATTAAATCCTACCTTATTAGAGAGAATAAAGGATCTTCAAATAAAGGATGTAAAGTGCATGTCAAGAATTGAACAAATAAAAAAAGGTGAAACCAATGATTTTGAAGTTAAGTCTAATGGATGTTTATACTATCGAGGGAGAGTTTGTATTCCAAACAATGAAAAATTGAATAAAAATCTCCTTTTTAAGGCACATTATAGTCCTTTAACAATGCATCCTAGAGGAAACAAGATGTATCATGACTTGAAGAGAAGATATTGGTGACCAAGTATGGAAAGGGCTATAAATGAGTTTGTTTCTAAATGATTGATATGTCAACAAGTAAAAGCAGAACATCAAGTACCATCAGGATTTTTGCAACCTGTTTCCATTCCCTAGTGGAAATGGGAAAGCGTTACTATGGACTTTGTACCAGGTTTATCTTTGACACCCAGTAAAAAAGATTTAATCTGGGTGATTGTAGATAGATTGACTAAGTCAGCACACTTTATTCCAAATCGATTTGATTACTCGATGGATAATGTCAAATTATATATAAAAGAGATTGTTCGAATTCATGGAGTACATGTCTTAATATTATTTGATCGAGATCCAAGGTTTACCTCAAGATTTTAGAAGTCCTAACATAAGGCCTTGGGAACTTGACTTAACTTTAGCACTGTTTTCCATCAGTAAACAGATGGAAAACTTGAGTGAACTATTTAAATTATGGAAGATATATTGAGGCATGCATAATTGAATTTAAAGGATCATGGGAAAAGTATCTGCCTCTATCAGAGTTCGCTTATAATAATAGTTATCAGTCAAATATCAAGATGGCTTCTTATGAAGCCCTATATGGAAGAAAATATCGAACGCCATTAAACTCGTATGAATTCAAGGATCGAGTCGTAGTTGGCCCTGATCTGATTAAGAAAGTAGAAGATAAAATTAATATTATATAAGATAATCTTAAGATTGTGGCCGACCGACATACATCTTATTCAAATTTAAAGAGAAAAGAAATATAATATGACATCGGTAACAAGGTGTTTCTCAAAGTGTTTCCTTGGAAAAAGATTATGCTATTTGGACGGAAATGAATGTTAATTCCCAGATTTATTAATCCATATGAGATTGTGAAAATAGTTGGACCAATAGCTTATCAGTTAACGTTGCCTCTGGAAATGGATAAGATTCATAATGTGTTCCATGTATCGATGCTTCGAAGATATCGTTCGGATCCTTTACATGTCATCACTCAAGAGGAAATCGAAATTCAATCAGATCCAACTTACGAGGAAGAATCGATGAATATACTAAAATATGGAATCAAAAACTCAAGAACAAGATGTTTCCTTTGGTTAAAGTTCTTTGGAGAAATCATAAGGTTGAGGAAGATACATGGGAAAGAGAATAAGATATGACAAAGTAGTTTCCTCATGTTTTTGTGTAAGGTACGTAATGAAAATTTGAGGACGAATTTTCTTAAGGGGGAGAATTGTAATATCCCAAAATTTTGACTAATGAACAAAATGAAAATTTTGAAAGTTTTATGGCCAAAGTTTAGGGACCAAAGTGTATTTTTCTTAAAGTTATGTAATTAGGTCCCATAAATAAATTGTTTACCCCCAAGAATGACATTTCCTTGGGTTTCAGATTTTTTTTGTATGGATTTTGTATTAAAAGTTATAAAGCGATAAAGTTCAGGAAAAATTCATATAATCGAATCGAATCGGATTTTTGAGATATTTTAAAGGATGATAAGGAAAGGTTAATAATGTCATTTATATGACTTAAATTTGAAGGATTTAATATGAATCATTGGATTTAAGTTGATTTTCAATATTCAATTTGGGTCGTTGGATGAAAAATGGAAATATAGTAATTTTGGAAATTTCCAAGGGTAAAGTTGGTAACTAATAACTTATTGGTTTATTTTTTAATATAGGATGAGCAAATTGACATGTTTCAAGATGTGGGGCTTTAGATTTCAATGGAAAAATGGTCATTTGGTATTAAATGAATTTTTTAATTCATTTTATAATTAAAAGATGACAAATTAAGCTTACATTTTTGTTAAGAAAAAATCAAGAATTCTCTTCATCTTTATTCCTTTGGCCTTGAGCTTCATAAGGTATGGAGAAATTTTTTTCTTTTCTATTTTCAAGCTAATTTATGAGGAATTTGAATGAAAACATGAAATACAAAATCTGTCTCAATGAAATTATCTATAATTTGGTACCATTATTTCACATTTTCCATGCTTAAAACCCTAAGTTCTTGATTGGATGGTTGAAATGGATGTTAGGTTTTGATGAATTAAGGATTGATTATGATGTATTTGATGTTGGAGAATCATTTTCATGCTTGTATGATGATTGAAATCACTTGAAATTGCTTATGTTGAGTTTGACCACTCAGGGTTTATGTTGAAATTGAAAGATGAAATTTAAATTGATATGGAATTGGTTCGAATTACATGGAATGATGTTAGGAGCTTGAATTTATGATTGAATAAAAGTGAAAATCATGCTAAAAGTACCCTTTATCATTTTTCCATAGTGAAGAAATTGAGGATGTAAAATAATGGAAATTGTTTAGATTTTTTAATATGGCAGTAAGTTTGAAAAATCACCAGAAATTTTATAAAAAAATGATTACGATGTGATTAATATGATATTGTGTTTGTATATCAATATAGTTTAGTTTAAAGCAAATGTGGATTTATTTCAAACTGTATATTAAAATATATGAATTTTTTATTGATGATAGGTCAAAAAACAGGGTAGCAAATTCTGCTAAAAATACATTTTGGAAATTGGATTATAAAATTCACTATAAATTGTACAAGTCGAATTAGAAGGAGTTGTTTATATGGTTAGACTCATATTCGAATCTAGTTTCGAACGGAAGAAACAAAATTAAATTCTAGTGTGTAGAACAATACAAAATAATGATTCTTAAAGGGTCGTGCGAGCTGTCAAATATGGAAATTATAGAAATAAATTATAAATTGATTGAAGTTGATGTACTCTTCTTGAATAAAGTGTCAGTTGTCTTGACCATGTTATTTGAAGTTGGAATTAAAGCTTAAATGGAAAGGGACCATTTTGAATAAATTGGAAATATTGGGATGAATTTTAAAATAATGCAATTTAGTGGTTAGGTTGTGGATTTTGAAATGATTAAGTAATCTATTAGTTAACAAGAGAATTAGGAGAATTGAAGTTATACTCTAAGTGTTATGGTTAGCATTGATGTTTTGAAATGGATTTAGTATCGAATAAGAATCGATATATTTTTATGAATTTTATTATTAGATTGTTCCTGTGTTACTAAGATAATAATATATGTTTAGAAATGTATGTGATGTATAAATGATGCTTGTGTAGATCGTGACAAAAAACAAGTTCAAACCAAATCAAAATCAAAGGAAAAAGTACAATAATAAAGGTATCTCGATAGTAAGGTTATTAGTGAGGCATTATCATATGAGTGTATTTTACTTATACTACTATGAGTATGATATAAGGAAGACTTGTGATGAGTCAACCTCGAATGATTTGAAAAGAAAATGATTTCAAATCGTTTTACTATATATTTTATATTATTTTGCTAAATGATTTCTTTTTATTGATTTCGGGTATGAACTGCCCACTGTACTATTATATGATACTTGATTTTGGTTAATATTTGAAAATATTTTGATAAGTGAATGAGATATGATTTTGATGAAATTGCCCACCGTAAATGTATTGAGAGTCATAGGTATAATTGGCATGCCATAGAGGTGGAGCATTTAGCACGTCTGACGTTACTTATGTGACGGTCGTGCTACTAGCAATTACATGGTATTTAACACGTCTGACATCACTTATCTGACGGTGGTGCTACTATCAGTTACATGGTACTTAGCATGGCTAATGTTACTTATGTGATGGTGGTTCTAATGTACATTCAAAATACATTTATGGAACGTATGTGATATTGGTGCCTGCACATATGTGATGTTGGTGCGATATATTCCTTATTATTAACAAATTTATACTATGTTGTACAATACTTGTGCATTATATGTGGCGTTAAAAGTGCAATATGTATATGCTTGTCTGACTCGCATACCTTGCATTCTCATTGGTTTACATTGAGCTATGAATTGAATAAAGTGAAAGGCATAGGTTTGAAATGAAACGTAAATGTACTAGTTTGATCGATTTGATTGAAACAAAAGTTACATCAATAACTCTGGTTTGACGTTAAATGTTCTATATGATGTTTTCACATTATATACATACGTTATATTTATATATATATATATATGTTTTGTTAATATTATTATTTATTGATATTAATTCATCACTACGTGTATACTTAACGTGTAATTATTTTCAATCGTAGGAAAATGAAAGTGCTCGAAGTAAGGAGCTATGTTCAACATCAACTTTTGAAGACCAAATCCGCTTCAGAATCAATATGGATTCTTTTTTAATGTTGATATTACTAGCTGGCATGTATACTATATGGTGATGATAGTTGATAAGAATATGTTTGAAAATTGGTTTAAACTGAAATACTCATTTATAATTACCAGTTATATAAATAGTTTATTAGTTAGTGTTTTAGTGAATTTGATTTTATTTGCTAAGATGAATTTTAATTAGGCAGTTTCACTTTGTGTATGAAATAGTTTTGAACTACCACGTTGCTGCCAAGAAATAAATTTGATTTGAATGTTAAAATATATTATTTAATTTTACGTGATTAAGTAGTTTTGATATTTATAGTTAAATTTAATAATTTTTAAAGAAACAAAACTTTACTGATTTTCGAATAAGGAAAGTTTAAACAGTATCATGTAGCATCATGGACTCATATTCGGTAATGTATATGGGAACTAGGTGTTACAGTTGAGAAACACCTGTTATAGTCGACTATACATAAACACTAAGGAATTCTATTTTTTGAAATTTAAAAATTTATTTGCTATTAATTGAATTGATGATTTGTTTCAATTTTGATCCTAAAGTAAGGAAACACTATTTTTGTTTTATAAATTTCATTCATTCTCTTGGATTTTAGAAAATAATATAACGAAGGAAAAACTTTTTCGAACATTGCAGTCTCTTGAGAATAAAAGAGGTCCTAGAAACTGAGGACACTCATTTTTACCTAAAGTGTCTAAAAGTAATAAGTAGGGAAAGAAGCGGAAGCCCAATCAAGGAGAACAAACATTGCAAGTGCAAGGATTGCCTTCATGAGAGATGGTGTGGTTTAGTCTGGGATGTTTCAATATCAAAATCCATAGCAAAGAATCAATGCATTCATGTATAAGGTATATTGATCAGATTTCTGAGTAAGCTTGAAGATAAGAAAGCATTTTTTTCTGCTAGTGAAGCTGAAGATTGTGTTTGAAGGCCTTATTAGACCATAAGGAATGGGTACTTCTGATTATGAGACCTCATAAAGAGAAGCCCTTGTTATTGAAATTTTCATTCAAAGAAGAGAAAAAAAGGAACATTTGATGGCACTTTTATCAACCTCAATTGAGTATGGGTTATTGATAAAAGGTAAAAGGATGAGACCATTCGAAGTCAAAAATTCTGGCACGTGAGTAAAGATATACCATTGAAAGAATACCAACATTGGGGCATTACTAAGGACTTAGATCATGTTGGGGAAATAAGATTCAAATCGAGTAAGAATAAAAGATGATGAGATCTATTGCAACAAAGATAAATCTCACCACATGGACTATAAGAGGTAGAGTACAAATGGTTTATCTTGAAGAGCAAACCATCCGTGCATGAATTGGTGATAAGGTCATGAAGAAATAATTCTTATAGAGAAAGTGAGTTTGAAGATAGAAGAATCATTAAGATAAAACACTTGATTGTCATGAGAATCCAAGGCAAATGTTCATCGTGATAGAAAATGCTTCTCCACAGAGTTTTAAGAGAAAAGTTGTAGAATCAGAAGATAGGATGGATAAGATTACACATGAGATGACAAGATACAAGCTTGAATGATTGGCAATCCATATTGATGTTGGGGCATATTCCTAAATGATCAATTTTGAAAGATCAATGTATATGATTTGAAATTGAGAAGAAATGAGGCGATAAAAGTGTTTTTTGAGAAAATATAAACTTGACTTGACAGACTATCGCACTGAAATCAGGGCATATCCTGGAAGAATAATAGTCAGCAAAGGAGAATGAACATTTTTGCTTTTAAGATAAAAACGATCGATTATGGACATTTCTGTATACATGAGAACATTATTTGAATAAAAATTGCATTGCATTTTTTTGCATAGATACATTTAATTGTATTCATTTTTTCGCATAAATGCATATCTCTTGTAGGTCAGTAATAAGGATAGAAATTGTGATAACAAGATCTTGAGAAGAAATAAACATTTCAAAACGTCAAGTTTAGAGAAAATCATACTCAGAATAACAAAATTTCAAAGGTAGAAGAGCTCAATCTATAGAAGAATGACAGTCTCAATGGAAGAATATGATATTTAATCATTTCATCAGAAGAAGAGAGAAAAATTTCTCGATTGAAATTCAAGAAAACCATAAAAGATTTTAGATTAGAATTATGCATTGAAAAGGATTCCATGAAAGAATTAATGCATATTTTTAATTTTTTAAAAAAGGATTTCAGCAAATAATTGAAGACTTGTAGGTCGTTACCTTCGGGTATTTCAAAAAAAAAAACTTAATGATACATGAGACTATTTTGTAGATCTAAATCCATAACAAAAGGAGTTAGATCAGCACTAACAGTTTGTTTGATTCTGTCACAGAAGAAGTTGAATCAACATTGTCATTTCGCTCGATTCCATCACCGAAGGAGATGGAACAACGTCGTCCTTTTGCTAGAGGTGTTCCTTTTTTCAATTTTAATCGAACCAAATCGAATTAGTTTGGTTAATTCGATCCACTACCAGATTAATTCGATTCAAAATCGGTTAATTACCCAAATTAACTGAAATTATTAAATATGAAATATATTATATTTATTAAATACATATTTTAAGCTCAAAATCTTTAAGAATTAAGACTCAATTACTTTTTAACCACACTAAACTCATTAAATTATCAATACCTAATTAAAATTTTCACCCAAATAAAAATGCTTCTACTATATTAAAATTAATCTAATTAAAAATTATAAAATTGGTTGGTTAATTCGGTTAACCGTCTGATATAATCGAACTTTGTTTGGTTCATTTTATATTTAAACGTTCGTTTTGGTTAACGGTTAAAGAAAAAAGTTTGGTTAATTCGGTTAATGGAAATTCGGTTCGGTCAGTGGCTGAATGAACCATTTGAACACTCCTACCTTTTGCTAGATTCCATCATAGAAGGAGTTGGATCAACATAATCTTATTTTTCTATATTCTATCATATAAGGAGGTAGATAACATCAACATTTTGTTTGATTCTTCACAAAAAGAGTTAGATCAACATTATCACTTTGCTCGATTCCATCACAGAAGGAGTTGAATTACAAAGTCTTATTTTTATTTTATCACAAAAGGAGGTAGATTAGCATTGACATTTTGATTGGTTCTTCATAGAAGGAGTTGAATAAACATTTTTCATTTTAGTTGATCCTTCACAGAAAGAGTTGGATTAGCGACAACCTTGTTCTCATTCTTCAAAGAAGTTGAATCAACATTACTACTTTGCTCGACTCTAGCATAGAATAAGGTAGGTCAACAACACCATTTCACTTGATTCTTCGTAAAAGAAGTTGAATCAACGTCAATCTAGTGATCATTTCTATCACAAAAGGAGGTGGAATAACATCACCATTTCACTTGACACTATCACAGACAGAGGTGGGTCAGCATCGCCACTTTGCTTGATTCCATCATAGAAAGAGTTTGATTATCATGTCTTTTTGTTTGATTTCATAACAGAATGCGGTGAATCAACATTTTTTGCATGAAGAATGAGTTTATAAAGGAGAGCACGTTCGACCTAAATATGATCGTTTTGGAAGAGTAAATGGCTTATATAGGAGAACTTATCTAATTTGTTCAGAGAGAAAGAAGCGTTCGGAGGAAGAAAAAGTCTATATAGGAGGGCTAGTTCGACCTTAATTTGGGTCTTTTTGGTAGAATGAAGGGTTCATATAGGATATCTCGTCTGTTCTGTCCAAGACATTTTGAAAATGAGAGGAGTTCATACAGGAGGGCTCACTCGGATTTCAGAGCTAACATCTATCAGACAGTGAAAGGTTCATAATTGAATGGATCTGGGGCTCGTGATTCAAAGGGTCAATCGGATCAAATTGATGCTTTTTATCTTTTCTTCATTCTTGTTTCACGTTAAAGAGCAAAGAGGGGCAACTGTCATCACCCATTTTATGTGGGTGGTGACGTGTCATTTTCTGTATACTATATAGTTTAGTATATAATATACAATGGGCTTTAGCATATAGTTTTAAAAAGTAAAATGTGTAGAATATAATATTAATGTACATATTTTAATGGTATATAGTTTTCATATTAAAGTGTTTAGTATGTAGTTTAGTGGATATATTATATAGTTCCATATTATAATTTTTTCATATGATGCCAACTTTCATTAGTATAAATTTTATATTATGATATATATACATATTGTATATGTCATATTTTCATGTAAACATTGTAAAATTTTCATATCATAGTATATAGTATATTAATAAGTATAAGCCCACATTTTTAAAATAAATATTAGTTCATATTTTACTATAAAGTTCGTTTTAAATAAATAGAGCCCATTTTGTAAAAATTCAAATCTATTCAAATACTAGCCCATTTTTCTTTTATAAATAATAAATTCAATCCAAAAACAAGTCCATTTCATTAAATAAATAAAACCCATTACATCTTTTTAGGCCGACATGTTAGGCCTAGTAAGGTGAACATTTTTCTTTGAAATTTTAAATGGGACAAAGCATTTAATGTGGGTGCTACTTTTGAGGTGTAATTGATTATGGCAACTAATCAATCCATGTGACAAAAAATCCAAATGATTTTCAACCATTGATGAGTCGTTGATCTAAAGGCCTATGATTGCGCCACATCATGCATCCTTCTGAAAAACCAAATCCATGTGAATCATTGATGGAGGATCGATCCAAGGGCCTTGGTTGTACCACGTCACCAAGCCATGCAAGAAAACACGAATCATTGCAAACATTGAATTTAAATTTGATCCAATGGCCAAGAGGACTCACCACCATGGATGTCACCGGCGCGTCACCACCATCATCAAAACTTAATCGTCGCATCACCTGCACGTGAGTAACACACGCTGACCGTTTATCTCCCTCGACCACTGTTGCCATCATTTTGAAGGAGAATCATTTGGATGCTATCGTTTTGTCATTTCAGACATGCAAAAACATAAAAATAACCTAAATTCAATAAGAAATATGAAGCTTCTAGTTGAAAGACTTAACTAAAATTGGTTATAACCAATTATGAGCTGGAAGGAATAAAATCTAATGAGAAGAGCCACTATAAGTATCAAAGATTAATCGTCAATAACCAAAACTATTAATACAGAAAAAAACTAGAGGCGCCAAGTCTACAAATCAATAGGCAAAAATAAAAAAGGGGGTTGTTATTCGCCTTCGTTGTCGTTGGGACCGTCGCTCGCCGATGTTGTTCATCGTCTTTCTTTAGGTTAAAGCTGAATTAAATTTCTTTTGAAAGTGAGCTATTTTTTCCTTTTATTTTGTGTTGGATCGAAATTAGGGGAAAGAAAAAAGTTGTCGATAGAGTTGGTGGCTGGTCACTGGAGTTGGTTGGGGTCGGTCGGAGCTAGGTTAGAAAAGAACGAGTACTCGGGTTGGTAGTCTAGCATGGGGAAGCTTAGAAAACTCATTTGAGTTTGGGTTGTAGTTTTAGGTTGAAGAGCACTTGGGAATGTTTGGGTGTGTTCTTGGGTTTTTGGATTTGAAGAGAGATGAAAAGATTGGTGTTTTGTTGTTATAGATAAAAAAAACAAAACAACTGAATGTTTTTATTTAGGTGTTAGTTTCAACCGGGAAAGAAATGCTTGAAGTACTTGAGAGATGTTCTTGGAAAAATATGAACTTTGATCTTTATGAACATGCTATTTTGTTTTTTTGGGTGTTTTTGTTGGATCAAGTTGTTTTTTTTTGGATGAGTTTCTGATGAACTAGGATGAACATGTGATGAACACTTTGGAGTAGATTTTTTAGGACCAAAATGATTCATGTCTTAAAATTTTAACTTTTATACTAGAGGAATTTTTGGGAAAATTGTTTCATTAAGGACCCCTATAACACTCATATTTTTGCTTCTGGCTAAGGATTTTCATTTCTATTATGTTTGTCACTAAATGCTTGTAAATATTTCTTTGCATTTGAATGAAATTTAGTCCTGAATTTCATTTTAATTATTTATTTTATTTTATTAAATGTGTTTAGTTATTAAATGTGAATGATAATTTCAAATTCTTTCAAATTGGTCATGTGTATAAACATAGATTAAAGCCTTTAGATTTTTAGTCTCTTAATTTAGTCACTAATATTAAACCTTAGACTTTTAATTGAAACTTTAGATTTTAAATACTTTAGTTTTAGCCACTAATCATTAATTAGAGCCTTAGCTTTAGGTTCTTTAATTAGACATTAATTAGGTTTAGAAATATCTTTTTAAGTTTACGTTCGTTAACAATTTAATAATTAGTAAACTAATAATTAAATTCATAATTTGATTAAAATAGAATGTTCATTTATTTTAAGATATTGAAAAGGATGACCTTAAGTTAACTAGACATCTATTTTTCAATATTTTTAAATAAATAAGCAGTTTACCAGTGGTTGCTAAAAATTAAATAGGATCATATTAACTAAAAACAAAGGATAAATATTTGTTCCTATGTTTAAATTCCTAAGGACACGTTGTTTGATTAACATCAAAGGCTTGGCCTTGGTTCCTTATATCAAGAAACATCCATATTTTTTTAATAATAAATTGTCTAACTATTTAATCTTCTTTTATTTAGGGTTCAATAATTCATTAATTTTCTAAATTTTTAGGGAATGATAAAATTTCATTATTTATATTAAAAAAAGAAATAATTGTGTTAATGCAAGTTAAGGGGTTAGTTTCTTCTTTAATTAGAAATAAGCAAATATTATGCGTTTTTCCTAGATATCTTTTAATTAGGTTAAACTATATCCTTTAGGGAATAAAATGATCACAAATTAAATAATATTTGAATTCTTAAATCTTTAGTATAAGGACAATTTTGATATTGAAGGTATCAATTTTGGGTGATGTGGGGTGTTAATTCTTCCCCAAGTGTAATTGAATCTCGATCCCATAATCTCTATATTCGCAGACCAAATCGTGTCTTTTTAAAGTTTTTCATTCAAATTCTTTAAAAGAGAATTTTTTATTTTTTGACCTACCTAATCCTAAAGGTCGATGGAGACTACAAACATTTCCAAATATTTTCTAAAAATTCTAATTCGTAATTTTGACTTCTAAAATCACACTCCATATACCTCGAAAAAAGTTGGCATGACAATTTTAATATTAGAGTCTACATTTTAGGTTTAATCCTCTAAGTTCTTTAAATTTCATAATTTAACACTTTAGTTAGAGGGATTCCGTAATTAACTCATTTAGCATAATTATGTTCAATAATTGGTTGTTTGATTGCATAAATTTATTTCAAAATAAGGCAATGTTCGTTTATTAGGGGTTAATAGTATACCTTCTGCTTTTGCCCGGGGGTACCACTGTAACACCCATAACCCGTATAATTATACATATACAGATTATAGATGTCACCCGAATTTCTAAAAACCATTTCCCATTCCAAATATGATTTAAAATTTAATTCCTTGAAATGATAAATGATATTATATAAATATCATATCATATAAATTTTGTTTCATCATAACAAATTTAAAACAAAAGATTTTTTTAATGAATAGTTAATAGTGAACAGTAACATTTAACAATACCCGTGAACAGTGAACAGTGAACATTGTATCGATGCACTACTACAATAACATGAACAATGTACCGATGCACAAAACATCGAATTAAGATTGTGTATCAATGCACTGCTATAATAACTGCTATAGTAATTTCTGAAAAATACATATAAAACATCATAAAAATTTAACCTTTCATCACTACAAAATTTACCATTTTGTTTCCAAATTTATTCAACAAAACGAATTGAATATTATTAATTACATGCCACTATCTAATTCAAATTCCATCATAGGATGTCTTACTGATATTGAAATATACTCCTCGATGCTTGATGTCACTTTGAACTCTTTATTCCATTACTGGCTTTTTACCTACGCGTGAAAATCATCACACACTAAGTATAAACTTAGTGAGGCAATTAAAACATTTAACAGTGCAATACAATTCATACATGATTTTCAATGTCAAAATCAAATTTCCATAAAATCATTTTACTAACATATCCAATATTTTACCATGATCAAAATAATATAAAATCTCTTACCATTTATCCCATAAGCTCGTAAGCTTATTTTACCAAAATACTTACCATTTAAATTCCATAAGCTCGTAAGTTTATTTTATCAATATACTTGCCATTATTCATAAGCTCGTAAGCTTATTTGCACACTTACCATTTATTAACCAATAAACCATAACTCATAGCCCATAGTAAAATTGTATGAGGAACCTGATATAGGAGTCAAATATTGCATTGAAGTACTGGGGTCGAGCTTTGCTCAGCTAATAATGCACTGTAGTGCTTGTACCGTGTCTTTGCTAAACACTTTGACGTCTGCACTATGTGTCTTCTCTAGACACTCTAGTACTACCTAATATTGCATCTGCTATACTCTATGGCATGCCATTAATACCACTGATCCTCAATAACATACTTGGGCATATAGTCAATTTTATTTGATCCATCCATGGCATAGTATATTATCATAATTTAACAATGGGGCAGTTTATACCCAAAAACATTCATGGTAAAATATCACATTTTCCATAATCAATGCATTATAATTTCATACAGTGACATCTCAATGTCATGTCAATTTATAAAAATGACATAATATCATGCTGATATAAACAATGTCGACTTATCGTAAGTCTTCCTGATGATGTATAAAACATCCATGTATAATTTCATGCATGTATTGCACTCACCTTGACACTTTATATCTTTCCAAATATATGTGCCTCACTATTGTCCACAATAAGCCCTTTTATATTTGATTTGCTTCGATTACAAATCAATCACAATCTGTATAAATCACCAATTCATAACGATACATATGTTAGTATTGTACTAAGATAAACATATCCCATAATAATTCCATAATATACTTGAACTCATTTTCTATCAAAATACTCAATACTTAATAATTCCTATAACATTGGAACCAACTTTTCCAATTTACCCAAAATGGTCCTTCACCATTTTACCACTTAAATTCTTAATACCAATAATTCCAGCATAATACATAATTCATATAACACTTACACAACAACCCATTAATTTTTCATATTTAGATAACTCGCACTACCTTTAAAGAATCCATATTCTGTATTGATATACACACTGGAATTTAATTACGTTTATTCCGTTAAAAACTAGACTCGAATATGAATCTATCCATATAAAGAAATCTTTCTAATTCATTATGTACAATTTATGGTGAATTTTCAAAGTTGATCAACAGAATCTGTTTTGCAGAATCTGCTGTCCGATTTTTCTGACCTTTCCTTGGTTAAAAATTCATATATATTTGTATACACCTTATAATTGATCCCCGTTTATTTTAAACAGAACTAGACCAATATATGAACAATATATATAAAAATAAACTCTAATTTATTTTTATATAATTTATGATAAATTTCCAAACCCACTGCAAAATTCAAAATATAAACTATTTTCTTTAACCTCATCCTTAGGTTCTTCAATTCTTACAACCAATTCTTTAAAATCACTTAACTCTTCAAAACCCATAAAACACAAGAATCAACATCCCCTTTCATCAACTCAAGATGAACTTGAACATGAATCCTAGTAATATTCATGTCAAAATGTAGAGAATTGTACGTAGAACATTTTTCCTAACCACACCGAGTCTAATTCTCAAGAAATAGCTTCAAAATTCAAACTAAAATGTTTACCTTTCTTGCTTGAAAGTGCCGACCCTTGGAGGAAGAAGCTGGAAGCTCATCCATGATTGATATTTAATGATAAATAAATCTATCACATGGCAATATATATTATAATGACATTTTTTAATTCCATTCAATAAGAAATTCCATTTTTGCCCTTAATGAATCTTCCTATTCACCATAAAACCAAGCCACTTGATCCATATCATATTACAAAGTCAAATATGAATTAATTTGACTTTCATTTCCGAAATTCCCCTTGAATTTTCAAAAATTGCGTTTTAGTCACTAAATTTCACTGTTTCAGTCAAATCTGAAAAATTGCACATTTCCAAACTAAATTTATCTGATCCAAAATATTAAAATAATATTTTCAACCATTTTATAACATCCTTCAAATATTTTTAAAGTTCCAATTCGATATGAAATTACCGATTCCTTACCGGCTTTAACGCTTTCTAATTTTTCTTTACTAAAATTCCAAATCCAAAAATATGATTTATATAAAACCCCACTCTCAAAAGTAAATTATCTATTTATGGAATAAAATTCTTTTAATGAAATTATCACTTAATTCCCTAAACTTTTTCTCAATTTTATACTTTGACCATCAAACTTTCAAAATTTGTATTTTGGTCATTATCTAAATTTTTGGGGTATTACAAGATCTATTGAATCCTGAAGTAAATCAACATCCTTTCCAAAACCCCACATCATGATTTCTAAATTATCGAGGTAATGTTTATTTATTAAGATTAATAATGAAACACCCGCTTATGCTTGGGGTATTTGTTATTAGTCCTAATAAATTGATATCCTTTTTAAATTTTCATACATATGGGTCTTAAATTAAATAAAATTTCAAATTAAAAAATTTCTAATTTTAAAATAAAGGGTAATCGACTAGGTACCAATTTCTGGGCATTGTGAGGGTACTAATCCTTCTCCATGCGTAGCAGACTCCCGAATCTAATTTTTGATTTCGAAAACCAAAACATTGGTATGTTTAGTAAAATAAAATGTTTTATCAAAATTACTTGATTTTAGGTGTTCCAATCTCACCTTAAAGATGATTGGTGGCGACTCCTATCTTTTCATAAACATTTTCAAAATCATCGCCAAGCCCGACCTCAAAAGCCGTTACAAAAGCTTAAAGACTCCAATAGGGACATTTTTGTTTTTATCGCAAAAAGATAGTCAAACCATGATTCAAATACCCTTTATTTTGAGTTTTAAAATTTTGAATTTGAATTTATTTAATTACAATCTATTATATTCTTTTAAAAACAAAGAAGTTTCTCTTTGGTTACTGTTTTCCTTGTTTGAATATAAAATAGGATTGTTGCATATCATATCTCTATACCCCAACTTTGTCTCACCTCGTCTAAGTAAGGGAAATGTCACGCCACCGAAGAATATTATTTTTCTTCGTGTAGGTTTGGCAGAGTACTTCTGGAAAACATTCTTTATATCTGTTAGGATACTATTTTCCTTGATAAGCATTTAGTAATGTGATTCCTTGAACTAAATTCAATTTGCAAAGTTTATAGTGGGCTAAGATCAAAGTCTTTATTTTACCTTAATAGGTTATATGGATAGTTTTGGAACCTTTTTCTAGAACAAAACTTCATATAGAGAATTTAGTAAGTCTACCCCTATAGAGCCATATGGAAACCCTAAGAGAATTAGAATGCACGTGGTTAAGGTTTTCAAACTTTTTGTGTGTTTTATTCACATTTATCTATGTGTGGTTTATTTAGTAGTTGTATTTAGTATTTTTAAATTTTTTAATTCACTTTCCTTTAATTATCATTTTAATTTTACTAAATTTTTTTCCTTTTGTTTTGTTGCTTGTTTGTTGTGTTTTATTTTTGTGCATAAACATGACTTATTATAGGAAGTATTAAATTCCCGAATTAGCTGGTTGCATTAGAATGTTCTTGAAAGGACAATGTCTTTCAATGGCTCAAATAGATTTCAAAGATTCATCCATGGTTAGAGTGGAAGCAACTTCAGTCAGGAGACAATCTTGCTACTAGTGAGGGATCTGAACTGTTTGAGAAAGTGTCATTAGGTGTCAGACAAAACAATTAGCTAGAGCTGAGACAAATATGGGAAAAATAGGACGAAAATAAGGGAAGTTTATTAAGGCTATCTGGGATCAATCTTCTTGCGTGTTGTGATGTACTATAATTGATACATAAATTGTGAAAGTATAAATGTCAAACAAGCAATAAAGTGATGAGTCACTACAAGAAATTTTGATTGCTTTAACAAAATTATTTATCACTAAAAGTACTAAATTTGTCACGATATATTTATTTTGACCAATTTTTATTTGGTACCATGATTTTTAAAACAACCTTGTCATGTAAAATATATTGTGACAAAATTGTGTTCATTACTATTTTAGAGTATTTATTGTAAAAATGAAATTTTGTTACTATAATTAACTCAACGCAATAAAATATTTATCACAATCAATTAACCATTTCATCATGAGAAGTACATTTTTTCATAACTAATTTTTATTTTAACATCAAATATAAAGGGTTTTTGTGATGAAATTACATACGACAACAAAAATTATTTTGTTACAGTTTCTATTTCGTCACTAAATATAACTTACAGAGAAAAATATTTGTTAAAATAAATTATTTATCTTACCTCAAAAACAAATTTTCTCACAATTAACTTAATATATAACATCAAACAAAAAAGGTATTCGTGACAAAAAGACATTAAAACAAAACTTAATTTTTCATAACTTTTAATTTGTTACTAAATATTTTTTTATAATTTTTTTCTATGACAAAATAATTTTATTACAATTTGTTATTGTGAAAGAATATTACTTGTCACAATTTTTTATATTGAGAATTAATATTTGTTGTAAATTGTTATTTTGATTAAATAAATTTGTCACACTTTTTATTTTAACAAAATTTTGTGACGAAATTAATTTGACATAATTTTTTATTTTGACCAAATTTATTATGTTATTGTAATTAAATAAATTTGTTATAGTAAAGGAATGTTATTTGTCATAATTTTTTGTATTAATAAATTAATATTTGTTATAAAGTTTTATATGACTAATCAATTTTATCAATAGTTGTTATTTTGAGAAAATATTGTGAAGAAATAAATTTAACATAATGTTTTTATCTTAACTAAATTTAATATGTTATTGTGATTGAAATTACCATTTTTTATCCATATTTACATTAAAAAAAGAAATGAAATCTCAATACAAATTTGGGGCATTTAATGCCCAATTATGGTCCCAACAGTGATTCATGAGCAATCCTAACAACCGAGAAGCACACCAACAGTCTTCCTCTCATTTCCATGCATGCAACAGTGGTCCTTATCTGCCTCCATAGCAGGTGCATTCCATGCTGGTTCCCATGCCCCTTGCTGCTGGTGACCGTGCTCTCCCCATACCTGTTAGCAAGATCACAAGCAAATTAGAAAAAAGCATAATAAAGAGAAACAAGTCAGAGGAAGAAAAGAAAGCATTTCCATTTTTTTGTAATCTTGGAGGGGTTCTATAAACCACCTATGAAAGACCTGCAAAAGGATTAGGCTTTCCCTTGATTGAAAAAGGAATACAAACAGGGAGCTCTCATTTTATTTTCTCTCAAAATAGTGTAAAGGGACTACCCTTCTTTTCAGAAACAATACAAAGAAGAGACTATAGAGAACATTTTTAGGGACATTTCACCTTAGTTTTCATATTTTTGGTGATTAATTTTGATTGTGTATGTGTTATTCAAAGAAAATAAAAAGAAAGAAAGAAATGTTTTTAGTTGTTTATCATATCGAGTTCCACTGGTCTGGGTCTCTTCAATTTTTCTCTGCGTCATTAGAAGCCGAGCCATATCCTTAGTTGTTGGAGCGTGGAGCAGGGCCTAGTGTTAGGGACTGTGAGTTCTCGAAAGTTTTGGGTAGATGAGAAGTAGAGAAATTTTGGGTATTTTTGGGTCTCCATTGCCTTCATTTATGGGTGGCCAGAGAAACAACATTTTTGGATGTGAGGAGTCCCAGCCGTGGAAAGTAGAGGGAGACTTGAGACTGTTCTAATCTTTTAGGGGTTAGGATTTGCAAATGGTAAAAAAAAGAAAGAAGAGGGGAGAGAGATGCGATGCACAAGGAGGAAAACAAACCAAGTGAAAAAACACGGTGAAAGGCTAGGATTTTTTTGTTCTCCTAAAATATTTGGTGTAATTAGGACACATGTCTTTTAATTTTATGTATTTGGATATATTGTCCCTTGTTTTCATTTCTTCCAATTTGATCACTTAATGTTTCTTTATTATTTCTGATTATGGCTCACTGTTTTGTTTTAGTACAATTTAGTCATTATTTTATGCTATTATGTTTTATTCTTAATTAACTACCGCCTTTTTATTTCATTCCATTTTAATCCCTTCATTCTGTTTAATTACATTTAATTTTTTGGGTAATTTCTATTCCTTTCAATCTAGTTAAAATCTTAATTTAGATTGAATCCATAGGTTTCGATTTCATTTAAATTAATCATACTAGAGTAATTAGACCTAATATCAAAGAAAAAAAACTAGATGTTTTGTTTTTTGCCTTCACAATGAAAGAGAAAGATAAATTCCATTTTAATCCCTTCATTCTGTTTAATTACATTTAATTTTTTGGGTAATTTCTATTCCTTTCAATCTAGTCATAAAATCTTAATTTAGATTGAATCCATAGGTTTCGATTTCATTTAAATTAATCATACTAGAGTAATTAGACCTAATATCAAAGAAAAAAAACTAGATGTTTTGTTTTTTGCCTTCACAATGAAAGAAGAAAGATAAAGTTGGGATAATGGTCTGAAACAGTTAAACTCAGTGATTAAAAAAGTATTTATAAAATAAATACAAATAAATTTCTCTAAAAACTAATTTCCCTTTAAAAATCAATTTCATTTAAAATAAAATAGAGGGAAATTTTCATGCTATAATTATTTATTTTAAAAATATTATTTAATAATATTATTAAGACAATATCACAATTATTTCTTTGATTCATATAATATTAAAATAATAAAATATAAAATATTGTAATAGATTAAATATTAAACAAAAATAGATTCCTATTAAGTGTATAGTACGATTATTATTGTTAATTAGAGGATCTTTTGATGTCTTTTTATAATAATAATAATAATAATAATAATAATAATAATAATAATAATTAAAGTATAATCTTGAGAACATGATGAGATTCATATAATATTAAAATATAAAACAAATCAATAATTATAATAATATTAATTATTCATAAAATGATAAAAATCGTATATAAAATTGGCGTATTCATATCTAGGTGCTCATTTTTTTAGGTATTCGAGGTTTTTGGGTGTCAAAAAAATTCAATTTGACCATCAAATTATTTTTGCAATCAATGTGACCCTCAAACTTAGAGAAAAATAAATTAACATGACCCTTTAACCAACGACTTCTGTTGTTAACCATTATGAAACTATATAATAAAAAATATTAAAAAAATAGTTATACAACTAAGAAGAGTATTGTAGAGAATATAACATGATTGACGGAAATAAACTTTACCTAAACTTGACGTAAAAAGTTAATAGAAAATTTGCCCAACATTAGATAATATATATTGTTCAAATTTTTTTTGCCCTTTGGGTTTCAAGGCTTTGCCCTAACTAATCCAGACCGACCCGAGTCGCACATTGGCTTTGGTGGGTGAGTCTCCCAGTGGGGAATTTCTGCATACACAAGGAATCAAACTTAAGGCATTGCTTAAGCGATATCAAGCTGCTTACCACTTGAACTAACCTTCGTTGATATATTGTTTAATTTTTAGCAATTTAATTTTCATTTTTAGTATTTTATTTTTTTTGTGTATTTAAATTTTAAATTTAGAATAATTATTTTTAATAAACAAAAAAGCCCTTGAACTTTTTGATAATAAATTTTATTTGAAAATTCCATTTAATATATATATATATATATATATATATATATATATAAATTGATTTTTAACATTTTTATAATAATAATTATTATATTTTCTCATTATCATTAAAATATATAAGTATAAACATATTTTTTTATAAAAAAACTTGAATCTTTTATTAATTAAAAAATGAATTTTTTTGTAATAATTTTTCTATAACAATAACTATTACATATAGTTACAAAATTTATCACTATATAACATTTTTTCCATAAAAAATAGGGAGAAAAATTTCCGATAGTATAATTTTTCATAATGATTAAAATATATAACTAAAATAATAATTAATTACAAAAAAATTTGAATTTTATTATTTGACGTGCTAATTTTTTTTTCTATAACCATGATTATAAATTATAATTACAAAACTTGTTAATATAAATTTTTGAAACAAAAAAGTGGAGAAAAATAGTTATGACAATATATGTTATAAATATAATTAAAATTTATAACTAAAAATATAATTTATCACAAAAATGTGAATATTATTATTTTTTGTAAAAATTATTAACACTGATAGTTACAAAATTTATCTTTATACGACCTTTTTTGCGCCAAAAAATATGGAGCGAAATCTTTATGACAATATATTTTGTCAATATAATTAAAATATATAACTACAAACATCAGTTTTCACTAAAAACTTGAATTTCATTATTTGTTGTGACACTATTTTTTAACAATAATTATAACTTATAGTTACAAAACGTGTCATTATATGATTTTGTTTTCTAACAAAAATTAGAGATAATCATTTCTGACTATACATTTTGTCAATAAAATTAAAATATATAATTACAAATAAAATTTGTCACAACAAATCTAAATCTCATTATTTTTTGTGACAACTTTTTTCAGTCATAGTTACTAAAATTTTTAGTTACAAAACTTGTCACTATATGACTTTAATTTAGCGCCATTAAATTTGAGGGAAACATTTCTAACAAAAATCATAATAAAAATTATCTTGTCATCATATGGTACATATGTTTGCTAATTACGACAAATTATTATGACGATTTTAGTTTTTTTCATAATTTTATATCTTTTTTAATTTAAGGCGACAATTGTTTATTTTGTCAAAAAAGCTATTAATAGTGACAAAATTATTTTTGACAAAATTAAATTTATCACAATAGTAGAAATTTCTTGTAGTGAGTGAGTATCGTTTCCACTTGGATTGGAGGTAAATTAAGTTTGTTTATGCGCACAAAATATCGAGAGAAAAAATATTGTTGTATGAAGAGGTATGAACAATAAATGATTCTTTCATGAATGACAAGATATCCAATAATACTAAGGATTTCCTATGATTTGGTTTCATGAATGACAAGCATTATCCAATTAATACTATGTTCAACAGAGTTTACTAAAGTATTTCTAAACTATCTCCAGCAAGAAACTGGTAACTAAAATACTAAGGCAAAACTTCTCGATTTTAAACATAGCAAATTATTACCCCTTGAGCTCCACTCCTTCTAGCTATTGAAACTCTATCCTTATCTCTAAGGTGAGTTAGGGTTTACCTCTCAACACAACCCCATTTTCCATTTAGATGTTAAACCTAACTCTCTCGACCATTAGGCATCAAATAAAGGTTAAGGCTACCTTAAAAAGCTCTTAAAAACCCATGCAATAAGCACGATGAACAAAACATGTACAAATAGAATAATTCCATAACATTCATTCCATCAAAACATATTCATCCATCAATAAATCAAGCCAAAATAATTACTTCATGGCTGGTCAAAGTTCAACAAATATCATTTGATCATTACAACTCATTTCCATAATATTGAATAAAGTAAAAAAACACTAAGGAAAAGGAAACTCCCAAAGCTGTCGTTTGACTGTCCTAAACCACACAAGCACTGCTGCTTCTCTCAAAGGCTAGCAAGCTCGTGCCTTTGAAGCTCCAAAAAATAGAGGACACACGAAATGAAGAAGAAGAATAGTGGCCACCTCCCACTTTTCTCTCTTTATTAGCTCAGTTGAATCCTCATTTAAATGAGGGCGTTCTATTTTATTTATAGTGGAGGCGCCTAGGGTTTTATGTAATTCATTCCTTGGGTACCCTAGGGAAAATATTCCCTACATGTGGGGCACAGTTGTCCTATAGGTTCACAGGTGGAGGCTGCAAACTATCTTCATCTTTTGTCTTCTAGTGCACCTAGAAATATTATCCAAAATGTTGCAGCAAAATTCTTTCTCCAAGCAGTGTTCCTTACGTATCTTGCATATCACCACACCAAACATCCTTTCTCCCATAGCATCACCAAAATCATGAATAAACAAATAAAAGCATGCAAACACCACCATATGCAATGAAATGAACTATATACAACTATACATGATTAAATGGGCTTGAGAACACAAAAAAAATTAAATACACAGGGCATAAAATATGATATTTGATGTAAGGCTAATCAAGCTTCTTCAATAATGGAGAAGTTGGCAGCCTTGTTGTTTCCCGATCTAGGAGAGACACAAATGCTACACTTTGAATTGAAAAGTAATATGCACAATTGAAAAGAAATTAATGACTAAATGAAAATAAGAAATGAAAGAAATGGAAATTGATAAGGAATGAAATGGAAATAAATGATATCAAAGAAGGCTGTGGAAGTGTTGAATAAATATCCTTCAAGTGATGATGAATTCGGCCTCCAATGATGATGATGGACATATGCCTTGTTGATGAATGAAGGATGATTTAATGGTGAAGAGATAGTAATGGAAGAATGATGATATGGACGTGAATGGTGATGGTTGAAATAGTATCTTATAGGACTAAGAAGGAACCAATGCTATTGATGAGCAAAGACCCGTTTCTTTCTGAGGCACACTATAGTCCACTAAGTATGCATCTAGGCAGGAGCAATGAAATTTCCAGAATGTTTAAGGGGTACCGATTCCCTGCTACAGGAACCGATACCCTTACTGTTCATAAAAAAAATCTTTTGAATTAAATTTGTTATAATGAAACACAATTCATATTAAATGATATTTGTATAATATCATTTACCAATTTAAATAAAAATAAATCTTTAAATATTTTTCAATGGGAAATGGTTTTACAATTCAGGTGTCATTTATAATATGTATAGGTATAATTATATGGGTTATAGGTTTTACATTTATTGGCATCAAAGCTACAGGTTTAGCCGATTCTAGGACTAAAACGAGTTTGTTTTAAGTTAAAAAGTTTATACATGCACTAGGATGTCAAAAGTTACTGATAGTTGTATATATATTGTGATAATGCTTATTAGGAGTAAAGTTACTCTTTAATAATGGACGATGATTTTGACTGTGTCCATATGTCAGATCATCAAAAAAAATTGAATTAAATTTTTTATAATGAAACACAATTCATATGAAATGATAATTGTATAATATCATTTACCAGTTTAAATAAAAATAAATCTTTAAATCTTTTTGAATGGGAAATGGTTTTACAATTTGGGTGACATCTATAATCTGTAGAGGTATAATTATACAGGTTATAGGTGTTACATGTCTCCCCACCCTTTGGTCGAAACATTAAGCCCCTTCATGAAGGATTAGCTGAACCAACACCAAGTCAAGGGACCTATCCTTTCATCTTGAATCATTATGTACTTCCATAGAGACATGTACCTAGCCGAATCCCTATGTAACCATTCGGCCAAGCCCTCTTATTCCCTATAAATAGAGAGGCTTGCCTTCATTTGTACTTATCTCATCCCATATATTAAACATACTCTTGTGAGTTAATTTCTCTTCAAAGTTCTTTGTGAACTTTATCGATTAATCAAGTATAATTCATATACTTGTGGCGTCATTCCTTCCATTTTGATTCTTAAATTTCTAGATTGATATCTAGTGGGTTGAAGACACTTCTACCACCCCTCAAGCAAGTTTGTGAAGATCGGGTTGTGCTTCCTATCATTGTTTCCTCTTTGGTGTGCTTAAGATATAACAACAACACCATCTCCATTTCATCATCAACAACATCAACTTAATCCATCAAGACCATCAATTTTGTAGCCATCTCTATCCCTATTCTTTCATTTCATCATTTATTTTTATTATTCCATTTTTTATTCCAATATTAATTATATTTTTTCCTTATCTTTATTGTATCCCAAGCTTTTAATTCAAGGACATAAGTACTTGTCAATCCTAGATCGGGACACAATAAGGCTATCTACTCTCTTCCACCAAAGTGTGTAGACCAATCTACATCAAGCGGTAATCAGAGCATAGTTGGATTGATAACAAAAGTGTCATTGGCATGCAAAGCAAAAGAAAAAGACTCCTACATCAAAATTAGAGTACAAAAAGAAAGAAAAAACAAAAAGAAGAAATTCAAAAAGAAAGCAAAGCCAAAGAAAGTACTCTACCATTACAATTACATCAAAAAGGCCTATCTACACTAAGAGAATATAACCTTATTGTTTCTTGAGAAAATTGCAGTAAGTGTTGTTTCTTGAATTGTAAGTCACCTATTCCTTTTCCATCCTTTCATTTTCCTTGTCTTTAACCATTTCCTTCTTTTTAATACCTTAAATACTTTCTTCTACCTTTCCATTTCTTCTATTCCTTTCTACCCTAACCTTATTTGCAGCCGACACACACAAGGAAAGAATTAACTTGTTCTAATCTTGAGTAAGTTCTTCAAAGGACATAGCAAGAGAAATTGAGTGGAAAAAGGCAAATTGAAAGAGTGAGATCAGAAGGGGAATTGTTAAAAGCCAAAATTATATTCCAGAGAGTAAATACGAGTGTTGTGTGGAGTGATCTTATCATTTCTTTGGAGTGAACTTGAGAGGTTTTGTGAGTGTGCTGGTAAGGTTTATTTTTTTTATTTTATCTACTAACAATGTCTCAAGATTCAGGACAAATTTTTGAAGTAAAAAGAGCCTTGAATATTCAGTTCATGGAGGATAACCAAAGAGAGAACATTTTCCACACTAGATGTCATGTAAACAAAAAAGTTTGTTTCATGATTATCGACGGGGGAAGTTGTACCAATGTTGAAAGAACTTTAATGGTGGCTAAACTTGGACTCAAGACCATTAAACATCCTACACCATACAAGCTACAATGGCTAAATGATGGGGGAGAAATTAAAGTCACCAAACAAGTCAACATTTCATTTTCAATTGGGAAATACCAAGACCAAGTGCTTTGTAATTTAATTCCAATGAATGCGTGCCATATACTCGTATGGAGGCCTTGGCAATTTGATAATAAGGCTATCCATGATGGTTTCACAAACCGGTACTCTTTATATCACAATGAAAATAAATTCATTTTGACTCATCTTTCACCAAATCAAGTGTCTGAAGATCAAGACTCTTTGAAGAAAAGCATTGAAGATTTCAAATCTATCAAGGAGGATGAACTAATGAAGATGAACATATATGCTGGAGGAAAAGACATTAGGAATCATTTGTTATCCTACAAAGCTCTAATTGTACTTAGGTACAAGGAAAGCTTAATTTTGACTAATATTCTATAAGGCTTGCCTTCTTCTATTTCATCTTTATTGCAGGAATTTGAAGAGTTATTCCCATAATATATTCCTAGTGGATTGCCACCTCTTAGAGGGATCGAGCATTAAATTGACTTCATACCCGGTGCATCCATTCCAAACCGAACATCATATAGAAGTAACCCTGAAGAAACCAAGGAACTTCAAAGACAAGTTGAAGAATTGATGGACAAGGGATACATATGAGATATTTTAAGCTCATGTGCTGTTCCGGTGTTACTTGTGCCAAAAAAGGATGGTTCATGGAGAATATGTGTAGACTGTCGTGCTATCAATCAAATTACCATCAAGTACCGACATCCTATACCAAGACTTGATGATATGTTGGATGAATTGAGTTGAGCCACTATGTTCTCTAAAATTGATTTAAAAAGTGGATATCATCAAATCAGAATGCGGGAAGGAGACGAGTGGAAGACCACATTAAAAACAAAGAAAGAATTGTATGAATGGATAGTGATGCCTTTCGGTTTAACTAATGCTCCAAGCACCTTCATGAGGTTAATGAATCATGTACTCCGGTCATTCATCGGTAAGTTTTGTGTGGTTTATTTTGATGATATTTTGATTTATAGTCATGATTTGGAATCACATGTGTAACACTTGAGGTATGTTCTTGAAACCCTTCAAAAGGAAAAGCTTTATGCAAATATGAAGAAACCTGTCTTTTGCACTGACAGTTTAACCTTCTTAGGCTTTATTGTAAGTTCACAGGGACTTAAAGGTGATCCTGAAAAGATCAAAGCCATTCAGAGTGGCCTACGCCTATTTCAATCAGTCAAGTCCAAAGTTTTCATGGTCTTGCAAGTTTTTACAGAAGGTTTGTGCCTAATTTTAGTTCTATTGTCGCCTCCTTAACAGGGATCATTAAAAAAGAATTCTATCTTTTCATGGGGCAAAGAACAAGAAGATGCCTTCAAGGAAATGAATGAATGTTTAACCAAGAAACCTTTACTTGCATTACCTAACTTTGATAAGACTTTTGAAGTGGGATGTGATGCTTCTGGAGTCAAAGTTGGGGCTGTTTTGACGCAAGAAGGACGACACATTGCATATTTTAGTGAAAAGTTGAATGGTGCCTTGTTAAACTATCCAACTTATGACAAGGAGATGTATTCTCTCATAAGAGCACTTGAAGTTTGGCAGCATTATCTCCTACCAAAGGAATTAATCATACACACCGATCATGAAGCCTTAAAGCATATCAAAGGCCAACACAAGTCTAACAAGCGTCATACCAAATGGGTGGATTTTTGGAGTCATTTCCTTGTGTTATTCATTACAAAAAAGGTAAAGAAAACATTGTAGCCGATGCTCTCTCTAGAAGGTAAATGCTCTTGATTCAAAGTTAATTGGTTTTTCATATATTAAAGATTACTATGCTACTGACCATGACTTTGAAGAAAAGTATAAAGCTTGTGAGAAAGGTGCATATGAAAAGTTTATAGGCACAAAGGGTATCTATTCAAAGAAGGGCGCTTATGCATTCCTCAAGGATCTTTTAGAGAAGTTCTTACTCGAGAAGCACATGAAGGAGGTCTCATGGGTCATTTTGGAGTAAGCAAAACATTGGAGATTTTGAAACAAAACCTCTATTGGCCTAAAATGAAGAGAGATGTTGAAAGGGTATGTGAAAGATGTGACTTGCAAAAGGGAAAAATAAAAAATTATACCTCATGGACTTTACATGCCTTCACCTATTCCTTAAGCACCATGGGTTGATATATCAATGGACTATCTGATGGGACTACCAAGGAAAACGAATAGATGAGATTCAATATTTGTTGTAGTAGATCGTTTTTCCAAGATGGCACATTTCATACTATGCCACAAGACAGACGATGCAACACATGTGGTCAACTTGTTCTTTAAAGAAATTGTGAGATTACATGGCGTTCCAAGAACCATAGTCTCCGATAGAGATGTCAAATTTATTAGCTATTTTTGGAGGACCTTATGGAGTAAGATTGGGACAAAGTTGCTTTTCTCCACAACATGTCACCCTCAAGCCGATGGGCAAACCGAAGTGGTGAATCGAATATTATCAACATTGTTGAGATCTATCATCAAAAAGAACATCAAAGCTTGGGAGGAATTCTTACCACATGTTGAGTTTGCATATAATCAGGCAGTCCATTCAACGAACAAGATGTCACCATTTGAGGTAGTGTATGAATTTAACCCCTTAACACCTCTAGACCTTCTTCTTTTGCCTCAGGAACACATGGTCAACAAAGATGGCAAGAACAAGGCTGAGTTCATTAAGAAACTTCATCAGCAAGTTTGAGACAATATAGAAAAATGGACAAAGCAATATGAACAGCAAGCAAAAAAGGGACGCAAGAAACTAAAATTGGAGGAAGGTGATTGGGTGTGGGTGCATTTCAGAAAGGAACGTTTTCCTTCCCAAAGAAAATCCAAGTTGTTATCAAAAGGAGATGGACCATTCCAAATCATCAAGAAGATCAATGATAATGCATACAAATTGGATCTACCTGGTGAATACAATGTGAGTGCAACTTTTAATATTTCAGATCTTTCTCCATTTGAAGAAAACGATGATTTGAGGACATATCGCTCAAAAGAAGGGGAGGATGATGTGATCACAACTACACAAATGGATCCTGAAGTCATGCCTAAATGACCTATCAATCGTGCAAAGACAAAACAATTATGGGAAGTACTTTCTCATAAGTGCCTTCATGCTTTTAAATCTTTTAATGTGAAAAACCAATAGATAATAGGTTGTTTACTATGTTACATATTGAATATTAAATAACCTATAGTTCAAATTCTTATATTATACACCTTATATAAGCTTATATACTTAGTTTATTTTCTTATGTTATGAATATATGCATATTCAGCCAACACTTGGGAGCTACATTGGATCTAAATGGAGCATGTAACAACAAGGAAACTCACATAGGGAAATTTAGGAGAGCATAAGGAGCAATTGGTGAAAAGTTGTCCGGAGGCACGTGAGCTCATAGCTGGATTGAGCTGAAGATTTGAGCTATAAGATTACCTCATTTCAGCTGGGGAGCTGCACCATCATCATCACCACTTAGGACACTTCAAATATGTTCTAAGTCAAAATTTTGAAATCGTACCTTCTCGCGAATATTTGCCACCTCAAGAGGTACCTTTTCACAAGGAACTGCCATAACATTCACTATGCTACAAGTCACCTATGGCTAGCTCACCTCCAGCTTATTCACCTCCAAACTAGCTGAAACATGAAAGGTTACCATTTCCAAACATTGTGACATTTCATGAATAATGCTGCCCATGAAGATGCCCTTTTATTTATGAGCACGTAGGTGAAGAGAACACAACCATTGGAGGCCTAAATCATCAAAGGACAAGAGATAGAGCTCCATACCTATTTGGCCACAACACATGGCGTGCACATGAGAGCATTTGACGCCAAACATGAGGAGGCACATCACCATTCAACCAAGGAGAGGAAATTGGCGCCAAGATGAACAAGCATGCACCATTCGACCAAGAGAAATGTTTCCCCAACCTTTGGTCGAAACATTAAGCCCCTTCATGAAGGATTAGCCGAACCAACACCAACCCAAGGGACTTATCCTCTAGTCTTGAATCATTATGTACTTCCATAGAGATATGTACCTAGCTGAATCCCTATGCAACCAATCGGCCAAGCCCTCTCATTCCCTATAAATAGAGAGACTTGCCTTTATATGTACTCATCTAATCTTATATTTAAAACATACTCTTGTGAGTTAATTTCTCTTCAAATTTCTTTGTGAACTTTATCGATTAAGCAAGTATAATTCATATACTTGTGGTGTCATTCCTTCCATTTTGATTCTTAAATTCCTAGATTGATATCTAGTGGGTTGAAGACACTTCTACCAACCCTCAAGTATGTTTGTGAAGATCGAGATTGTGATTCCTAGCATTGTTTCCTCTTTGGCGTGCTTGAGATACATCAACACCACCATATCCATTTCATCATAAACAACATCAACTTCATCCATCAAGACCATCAATTCCGCAACCATATCTATTCATATTCTTTCATTTCATCATTTATCTTATTATTCCATTTTTTTCCCAATATTAATCGTATTTCTTTCTTATCTTTATTGCATCCCAAGCTTATAATTCAAGGATATCAGTACTTGTCAATCCTAGATCGGGACACAATAAGGTTATCTACTCACTTCACCAAAGTGTGTAGAGCAGCCTACATCACGTTAGTCTTAAACCTATTATTATTGTCTATGCCCATAATAATACTTGACTATGAATCTTTTAATAATGTTATTATATGGACTTTATTATCTTTTAGTTTATGTTAAACACATATATATAACTGAAAATAATAGTGGCAATGCCTTTATTCAATAAAATCGGTAAATAAATGTATTATACAATCATCATATGATTGATCTTTGGGCATACTCTAAAAAAAGAAACCCTAAGAACCCTACTTGCTACCGTCGCCTTCCCTTTTTCACTCCCCATTGTTCTTTATCGAGTCTAGAGCTTTCTAGGTTTGATTCTTCAACCTAAGCAACGTTCATCAACCATCCACCGCTTCCCTATCAATTTGTATCAGATTTGGGTCGATTCTTGGAAGGAAGCAAGTAATCTTGCTTGTTCTTGCACACAAATCCTTCAAGGTACCCTAACGGAGCTAGTTCATAAATGATTCATCATTTCAAGTTCTTTTTATTTAATTTTAATTTAGATGCAAAACCTTCTTGTTAGTTTGTTGTTTTTCATAAAAAAGGCAAAACAAAAAAGCCAAAATTCTAAAACAAATAGTAAACGAACGAATTTAGGGTTGATTTTCTCCAGATCTAATATTAATCCTAATAATAACCTCCAGTATAAAATTTACCCCAATCAGAGTTCATTAGAGCCTTCAAATACATAATTCAAGTTTCATCGGCAAATTCAGTCTAGAATCTTGTCAAATTTATTGAAAATTATACAGGAGGAATTTCGTGGTGAAAATATCCATATTGAAACTTCATATATTGAATATCATTCACACAAAAAATCAGAATTTTTGGAGATCAATAACACCTTCGAACAAAGCGATCAAGAAAAAGGATTGTTTGAGGACTCACTGTTCAACAGAGTCTACTGGATACTGCTGAAAGTATTTGGTTCTGAAAATTTTCAGGTGGTTTCTTGATGCATCGAAAGTCATTCAAGAATTTTTCCAAAATTTTTGGACACCGGTAACTCCTCAAAAACGTTGCTCAAGTTGATCCAGCGTTTTCTAGGTTACTGGGTTGGTTTTTTTTCTTTGACTCTTAGTGCTTTAGGTTCTTTTGTTTTTCCTTTTTATTGTTCTTTTGCATTATCTAACACATTATCTTCCTTGTGTTAGTAGGACGAAAGAGTTTGCATACTTCTTCCTTCTTTGCATTCTCGTTCTCTTGGAGTCTAACCTTTGTTTGGCCTCTTAGAGCTTTTAAGTTTTTCTTATCGCCTTTGCTAGTAATCAAACTTCGATACGAACTGTGGAAGACCACTTGGTAAAGTGAGTTTTAAAGAGTACAAGATCGACTTACTTGCCTCTCAGTATGTTACTTTCTTGGAGTGACTTGTGAGGTTTCTTGCTTTGTTGAATTTTCTTTCTTTTATTTCTAACTTTACTTTAAAATTTTCTTTTGAGTGTTATGATTTCAGGATGGGCGACAATAACAACAAGACACTTACGGCTATCTTAGCCGCACTTGCCTGACTTACGACTCAAGTTGAAAGATTGTTGAAACCATGAGAGAACGAAAAGAATCACAACTCGAGCTACCAAACCAGAATCCAAGACCAAACAATGCTGAACTTTTAGTACCCAGGCGAGAACAACCACGTTTGCATTCACCCAAACTCTTTGCAAAACCAAAGTTCACGATCCCATCTTTCAAAGGAGACAATGGTCCGGACAATACATCAATTAGGAAGGAAAAGCTGATCTCATGTTCTCATACTATGACTGCCCCCAAGATAAACAAGTTCCTATCATCACCATGCAATTCGAAGGATATATTTGAACTTGGTGGATGCAAACAAGGAAAAAGATCGAGAACTTCCAAATTCAAGCAGTTACTTATTGGATCGACCTCAAACAAACCAAGAGGAAGTGATTCCTACCAACACATTATACGCGAGAAGTTAAACAATGACTACACAGACTTCAACAAGGTAGAAGTTCAGTTAAAGACTACTACAAGGCTATGCAGTCCTTACACAATAGGGCTAACATAGCCGAAAAAAGAAGAGGTCACCGTGTCAAGATTTGTCATCGGCTTAAACTAAAACATCACTGATCTTCTTAACCTCCAAGGGTACAAAAACCTTGAAGATACCCTAAAGAAAGCAATGAAAATCGAAGCACAAATCCAAAGGAGATTTCGATTCAGAGAACATTACCAAGGTATTTCATCCTCTTACCAAGAGAATCCTTCAAATCCTTCATCATCTTCTACCCCATCTTCTCTAAAGCCAAGAAATGAAAAACATGACAAGGAAAAAGAACGACCATCAAAGAATGACACACTTTCATCCCCTAAAGATCAAATGATAATTTGTGAGGAGATATGGAAAGCAAAAAAAGAAAATGTTGAGAAAGTGGCAAAAGCAAAAGAGGTCACTAGTTACAAAAGCCAAAAGAATAATGACCTATGGGAGGTGAGTGAACCTAATTGTGAGAAGAAAACAGTGACTCAAAATCTATGTGTGAGCACAAAAGAATTGAGAGAAAACCTTCTTTAAAACAACCTTCCATTCGCTTTAGGGAATCAATTGTTTCAATTTCTAACATTAACAATGATTTGCCTAGTGTGTTTTCATGTTTGTTACAGGATTTTCGAGAAGTGTTAGGTGATCCACCTAACGAATTACCACCGGAAATAGGAAAATAACACCAAATTAATCTAATTCAAGGTTTTATCATACCTCGTCAAACATACAATCTCGAAGAAACCAAAGAGTTAGATTTGTTACAAAAAGGCTACATCCAGGAAAGCCTAAGTTGTGACGTCATCTTAATGACAAAACATGACTTGAACAACTCCACATGGTTTATAGTTCGTGCACAGGGAATCCATGTAAATGATGAGAAAGTAAAAGCAACACAAGACTGACCCACACCATTTTTCATCGCCAAGAGTTGTCGAATAGTGCTAGGTGACCCTCCTGATGGGTTACCACCTGAAAGTCCTAATCGCTATGCTATATCAATGAAGAGTCATGATTTACGAGAGTCTAAAGGTAATTATTTTATTACTCATTTTAATGATATTATAACATACTTCTTGTCCTTTTTACAAGGTAAGACTCTTGAAGTTGTCATCCAAACTAAACACAACTCCTTTAAGTGCGTAACAGACCGAGGTAAGCAAAACATAGTAGACGATGCACTACCATGAAGGTATACTCCTAAGCATACTATTATTACGAGAATTGAACATATCAAAGATACATATCATAATAACTCGGATATTTCTATTATTTTTAACCATACTTTTAAAAGTTCTTTTAATGAGTTTTATCTTGTATATGAGTTTCCTTACCAACTAAACAGGTTCTACAGCCACAAATCTCCGCCCGAGAATTCTTATTTCATGAACCACACTTAGGAGACTTAAGGGATTACTTTAACAAACCACTTGACATGGTTTCTAAAAACCCATCCTCGCCACACATGAATAAAACCATGAAGAAATTATCTGAAGCAATCATACAGAAAGCCAACAATGGTCGGCGCCATGTTGAATTTCAACCTAAACATCAGACTACAAGACTTATATGCAAAAGAGGATTTCAAGACTACAAGAAATCAGTTCATACAAAGAAGAAACCTCAATTAAAACACACACATCACATTGATACTGGTAAATGTTTCACAAGTTTTTCTTTAACACATCTAATTCTCTTTCTTTTGGATTTTCAGATTCGAGGACGAATCCTTTTAAGGAGTGGGGGAATGATACATGCATCAGGCTCTATAATACATGCTTCTTTGGACTAATGTTTCAACTCAAACCTATTAGAAGAACAAAGTCTCTAAGATTCAAAGCATATCTATTTGGTAAGCATAATGTGAATGAATTATTAAACTATTCTAATGTTGCTCCCTTTAATGTTTAAGATTCGAGGTTGAATCTTTTTTAAGAAAGGGAGGATGATTCATGCATCACAAGGCTCACATCAAAGGAAGAAGTAATAACTCTTTCAAATGATCCTCTCATCCAAGCTTTGGAAAAGAAGATCAGAACAACATCAGACTTGCGACGACTTTTTGAATGGGATCCTGATCTTATTTGGTCAACATATCTTCTGGAGATACAATCTTCTGTCTCTTATCTTGGAAGAAGTAATAACTCTTCCAAATGATCCACTTGTCCAAATGATCCACTCGTTCATTTTAGTGAAGACAACACATGCAGAAATTCCTATACGAGATTAATACATGATTTTGTAAATATTACGAATTTCAATATTTGTATTGATTATTTGTAATATAATTTAATATAGGATGATGTATTATCTTTTAGGATTAGATTTATTATTTTATTATGAATTAAGGATGAGTTAAAATATTATTTTTAGTTATTATTATTTTATTAGGAATTAGAGTTAAGACATGTTTAGTTTATTATTATTTTATTCATTAGTTATTTAGGACCCTTAAAACTCATCCCCTATATAAAGGAGGCTTCATTCAACTTTGTAAAATAAGATTTCTTTGATTAATAATGCAACGAGAGTTCGTTTATGCAAGTGTTGATTGCATTGTGCCTTCGAAGCTTCTTCTCCTGGAGTTCTTTCAAGTTATTGTGAGGGAGATTAATCTTCACACTCCAATTTGCCTTTTCATTGTGACTAGGAGGGTTGGTTAGAGCCATATTATCATGTTTGCCTTTTAATTGCGACTATGAGAGCTCTATAGGACACTTATCCATCTATTTTTCGCAAATCCATCCTCACCATCATTATCATTAATGTTCACCTTCATAAGTGAGATCTTTTGATTTCTTGGTTATCAAACTTTATTTTCAATTTCTTTATCTTTGGTTTATATTATTCTAATCTTATTTCTTACCTAGTTTCCAACACCTAAAAGAAACTCTAAGAACTCTACTTGCTGCTGCCACATTCCCTTATTCATTTCTTATTGTTCTTCATCGAGTCTAGAGATTTCTAGGTTTGATTCTTCAACAAGAGCAGTATTCATTAACCCACATCTTTTACACATTTTCTTTTCTTATTTCACTAATCATGTCTCGAAGTCCAGGATGAACCCCTGAAAGAGAATACCTTAACTTGCAAAATCAACAATTATGCATGAGATGGCAAGATTGTTGAAACTAGAGTTAGAACCCTTGCATGATCGAATGGATCAATTTGAAGCATCTTTGAGTAACCGAAGGATAAATTTCCCTAGAATGGAAGAAGAATTTGAGGAGGAGGCTGAAGTAGAGCAAATAACCCCAGGAGCAAGAAACGATGTCCATAGAAATAAAAATGATAACTTCAGCACCATAAAGGTAACCATTCCTCCATTTCAAGGACGAACTGATCCTGAAGCCTATCTTGACTGGGTAATCAAGATTGAGCATACTTTTGAATGCCAAAACTACACAGAGCAAACGAAAGTAAGGCTTATTGCTATGAAATTTGTGGACTACATTCTAGTTTAGTGGGATCAATTAGAAAGTTCAAGAAGAAGAAATAGTGAATGCCCAATCAGTACTTGGGAAGAAATGAAGGCCATTATGAGAAAAAGGTTCGTGCCTACTCACTATCACCTAGATCTTTATCATAAGCTTCAAAATCTTAAACAAGAAAACCATAGCATTGAAGATTATTTTAAGGAAATGGAGATAGCCATGATTCGAGCCAATGTTGATGAAGATAGGGAAGCAACCATGGCAAGGTTTTTATCTGGGTTAATTCCTGAAATTGTTAACCTTGTTGAACTGCAACATTATTTAGAGATTGAGGAGATGGTACATATGGCCTTGAAACTCGAACGACAAATTAAAAGGGAGGTCTTCAACCGGAGTAGCCTAAATTCGACCACCAAATGGAAACAAGAGCCTAATACTTTCGTGAAGCCAACTCCAGTCCAAGTGAACGATCATTTTGAGGTCACCAAAACTATTCAAGTGGGTGAATCCAACAAGGGTAAAGAAAGGAAAACAAACATTTTCGAGAGGTCCAGAGACATCAAGTGTTTTAAATGTTTTGGAAAAGGACATGTTGCCAGCCAATGTCCCAACCGAAATACTATGATAGTACTCGATAATGGAGATGTTGTCTCAGATTCCGAAGAACTGTCTATGATGAGGAACCTGAAGCAATCCATAAAGAAGAACCAAGAGAGAATATATATCATGGAGAAATGGTTGTTTTAAAGAGGTGCCTCCAATCACAATCAACTAAAGAGGATCTACTAAGAAACAACATTTTTCATACAAGGTGTCATGTCAAGGACAAAGTTTGCACAATGATTATTGATGGAGGGAGTTGCACAAACATAGCTAGCACTATTATGGTTGAAAAACTCGTTTGACAACATCAAAGGATCCCACTCCATATAAACTCCAATGGCTCAATGAAGAAGGTGAGTTAAACGTTAATAAGCATGTCCTAATTCCTTTTTTCATTTGGTAGGTACAAGGATGAGGTACTTTGTGACATTGTCCCTATGCATGCTAGCCACATTCTAGTTGGGAGACCATGGTAGTATGACAAAAGGGTCTGGTCATTCATGATTGTTATCACAACCAATATTCCTTTAATTATGAAGGACACAATGTAATTTTGGTACCTTTGACACCTAAATAAGTTCAACAAGATCAATTGCATATGCGAAAAAGTGTCCAAGCCTTGCGAAAAGATAAACTACCAATGAAGAATGAAGATGGATGAAACATGAAACCAAACTTCTTCATGAAGAAACATGATGATTCATTGCTGGAAAATGGTGATGGTTGGGATTCAAAGTCACAACTCTTCTCCAAGGGTTTTGATTCATATCTTTAAATGGTAAGTACCCCTTCGTTTGAAACCTCATATCTTTTCACTTTTCAGGACCAACCAAATGAAAGGTTACATCCACAAAGGATATCCTTAGAAGAAGATCATTCCAAAAAGGTACCTGTTGGTAATTTATATTCCAATAAAAGGCCTAAAAGGAGATCTTGTGAAAGGGTACCTATTGGAAGAACGCATTCATTCAAAGGATGCTTTCTTTTATCAAGGGATGTAAAGCTATGCAAAGAAAAAAATGATAAACACTTTAAGGGTTTCGATTTGAGGACAAATTGCCCTAAAGAAGGGGGAATGATGCAAGCACGTTTTCACATGCAAAAGGAGTATTATTGAACATTTCTTTATAATTGATGCACATTGATATTTTTAAGTATGTTAGAATAGTCTTACATTCATTTAAGAATGCTTCATTACATTAATAAAATGAAAGCATGCTTATTCATTCATTTGATAGCTCATGTGCATTCATTTTAGCTTTTGGACCTTATACATTGGTTTACATATATTATATAATGATATACTTAGATCATGTCATGCATTCATAGCTCACAAGGTCATAATCTTGCACGAAATCAAGGTAATTAGATCATACAAGCTCAATGTCATCGAATTACCTTGTTTTCTTTGCACATGTAGGTACATTGGAGCATGGCACACATTGGGACAACTTGGTAGAGTATTTGGGAGCCATATGCAGCTCACAATCAGCTCACAAACATCATGACAGCTCATGGAGCACAATGGGAAGCTCAATTCAGGTGGAGGAGCTCAAGGCTAGGTAATCTCAGCTAGTTGGACTATTTGAAGATAAGTTGCTTAAAGTGACATCCATTGTAGCTGAACATAGCTGAATGTGCTGATATGAAGCTTGGGAGATCACAGCTAAAAAGATCATTCACCACCAGCCCTTGCCTTGCTAGCTAGCTATACACATGCAAGCTTGAAGAGAGCTCAACTCACGCCAAAGGATACTGCACATGCTTGGTCTTCATCCCATGTATTAGGCTACACCACAAGCCTCCTAGAGAACCATGTGCAAGCCTTGTGACCAGCCAAGCCATGTGCTATGCATGTGACCCCATTTTGGCACCATGATGAATGACCACATGACCATTCGGCCAAGTATCATTTCTCCTCCAAATTGGTGCCAAATTTAAGGGATTCAAGCACTATTTGGCCAAGGATTAAGACTCCCCGTGCCAAGCACACCAACACCTATGTTTTCATGATTTTTATTAATTAATTATGTCATTTTTAGAGGGACACAAGGGCTGGCCGAACCACCATGTATCATTCGACCAAGTCCCTTCAAAAACTATAAAGAGGCTAGTCCTATTCATTTATAAACACACCTTTCTTATAATTTAAAGCGAGATTATTCTCTTTCCTTAAGTCCTTGTGACTTTTATCGACTTATCAAGTAATTTAATTACTAGTGGCGTCAATCCCTTTCCCTTGATACTTGTGGTTCTTATCTCTCTATAGATAATGAGTTCAAGTCCTTGTTACCACCCATTAGAAAGATTTATAAGGCTGGGTCTTTACTCTTTATAGTACTGGTTCTTCCTTGGTCATTTCTAAGATACTTTCCTCACCAACCTTCATTTGTTTCATCACCCATACCATAGCCATAACAACATACTTCTGCTACCATTTCCCATAACATAAATAGCCTACCATTTTACCTTTATTTTACCACCAAACCATCTATTTGAGCCATTGACTTATGCAGGTTGTTTTTCTTCCTTCCTAGATCCACAACCAATTAAAAAGGTAGGAGTACCTTACATCAAACTTTTTTTACAACGTGCTTGTGTCATACACTTATGGTACATCTGACTATGACAAATGGCTTTTAATATTTTTTTTCTTCAATCAGATTCAATTGATCATATCTATCTTTCACCCATTATGCCTCATCCAACTTTACCTTTGACAAAACTCAAAGTGAGGGAATTTCTACCTCAATCGGTAACACAACTTCCATTCCATAGGCTAAAGAAAATGGAGTTACCCCAGTTAAAGTTCATATTAAAGTTCGATAAGCAAACAAGATACATGGTAATTTCGCATGCCAATCTTCATAAGTCTCAATCATCTTTTCTAAGAGTCTTTTGATGTTCTTGTTAGCTGCCTTTACTGCCCCATTCATGTTTGGGCAATAAGTGATGGAATTATGATACATTATATTAAACTGCTCACAAACTGATTCCATCATCTTATTATTTAGGTTGAAGGCATTGTCATAGATGATTCTTTCTGGAAAACCATTTCAACAAATAATCTTTTTCTTTAAAAAGTTACAGACTATCGACTGAGTGACATTTCCATAAAAGGCCACCTCTACCCATTTACTGAAGTAGTCTATTTCCACCTAGATGAAACGATGACCATTTAAAGCCATAGAATTAATTTATCTAATGACATAACATGCCCCAAATTAAGAAAGGCAACAGAGTTGTCGTTACGTGCAATAGGCGATGAGGGGTATGAATTATGTCACCATACATTTGGCACTTATGACATTTTCTAGCATAATTGATGCAATTGGTTTCCATTATTAACCAATAATACCCAAACCTCATTATTTGTCTAGCCATTGCATGTCCATTGGAATGGGTACCACACACTCCCTTTTGTACTTATTAGATGATCATTTTAGCTTCCATGGCATCCGCACACCTCAATATAACTTGATCTGGAATTTGTTTACATGATATCACCATCAAGAACATACCCTTCAACCATCCTTCGGATAGTCCTATTGTCATTCTCAGTTGCCTGCTCAATATAACTTTGATATCTAATGTATTGCAGTATATCATAATACTATAGATTTCCATCTCATTCTTCTTCTTTTATACCATAATAATGGGTTGGATACTCATAAGCCTGCATCCCAATATGAATCATATTTGAATGTTCATCTACTTTGAATGTTATTGCCAAAGTGGCCAATGAATCTGACATTTGATTCTCTTCTCTATAGAGGTAATTGAATGTCACTTCTTCAAATTCTTTAATAATTCCCATGATCAATTTATGGTATTCCACCAGTTTGGGATATTTTGTTTCACACTCACCTCTGAGTTGATAAATTACTAGAGTTGAATCCTCATATACTTTGAGTGTCTTTATTTTGCGTTCAATGGAAGCTCTGAGACTCAAAACAAAAGCTTCAAACTCATCTATGTTTGTGCAATCGAAATTCAGTCAACTGGTGAAAGGGTAGTGTTCTCCACTACGTGAGACCAAAATTGCCTCAATTCCCCCAAAGCAATTGAAGCACCATAAAAAGTTAACTTCCAGTATTCACTTGTAGAAGTAATCACTTCTTCTACTAAGATAGCCATCACATCTTCATCAGTGAAATCAAAATTCAATGGCTCATATTCTTCAGAAGTTTTGCTTGTAACAAAATCTACTATTTCAGTCCCTTTAATTCCTTTCCGACTTACATATTAGATGTCAAATTCCAACGGTAGCATCTACCAATGAACCAATCTTTGAGATAGAGCATGTATACCCATTAAATATTCAAAGGGTCAAAATTGGAGATCAACTAGGACATATGATACATATATTACATGAGTCTTTGAGTAACCCAAATCAGAGCACAACACAACTTTATGATCGTTGAGTACCTTATCTCGAATCAATAAACTTTTTGACGAGGTTGTAAATTTCTCTTTATTTCTTCTCGGTTAGGTCATAATGCCCTAATACATACCCCATTGAGTTCTCAAAGACTGAGAAGTATACAATTAGTTTCTTGCCTGAGATAGGTACCATTAAGACTGAGGTATTTGATAAATATATCTTAATTGCTTCAAAATCTTCTTAATAATCATTACTCCATACTCCTGATTTATTTTTTCGAAGAAGGAAAAAAATGTGATCATATTTCTCTGTCAATTGCGAGATAAACCGAGTAATGTAATTTAACCTTTATAAAAATCCTTGAACTTCTTTTTGTCTTTGAAGTGGTGGAAACTTTTGAATGGCTTTGAATTTTTCTGGGTCTATTTCAATCCTCTTTTTTCTCACTATAAAGCTTAATAACTTCCCTTATGTCAACCCAAAAGTACATTTATTTGGATTGAGTTTAATTGACATTTTTTCAACCTGAGGTAAAGTTTTCTTAAATTTCCAACATGCTTCTCTTCTGTTTTGGCTTTTAGGATTATATCATCGACATAAACTTCTATTTCTTTATGCATCATGTTATTGAACAAGGTCACCGTGACTCTTTAGTATGATGCCCTGCGCTCTTTACCCTAAATGGCATCACTTTTTAGCAAAACGTTCCCCACATGGTTACAAGAATTTCCCCCCATAAATTAGGGTGCATATTTATTTGATTGTAGCCAGAGAACCTATCCATAAATGAAAATAGGGAGTTTCTACCAGTCTTGTCCATCAAGGTATCTATGTATGGTAAAGAAAAATTATCCTTCAGATTTTCTCAATTGAGATCTCTGTAGATAGCACACATATTAACTTTCCCATCCTCATTTGGTACTGGGACAATATTTTCCACCTACTCATGGGATTTTTCCACTTTACGGAATCCACCATAGAATTGTTTATTTACTTCTTTAGTTTTTAGCAGCATCTCGGGTCTCATTCTTCTAAGCTTCTGTTGTACCAGTCTACATCTTAGTTTTATTAGCAATTTGTGTACCACAATTTCTATATCCAAACCTGACATGTCCTCATATGATCAAGAAAACATATCATTGTACTCTCGAAGTAGAAAAATCAAATTCTACCATTGTTTGACAGATAAGTGGTGCCTATCTTGATTTCTTTTCTCTCTTCTTGTGACCCCAAATTCAAATTTTTTGTTTGTTAATCATGAGACAAATCAACTTATCCTCCATTTTTACCATTTTTAGTAATTCAAAAGGCAAATCACATTCCTCTTCATTATCACAATCCTCAACTTCCCCTTAAAATATGGGAAGCTCGAAATCAATCTTCAGGTTAGGGTTATCGTCATTAATGCCATTGATATTCGGGGTCTTAAAAGAATAACAAACATAAGGATATATATATACATATATAGAATTGGGAGAATATATCCCATATTAACATAATAAAATGAAGTAACATATATAAATAAATAAAGAATACATGAGAGAATGCTTTTCACTTTGTGAATTAATAAAAATGCATATTCTATTGCAAATTAAATACATATAGGTTAACCTTTTACAAAAGATCATTTATTGCGCCAGGTTTATACAATAGGGAACATTTTCATGTATTACTCTGACACAATTTTGTAAACTGTAGGCAATTCTTCAGCAGTTTAATTTTTCAACACGAATCCTAATGGAGTGGGGTAGACTCCTATAACACTTCATTCCTCAGCCTCATCCCCATTATGACATTAATGATCATATCTTCTAGGGCATCCTCAACATTGGGTTTCTTGACTTGCTGACTTCTTTGGAACATATAACCTCCCCATACACAAAGATATCACAATGTAATGGGAAAGTCATTGGTTCTAACTTGAGGTCCTCTCCAGCCATCTTTGCTCTTCCCCTCTCTAGGCACTTTTGAATTCTCTCTCAAGGTTGGTTGAAATCCTAAGCCAAAGCGATCTCTCTTAGTGGTCAAGAACATGAGATTCAAATATCCCTATAGATGACTTCGTAGACCTTTTCCATTAGTTTTATTTTCATCCGGGTGCATTTAGACAATCTGGGCTTAGATATCTTCCTTCCCTCAACCATATATATGGTGTTGACAAATTCTAGAGATCTAAAGGAACATTCAAGGGCTTCTTCATCTATTTCAGCGTACGAGGCACTAGTGGAAACAAAAGCAATTATGTTTTCTTCAACATTTATGCATATCAACATCCCCTTAATTAAAATTTAAGCTTTTGGTGTAGCGTGGATGGAACTACCCCTACTTGATGGATCCATGGCCTACTTAGCAAGCAATTGTTAGTAGGCATGATGTACATGACAAGGAACTCCACCTTATTGGTAGATGGGCCAATAGTTAAAGGGATATCAACCTTCTCTAACACCTATCTTTTGGTTCCATTTAATGCTCGAACGATACTATGACAATTCCTCATGTGTGTACAGTTAACGGGAAACTTATTCAAGGCCACTAATAATATTACATTTAATGCATAGCCATTTTCAACTAATATTCGAGATAAGACATGTCACTTGTATCTGATAGTGATATGTAGAGCTTTGTGATTACCAATCATTCCAGGCAGGATATCATCATCAGAAAAATAAATGAAGTTATCTGCTTGAATATTTGTAACCAATCTATTTAGTTTATCCGTAGATAAGTCATTCAGAACAAAAGTTTGATTCAAAACATTCAATAGAGCATTTCAAGAATTTCGAAAATTCTACAACCTCATTTTTTTTCATTGGCTCATTAATGATTGGATCATGCTCTTTCATCAATAAATCAATCTTCTTTCATTTATCATTGGAAAATCTTTTCTCGGGTTCTTTGGATTGATCCAGAGAGTAACATATTCCACTTTGGTAAAGTGAGCTACTTCGCCCACCTTTTCTTTCACATTCTCTAAAGCTCATACATTATCCATATTGCACTCGTATATCCAAGGGACTTTCTTATTTTCCTTGTAGGGGAACAAAGATGGGGTTGCTATGATCACCTTTAGGGTTTCTTTTTCTGCCACCCGAGCTTTTGGTTTGATAATTAAAGAACAATTGGCATTGTAAACTTTCCTAGAAGAACCCTCAGACGTATAAATATTTGTTCCTTCTTCTTCTTCAGTACGTCATCAAAATAAAGATGTACATTAAGACAATTGACATTGTAAACAACACAAAACTTAAGATTTTTAAATGCCCCGTATGATCCTCCATTGTTTTACTGTAAATTAAGATGTCATCAAAATAAACAAACATAAAACTTACCAATGAAGGGTCGAAGAATATGATTTATTAAGCGCATGAATGTTTTCGGTGGGTTGGTTAAGCCAAAAGGCATGACTAACCATTCATACAAACCTTGATTTGTCTTGAAGGTTGTTATCCACTCGTCCCCTTCTCGCATCTGAATCCTATGATAGCTATTCTTCAAGTTTATTTTTGAAAATATACAAGCTCCATCGAGTTCATCAAGCATGTCATACAACTGAGGTATAAGATGGCGATACTTAATGATAATCCGGTTCATTCCATGAAAATACACACACATTCGCCAAGTTCTATATTTTTTTAGCACTAATAGAACAGGGACAACACAAGGACTCAAGCTTTCTCTATTGTAGCCTTTATCCACGAGTTCTTTGACTTTTCATTGTAATTCCTTCATTTCTTTCGGATTACTTCGATATGCTAGCCTATTTGGTATAATTACCCCCGGAATAAAGTCTATTTGGTGCTCAATGCCCCGAATAGAAGGCAAACCATTTGGAATTTCTTCTCGAAAGTTATCTCAAAATTCATGCAAAAGAAAAGAAATAAAAGAAGGCAATCCTTCAGGAGGGTTAATAAGATTAAAACTTGTACATCAGTACAAGAAGAGCTTTGATTACTGCCAAATGTTTTTTGAACTTCGCCTTTTTGGCATAGATGTTCATCTTGGGAAGATCATGATGTAAGATACTCCTACCTTGTTGATTCATTGTGGATCCAGGAAGGAAGAAAAATAACCTATATAAGTGAATGGCTCAAATAGATGGTTTGGTGGTAGATGTAAAGATGAAATGGTAGGCTATTTATGATATGAGAAATGGTAGCGGAAGATTGTTGTTATGGCTAGGGTTTGGTTTATGAAACAATGGACTGGTTGTGAGGATAGTATCTTTAAGAAGACTTAAAGAAGAACCATTGTTAAAGAACAAAGACCCATACTTTATATTACTTCTTTAAGGGGTGGTAAATAAGGACTTGGACCCAATATCTATATGGATATAGGAACCACAAGTATAAAGGGAAAGAGGTTGACACCACTAGTAATGAATTACTTGATAAGTCGATAAAAGTCACAAGGACTTAAGCAAAGAGAATAATCTCACTTTAATTGATAAGAAAGGTGTGTACAAATGAATAAGACTAGCCTATTTATAGTTTTCAAAGGGTTTAGGCCGAATAGATACATGATGGTTCAGCTAAGGTTGAAATCCCTTTGAAAATACATTTAATGAAAAACAAGACTTTAATGAAGATACATTCTCTTGGCTGAATGGTAAGGTGTTGGTGCGGCCCTAAGGATGTTTTGCATGCATTTGGAAGTTACTTGGCGCCAAAAATGAAGAGGAATAAATCTTTGGCAATATGAAGCATCCCTTGGTGTTTTGGCACCTATTTCATGTCACATGGAGTGCACATGCTTGAATGATGCACATGATAGCCTGCATGCACATGGGTCTTCTCAGCTCCTCAGCTACTCTCCTAGCTACTTCCAGTTACCTTTAGTCCACTTTTTAGCAAGTTGGTCCAAATCTCTCCTTCAGTTAAGTTCAGTTACATGCTAGCTCCTCTAGCTAAGTTGAAGCTCCTTAAGTGATGAAATTAGCTGTCATAATGTTAAAGATGTAAGGCTGATCTACACGCTTTGATGGAGATATGTAGATAGCCTTTTGTGTCCCGATCTAGGATTGACAAGTACTGATGTCCTTGAATTTATAAGCTTGGGCTGCACAAAATAAAAAAGGAAATATGATTAATGATGGACTTAATAAAGGGAATCATACTATAAGTAATGAAATAAAAGAATAAGAATAGAGATGGCTGCGGAATTATGGAATTGATAATGGTCTTGAAGATGAAATGGCAATGGTGGTGATGTTGTATCTCAAACACACCAAAGAGGAAACTATACTATGAAGCACAATCTCGATCTTCAAAAACATGCTTGAGGGGCGGTGATAGTGTCTTCAACCTACTAGATAACAATCTAGGAATTTTGGAATCATGATGAAAGGAATGACTCCACAAGTATAGAAACTATACTTGTTTAATAGATAAAGTTCACAAAGAACTTTGAAGAGAAATAACTCACAAGAGTAATTTTAATATATGAGATGAGATGCCTTACAAATGAAATGACAAAGCCTATTTATAGTTTTCAAAGGGTTTAGGCCAAATAGGTATATGATGGTCGGCCAAGGTTGAAACCCCTTTGGAAATACATGATTTTTGATGAAAATACATAATTTAAATGAAGATACATGCTCTTGGCCGAATGGTTATGTGTTGGTTCGGCCCTAAGGATGATTTGAATGCTTTTGGAAGTCATTTGGGCCTTAAAATGGAGAGAAATGAGTCTTTGGACGAATAGGAAGCATCCCTTGGTGTTTTGGTGCCTATTTAATGTCACATGGAGTGCACATGCTTGAATGATACACATGGCAGCCTACATGAATGCACATGGGTCTTCTAGCAATGCTTTGGTGAGGTTGCAATAATAGGATGTTGTCTTGAAGTCCATGCGCAGCCTAGAGATGAACTAGCTTCAAGATAAGCTAGGTGAGTGTCTTGGTAGCTAACTAGGTGAGTTATTGTTTGATGAGCTCAAGCTAGTTAGCTTTGGTCTTCTCAGCTCCTCAGCTATTCTCCCAGCTACTTCCAGCTACCTTTAGTCCACTTTTTAGTAATTTGGTCCAAAGCTCTCATTCAGTTAAGTTCAACTACATGCTAGCTCCTCTAGCTAAGTTGAAGCTCCTTAAATGATGAAATGAGCTACCATAACATTCATGAGCTAGTGAGAGCTGCTATGCTTGTCCTTTTAGCTAACCAAGCTACCATAATATGCCTTGCTTTGTGTTTCACCTATATGAATCAATAAACAAATCAAGTAAGCAACGCGTGAGCTCATGTAAGGTAAAATGTATGTTGCCGTGAGGTATTTGAATGATGTGAGCTATGAATGATCCTCTAGAAGATAAGATAACATGTCTATAAGCTAGATAAAAGGCATAGGACGTTCATAAGCTTAAGAAAACATGTATGAGCTAGAAATGAGATGCATACATGCAAATGAGCTAAAGAAACATGGATTTAAAGCTAGTGAGCTAATGTAAACATATCATGAGTTAGAATAACATGACATGAGCTAATAAAAGAACGAATACATGCTGCCATGATATCTAAATGATATACAAACATGATAAATGAATGTAAAACATATGTAAACATAATATAAAGATGTGGAAACATATATTATGCATGAAAATCATATAGTATGCAAGTGAATGATAACATATGATTATTCAAGCATAGTTTAAGATGCAAATGTATGCTCATAGTAATATATAATGCATAAATGAGTAAATATAATATAAAGTAAGGTAGAACTCCCTTAGATTGAGCTTGATGAATCTTCAATGATGTGAGTGTGTCATGGAGAAAGTTGGTGCTAGACATGATCACATCATCCTCCCCTTCTTTTAGGCGATTTGTCCTCAAATCGTAAGGTGACTTCTCCTTAGTTTCTTTCCATTCAAATGTTGATGATTTGGCTTCAAAATGTATCCATTTAATAGAAAATTGTTCAAGACATTTCCTTTTGAAAGGATCTATGAAAGGATCCTCGTGAAAGGTCATGAATCTTGAATAAGTACTTTGGACCTCCTTGTCCTGAAAAGAAAGAAGACTTTTATAAGGGAAATATTAATCATTATAAAGTTAACGGTATACTCCATTTTCACATCTTTTGGATGGCCAAAAGTGATGTCTTTTGAATCACAAGATATGTTGCTTTGAACGATCATGTCCCCAAAAGTCATGTTACATGGTCCTCCAATAGGTGTTCATTGAATCATGAAAGGTTATAACTCTTGGAATGGAAATGTCCTTAGAATCCTAATAAGACACGTCCTTTGGATGATAAAATATCTCCCTTTGCCTCGCATATCTTGGCTCTTTGAAGGTCACGTCCCCTAGCCTCCCAATTTGACAAGTTGTGTCTCTTGGAACATTCGAAAAATCAAAGAAAAAATATGCAATTACATGGTTAGAATAATCGTCATTTATCTTTCGTTTCATCCATAGGCATTCTCGAATGACCTTGCCATCACCAAGTGATAAGATAATACCATAGATATAAATCGAATTGCTGCAAAATAAATCAAAACATGTAAAGGAAAAACTATTGACAAGATGAATAGAAATATCAAACCAGGGTGGATGTTTAATGGGAGTTGGTTGTTGAATTCTTTTCTGGATTGGCAATGTACTTGGAATGTCAACGAACACAACTCTTGGCACTTCAAGTGATGCTTCTTCAAATGGCATAACCTTTGAAATATCAAGAGACATGTTTTAGGAATCACCAAAAGTTAAGACTATTGGTTCTTCAAAAGTTGCATCTTTTAGTTTTTTAAAAGCCATTATTCTTGAATCATCTCCTTAAAAAGATACATCTCTTGAATTTCCCTGTAAAACAAAAGAGAGAATAGGAGGAGAAGTAAGGTTAGATAAAAATTGTTCTTCACTCTCCTCTTTTCCTCAAGATTCATTTTTTTCAATTCCAATGGTTTCGACATCCACTCTCTGTTCATCATTTTCAACTCTAACATTTTGTTCAACTTCAAAATGCTTTTGTTCATTTGAATTTTTCTCCAAACATTCTTCAGTTGCATTGTCTTTAAGTTGTTCTTTAATTGCTTCAATGTTCTTCTTCAAGGTGTTTTGATATTCATTTACTCGACTAGGAGATATTAGAGTCAAGATGATTTTCCTTTCATTGTGAAAGAAAGAGTATCAGTTTGTGAAACCATCATGGACATCCCACTTGTTAAATTGTCATGGCCTCCCCAAGAGTAAATGACTCGTATTCATATGTACCACGTCACATAGAATCTCTTCTTTGTAACTTCCAAGTGAGAATGGAACAAGTACTTGTTCAGTAACCTTCAATTTTTCATTGTCATGCAACCATTACAATTCATATGGGCTGGGATATTTAATCGTTGTAAGCCCCAACTTGTTTACCATGTATGTGCTTGCAATGTTTGTACAACTTCCTCCGTCAATAGCTATAAGACACACTTTACCATTTACATGGCAACGAGTGTGAAAGGTTTTTGTCCTTTGTTGTTCGTCCTCCAATATTTAGAAAGATGGAAGATCACAAGACATTGTTAGTATAAAATAATGAAAATTAAAAACCTTACCAGCACACTCAAAAAGCCTCACAATCTTAACTCCAAAGAAAAGATAAGATCACTCCACTCAACACTCATGTTTACTCTCGGGAATATGACTTGGCTTTTAACAATTCCACTTCTGATCTCACTCTATCAATATCCTTTTTCCACTCAAATTTCTGTTGATAAGTCCTTTGAGGAACTTACTCAAGATTAGAACAAGTTAATTCTTTCCTTGTGTGCGTCGGCTGCAAATTGGTTAGGGTAGAAGAAATAAAAGACATGGATAGGTAGACGAAAGGATTCAAATGTATTAAAAGAAAGAAATGGTTGAAGACAAGGAAAATGAAAGGATTGAAAAGGAAGAGGCGACTTACAATTCAAGAAACAACACTTACTGCAACCTTTCTTAAGAAACAATAAGGTTATCTTCTCTTAGTGTAGATGGCCTCTTTGATGTTCTTGGCAATAGTAGAGCACTTTCCTTGGCTTGCTTTCTCTTTTTGAATTTTATTTTATTTTTCTTTTCTTTTCTGATTTCCTTTTCTTTTTGTCTTTTTCTTTCTTTTTGCACTCCAATTTTGTTGATTGAGTATTTTCTTCTGTTTTTCTTTTGCTTTGCACGTCAATGAAACTTTTGTTGTCAATCCAACTATCATCTGATTACCACTTGATGTAAGGCTGATCTACACGCTTTGATGGAGAGATGTAGATAGCCTTATTGTGTCCCGATCTAGGATTGACAAGTAGTGATTTCCTTGAATTTATAAGCTTGGGCTGCATAAAATAAGAAAGGAAATATTATTAATGACGGACTTAATAAAGGGAATAATAATATAAGTACTGAAATGAAAGAATAATAATAGAGATGGCTACGAAATTATGGAATTGATGATGGTCTTGAAGATGAAATGGCAATGGTGGTGATGTTGTATCTAAAAACGCCAAAGTGGAAACTATGCTATGAAGCACAATCCTAGTCTTCACAAACTTGCTTGAGGGGTGGTGATAGTGTCTTCAACCCACTAGATAGCAATCTATGAATTTTGGAATCAAGAAGGAAAGAATGACTCCACAAGTATATGAACTATACTTGTTTAATCGATAAAGTACACAAAGAACTTTGAAGAGAAATATCTCACAAGTGTAATTTTAATATATGAGATGCAATGCCTTACAAATAAAATGCCGAAGCCTATTTATAGTTTTCAAAGGGTTTAGGCTGAATAGGTATATGATGGTTCAACCAAGGTTGAAACCCCCTTGAAAATACATGATTTTTTTTATGAAAATACATAATTTAAATGAAGATACATGCTCTTGGCCGAATGGTTATGTGTTGGTTCAGCACTACGGATGGTTTGAATGCTTTTGGAAGTCATTTGGGCGCCAAAATGGAGAGGAAGGAGTCTTTCACCGAATAGGAAACATCCCTTGGTGTTTTGACGCCTATTTGATGTCACATGGAGTGCACATGCTTGAATGATGCACATGGCAGCCTACATGAATGAACATGGGTCTTCTTGCAATACTTTGGTGAGGTTGCAACCATAGGATGATGTCTTGAAGTCAATGGGCAACCTAGATATGAACTAGCTTCAAGGTAAGCTAGGTGAGTGTCTTGGTAGCTAACTAGGTGAGTTATAGTTTGATGAACTCAAGCTAGTTAGCTTTGGTCTTCTCAGCTCCTCAGCTACTCTCCCAGCTACTTCCAGCTACCTTTAGTCCACTTTTCTTTCCTCCAGTTAAGTTTAGCTACATGCTTGCTCCTCTAGCTAAGTTGAAGCTCTTTAAATGATGAAATGAGCTACCATAACATTCATGAGCTAGTGAGAGCTTTTATGCTTGTCCTTTTAGCTAACCAAGATACCATAATTTGCATTGCTTTGTGTTTCACCTATATGAATCAACAAACAAATTAAGTAAGCAACGTGTGAGCTCATGTAAGGTAAATGTATACTACCGTGAGGTGTTTGAATGATATGAGCTACAAATGATCATCTAGAAGCTAAGATAACATGTATATAAGCTAGATAGAAGGCATAGGACGTTCATGAGCTTAAGAAAACATGTATGAGCTAGAAATGAGATGAATACATGCAAATGAGCTAAAGAAACATGGATTTAAAGCTAGTGAGCTAATGTAAACATATCATGAGCTAGAATAACATGACATGAGCTAATAAATGAATGAATACATCCTGCCATGATATCTAAATGATATGCAAACATAATAAATGAATCTAAAACATGTGTACACATAATATAAAGATGTGGAAATATATGTTATGCATGAAAATCATATAATATGCAAGTGAATGATAACATATGATTATTCAAGCATAGTTTAAGATGTAAATGTATGTTCATAGTAATATATAATGCATAAATGAGTAAATATAATATAAAGTAAGGTAGAACTCCCCTAGACTGAGCTTGATGAATCATTAATGATGTGAGTGTGTCATGGAGAAAGTTGGTGCTAGACATGATCACATCAGTTAATGAGCTAGTGTGAGCTGTTATGCTTGTCCTTTTAGGTAACCAAGCTACCATAATATTCCTTGATTTGTGCTTCACCTATAGGAATCAACAAACAAATAAAATAAGCAATGTGTGAGCTTATTTAAGATAAAATGCATGCTACCGTGAGGTGTTTGAGTGATATAAGCTATGAATGCATGTTATGAGCTAAGTTCATAATGGTATAACATATGTAAGTTAATGTATAAGACCTAGGAGCTAAAATGAATGCACATGAGCTAACAAAATGAATGAATAAGCATGCTGCCATTTCATGAATGTAATTAATCATGCTTAAATGAATGCAAGACTATTATAACATACTTAACATAACATTGTGTATCAATCATAAAGATATGAATATGTTGTATGTATGAATATCATATAACATGGTATTCATAATAAATGATAAATGGAAACATGTAATAATAATATCCTAAGATATTATATGTAATCATAGCATACATTTGAATGATATGAAAAACATGATCAACTAAGCATATGATGGAAATAATAATATGATAACTAGCATGTGAATGCATGCTTATGATAGAATATAATGTACAAATGATATAATATAAGATAGGTTAAGGAAGAACTCCCTTAGAAACAACTATGAAAAACGTCCATGGAGTAGTCAACTTATGGAGAATATTGGGCATGATCATGCATGTATCATCCCCCTCTTCTTTAAGGCGATTTTTCCTCAAATCGAAGCTCTTCGCCATTGATTGCTTTTTTTGTGGAGGAATGAATAAATCTACTCCATGTAGAATGTTAAACTCCATTTGTTCAGCTTCTCCCCTTGCATAAGCACATGTCTCTTGAAAACCTCTATTGTGTGCTTTTGAATCATCATGTATGTTTGGAAATTCATCACCATTGGTGATAGGACATAATCCTTGGAAGTTTTTCTTTGAACCATCATGTGCCCTTTGATGAATCTCTAACTCTTTAATGGAATCATCTCCTTTGTGGGTTAATAATCTTACCCTTTTTTCTTGAAACAACACATTTGATTGAAAAGGCACAAGTTTATTAAGATCCCTCTTTGGAAACGTGATTTCCTTTTGGAATAGGGCTTGCCTTTTGGATCACTCCTTTAAACTTTGTACCTTTCTAAGTGATGGATTTTGAGGTAGTGAATAATGCTCGATTCATCTCTTCAAATTGTTCAACACAATTTAAAATAATTCCATAGATATGAATATTTTGCTGCAAAATAAACCAAAGTTATAAAATGAATAAACACGATTAATGGAAATAGCAAACTATGGAGGATGTTTAATGGGTATTGGTTACTTGATGATGGAAAACTCCATTGGTTACTGAATTCTCTTCAATAGTTGTAATGTTCTTGGAGCCTCAATGATCGTAACTTTTGGCACTTCAAGTGACACATCTTTTTGAACTTCAAGTGGCATAACTATTGGAACGTCAAAGGACATGTCTTGTGGATCACAAAAGGTCAAACCTATTGGTTCTTCGAAAGACATATTTCTTGAATTTCCTATTTAAAGTGATATGTCTCTTGGATTTTCCTGTAAAACAATAGAAATAATTGGAGGAAAAGAGTTGTTAGGTGAATCATGCTCTCCACTTACCCTTTCTTTTCTACACTCATCAACTTCAATGTTTCTCATATCAATATGCTTTTCCACTTGTTCTATTCGTTCCTCTTGCAAGACTTCTCTTTCAACTTTCTTCATGGATTTAGTTTTCTCCCATTCCTCTATACGTGACTTAAGGGTCACTTGATATTCATGGACTTGAATTGGAAGCAAAGGTGCCAATATGATTTTCTTTCCTAGATGTTGGAAGAAATACTTATTGGAAAATCCATCATGACAAGCCTTCTTTTCAAATTGCCAAGGCCGTCCTAATATAATGTGGCTTGCACTCATGGGCACCACATCACAAAGAACTTCATCCTTGTATCTTCCAATTGATAAAGGGACAACAACTTGTTCGGTTACCTTTGCTTCCCACACAACATTGAGCCACTGAAATTTGTAAGGATGAGGATGCTTGGAAGTCTTTAAACCCAACTTTTCCACCATTCGAGTACTTGCTAAGTTTGTACAACTTCCTGCATCAATGATCACCACACAAACTTTATCTCCCACGTGACATTTTTATGGAAGATATTCTCTCTTTGTTCATCTTCTTGACTATGAATGTTCAAAGTCCTTTTAACTACAAAGATGTTGGATGGAAGAGACATGTTAGCAAATAAGAAAAAGGAAATGTGTATAGGACCTTACCAATAATGCTCTGACAAAGCCTCACTAGTTCATTCAAAGGAAACTAGAATGTCACTTAATCCGCTCATGTTTGCACTCTAGGACTTCAAGGCTTTTACTAGTCTTCTTCTGATCTCACACGCTCAAGCCTTTTTCCTCTCACTCTCTTTATCTCATGTTCTAAGTAACTTTACTCAAAACTGTACCAAGCAAAGTTTTACTTGTTGTGCGTCAGCTGCAAAAGGGTTAGTAGGAATGGAGAGCAAAATATAATGAAAAGTGTGGCTTAAAAATAGAAAGAAGAGAAGAAAGGGGTTATTTACTGATGCGATCATGCTAAGGACCAAACTTCTTCAACACATGATCACTTCATGGACGTTCTGCCTTGTTGATTCTAAGGGAGTCTTACCTTATTTTATTATTTATTTACTCATTTATGCATTACATGTCACGTGTATGTTGTCATTATATGTATAATATATGATATTCATGCATGATTTATTAATTCACATCTTTATATAACTCATTCAATGCATATGCATTCATTATTAGCTCATTTGCATTATTAACATAGGTAGAAGCATGCATTAATAATTATCACAGCTCAATTCCTATCTAATTATTTGTTTACATACTTTGTCTAGGTTCATTGGATGCTAAGAAGACTAAAGGCAATTGAAGAGTTGGTTGGACAGTTCACGTCAGTCAGATTGATCTACAATTTTGAACTTGTTCCAAGCATCTTTGGGTAATAAAGTCTTCTTATCATTTAATCCCCTATCTCGTATCTTTCCAATAGAATCACATCAATCAGATATCGATAGCTTGATATATGGCCATATTATTGAAGATAGTGCAGGCTGGAAATTAATACGGGATTTGCAACCATTCATCTCCTTCAAAGGACTTATGCATGGGAGGAATTAATGAAGACATGCGTGGACTAGAAAATAATATTAAAATGAATCAAAACATTTGTTAGGAGGTGCAAGGATTCATTCAAAGGCTTTTAAATTCATCCATTCATGCATATTCATGCAAGAAGCCAAATAGTCATGTTCATACAAGGGGGAAGAGTTTCAGCCAATATACATTCATCCATAGAAGACAAATCAACAAGTTAACACAAGGTGGGATTAATTTGGCCAAATGATGTATTCCATTAAAACATGAACATCCATTTATTAAAATTCATTCACCTAGCCCATGCTTTGTATCTACTTAAAGTATGAACATTCATCCATGAATGTTCACTTATTAAAGCTTGTATGTGTATCCTAGGAATACTTAGGCCTATAAATAGTTTAGATTTCATTTTGTAAGGGAATGAATTTTGTTTAATCAAATATTTGTGAGATTTTCTCTCTTTAGTTCTTAAGTGAACTTTATCAACTTATCAAGCTTATTCTTGTGGCATCACCCCTATCTATTTCACCCTGATGCTTCTGGTTCATATCTCTTTATTGATAGTGGGTCAAAGTCCTTGTTTACCACCCCTTAAAGAAGCAATATAAAGTCTGGGTGTTTGTTCTTTAAAATTGGTTCTTCTTTGAGTCTTCTTTGAGAAACTACCTTTCATATTCATATCCATCACCTTCATTCTACTTCCATTACCACACTTCATCATTTCCTTTAAACATGTCACCAACTTATATATATATATATATTCCGCTACCATATTTATCTTTCCATTTCATTACTTCCATTTAACTATTTTTTGAGTTTTCTTGTTTGTGCAGGATCCTTGTTGCTTTCCTAGATAGAAACAATCAAAGGTATAACCTTGATGATGTAAGGCTATTCAGGCTTATTCAATAGTGGAGAAGTTGGCAACCTTGTTGTTTCCCGATCTATGAGAGACACCAAAATGCTACACTTTGAATTGTTAAGTAATCTGCAAAAAAAATAAAGAAATAAATGATTAAGATGGAAATATAAATAGGAAATGGAAGAAGAAAGGAAATGTTAAGAATTAAAATGGATAGAAATGTTATCAAAAATGGGCTGTGGAAGTGTTGTTGAATTGTCCTTCAAAAGTTTATGAATTCAGCCACCATTGGTGATGATGCATGCAATTCTTGATGAATGTTGATAGATAATTCAATGGTTAAGTAATAGTGATGAATATGGTAATGGAATGGTGATAGAGTTGGCGTGAAAGTGATGGATAATGGTGAAGGAAATAGTATCTTATAAAACTAAGAAGGAACCAATGTTATAAAGAACAAATACCCCTTTCTTACAAGTTTTATAAGGGATGGTAGCAAGGAATTTGACCCACAAGTTATATGAACTAGGAACCGGAAGTATCAAGGAAGGGTTTGATGCCACAAACTTTGGAAAAGCTTACTTAATCGATATAGTTCTAAAAAGGACTTGAAGAGAGAATAATCTCACAAGAGTTTAATTTATCAAAAGGGTTGTGTACAAATGAAATGCCTAAGCCCTATTTATAGGCTTGCATAGGTTTGGCCGAATAAATAACTGTCCATTCGGCTAGATACATGACTTTTAAATGTAAATACATGTTGTTTTAAAGAATTGAGATGTCATTGGCCGAATGGTCTCATTGCTCTTCATCTTGGTGCCAACTTTGAACAAAGAAAATGCTTTGGCCGAATAGAGAGAACCCTCTTTATTTTGGCACCCTTTTCATCCACACGTATGGCACATGTGTGGGCTGGTCATGAGGCACTCACATGGGCGGCATAGGGAGTTTATGATATGGCTCCTACTTGGCGTGAATATGATCATCAATTAGGTATGACTTGGCATCCATCTAGGTGACATGTCATCAATGGGGCAACAACTAATTATGAAAGGGCACATTTCTGTGAAGCATCCTTTCATCATTTAAGCTACTTCCCATGGGTTTGAGTTGTAGTTGAGCTGGCCATAGATGAAGGACATGTGTATAAGTCTTAGGGCAGCTCCTTATGAAAGGCACTTCTTTCGCTAGCTCAAAAGTCCAGCTCAAGTGAGCTACAAGCTTGGGGGTCAGCTGGAAACTTTGTCTCAAAATGTCCTTGAGCTATCCCAGAGTTGTCCTATTCATGTTCCTTTATCTCATTGACTCCAATGCTAGCTTTATGTCAGCTCTCATCATGTGGCCAAACATGTACCTACAAAAGAAAGCATTTATAAGCTAAGTAATATAAGATATAAATATATAAATATGTGGTTCATAATAATATCTTCATACGTTCATAATATCATTATCATAACTATAAATATAATGTATGTAAGCTATTATCATAACTATGGTATAAAGAAAGATTAAGTTAAAGAAAATCCCCCTTTGATTATTGAGAAAGGTTAGAGATGCAAGTCCATTTTTGAAGCTGAATTGATTCACATCATCCCCCCTTCTTTAAAGCGATTTATCCTCAAATCGATGGGTGATTTCTTTTCAATGTTCCTCCATTCCACATATGCTTTTTCGTCAGAAATTGGGATTCCTTCAATAAGTTCTTGAGAGAGATATGCCCATGTAATTTTGCTTTGAACAATTAGGTCCCTTGATATTCCAAAAGTGGTGTCTCTTAATACTCCAATAGGCATGATCTTTAAATCCTCATAGGTCACGTCCATTGGTTCTTCCAAAGACAAGTTCTTTGAATGAAAAATGGTGTCCTTTTGCTGTTTGATGGACACATCTTTTTCATTCCCAAAGGCCACTTCCCATATTTCTTCCTTTTGGCAAATGACGTCCTTTGGTAGATCCTGCAAGTCAAAGAAAAAATCTTCATGTTCAAAGTTAGAATAATCATCTTCAACCTTGCCTTCTGTCAATAGGCATTCTCGAATCAAGCACTTTGAAGAATAAGCACTTGTTCTTGGATAAGTCTCCTCCATGGTTTTTGCTTTTCCTTTCCTTATAGCCTCAACACTTTGCTTCATTTTGGCTTGATCATTCTGGACTTGTTTAGGCGTTAAAGGTGTAAGGATAATCTTATTCCCTTTATGGATGAATGAGTACTGATAGGTAAAACAATCATGAATAGTTCTTTTGTTGTATTGCCATGGCCTTCCAAGAAGCCACAACTTCCACCATCTATAATAACAAAACATACCTTTTCATTTACATGGCATCGGGTATGAAAAATGTCTCTCGCTGTGCATTTTCTTCTATGACTTAAAGATTCAAACTTCTTTTAATTACCAAAGATTCTCCTTGATCAACGGGATCTGCAAGAGTGATTTCTTCATTGACTTCAATAGGTGCCTCTTGTTCTTCCTCAAATTTAGATTATATTTCACCATTTCCAAGTAAAAGCATGGTGTTTCGGTTAGGACATTATGTAGATACGTGGCCCCTCCCAAGACATTTAAAGAACCTAATGCCTCTTGAACGTTCAGTAGTTTTCTTTCCTCGGTTGGAATCTTTATTTACTTACTGATTCTTTAAAGATTTGGCTTGATCTTTGACAGGAGGAAGAGTTGGCTTCTTGATGTTGTTTGGACTCCATTTTGATGATGTGGGCGCAATTTTGCGAGATGTATGTCTTCTCTTTAGTTGCCTTTCAATTTTCATTGTCATTTGCACTATTTCATCAATTTCGATGTAATGATACAACTCCAAGGTATTGGCAATTTTGGAATTAAGTCTAGCTAGGAATCTCGCCATAGTTGCTTCACGATCCTCCTCAATGTTAACTCAGATCATTTCCACTTCCATTTCTTTATAGTATTCCTCCACACTCCTCTAGCCTTGTTTAAGATTATGTAACTTTTGAAACAAATTTTGGTGATAGTGAACAGTAATAAATCATTTCCGCATAATACCTTTCATTTCATGCCAAGTTGAGACTGGTCTTTCTCTATTCTTTCTTCGGTTAAGGGTAAGTTGATCCCACCATATTAAAGCACAGTCTATGAACTCCATGGCTGCCAATCTCACTTTCTTCATCTTGAAATAATTGTGGCAACTAAAAATGTGTTCCACTTTGCTTTCCCATCTGAGATAGGCTTCAGGATCAGTCTTTCATTGGAATTGAGGAATTTTGATCTTGATATTGCTCAAATTGTCATCAACAATGGCACGTCTAGGGCCTTGGAATGTTGTTTGTTCTCCATCGTCTAAATTTTCTTGAACATATTCTTCTGGAGGTGGTGGTTGTTGTTATCTTCTATGGGCTCCATTATTACATCCTGGTGGTAAATCCTGGCATTGATCTATCTTTTCATGAAGAGAATCAAACTCTTCATGAAACATTTTCATCATTTTGCCAATGAGTGCCTGTATTTGTAAGTTTGGTGTTCCTGTATTTTCTCTGGGGTTTTGAGACATGGTAAGTACATGTGTCATTTTCAATTGGGAGATATGAAGATGAGGTCTTGTGTGATGTTGTTTCCATGAAATCAAGCCATCTACTCCTCAGACATCCTTGGCAGTTTGATAAACGAGCATTGTATGATGGGTTCTCCAATAAGTATTCATTCAAACACCAATGAGAAAGATCACGTTGGTTTCAATGTGCCCAAATCAAGTCTATGAATGCCAAGAGACCCTTAAGTCACGTATAGAGGAATGGGAGAAAACTAAAGCCATGAAGAAAGTTGAAAGAGAGAAGTTTTACATGAAAAACAAATAAGAGTTGAGAGAGTTGAACAAGCACAAATCAAAGAAGAACATCGTGAGAAAACCAAGACATTTGGAGTTGAAAATGAGAGTGTGATTTTGTGTGAGAAATCCATTGGAGTAATTGAAAATGAGAGTAAGAGCATTGAGAGTGAAGATGAGTGTGTTTTAAAACACGAGAGTGAGATTGAAGAGAGAATTCAAAACAAACATGAGCATGAGAGAAAAGAATGTGAGGAGAAGGAAGTTTTACTTTAAACTAATCAATCTTTTCTTCCTATTATTTCATTTGGTTTGTAGGTATACCAAAGGCCATACCATTGCAAATTGATGAATCACATTTGTCCATTGAAGTTCCAAAAGTTGTAACATTTGGTATTCCAAAGCATGTGCTCTTTGACATTCGAAGCACATTCATTCTACATTCAAAGTTCAAACAACCATATGAAAGGGAAGTTTCAATGAACCAAATTCCATTCATGAACTTTAATGAATCTTGTACGTTCATTCACATTGTAGCACAATTCAACAACACTTCCGCAGCTCATCTTTGATAACATTTCTATCCATTTCAATTCTTATCATTTCCTTTCTTCTTCCATTTCTTATTTATATTTCCATCTTAATCGGGAAACAACAAGGTTGCCAACTTCTCAAATATTGAAGAAGCCTGGTTAGCCTTACATCAAATCATGTCTCCCAAACCTTCATTTTGACAAATGGTTCCTCTTGGTACATCCTGCAAGTTAAAGAAAAAATGTGCATGTTCAAAGTTAGAATAATCATCTTCAACCTTGCATTTTGTTAGTATGCATTCTCGTATCATGTAGTTTGAAGAATAAGCACTTGTTCTCAGATCAGTTTCCTCCGTGCTTGTTGTTACCTTTCATTTCCTCATAGCCTCAAAACTTTGATTCATTTTGATTTGATAATTTTTTATGTGAGCACACCAATGCCATCTTCAAAGGATTTGGAAGTAATGCCACAAGGACTAATCACTCGATCAAGAGCCAAACTTTTCAGGGAAGCTCTTACAACCAAATGCATTAAAACCTTTGAATCATTTAAAAATGCTTCCCTAAATAATATATTATATACTATGTTTTGTGTTAACATATAATATAATCTATGAACCACATATTTACATGATTATATATTTAAATACTTAGCTTATATTATGCTTTCTTTTGTAGGTACATGTTTGGCCACATCATTGGAGTTGACTTAAAGCTAGTATTGGAGTCAACGAGCTAAGGAAACTTGACTAGGAAAACTTCGAGACAGGTCAATGACATTTTGAGATAAAGTTGTCAACTGACCTCCGAGCTCATAGCTGACTTGAGCTAAACTTTTGAGCTAGCTAGAGACATCCTTCCAGCTGGAAAGTTACGCCATCATCTTCACCACACAGAGCACTACAAATATGGTATAGGTTGAATTTTGTGAATTCGTACCTTTTCGTGAAAAGTTGACAATCCGAGAAGTGCCCTTTCACAAGGAGCTGTCCAAAGACTCATCTTCATGTATTTCATCTAAGGCCAGCTCATATTCAGATAAAACCCATGGGAAGTAGCCCAAATGATGAATGAAAGGATGCTTCACACAAATGTACCCTTTCATAATTAGTTGCTGCCCCATTGATGACATGTCACTTAGACGCAAGATGGATGCCAAGTCACACCTAGTTGCTGCTCAACTTCATGCCAAGGAGAAGCCACACCATAAGCACCCTATGCCACCCATGTAAGTATCTTATGACTAGCCCACACATGTGCTATGCATGTGGATGAAATGGGCACCAAAATGAAGAGGGTTCTCTCTATTCAACCAAAGCATCATCTTGCTTCAAGTTGGCGCCAAGCTGAAGAGACAAGGAAACCATTCGGCCAAAGACATCTCCCCTCATCCAAGCATAATTTATTTTCAATTAAGATATGTATTTTTCCGAATGGACATCTAATTAGTCGGCCAAAACTTTGCAAGCCTATAAATATGGCTTTGGCATTTCATTTGTAACTCAACCCTTTGATAAAATTAAACTCTTTGGGAGATTATTCTCTCTTCAAGTTCTTTTTAGAACTATATCGATTAAGCAAGCTTTAATAGTTTGTGGCGTCAAACCCCTTTCCTTGATACTTCTAGTTCCTATAACTAGTGCGTCAAAGTCCTTTCATACCATCCCTTATAAGACTTATAAGAAACAAGTCTTTGCTCTTTTATAACATTGGTTCCTTCTTAATTTTGTAAGATGCTATCTATGACATCACCATCTTCCATATCACGCCAATAACATCATCCTTCCATTACCATTTCATCACCATTAAATCATCCTTCATTCATCAACAAGGCATACTTCATCACCACCATTGGAGGCTGAAGTCAACATCACTTGAAGGAGATTTATTCAATATTTCCGCATCCCATCTTTTATAACATTTCTATCCATTTTCTTTCTTATCATTTCCTTTATTCTTCCATATTCCATTTTAATCAAGTGTGGCTTTTAATTTTGTGCAGATTACTTATTGATTCAAGTGTGGCATTTGGTGTCTCTCCTAGATCGGGAAACAACAAGGCTTCCGACTTCTCCATTATTGAAGAAGCCTAAATAGCCTTACATTAATTTTGTACTTGTTTTGGCGTTAAAGGAGTAAGGACAATATTCTTTCCTCTATCGTTGAACGAGTATTGATTGGTAAAACAATCGTGTATAGTCCTTTTGTCACATTTCCATGGCCTTCTAAGGAGTTGATGGCTAGCGTGCATAGGGATAACATCACACATAACCTTATCTTTGTATTTGCCAATAGAAAAAGGAACTATCACCTGTTTACTAACGTTGAGTTTCACTCGTTCATTGAGCCATTGTAGCTTATAGGGATTCAGGTGGTTCATTATTTTCAAGCCAAGTTTTTCCAACATTATTGTATTGGCCACGTTAGTACAACTTCCATCATCTATAATAACAAAACATACCTTTTCATTCACATGTCATCGGGTATGGAAAATGTTTTCTAGCTGTGCATTGTCTTCCGTGACTTCAAGATTCAAACTTCTTTTTATTACCAAGGCTTCTCCTCTATGAACGAGATCTGCAATAGTTATTTCTTCATCGGCTTCAATGGGTGCCTCTTCCTCTTCTTCAGATTCAGATTCTATTTCACCAATTCCAAGTAAGAGCATGGTGTTCAAGTTAGGACACTGTGTAGATATGTGGCCCTTCCCAAGACATTTAAATCACCTAATGTCTCTTGAACGTTCAGTGGTTTGCTTTCCTCGGTTGGGGTCTTTACTTACTTGCTGAGTCTTTGAAGATTCGACTTGTTCTTTAACAAGAGGAGGAGTAGGCTTCTTTATGTTGTTTGGACTCCATTTTGATGGTGTGGGCGCAACATTGCGAGATGTATGTCTCCTCTTCAGTTACCTTTCAATCTTCATTGCCATTTGCACCATCTCATCTATTGCAATGTAATGATACAACTCCAAGGTGTTTGCAATTTTGGGATTAAGTCTAGTAAGGAATCTCGGTATAGTTTCTTCATGATCCTCCTTAATATTGACTCAGATCGTTGCCATTTCCATTTCTTTGTAGTAGTCCTCCACACTCCTCTGGCCTTCTTTGAGATTCTATAATTTTTGAAACAAGTCTCGGTCATCGTGAACATAAATGAATTGTTTCCGCATAATACCTTTCATTTCATGCCAAGTTAAGACATGTCGTTCTCCATTCCTCCTTCGGTTAAGGGTAAGTTGATCCCACCATATTAAAGTATAGTATATGAACTCCATTGCTGCCAATCTCATTTCTTCATCTCGGAATATTTATGGCAACTAAAAACATGTTCCACCTGCTTTCCCACTGGAGATAGGCTTTAGGATCAGTCTTTCCTTGGAATTGAGGAATTTTGATCTTAATATTGCTTAGATTGTCATAAAAAATAGCACATCTAGGACCTTGGAATGTTGCTTGTTCTCCATCGACAATATTTTCTTGAACACCTTTTTCTGGAGGTGGTGGTTGTTGTTGTCTTCTAGGGACTCCATTATTTTGGGCTGGTGGTAGATCCTGACGTTGATCTATCTTTTCATGAAGAGCATGGAACTCTTCACGAAACATTCTCATCATTTTGCCAATGAGTGCCTGCATTTGTAAGTTTGGTTGATGTGATCATGTCTAGCTCCAATTTTCTCCATGACGTAATCACATCATGGGCGTTGTTGAAAGCTGTTTCTAAGGGAGTTCCTTCTTACCATACATTTTGTTATGTCATTTTTACATTGTGTTTAATCATAATCATGCATTCACATATTAGTGTAAGTTATCATGTTATTCATTCCATCCTATACTTAGTTGATCATGCTATTCATATCCTTGAAATATATACAATGGTTACATATCATTTCTTAGGATATTATTTCTACATGTTTCCATTTATCATTTATGAATACCATGATCATGCATTACTTATTAATATTTCATTCAATGCAAATCTCATTTGCATATTATGTCACGCTTTCTACTATATTAGTTTTGCATTTGATCTTAGCATTTAAGATGTTCACGTGTTATGCATTCAAGCATGTTTCAATAAACATCATACATATCATTGTGTAGTTGCATTTGCATTCATCTAATCATATTTTCATAATAAGCATCCATGCATTCGTTTGACTCAATGCTTTCATTTTACTTATAATCTTCACGTGTTGTTTATGTTTGCATTCATCATTTCATCTAGCATTTTTACATGTAAGATCATTGCATCTAGGACTTTCACGTGTTGTTAATATAGTTTAATGTTAATAAACATGCACATGGTTCACAAGGTAAAGGGAAATACACTTCAGCAAATAAACAGATTACAAGGCTCCAATATAATTAAATTATTTGTTTATTTTCACTTGTAGGAATACAAAGGACATGCCCCATAATGGACGGTTTAGTGGAGCACTTTCACAACAATTCCAGCTCACTCACGACAATAAGGATAAGTGGGGGAATAATATATGATTGGCAGCATAAACAACTCACCCAAAAATTCAGCTAGCACTAAGGAAAGCAAAGGCATGATCAGCTCACCAAATCGTGCAACAATTCATGGCAGAATATGGGCATAGTGGAATCGGCTGAAAAATGCATCAAACCTTGTCCTTATTATATTTCCACTCACTTGGGAAAAGATGAAGACAACCCACGTGTTCTCTCCATTTCAAATCATACATTCCATTGCACTTAAGGGAACAACCCATGTACGTGAGGAAACAAGGCACTAGACAGCCCATGTGCAAGACAAAACAAGGTGTTTGTTCCACAACTTGAAGATTTTCGGCCAAGACACATTCTCCTTTCTTTTGACCAAATATATGTATGATTTATGCATGAATATTTGCTCAAAATAAGTTTAGATTATATGCAAAAGAGTGCCACATCAACAAAGCACCAATACGGCCAATTATGGTGGAACCTTCGACCATGCATAAGTGTAATACGTTATTGCATGTTTCAAGTCCTATAAATGGACTTCATATTGCATTGTAGAAACTTTAACTTTGAATTTGAAATTAAACTTGAGAGTTTTCTCTTATTAAGTCTTGTGTGACTTTTATCGACTTATCAAGTAACTTGTTACTTGTGGCGTCAAACCCGACTTATCAAGCTTATTCTTGTGGCGTCATTCCTTTCACCTTGATACTTGTGGTTCCTATCTCTTTATAGATAGTGGTTCAAAGTCCTAAATTACCACCCCTTAGAACGATTTGTAAGACTGGGTCTTTGCTCATTATAGCACTGGTTCTTTCTTGGTTATTCTAAGATACTATCATTTTCACCATTCCATATTTCGTTATCCATATCATTACCATAACCAAGTCTTCCGCTACCATCTCTTAACCAACCATTTACCATCACGTTTACAACTTAATATATCCATTTGTTACCTTTCCCTTACGTAGGTTGTTTTGCTTCCTTCCTAGATCCATAATCAATCGATAAGGTATGAACTCGGTTACGTCAAGTGGTAATCAGAGAAATGCCTTCTATCATTGGTGTTCCTGCATTTTCTTTGGGGATTTGAGACATGGTTAGTGTAATAAAAAATAAATTGAACCTTACCAGCACACTTACAAAAGCCTCAGTTATTCACTCCAAAGAAAGTTCAGATTACACTCCACTCACTCTCGTGTTTGCACTCGGGGATATAATCTTGGCTTTTTTTGATCCCCTTCTGATCTCTCCCTCTCGTTTGCTTTTTTTGTTCAATTTTTTGGGACCTTTAGAGTACTAACTCAAAATTGAGTAAGTTTCTTTGTTTTTGAATCGGCTATAGGAAAATGGTTAGGGTATAGAAAATGGATATGGTAAAGGTACGATATAATGGTTAAGAAGATATAAGATAATGAATAGGGAAATATGAAAGTAAAGAAAATGAAATAAAAAAAATGATGAAGATAACTTACAACCCAAGTTGCAACACTTATTATCTTCCTTCACAAGAAACAACAAGGATACCTCCTTCAAGTTTCATGTTGGGAATATTGTAATGTGCTTCCTATTTGAATGAATTGCAACTTTTCTTTTTTTCTTTTGAATTTCTTCTTTTTCTTTTCTTTTTTGGTACTCCAAATTTGATGTAGGAGTCTTTTCTTCTCTTTTGTTTTTCTTCTTTCTTTTTGTTTTTGTTGCAACACTTGATTTTCAATCCAACTAAGCTCTGAATACCGCTTGATGTAAGGCTATTTAAGCTTCTTCAATAATGAAGAAGTTGGTAACCTTGTTGTTTCTCGATCTAGGAGAGATACCAAATGCTACACTTTGAATTGATAAGTAATCTGAAAAATTAAAAGAAAGAAAATATTAAAATGAAAATATGAAATAAGAAATGGAAGAAGAAAATAAATGATAAGGAAGGAAATGGAAAGAAATGATATCAAAGTAGGCTACAAAAGTGTTGTATAATTATCCTTCAAGTGATGATGGATTCGGCCTCCAAATGATGTTGATGGACGTATGCCTTGATGATGATTGAAGGATAATTTAATGGTGAAGAGATGAAGATGGTAATGGAATGGTGGTAGAGTTGGCATGAAGGTTATGGAATATGGTAATGGAAAGACAATATCTTATAAGACTAAGAAGTAACCAATTCTATAAAGAGCAAAAACACGTTTCTTATAAGTCGTTATAAGGGATGATATCAAGGACTTTGACCCACTATCTATAAAGAGATAGGAATCAAAAGTATCAATGGAAGGGGTTTGACGCCACAAACATAAGAAATAAGCTTGCTTAATCGATATAGTTCTAAAATAACTTTAAAGAGAGAATAATCTTACAAGAGTTTAATTTTTGAAAGGGTTTAGTTTACAAATGAATGCCAAAGCCTATTTATAAGGTTGTAAGGGGTTTGGCTGAATAATTAGTTGGTGATTCGGCAAGGCTACGTGCCTTTACATGGGGTTATAATGCTTTGAATAAATAGGTAAGTGTTGGTTCATTTTGCCACCCATGTTTGTCCATATTTGCCGCCCATTTTGATGTCTTCTCATACTTGGCCGAATAGGTATGTGTCCCCTTACTTTGGCGTCTAAATGATCCACACGCATGGCACATGGATGGGCTGGTCATGAGACACTAACATGGGGTCCTATGATACTTGTTGTGTAGGCTCGTCCATGGAATGAAAAAAGGCAACAATGTAGGCGTAACTTGGCATCCATCTTGTATCTAGGTGACATGGAATCAACGGGACAACAACTTATTATAAAAGGTCACTTTTGTGTAAGACAAACTTTCATCATTTGAGCTACTTCCCATGCGTTTGAGATGAAGATGAGCTGGTCATAGATGAAGGACATATAGATGAGTCATAGGATAACTCATTATGAAAAGGCACCTCTTTGAATGACAACTCTTCGTGAAAAGGTACGAACCCACAAAAATTGACTTAGACCATATTTGAAGTACTCTATGTGGTGGTGATGATGGTGTAACTCTCCAGCTAAAATGATGTCTCTATCTAGCTCAAAAGTCCAACTCAAGTTAGCTATGAACTCGGGGATCAACTGGAAACTTTGTCCCAAAATGTTCTTGAGTTGTCCTAGTCAAGTTTACATAGCTCTTGGACTCCAATGTTGGCTTAAGTCAACTCCCATCATGTGGCCAAAAATGCACCTAAAAAAGAAATCATAATATAGGATATAAACATATAAATATGTGGTTTATAATAGTAACTTCATACTTTACATAATATCATCATCGTAACTATAAATGTAATGTATCTAAACTATTATTATAACTATGATATAAAGAAAGAGTAAGTTAGAGAAAATCCCCCTTTGATTATTATGAAAGGTTGGAGATGCAAGTCCATTCATGTTGTTGATTTGGATCACATCATTTTCCTTTGAACCATCATATGTCCTTTGACGAATCTCTAACTATTCAATGGAATCACCTCCTTTGTGGGTGAATAATCTTACCCTTTTGCTCTTCTTGTTAAGTTGAAGCTCCTTAAGTGATGAAATGAGCTACCATAATGTTCATGAGCTAGTGTGAGTTGCTATGCTTGTCCTTTTAGTTAACCACACTACCAAAATATGCCTTTCTTTGTGTTTTACCTATAGGAATCAACAAACAAACAAATTAACCAATGTGTGAGCTCATTTAAGGTAAAATGCATGCTGCCGTGAGGTGTTTGAGTAATATAAGCTATGAATGCATGTCACGAGCTAAGTACATAATGATATAACATATGTAAGCTAATGTATAAGACCTAGGAGATAAAATGAATACATATGAGCTAACAAATAAATGATTAAACATGCTGTAATGTCATGAATGTATTGAAACATACTTAGATGAATGCAAAACTAATATGAAACAATAACATGCTTGAAGTATCATTGTGTAGCAATTAATATAAACATGTGGATATGTTATATACATGAATATCATATAACATGGTATTCATAATAAATGATAAATGGGAACATGTAAAAATAATATCCCAAGAAATGATATGTAATCATAGCATAGATTTGAATGATATGAAAAACATGGTGAACTAAACATAGGATGGTATGAATGATATGATAATTTACACTAACATATGAATGCATGATTATGATAGAATATAATGTATAAACGATATAATATAAGATAAGGTAAGAAAGAACTCCATTAGAATCTGATGTAAGGCTAACCAGACTTCTTCAATAATGGAGAAGTTGGCAACCTTGTTATTTCCCGATCTAGGAGAGACACCAAATGCTACACTTTAAATTGATAAGTAATCTGTAAAAATTAAAAGAAAGAAATGATTAAGATGGAAATATAAATAAGAAATGGAAGAAGAAAGGAAATGATAAGAACTGAAATGGATAGAAATGTTATCAAAGATGGGCTGCGGAAGAGTAGTTGAATTGTCCTTCAAATGTTGATGAATTCGGCCACCATTGGTGATGATGCACGTGATTCTTGATGAATGTTTATGGATAATTCAATGGTTAAGGAATGGTAATGGAAAGATGATGTTATTGGCGTGATATGGAAGATGGTGATGTTATAGATAGTATCTTATAAAACTAAGAAGGAACGAATGCTATAAAAGAGAAAAAGACCCGTTTCTTATAAGTCTTATAAGGGATGGTATGAAAGGACTTTGACCCACTAGTTATAGGAACTAAGAACCAGAAGTATCAATGAAAGGGGTTTAACGCCACAAACTATGAAAGCTTACTTAATCGATATAGTTCTAAAAAAACTTGAAGAGATAATAATCTCACAAGGATTTTATATTTACCAAAGGGTTGTGTTCAAATGAAATGCCAAAGCCTATTTATAGGCTTATAGGTTTGGCCGAATAAATAGGTGTCCATTCGGCTAGATACATGTCTTTTTAATGGAAATACATGTGTTAAAAAGAAAATAGATGATGCTTGGATGAGGGGAGATGTCTTTGGCCGAATGGTTCCCTTGTCTCTTTATTTTGGCACCAACTTGAAGCAAGGTGATGGTTTGGCCGAATAGAGAGAACCTCTTCATTTTGGCCCCCATTTCATCCACATGCATAGCACATGTGTGGGTTGGTCATAAGACACTCACATGGGCGGCATAGGGTGCTTACGGTGTGGCTTCTCATTGGCATGAATTTGAGCATCAACTAGGTGTGATTTGGCTTCCATCTTGAATCTTGGTGACATGGCATCAATGGGCCAGCAACTAATTATGAAAGGTCATATTTGTGGAAGGCAACCTTTCATTATTTGAGCTCCTTCCCATATGTATGAGCTGAAGATGAGCTGGCCATAGATGAAATACATGAATATGAGTCTTAGGACAGATCTCTATGAAAGGGCACTTCTCGGATTGGCAACTCTTCGCGAAAAGGTACGAATCCACAAAATTCGACCTAGACCATATTTGTAGTGCTCTGTGTGATGAAGATGACGCAACTCTCCAGCTGAAATAAGGCCTTTAGCTAGCTCAAAAATACAGCTCAAGTAAGCTATGAGCTCGGGGGTCAGCTGACAACTTTTCACCATTTGTTCTTTATGATCTCCCGAGTCATCTTATGTAAGTTTTCCAAGCTCATTGATTCCCATGCTAGCTTTAAGTCATCTCCAATGATGTGGCCGAACATGTACCTACAAAAGAAAGCATATAATAAGCTAAATAATATAAGTTATAAATCTAAATATGTGGTTCATAGATTATATTATATGTTAACACAAAACATATTATGTAATCTATTGTTTGGGGATATATTTCTAAATGATTCAAAGGTTTTAATGCATTTGGTTGTAAGAGCTTCCCTAAAAAGTTTGGCTACTGATCGAGTGATTGGTCCTTATGGCATTACTTCCAAATCCTTTGAAGATGGCGTTGGTGTGCTCACATCATTCCCCTTCTTTTATGTGATTTGTCCCTAAATCATCATCATCCTTGATTAGAGATAGATCTGCTATATTGAATTTGGCACTTACATTGTATTCTCCGGGTATATCCAATTTGTATGCATTGTCATTAATCTTCTCAATAATCTGAAAAGGACCATCACCTTTTGGTAACATCTTAGACTTCCTTTTAGTTGGAAACCTTTCCTTACGCAAATGAACCCATACCCAAGCTCCAACTTCCAAATAGAGTGGTTTGCGTCCCTTATTGGCTCGTGTTGTACTAATTTGTTCTTCTCAATATTGTGCGAATCTGTTCATGTAACTTCTTAATAAACTCGACCCTTCTCAATAATCTGAAAAGGACCATCACCTTTTGGTAACATCTTAGACTTCCTTTTAGTTGGAAACCTTTCCTTACGCAAATGAACCCATACCCAAGCTCCAACTTCCAAATAGAGTGGTTTGCGTCCCTTATTGGCTCGTTGTTCGTACTAATTTGTTCTTCTCTCAATATTGTGCCGAATCTGTTCATGTAACTTCTTAATAAACTCGACCTTGTTTTTATCATCCTTGTTAACCAATTTTTCTTCAGGTAGAGGAAAAAGATCCAAAGGAGTTAAGGGATTGAATCCATACACTACCTCAAATGGTGAAGTTTTCGTGGCTGAATAAACTGACCGATTGTAAGTAAATTCCACATGTGGAAAGCATTCTTCCCAAGACTTTATATTCTTCTTGATGATAGCTCTCAACAATATTGATAATACTCTATTGACAACCTCTGTTTGACCATCAGTTTGAGGGTGACAAGTTGTTGAAAACAACAATTTAGTTCCAAGCTTGTTCCACAATGTCTTCCAGAAATGACTAAGGAACTTAACATCTCGGTCCGAAACAATGGTCCTTGGTATACCGTGTAACCTCAAAAATTCCTTGAAGAATAGATTAGACACATGGGTTACATCATCAGTTTTGTGACATGGTATAAAATGGGCCATTTTAGAGAACCGATCAACCACTACAAATATTGAATCTCATCCATTTCTTGTTTTTTGGAAGACCCATCACTAAATCCATGGAAATATCAACCCATGGTGCTGTAGGAATAGGAAGAGGTGTGTAAATTCCATGAGGCATGACCTTTGACTTAGCTTTTTTGTAAACGATGCATCTTTCACAAACCCTTTCAATATCCCTTTTCATCTTAGGCCAATAGAGATGTTCTTTCAAGATTTCCAACGTTTTTGTTGATTCCAAAATGTCCCGTAAGTCCTCCTTCATGGGCTTCTCTTACCAATACTTCTCGAAAGGAACCTTGTGGAATACATAACCTTTTTTCCTTGAATAGGTACCCTTCATGTCTTTAGAACTTTTCAATTGTAACTTTTTCACAAGACTTGTATTTCTCTCCAAAATCATGATCATTAGCGTAGTATTCTTTAAGAAAAGAAAAACCAAGTAATTTAGAATTCAAGGTGTTAAGAAGTACATACCTTCGTGAAAGGGCATCTGCAACAACATTCTCTTTTCGTTTCTTGTAATGAATGACGTATGGAATGGATTCAAGAAATTCTACCCACTTGGCATGTCGTTTGTTGAGTTTGTGTTGGCCTTTAATATGCTTCAATGTCTCATGATCAATATGGATTGCAAACTCCTTGGGCAATAGATAGTGTTGCCACGTTTCTAATGCCCTTATAAGAGAATACATCTCTTTGTCATAAATGGGATAGTTTAGTGAAGCACTACTTAACTTTTGAGTAAAGTATGCAACTGGTCATCCCTCTTGAGTCAAAACGACACCTATACCAATTCTAGAAGCATCACATTCTATCTCAAAAGTTTTATCAAAATTAGGAAGTACCAGAAGCGGTGCTTTAGTCAAGCATTCCTTGATGGCCGTGAATGCTTCTTCTTGTTCTTAGCCCCATTCAAAGGTGGAATTATTTTTAATTACCCCAGTTAAGGAAGAGGCAATAGATCTAAAGTTGGGCACAAATCTCCGGTAAAAGCTTGCAAGTCCATGGAAACTTCTGACTTAGCTTATTGATGTAGGTCTTGGCCAGTTCTGAATTGCTTTAATATTTTACGGATCTACTTCAAGTCCATGTGAACTTACAATAAATCCTAAGAATGTAAGCTTGTTAGTGCAAAAACAACATTTTTGAAGGTTGGCATAAAGTTTCTCTTTTTGGAGAGTTTCAAGTACTGACCTCCAATGTTGCACATAATCATCCAAAGTATTGCTATAAATCAAAATATCATTGAAATATACCACACAAAACTTACCAATAAAGGCCTGGAGTACATGGTTCATTAACCTCATGAAAGTACAAGGCGCATTGGTAAGTCCAAAGGGCATAACCAACCATTCGTACAATCCTTGCTTTGTCTTGAAAGCGGTTTTCTATTCATCTCCTTCTCGCATCCTAATCTGATGATATCCACTTTTAAGGTCAATTTTGGAGAAGAAGGTGGCACCACTTAATTCGTCCAGCATATCATCAGGCCTTGGAATTGGATGTCGGTATTTGATGGTAATCTGATTAATTGCTCGGCAATCTACACACATTCTTCACGAACTATCCTTCTTCGGGTACAAGCAAAACATGAACATCACATGGACTTAAGCTTTCTCGAATGTATCATTTTTTCATTAACTCACCAACCTATTTTTCAAGTTCCTTTGTTTCTTCCGGATTGCTTCTATAGGTTGGTTTATTAGGAATCGTAGCCCCAGGAATGAAATCGATTTGATGTTCATTTCCTCGAAGGGGTGGAAGTCCTATTGGTATATCTTCTGGAAACATGGCATCGAATTCTGTAAAAGAGAAACAACAGAAGAAGGCAAGCCTTCTTGGAGATTAGTTAAAAGTAGACGTTCCTTTTACATTAGTACAATTAAAGCCTTATTTGATAGCAAATGTTCCCGAATCTCCTTTCTTCCAGCATATATGTTCATTGCTTTCGTCGTCTCTTTTTCATTATTTTTGAATAACTCCATGCTTTTCTTCAAATGAATCTGATCTTCATTCACTTGACTAGGAGATAGTGGCATCAAAGTGAATTTCTTATCGTTATGAAATATAGTGTATATGTTGGTAAACCCATCATGTATTACTCGTCGATCGAATTACCATGGTCTTCCCAAAAGTATATGTCCAGCATCCATTGGTACAACATCACAGAGGACTTCATCTTGTTATTTGCCAATTGAAATTGGAATGACAACTTTCTTTGTGATCCTTACTTCTCCACCGTCTTTTAGCCATTGAAGTTTAAATGGATTTGGATGCTTGGAAGTCTTCAGGCTAAGTTTTTCCACCGTAAGAGTGGTTGGAATGTAACTTCCTCCATCGATGATCATAAAACAAACTTTGTTATTTACATGACAAAGAGTATGGAAGATGTTTTCTCTTTGATCATCTTCTATGATTTGAGTGCTTAAAACCTTTTTAATGATAAGAGCTTGTCTTGAAATTGCATGGAAATCAAACAATTCTCGTGTCATGGTTAGTAAAATAAAAATAAATTAAAACCTTACCAGCACAATCACAAAACCTCACTTGATCACTTCAAAGAAAGTTTCAGATTGCACTCCACTCACACTCGTGTTTGCATTCGGGGATATATTTTTTCCTTTTTCTTGATCCCCCTTCTGATCTCACCCTCTCGTTTGCCTTTTACCGCTCAATTCTCTCTTGTGGGTCCTTTAAAGAACTAACTCAAGATTGAGCAAGTTTCTTAGTTTGTGCGTCGATTTAAAAAATATGGTTAGGGTATATAAATGGTTATGGTAAATGTAGGATATAAAAGATTAAGAAAATGATAAGGTACTGAAATAAGAAAAGATGAAAGAAAAAGGAAAAAATAATAAGAAAGTGAAGATAACTTACAACTCAAGTTGCAACACTTACAATCTTCCTTCACAAGAAACAACAAGGATACCTCCTTCAAGTTTGATGTTTGGCAGATTGTAATATGCTTCTCTTTGATTGTACTTTGCAACATTGTTTTTCTTCTGGTTTGAATTTTCTTCTTTTCTTTTCTTTCTTTTTCACAACAAATTTGATGTAGGAGTCTTTTCCTTTTCTTCTTTCTTTTTCTCTTTTTGTTACTTTTGTTGCAGCACTTGATTGTCAATCCACCAAAGCTCTGATACCACTTGATGTAAGGCTAACCAGGCTTCTTCAATAATGGACAAGTTGGTAACCTTGTTGTTTCCCAATCTAGGAGAGACACGAAATTCTACACTTTAAATTGATAAGTAATCTGTAAAAATTAAAAGAAAGAAATGATTAAGATGGAAATATAAATAAGATATGGAAGAAGAAAGGAAATGATAATAATTGAAATGGTTAGAAATGTTATCAAAGATGGGCTGCGGAAGTGTTGTTGAATTTTCCTTCAAATGTCGATGAATTCGGCCAACATTGGTGATGATGCCAGTGATTCTTGATGAATGTTGATGGATAATTCAATGGCTAAGGAATGGTAATGGAAGGATGATGTTATTGGCGTGATATGGATGATTGTGATGTTATAGATAACATCTTATAAAACTAAGAAGGAACCAATGCTATAAAGGAGCAAAGACCCATTTCTTATAAGTCTTATAAGGGATGGTATGAAAGGACTTTGACCTACTAGTTATAGGATCTAGGAACCAGAAGTATCAATGAAAGGGGTTTGACGCCACAAACTATGAAAGCTTACTTAATCGATATAGTTCCAAAAAGAACTTGAAGATACAATAATCTCACAAGGATTTTATATTTATCAAAGGGTTGTGTACAAATGAAATGCCAAAGGCTATTTATAGGCTTGCATACGTTTGACCGAATAAATAAGTGTCCATTTGGCTGGATACATGTATTTTTAATTGAAATATATGTCTTAAAACGAAAATAGATGATGCCTGGATGAGGGGAGATGTCTTTGGCCGAATGGTTCCCTTGTTTCTTCATCTTGGCGCCAACTTGAAGCAAGGTGATGGTTTTGCCGAATAGAGAGAACCCTCTTCATTTTGGCACCCATTTCATCCACATGCATAGCACATGTGTGGGCTGGTCATAAGACACTCACATGGGTAGAATAGGGTGCTTATGGTGTGGCTTCTCCTTGGCATGAATTTGAGCATCAACTAGGTGTGATTTGGCTTCCATCTTGCATCTTGGTGACATGGCATCAATGGGGCAGCAACTAATTATGAAAGGTCATATTTGTGGAAGGCAACCTTTCATCATTTGAGCTCCTTGCCATGTGTATGAGCTGAAGATGAGCTGGCCATAGATGAAATACTTGAAGATGAGTCTTAGGACAACTCCTTGTGAAAGGGCACTTCTCAGATTGGAAACTCTTCACAAAAAGCTACGAATCAACAAAATTTAACCTTGACCATAGTTGTATTGCTATGTGTGGTGAAGATGATGGCGTAACTCTCCAGTTGAAATGAGGCCTTTAGCTAGCTCAAAAATCTAGCTCAAGTGAGCTATGAGCTCGGGGGTCAGCTGACAACTTTTCACCATTTGTTCTTTATGATCTCCCGAGTCATCTTATGTAAGTTTTCCTAGCTCATTGATTCCCATGTTGGCTTTAAGTCAGCTCTAATGATGTGGCGGAATATGTACCTACAAAAGAAAGCATATAATAAGCTAAATAATATAAGTTATAAATATAAATATATGGTTTATAGATTATATTATATGTTAACACAAAACATATTACGCAAATGCACCCATACCAATTGGTAACAACTTAGACTTTCTTTTAGTTGGAAACCTTTTATTACGCAAATGCACCCATACCAATTCTCTAACTTCCAAATGGAGTGGTTTGCGTCCATTATTGGCTTGTTGTTCGTACTGCTTTGTTCTTCTCTCAATATTCTGTCGAATCTGTTCATGTAAATTCTTGATGAACTCAACCTTTTTCTTACCATCCTTGTTAACCAATTGTTCTTGAGGTAGAGGAAGAAGATCTAAAGGAGTTAAGGGATCGAATCCATACACTACCTCGAATGGTGAAGTTTTCGTGGCTGAATGAACTGACCGATTGTAAGCAAATTCCACATGTAGGAAAGCATTCTTCCCAAGTCTTTATATTCTTCTTGATGATAGCTCTCAACAATGTTGATAATACTCTGTTGACAACCTCTGTTTGACCATCAGTTTGGGGGTGACAAGTTGTTGATAACAACAATTTAGTTCCAAGCTTGTTCCACAATGTCCTCTAGAAATGACTATGTAACTTAACATCTCGGTCCGAAACAATGGTCCTTGGTATACCGTGTAACCTCACAACTTCCTTGAAGAATAGATTAGCCACATGGGTTGCATCATCAGTTTTGTGACATAGTATAAAATGAGCCATTTTGGAGAACTGATCAACCACCACAAATATTGAATCTCATCCATTTCTTGTTTTTGGAAGACCCATCACGAACTCCATGGAAATATCAACCCATGGTGCTGTAGGAATAAGAAGAGGTGTGTAAAGTCCATGAGGCATGAACTTTGACTTAGCCTTTTTGCAAACGATGCATCTTTCACAAACCCTTTCAACATCACTTTTCATCTTAGGCCAATAGAGATGTTTTTTCAAGATTTCCAATGTTTTGCCGATTCCAAAATTTCCAATAAGTCCTCCTTTATTGGCTTCTCTTTCCAATAATTCTCGAAAGGAACCTTGTGGAATACATAACCTTTCTTCCTTGAATAGGTACCCTTCATGACTATATAACTTCTCAACTGCACCTTTTTCACAAGACTTGTATTTCTCTCCAAAATCATGATCATTAGCATAGTAATCTTTAAGAAAATAAAAACCAAGTAATTTAGAATTCAAGGTGTTAATAAGTACATACCTTCGTGAAAGGGCATTTGCAGCAACATTCTCTTTTCCTTTCTTGTAATGAATGATGTATGAAAAGGATTTAAGAAATTCTACCTACTTTGCATGTCGTTTGTTGAGTTTGTGTTGGCCTTTAATATGCTTCAATGCCTCGTGATCAGTATTGATGACAAACTCCTTGGGCAATAGATAGTGTGTCCACGTTTCTAATGCCCTTATAAGAGAATATATCTCTTTGTCATAAATGTGATAGTTTAGTGAAGCACCACTTAACTTTTCACTAAAGTATGCAACTGGTCGTCCTTCTTGAGTCAAAACGGTACCTATACCAATTCCAAAAGCATCATATTCTATCTCAAAAGTTTCATCAAAATTAGGAAGTACCAAAAGCGGTGCTTTAGTCAAACATTCCATGATGGCTGTGAATGCTTCTTCTTGTTCTTTGCCCCATTCAAAGGTGGAATTATTTTTAATTACCCCAGTTAAGGGTGAGGCAATAGAACTAAAGTTGGGCACAAATCTCTGGTAAAAGCTTGCACGTCCATGGAAACTTCTGACTTGGCTTATTGATGTAGGTCTTGGCCAGTTCTGAATTGCTTTAATATTTTCCATATCTACTTCAAGTCCATGTGAACTTACAATAAATCCTAAGAATGTAAGTTTGTTAGTGCAAAAACAACATTTTTGAAGGTTGGCATAAAGTTTCTCTTTTTGGAGAGTTTCAAGTACTGACCTCCAATGTTGCACATGATCATCCAAAGTATGGCTGCTATAAATCAAAATATCATTGAAATATAGCACACAAAACTTACCAATAAAGGCTCGGAGTACATGGTTCATTAACCTCATGAAAGTACAAGGCGCATTGGTTAGTCCAAAGGGCATAACCAACCATTCATACAATCCTTGCTTTATCTTGAAAGCGGTTTTCCATTCATCTCCTTCTCGCATCCTAATATGATGATATCCACTTTTAAGGTCAATTTTGGAGAAGATGGTGGCACCACTTAATTCGTCCAGCATATCATCATGCCTTGGAATTAGATGTCGGTATTTGATGGTAATCTGATTAATTGCTCGGCAATCTACACACATTCTCCATGAACTATCCTTCTTTGGTACAAGCAAAACATGAACATCAAATGGACTTAAGCTTTCTCGAATGTATCCTTTTTTTATTAACTCACCAACCTATTTTTCAAGTTCTTTGTTTCTTCCGGATTGCTTCTATAGGCTGGTTTATTAGGAATGGTAGCCCCAGGAATGAAATCGATTTGATGTTCATTTCCTCGAAGGGGTGGAAGTCCTATTGGTATATCTTCTGGAAACATGACATCGAATTTTGTAAAAGAGAAACAACAGAATAAGGCAAGCCTTCTTGGAGATTAGTTAAAAGTAGACTTTCCTTTTACATTAGTACAATTAAAGCCTTATGTGATAGCAAATGTTCCCGAATCTCCTTTCTTCCAGCATATATGTTCATTTCTTTAGTCGTCTATTTTTCATTGTTTTTGAATGACTCCTTGCTTTTCTTCAAACGAATATGATCTTCATTCACTTGACTAGGAGATAGTGGCATCAAAGTGAATTTCTTATCGTTATGAATGATAGTGTATTTGTTGGTAAACCCATCATGGATTGCTCGTCGATCGAATTGCCATGGTCTTTCCAAAGTATATGTCCAACATCCATTGGCACAACATCACATAGGACTTCATCTTGATATTTGCCAATTGAAAATGGAATGGCAACTTGCTTTGTGATCCTTACTTCTCCACCATCATTTAGCCATTGAAGTTTATATGGATTTGGATGCTTGGATGTCCTCAGACCAAGTTTTTCCACCATAAGAGTGCTTGCAACGTTTGTACAACTTCCTCCATCGATGATCATAAAACAAACTTTGTTGTTTACTTGACAGTGAGTATGGAAGATGTTTTCTCTTTGATCATCTTCTATGATTTGAGTGCTTAAAGCCTTTTTAATGGCAAGAGCTTGTCTTGAAACTGAATGGAAATCAAACAATTCTAGTGTCATGGTTAGTAAAATAAAAAAAAATTAAAACCTTACCAGTACAGTCACAATACCTCATTTGATCACTCCATAGAAAGTTTCAGATTGCACTCCACTCACACTCGTGTTTGCACTAGGGGATATATTCTTGGCTTTTTCTTGATCCCCTTCTGATCTCACCCTCTAATTTGCCTTTTACCGCTCAATTCTCTCTTGTGGGTCCTTTAAAGTACTAACTCAAGATTGAGCAAGTTTCTTAATTTGTACGTTGCCTTAGAAAATATGTTTAGGGTATAGAAATGGTTATGGTAAAGGTAGGATAGAAAAGTTTAAGAAAAAGATAAGGTACTGAAATAAGAAAAGATGAAAGAAAAAGGAAAAAATAGTAAGAAACTGAAGATAACTTACAACTCAAGTTGCAACACTTACTATCTTCCTTCACAAGAAACAACAAGGATACCAATTCAAGTTTGATATTGGGCAGATTGTAATATGCTTCTCTTTGAGTGTACTTTGCAACTTTGCTTTTCTTTTGCTTTGAATTTTCTTCTTTTCTTTTCTTTCTTTTGCACTCCAAATTTGATGTAGGAGTCTTTTTCTTTTTTCTTTTTTTTTCTCTTTCTGTTACTTTTTTTACAGCACTTGATTGTCAATCCACCAAATCTCTGATACCACTTGATGTAAGGCTAATCAGGCTTCTTCAATAATGGAGAAGTTGGCAACCTTGTTGTTTCTCGATCTATGAGAGACACCAAATGCTACACTTTAAATTGATAAGTAATCTGCAAAAATTAAAAGAAATAAATGATTAAGATGGAAATATAAATAATAAATGGAAGAAGAAAAGGAAATTATAAGAATTGAAATGGATAGAAATATCATCAAAGATGGGCAGCAGAAGTGTTGTTGAATTTTCCTTCAAGTGTTGATAAATTCGGCCACCATTGGTGATGATGCACGTGATTCTTGATGAATGTTTATGGATAATTCAATGGTTAAGGAATGGTATTTGAAGGATGATGTTATTGACGTGATATGGAAGATGGTGATGTTATAGATAGTATCTTATAAAACTAAGAAGGAACCACTGCTATAAAGGAGCAAAGACCCATTTTTTATAAGTCTTATAAGGGATGGTATGAAAGGACTTTGACCCACTAGTTATAGGAATTAGGAACCAGAAGTATCAATGAAAGGGGTTTGACTCCACAAACTATGAAAGCTTGCTTAATCGATATAGTTCTAAAAAGAACTTGAAGAGAGAATAATCTCACAAGGATTTTATATTTATCAAAGGGTTGTTTACAAATGAAATGCCAAAGCCTATTTATAGGCTTGCATAGGTTTGGCCGAATAAATAGGTGTCCATTCGTCTGGATACATGTCTTTTTAATGGAACTACATGTCTTAAAATGAAAATATATGATGCTTGGATGAGTGGAGATGTCTTTGGCCGAATGGTTCCCTTGTCTCTTCATCTTGGCACCAACTTGAAACAAGGTGATGGTTTGGCTGAATAGAGACAACCCTCTCCATTTTGGCTCCCATTTCATCCAAATGCATAGCACATGTATGGGCTGGTCATAAGACACTCATATGAGCGGCATAAGGTGCTTATGGTGTGGCTTCTCCTTGACGTGAATTTGAGCAGCAACTAGGTGTGATTTGGCTTCCATCTTGCATCTTGGTGACATGGCATCAATGGGCCAATAACTAATTATGAAAGGTCATATTTGTGGAATAAAAACCTTTTATCATTTGAGATCCTTCCCATGTGTATAAGCTGAAGATGAGCTGGCCATAGATGAAATACATGAAGATGAGTCTTAGGACAGCTCCTTGTGAAAGGGCACTTCTCGGATTGGCAAATCTTCGTGAAAAGGTACGAATCCACAAAATTTGACCTAGACCATATTTGTAGCACTCTGTGTGGTGAAGATGATGGCATAGCTCTCTAGCTGAAATGAGGCCTTTACCTAGCTCAAAAATCCAGCTCAAGTGAGCTATGAACTCGGGGGTCAGCTGACAACTTTTCACCATTTGTTCTTCATGATCTCCTGAGTCATCTAATGTAAGTTTTCCTAGCTCATTGATTCTCATGCTAGCTTTAAGTCAGCTCCAATGATGTGGCCGAACATGTACCTACAAAAGAAAGCATATAATAAGCTAAATAATATAAGTTATAAATATAAATATTTGGTTCATAGATTATATTTTATGTTAACACAAAACATAGTATATAATTTATTGTTTGGGGATGCATTTTTAAATGATCAAAGTTTATAAAGTATTTGGTTGTAAGAGCTTCCCTGAAAAGTTTGGCTCTTGATCGAGTGAATGGTCCTTGTGGCATTACTTCTAAATCCTTTGAAGATGGTGTTGGTGTGCTCACATCAGAACCAGTTTTGAAAAACATCCATGGTGTGTTCAAGTCATGGAGAACGTTGGAGCTAGTTTGGATCGTATCACACACAATCACTCATTTTTGTACTCTAGGACTTGAATTGTCTTTTCCTATGTCCTATTCTGTTCTCGCCACTCAGTAGACTTTTTTCGCTCGATCATCATTAAGCAAAGCCTTTTGTATACTTACTTAGAACGTTATCAAGTAGGTTCACTTTAGTGTACGTCTCTAAAAAGATGGTTAGGTATGGAAAAGAAAATATAATGTAAAAGTAGGATTAGAAAATAGAAAGAATAGAAGAAAAATGTTACTTAAAGTTCAAGCACTTACAACCTCACCAAATCACCACTATCAAGTTCTTAAATCAGCACTTGATTTCAATGACAAATATGAAAAAAAGCATGTAACCCTTTGATTGTAATATACCTCTTTTTGTATTTTCTTTTGCCTTATTTTTATTTTATTTTATTTCTAATTAAACACTTCTTTCTTTTGATTGTTTGATGCATGGCTTCACTTGTTTTTGTTTTTGCTTCTTCCACCTTTTGCTCTAATTACCATATGATGTAAGTTGTGGCGCACCTCAATGGACTCTGAAGATGAAGATAAATTGATTGTAGGATTTAGGAAGGAAGCAAGCACCTGCAGCAAGTGAATGGCTACAAAAGAAATGTTAAGGTAGTTGGATGTATTATTTTAAGATGGGTTTGAAATGATATCGAGTATGCAGAAGAATGGTTAAGTATTTGGTTATGGTGATGGCTATAAAAGAAACCGAATAAGGTAATGATAGTATTTTGAATAGACAAAGGAAGAACCAATGTTATAATGAGAAAATACCCAACCTTATAAATCTATTCAAGGAGTAGTAGAAAAAGAACTTGGACCTACTATCTATACTTAAGTGAGATTATTCTTTGTTCCTTAGTATTTTCTAAGACTTTATCGATTTATCAAGTGGCAACACTTGTGGTTCCTATCTCTATATAGATAGTAGTTTCAAGTCCTTTTTCTACCACCCCTTGATTAGATTTATAAGGATGGGTTAATGCTTATTATAACACTGGTTCTTCCTTAATCTATATAGATTAATGGAATAAAAAAAGGGTTTGACGCCACAAGTGTTACCTTTTGATAAATCGATAAAGTCTTACAAATAACTAATGAAAAGAGAATAATCTCACTTAAGTATATTAATGAACAAGGTTGTTTTACAAAGGAAATAATATATCGTATTTATAGATTATGAAAAGGAACAAGGCCAAAATGTACATGAACATTCGGCCATGGATGTATCCTTTTATAAAGTCTTAATTAATTGAATTCATAGTATGAAAAAGGAAGTTAATGTTTTGGCCAAAAAGTATAGGGATGTATCTTGGTCGAATAATGCTTGTGGCTGTTCATCTTTGCGCCAATTTTGGTTGGTTATCAATTCTTGGCCGAATAGAGGGATGGCTTTTCACTTTGGCACCTAAGGAGTGCACATGCAAGGAACAAAACTATGATGGCACATGCATTGCACATGGAGTCTTGATAAATTCATGATCATGCCCAACATTCTCCATAAGTTGATTATTCCATGGACATTTTCATAGCTATTTCTAAGGGAGTTCTTCCTTACCCCATCTTATATTATATCATTTATACATTTTATTCTATCATAAGCATGCATTCACATGTTACTATAAGTTATCATATTATTATTTCCATCATATGCTTAGTTGATCATGTTTTTCATATTATTCAAATATATTCTATGATTACATATCATTTCTTAGGATATTATTATTACCTGTTTCCATTTATCATTTATTATGAATACCATGTTATATGATATTCATGAATACAACATATCCACATCTTTATAATTGATACACAATGTTTTGTTAAGTATGTTAGAATAGTCTTGCATTCATATAAGCATGATTAATTACATTCATAAAATGACAACATTCTTATTCATTCATTTGATAACTCATGTGCATTCATTTTAGCTCTTAGACCTTATACATTGGTTTACATATATTATATAATGATATACTTAGCTTATGTCATGCATTCATAGCTCACAATGTCACAATCATGCATGACAGGAAGGTAATTATATCATACCAGCTCAATGCCATTGAATTACCTTGTTTTCTTTATACATATAGGTACATTGGAGCATGGCCCACATTGGGGCAGCTTGGTGGAGTATTTGGGAGCCATATGTAGCTCACAAACATCATGGCAGCTCATAGAGCATAATAGGAACCTCAACTCAACTGGAGGAGCTCAAGGCTAGCTAATCTCATCTAGTTAGACTATTTGAAGACAATGTGTGATGTAGGTTGAATCTACACTCTTCAATGGAAATGAGTAGATAGCCTTATTATTGTCTTGATATAGGAATGACAAGTACTGATGTCCTTGAGTTATAAGTTTGGCTGCAACAAACATAAGAAAAAATAACATTAAGAATGGAATAAGAAATGGATAAATAAGATAAGTAATGAAATGAAATAAATGAATAGAGTTGGCTACGGAATTATGAATATGTTGATGGCCTTGATGGAAGATGTTGATGGTGTTGATATTGAACGGAAGATAATGGTGGTGTTGTATCTCAAACACGGGAAAGAGGAAACTATGCTAGAAAGTACAATCTCGATCTTTATAAACTTGCTTGAGGGGTAGTGATGGTGTCTTCAAACCACTAGATATGAAATCTAGGAATTTAGGAATCAAGGTGAAAGGAAGGATGCCACAAGTATAAGAAATATACTTGCTTAATCGATAAAGTTCACAAAGAACTTTGAAGAGAGAATTAACTCACAAAAGGTTTGTTTATAATATGAATGAGATCAATACAAATGATGACAAGCCTCTCAATTTATAGCAAATGAGAGGGTTTGGCCGAATGGTTACAAAATGTTTCAGCTAGGTACACGTCTCTAATGAAAGTACATAATTAATTAAATAAAGGGATATGTGTATAGGGTTGGTGTTGATTTGGCTAACCCATCATAAAGGGGCTTGATGTTTTGACCATATATGAATCCATATTCCTTTGGTCGAATAGTGGGGTGCTTGTTCATCTTGGCACCAAAGACATCTCCTTTGGCCGAATGGTGTTGTGTTTCCTCAAATTGGCGCTAAAGCTCTCATGTACAAGGCATGTGGGGGTGACCGAATAAGCATGAAGCTTTATCTCATGTCCTTTGGTGATTTAGGCCTCTAATGGGTGTAATCTCTTCACCAACGTGCTCCTTGATGAAAGGGCATCTTCATGGGCAACATCATTCATGAAAGGTCACAATGTTTGGAATGATAACCTTTCATGTTTTAGTTAGTTCTAAGGTGAATGAGCTGGAGGTGAGTTGGCCATAGGTGAGTAGTAGAATGGTGAACATTATGGCAACTCCTTGTGAAAAGATACCTTTTGAGGTGGCAACTATTCACAAAAAGGTATTATTTCACAAAATTTGACTTAGGACATATTCGAAGTGTCCTAAGTGGTGATGATGGTGCAGCTCCCCAGCTGAATTGAAGTCATCTTGTAGCTCAAATCTTCAGCTCAATCCATCTATGAGCTCACGGGTCTCCTGATAACTTTTCACCAAATGTTCCTTATGCTCTCTTAAATGTCCTCATGTAATTCCTTGCCTTTACTTTCTCCATTTAGCTCGAAGATAGCTCCCAAGTTATGGCCAAATGTACCTATATTCAAAACATAAAAACTAAGTTAAGTATATGAACTATATATATGTATAATATAAAAATGCACACTATAGGTTATTTAATATTCAATATGTAACATATTAAACAACCTATTATCTAATGGTTCTTATTCATTAAAAGATTTAAAAGCATGAATGTACTTATGATAAATTACTTCCCTGAATTATTTTGCCCTTGTACGAGTGATAGGTCCTTTAGGCATGATTTCAGGATCTATTTGTGTAGTTACAATCACATCATCCTCCCCTTCTTTTGAGCGATTTTCCACAAATCGTCGTTGTCTTCAAATGGAGAAAGATCTGAAACATTAAAAGTTGCACTTACATTGTATTCACTAGGTAGATCCAACTTGTATGCTTTATCATTGATCTTTTTGATGATTTGGAACGGTCCATCTCTTCTTGGTAACAATTTTGTTCCAAATTTACTCCATAATGTCCTCCAGAAATGACTATGAAATTTTACATCTCTATAGGAGAGTATGGTTCTTTGAAAGCCATGTAATCTCATGATCTCTTTGCAAAACAAATTGGCCACATGTGTTGCATCATCGGTCTTGTGGCATGGTATGAAATGTGTCATTTTGGAAAAGCGATCCACTACAACAAATATTGAGTCTCACCAATTCTTTATCCTTGGCAGTCCTATTACGAAGTCCATTGATATGTCAACCCATGTGATGTAAGGCTATCCAAGCTTCTTCAATGATTGAGAAATTGATAACCTTGTTATTTCCTGATCTAGGAGAGACACCAAATGCCATACTTGAATATATAAGTAATCTACAAATGAAATGAAAGAAATGATTAAAATGAATAAGAAACTAATAAAAGAAATAAAATGATAAAGAAATGAAGGAATAGAAATGTTATCAAAGTATGTTGTGGAAGTGATGTAGAAAGATCCTTCAAATGGAATATGATTTGGCCTTCAAAGATAATAGTGGACGTTTGCCTTGATGTTGGAAGAAGGATGTTTCTAAGATGATTAAATAAAATGGAAATGGAATGGTGTTGGTGTTGGTGTTGGCATAAAGAAGAAGGTGATGGTGATGGTTAAAGTAGTATCATAAATAAGCTAAAGAATAAGAAAAATTATAGAAATCTTATCCCCGTTCTCTACAAACTTAAGTAAGGGATTGTATGTTGGGACTTGAACTCTCTAGTTATAAGAACTAGGAACTCAAAGTATCTAGGAAAGGGAATGACGCCACAAACTTAGAAAGTTTGCTTAATCGATAAAGATCTTAAATAACTTTCAAGAGAGAATTCTCACAAAGAGTTTAATATATTCAAAGGGTTGAGTTTACAAATGAATAAGCCTTCTTATTTATAGAATTTGGAAGGGCTGGCCAAATAAATACATGCCTATTTGGCTAATTACATGACTTTAAATGAAAATGTATGATGCTGGTTGAATAAATATATCCTTGGCCGAATGTTCTCCTTGATAGTTCATCTTAGCGCCAATTTGAAGAGTTATCTTGCTTTGGCCAAATAGATAGGCATCCATTGACTTTGGCGCCTAATTGATCCACACGCATGGCACATGGGTGTGTTGGTCATGAGTCACTCACATGGGGGTCAAAGGATGCTTGTTGTGAGAGCTCATCCATGGAATGAATATAGGCAGTAATCTAGGCGTGACTTGGCTTCCAACGTTCACCTATGTGATATGGCATCCAATGAGAAACAACTTGTCATGAAAGGTCACATTGTGTGTAAGGTAACCTTTCATCAATTGAGCTACTTCCCATGTGTATGAGTTGAAGATGAGCTGGGCATAGATGAATGACATGTAGGCGAGTCTTTGGATAGCTCGTTATGAAAGGGTGCCTCTTGGAATGGTAACTATTCATGAAAAGGCACGATTCCACAAAAATTGACATAGGCCATATTTGAAGTACTCTGCGTGGTGGTGATGATGGTGCAACTCTCCTGCTAAAATGAGATGTCTAGCTAGCTCAAAAGTCCAGCTCAAGTCAGCTATGAGCTCAAAGGGTATTTGACAACTTTGTCCCAAAATGTTCTTGAGTTGTCCCGGAGTTATCCTAGTCATGTTTCCATGGCTCTTGGAATCCAATGCTATCTTTAAGTTAGCGGCCATCATGTGGCTGTCTATATACCTACAAAAGAAAACATAATATAAACTAAGTAATATAAGAAATAAGCATATAAAGATGTGGTTCATAGATTATATTATATGTTAACATGAAATATAGTATGTAATCTATTGTTTGGGGATTCATTTTTAAAGGATTCGAAGGTTTTAATGCATTTAAATGTAAGAGCTTCCCTGAACAATTTAGCCATTGATCGAGTGATTGGTCCTTGTGGCATCACTTCCATGTCCTTTGAAGATGGCGTTAGTGTGCTCACATCACCATGGTTCTTGTGGAATAGGTAAAGGCATGTAAATACCATGAGGTATAACTTTTGATTTAGACTTTTTGCAAGTGACACATCTTTCATATACTCTTTCAACGTCCCTCTTCATTTTAGGCCAATAGAGGTGTTGCTTCAAAATTTTCAATATTTTGGTTACCCTAAAATGGCTTACGAGACCTCCTTCATTTGCTTCTCGAACAAGTACTTGTCGAAGGAACCTTTCAGGAATCTATAGTTGCCCTTCTTTGAAGAGATACCCTTCGTGTCTATAAAACTTATCATGTGCACCTTTTTCACAAGCCTTATATTTTTCTTCAAAGTAATGGTCAGTAGCATAACAATCTTTAATATATGAAAAACCAATTAACGTTGAATCAAGGGTGCTAAGGAGTACATACCTTCTAGAGAGAGCATCAGCTACAATGTTATCTTTACCTTTCTTGTAAAGAATAACGTAGGGAATGACTCCAAAAACTCTACCCATTTGCAATGACTTGTTTAATTTATGTTGGCCTTTGATATACTTTAAAGCTTCATGGTCGGTATGTATGACGAATTCCTTGGGTAAAAGATAATGCTGCCAAACTTCAAGTTCCCTTATGATAGAATATATCTCTTTGTTATAAGTTGGATAGTTTAGCAAGGCACTATTCAACTTTTCACTAAAATATGCAATGGGTCATCCTTCGTTAGTCAAAACAGCTCCAATTTCGATTCCAAAAGCATCACATTCCACTTCAAAAGTATTATCAAAGTTAGGTAGTGAAAGTAAATGATGTAAGGCTCTTGTACCTTATCGATTGATTGTGGATCTAGGAAGGAAGCAAAAAACCTGCATAAGTGAATGGCTCAAACCAGATGGTTAAGGGAGGTAAATGTATGGGTGAATAGGTAGGCTATTTAAATAATGATTGATGGAAGCAGAAGATGGTTGATATGGCTATGATTTATGGTTGATGAAAGAAAGGGATGGTTGTGAGGTAGTGTCTTAAAGAAGACTCAAAGAAGAACCAATGCTGTAGAGAGCAAAGACCCATTATTTATATTGCTTCTTTAAAGGGTGGTATAAAGGACTTTGACCCACTAGTTATAAGAACTAGGAACCAGAAGTATCAAGGGGAAGGGGTTGATGCCACAAGTATTAAAAATACTTGATAAGTCGATAAAAGTTACCAGTACTTAAGAAAGAGAATAATCTTACTTGTATTAATAAAGAAGGTCTAGTTACAAATGAATTATGCTTTTCTATTTATAGGAAATGGAGGGGTATGGCCGAATGATTACAAGGGGTTTCGGCCAGGCCTTGTGCCTTTTTAAAATGACATAATTTAATGCTAAATAAAGATGATGGTTCGGTTTAAATAGAGGGTGATATCCCTTGGTCGAATAGCTCTTGTGTCCCTTCAAGTTGGCGCCAAAAAGGAAAGGAGATGATGCTTGGCCGAATAGTGAGAAGGCTCTTCATCTTGGTGCCTAAATGATACCCCATGGGGGCTGGTCATGTGCACCATCTTGGGCGTGCATGTGTTCTCCTCCAAGCTAGCTTGAGTGTGGAGCTAGCTAGCAGCAAGGGGCTCTTTATGAATGAGCTTCCTAGCTGAGTCCTTGTGAGCTTCATATCAGTATGTTCAGTTACATTCAGCTACCATTGATATCACTTTGGTTAACTCAGCTCCAAATAGTCCAACTAGCAGAGTTTAGCTAGCCTTGAGCTCCTCCAGCTGAATTGTTTGTGAACTATTTGTGAGCTGCATTTGATGTCCAAATAATCCACCAAGCTACCCCAACGTGTGCCATGATCCAATGTACCTACATATGCAAGGAAACAAGGTAAGTCAATGGCAATGAGCTGATATGAGCTAAATACCTTACTGCCATGCATGAATATGGTAATGTGAGCTATGATTGAAGGTCATGAGCTAAATATATCATCTTATAATATGTATGAACTAATGCATAAATCCTAAGTGCTAAAATGAATACATAGGAGCTAATAAAATGAATGGTAATTATGTTGCCTTGTTTTATATGTGATAATCATGCTTAATATGATTATAAGGCTATTATAATATACTTAACATGTTTGAAGTATCATTCTGTAGTAATTAATATAAACATGTGGATATGTTATATTCATGAATATCATATAACATGGTATTCATAATAAATGATAAATCGAAACATGTAATAATAATATCCCAAGAAATGATATGTAATCATAGCATAGGTATCAATGATATGAAAAACATGATGAACTAAACATAGGATGGTATGAATGATATGATAATTTACATTAACATGTGAATGCATGATTATGATAGAATATAATGTATAAATGATATAATATAAGAGAGGGTAAGAAAGAACTCCCTTAGAAGCAGCTTTGAATATCATCCATGGTATGTTCAAGTCATGGAGAAAGTTGGAACTAGTTTGGATCGTATCATCCTCCCCTTATTTTAGTCAATTTGTCCCCAAATCAAAGTAGTTTCTCATTGAAGACCTTCTTGATGTAGGAAGGATTGAATCCTTATGTTTTCCTCCAATATATGAATCAAACAAAATGTTCAACCTCTTGGCTTTAAATCTGGTAACTTCACGTCCTTTGATGGGAGGACACAATGTTTGGGAACCATCACATGTCATTTGAATAGGAGAGACATATCCCTTCACGAACTAACTTGATCTTTTTTCGTTATTCTTTGAATCATCACAGTGCTTGGAAAGGACCTATATATCTTTATTTCCTTCTTTTAATTCACCATGCTTATTGGTGAAAAGGTTCGTCTCTTGGTTGGAGTCATCACGTCGCTTGGTGAAGATGAGTGTTCTTTGAATGACTCCTCGATGCTGATTTAAATCATCATGTCCTTTAACCATTGTGCCTCTCCAAATGATTGCCTTGAAGGTTGGTATGATTTCTTCACCATAAGGATGAAACAAGTTACTGCAAAATAAATTAAAGTTAGAATATGAAAAACTTTTAACAAGATGAATGGAAATATCAAACCAAGGTGGATGTTTAATGGATGTTGGTTGATTAGTGATGGAAAACTCCATTGGTTGATGAATTCCCTTCAATATATGCAATGTATTTGGAACCTTAATGATCTCAACTCTTGGGACTTCAATTGGCACATTCTTTTGAATTTCAAGAGATACATCATTTGAAATGTCAAAGGACATGTCCTGTAGATCACAAAACGTCACGTTTATTGATTCTTCAAAAGACATGTTTCTTGAATCTTTAACTTGAAGTGACATGTCTCTTGCATTATCATGCAAAACAAAAGAAAGAATTTGAGGGAAAGAGTTGTTAGGTGAGTCTTGCTTTCCATTCTCCTCTTCTCTACACTTATCAATTCCAAATTTTGTCATATCAAAATGATTGTCTACTTGTTCAACTTGTTACTCTTGCAATACTTCTCTTTCAACTTTCTTCATGGCTTTAGTTTTCTCCCATTCCTCTATACGTGACTTAAGGGTCACTTGGCATTCATGGACTTGACATGGAAGCATAGGCACCAATATGATTTTCTTTCCTTGATGCTGGAAAGAGTACTTGTTAGAGAATCCATCATGGGTAGCCTTCTTATCAAACTGCCAATGAAGTCCTAGTATAAGGTGGCTTACACTTATGGGCACCACGTCGCAAAGGACTTCATCACTGTGTCTTCCAATTAAGAAAGGTACAACAACTTGTTTGGTTACCTTGGCTTCACCCACATCGTTGAGCCACTGAAGTTTGTAAGGATGAGGATGCTTGGAAGTCTTGAGACCCAACTTTTCCATCATATGAGTACTTGCTACGTTTGTACAACTTCCTCTATCAATGATCACCACACAAACTTTATCTCCCACGTGACATCTTGTATGGAAGATATTCTCTCTTTGTTCATCTTCTTGACTTTGAATGTTCAAAGTCCTTTTGACTACAAAAATGTTGGATGGAAGAGACATGTTAGCAAATAATGAAAAATAAAATGTGTGTAGGACCTTACCAGAATATACTCTCACAAAGCCTCACGAGTCACTCCAAGGAAACTTGAATGACACTCAATCCAGTCGTGTTTGCACTCTAGGACTTTAATGACTTTTACTTGTCTTCTTTTGATCTCACACACGCTCTAACCTTTTTCCTCTCGATTCTCTTATCCCAAGTTCTAGAGGACTTTACTCAAAATCGTATCAAGTAAATTTTACTTATTCTGTGTCGGCTGCAAATGGGTTAGTAGGAATGGAAAAACAAATATAATGAAAGGGTAGCTTAGAAATAGAAAGAATATAATAAAAGGGGTTACTTACACAAAGTCACTGTACAACTTTCTATCACCACAATCAATTTAAAAGGCTTACTTGAATGGCTTGGTGATGAGAATTGTTGATGAGTGCTTCAACTTTCTTTCTTTTTCTTTTCTTTTCTTTTTCATCATTTTTAAGTGCTTTCAATTTCTTCTTTTGAGTACTTTGATTTTATTTGCTGGATTTTTTTCTTGATTTCTTTCACTTTGCACTTCACTTGCACTTCTTTTTGGTATTTTTGTTTTTTTTATTGTTGCACATTGCTTCTTCCACCAAAGCTCTGATTATCGCTTGATGTAAGGCTCTTGTACCTTATCGATTGATTGTGGATCTAGGAAGGAAGCAAAACAACCTGCATAAGTGAATGTCTCAAAACAGATGGTTAAGGGTGGTAAACGTATGGGTGAATAGGTAGGCTATTTAAATAATGATTGATAGAAGTGGAAGATGGTTGATATGGCTATGGTTTATGGTTGATGAAAGAAAGGGATGGTTGTGAGGTAGTATCTTAAAGAAGACTCAAAGAAGAACCAATGTTATAGAGAGCAAAGACCCATACTTTATATTACTTCTTTTAGGGGTGGTACAACGAACTTTGATCCACTATTTATAAGAACTAAGAACTAGAAGTATCAAGGGGAAGAGGTTGACGCCACAAGTATTAAAAATAATTGATAAGTCGATAAAAGTCACCAGGACTTAAGAAAGAGAATAATCTCATTGGTATTAATCAAAAAGGTCTAGTTACAAATTAATTATGCTTTTCTATTTATAGGAAATGGAGGGGTATCGTCGAATGATTACAAGGGGTTTTGGCCAGGCCTTGTGCCTTTTTAAAATGACTTAATTTAATGCTAAATAAAGATGATGGTTCAGTTTAAATGGAGGGTGATATCCCTTGGCCGAATAGCTATTATGTCCCTTCAAGTTGGCGTAAAAAAGGAGAGGAGATGATTCTTGGTCGAATAGTGAGAAGGCTCTTCATCTTGGCACCTAAATGATACAACATGCAAGGCACACGGGGGTTAGTCATGTGCACCATCTTGGGCGTGCATTTGTTCTCCTCCAAGCTAGCTTGAGTGTGGAGCTAGCTAGCAAGCAAGGGGCTGTTTGTGAATGAGCTTCTTAGGCAAGTCCTTATGAGCTTCATATCAGTATGTTCAGCTACATTCATCTACCATTAATATCACTTTTGGCAACTCAGCTCCAAATAGTCCAACTAGTTGAGTTTAGCTAGCCTTGAGCTCCTCCAGCTGAATTGAGCTTTCCTTATTGTTCCATGAGCTTCCATGTACCTTGGGAGCTGTTTGTGAGCTGCATTTGACGTCTAAATAATCCACCAAGCTACCCCAATGTGTGCCATGTTCCAATGTACCTACATGTGCAAGGAAACAAGGTAAGTCTATGGCATTGAGCTGATATGAGCTAAATAACTTGCTGTCATGCATGAATATGGTAATATGAGCTATTATTGAAGGTTATGAGCTAAATATATCACCTTATAATATGTATAAACTAATTCATAAAGCCTAAGTGCTAAAATGAATGCATAGGAGCTAATAAAATGAATGATAATTATGATGCCTTGATGTATATGTGATAATCATGCTTAATATGATTATAAGACTATTATAACTTGCTTAACATGCTTGAAGTATCATTGTGTAGTGATTAATATAAACATGTGGATATGTTATATGCATGAATATCATATAACATGGTATTCATAATAAATGATAAACGGAAACATGTAATAATAATATCCTAAGAAATGATATGTAACAATAGCATAGGTTTGAATGATATGAAAAACATGATGAACTGAACATAGGATGGTATGAATGATATGATAATTTACACTAATATGTGAATGCATGATTATGATATAATATAATGTATAAATGATATAATATAAGAGAGGGCAAGGAAGAACTCCCTTAGAAGCAACTTTGAATAACATCCATGGTGTGTTCAAGTCATGGAAAAAGTTGGAACTAGTTTGGATCGTATCAGTAAAGGTGCCTTTGTTAAACATCCCTTCATTTCATTGAAGTCATCTTCTTGTTCTTTTCCCCATGAAAAGATAAAATTCCTTTTAATGATCCCTGTTAAGATGGCAGGAATAGAACTGAAATTAGACACAAATCTTCTATAAAAACATGCAAGACCATGAAAACTTCTGATTTGGCTTATTGAAGTGGGCTTTGGTGATACAGTTCAACCTAACCTCAATTGGATGGATGATGAAGTCAAGGTTGTACCTTTGATTGTTTAGATCTAAGAAAGCAACAAGGATCCTACACAAACAAGAAAGCTCAAAAAATGGTTAAGTGGGAGAAATGAAATGGAAAGATAAATATGGCAGCGAAAAATATATATAAGTTGGTGATGTGTTTAAAAGAAATGATGAAGTATGGTAATGGAAGTAGAATGAAGGTGATGGAGATAAATATGAAAAGTAGTATCTCAAAGAAGACTCAAAGAAGAACCAATATTAAAGAACAAAGACCCAAACTTTATATTGCTTCTTTAAGGGATGCTAAACAAGGACTTTGACCCCTATCTATAAAGAGATAGGAGCCAGAAGTATCAGGGTGACATAGATAGGGGTGACACCACAAGCATAAGCTTGATAAGTCGATAAAGTTCACTTAAGAACTAAAGAGAGAAACTCTCACAAATATTTTGTTAAACAAAGTTAATTGGTTTCTTTTACAAATGAATGGAAAGCTATTTATAGGCCTAAGAGTGCATGGTGTGAATACAAAACATTTAATGAGTGAACCTTCATGGATGAATGTTCATACTTTAACTAGATACAAAGCATGGCTTTGGTGAATGAATTTTGATGAATGTATGTTCATCTTTTAATGGAATACATCATTTGTCCAAATTCATCCCACCTTGTGTGAACTTGTTGATTTGTCTTCTATGGATGAATGTTAATGAATGTATCTTGGCTGAAATTCTCCCCCCTTGTGTGAACATGACTATTTAGCTTCTTGCATGAATATGCATGAATGGATGAATTTAAAAGCCTTTGAATGAATCCTTGCACCTCCTCACAAATGTTTTGATTAATTTTAATGTTCTTTTATCGTCCATGCATGTATTCATTAATTCCTCCCATGCATAAGTCCTTTGAAGGAGATGAATGGTTGCAAATCCCGTATTAATTTCCAGCCTGCACTGTCTTCAGTAATCTGGGCATATATCAATCTCCCGATATCGGATTGATGTGATTCAAAATGATTTGGAAAGCTACGAGATAGGGTATTAAATGTTAAGAACACTTCATCACCAAAAGATGCTTGGAACATGTTCAAAAATGCAGATCAATCTGACTGATGTGAACTGTCCAACCAACTCTTCAATTACCTTTAGTCTTCTTAGCATCCAATGAACCTAGACAAAGTATGTAAACAAATAATTAGATAGGAATTGAGCTATGATTATAATGAATGCATGCTTCCACCTACGTTAATAATGCAAATGATCTAACTATGAATGCATATGCATTGAATGAGTTATATAAAGATGTGAATTAATAAGTCATGCATGAATATCGTATATTATACATATAAATGACAAAATATAATATTCAAGCAAAAATTAAGAATACGATAAACATATTCACGTGACATGTAATGCATAAATGAGTAAATAAATAATAAAATAAGGTAAGACTCCCTTAGAATCAACAAGGTAGAACGTCGATAAAGTGATCATGTGTTGAAGAAGTTTGGTCCTTCGCATGATCGCATCATCCCCCCTTCTTTAGAGCTATTTGTCCACAAATCGAAAGCTTTTGTCATTGATTTGATCCATTGGTGTAAGAAATGATGAATGAAGATCATTATGCCTATTAGGGTATGCATGAATTTCTTTGAATCCTTCAAGTAGGTAAGGCATGCCAACTTTAGTCTTTGTACCCTTCCACATTATGAATCTTGAATAGTTAGATAATGCTCATTTCTTTTCTTTGAATTGATGATCACAAGCAATAACACTTCCATGTAAATGGTTCAATGTGCTGAAAAATAAAAATAAGTTAGAACATGAAACATCATTAACAATATGAATGAACGTACAAGATTCATTAAAGTTCATGAATGGAATTTGGTTCGTTGAAATTTCCCTTTCATAAGGTTCATTCGATCTTGAGTATGAGGTGAATGTACTTTGAAGGTTAATGAACATGTTCTTTATAATTTCAAGTGACACATCTTTTGGAATTTCAAAAGAAATTATGCTTGAATCATCTTGAATGTCCCTTGGAATAACCTGCAAATTCAAAGAACAAATAGAAGAAAAAAATGATTAGTATAAATCAAAACTTCCTTCTCCTCACATTCTTTTCTCTCGTGCTCATGTCCCTTTTGAAATTTTTCTTATTCATACTCCTATCGTATGCTCTCTTTGCATTCCAGTTCTTTTTGAATTCCACTCTCACACTCATCTATCTTTTCACACTCAATATTTTCAATATTCTCATTTTCTTTCTGATTTCCCTCCACTGTTATTTGTTTCTCACGTGAAACTTCTCTTTCAAATTTCTTCATGTCTTTAGTTTTCTTCCATTCTTCTATACGTGATTTGATGATAACTTGGCATTCATTGACTTGATTTAGGCACATTGGAACCAACGTGATCTTTCTCCGTTGGTGTTTGAATGAATACTTGTTGGAGAACCTATCATACAATGCTCGTTTATCAAATTGACAAGGACATATAAGGAGTAGATGGTTTGAATTCATAGAAACAACATCACACAAGACTTCATCTTCAAATCTCCCGATTAAAAATGACACAAGTACTTGCTCTATGACTTCTAACTCTTCATCTTCATTTAATCCTTGCAAAACATATGGATTGGGATATTTGAATGTTATAAGCCCCAACTTCTCAATCATGTATGTACTTACAAGATTTGCACAACTACCACCATCAATGGCTACAAGGCATACTTTATCATTCACATGAAAACGAGTATGAAATGGATGCCTCATTTGTTGTCCGTATTCCATTTGAAAGATGGGAGAATTGTTAGTGAAAAATTAATAGTTGAATAAGATGAAAGGACCTTACCAATAATCACTCACAAATCCTCACGATCACTGCCAGAAAAATGATGATGCTCCACTCAACGCTCGTAATTGCACTCAGGAATATAATTTGGCTTCTTCAATTCACCTTCTGATCTCACTCACTCGATTAGTATTTTTCCACTCGTTCCTCTCTTGTAAAGTTCTTAAAAGAACTAACTCGAGACCTTTCAAGTACTATTAACGTCGGCTGAAAAATTCGTTAGTGTAGAGGAAAAAAATAGAAAGGTAGAAAGATTAAATAATGAAGGGTGGTCTTATAAAAGGAAGAAAAAGAATGAAAGGTTCACTTACTATGCAAAGATACTCACCACCTTCCTAGAAGAAACAATTAAAGGTCTTGAAGACTTCTTTAGGATCGGTTGGAATGATGATATTGCTTGTCACCTTTGGCACTTCTTTGCATTTTCTTTCTTTGTTTCCTTTCTTTAATTTTTCTTCACTTGGAATCCCTTGTTAATGTTTCCATTAACTTGTTATTTTTTTTTGCACTTCTCTTTTTGATTTTCTTTTTATTAAATGGTAGGATGTTGGTTTTGCTTGTTCTTGTAGCAATCCACCTTAGCTCTGCTTACCATATGATACAGTTCAACCTAGCCTCACTTGGATGGATGATGAAGTTAAGGTTGTACCTTTGATTGTTTAGATCTAGGAAAGCAACAAGGCTCCTACACAAACAAGAAAGCTCAAAAATGGTTAAATGGGAGTAATGAAATGGAAAGATAAACATGGCAGTGGAAAATATATATAAGTTGGTGATGTGTTTAAAGGAAATGATGAAGTATGGTAATGAAAGTAGAATGAAGGTGATGGAGATGAATATGAAAAGTAGTATCTCAAAGAAGACTCAAAGAAGAACCATTGTTAAAGAACAAAGACCCAGACTTTATATTGCTTCTTTAAGGATGATAAACAAGGACTTTAACCCACTATCTATAAAGAGATAGGAACCAAAAGTATCAGGGTGACATAGATAGGGGTGACGCCACATAAGCTTGATAAGTCGATAAAGTTCACTTAAGAACTAAAGAGAGAAACTCTCACAAATATTTGATTAAACAAAGTGAATTGGTTTCTTTTACAAATGAATGGAAAGCTATTTATAGGCCTAAGAGTGCTTGGTGTGAATACAAAACATTTGATGAGTGAACCTTCATGGATGAATGTTCATACTTTAAGTAGATACAAAGCATGTCTTAGGTGAATGAATTTTGATGAATGTATGTTCATCTTTTAATGGAATACATCCTTTGGCCGAATTCTTCCCACCTTGTGTGAACTTGTTGATTTGTCTTCTATGGATGAATGTTCATGAATGTATCTTGGCTGAAATTCTTCCCCCTTGTGTGAACATGACTATTTGGCTTCTTGCATGAATATGCATGAATGGACGAATTTAAAGCCATTGAATGAATCCTTGCACCTCCTCACAAATGTTCTGATTCATTTTAATATTATTTTCTCGTCCATGCATGTCTTCATTAATTCCTCCCATGCATAAGTCCTTTGAAGGAGACGAATGGTTGCAAATACCGTATTAATTTCCAGCTTGCACTATCTTCAGTAATCTGGGCATATATCAATCTCCCGATATCGGATTATTTTATTCAAAATGATTTAGAAAGATACAAGATAGGGGATTAAATGTTAAGAGACTTCATCACCCAAAGATGCTTGGAACATGTTAAAAAATGTAGATCAATCTGACTGACGTGAATTGTCCAACCAACTCTTCAATTGCCTTTAGTCTTCTTAGCATCCAATGAACCTAGACAAAGTATGTAAACAAATAATTAGATAGGAATTGAGCTATGATAATTATGAATGCATGCTTCCACCTACGTTAATAATGCAAATGAGCTAACTATGAATGCATATGCATTGAATGAGTTATATAAAGATGTGAATTAATAAGTCATGCATGAATATCATATATTATACATATAAATGACATAATATAATATTCAAGAAAAAATTAAGAATAAGATAAAATATTCACTTGACATGTAATACATAAATGAGTAAATAAATAATAAAATAAGGTAAGACTCCCTTAGAATCATCAAGGTAGAACGTCCATGAAGTGATCATGTGTTGAAGAATTTTGGTCCTTGGCATGATCGCATCAGTTGGCCACTCTTGAATGGCTTTAATATTTTCAGGGTCAACTTTAATTCCCTATGAACTTACAATAAAGCCTGAGAAGTGATGTGATTACACCCACTTCAGATCCAGAAGTCATGCCACCAGGTCCCATTACTAGATCAAGGGCCAAATAATTCAGGGAAGTACTCTTAACTAAGTGTCTTGAAGCTTTTGATTCATTTGACAACTTGACACCCTCCAATAATAAGTTATATAATGCTTTAATAGCTAAAGAATAACTTAGCATGGAAACATCTTTACAATAGTTGCACATTGTTATTTAAATATGTTAAGCATGTCAGAATAGTCTTTCATTCATAATAAGCATGGTTCATTACATTTATATAATGGCAGCATACTTAACATTTATTTGATTAGCATATATGCATTCATTTTAGCTCTTAAACCTTATACATTAGCTCACACATATTATATGATGATATATTTAGCTCATGACATGAAATCATAGCTCAAAATACCATAATCATGCACGAAAGCAACGTATTTAACTCTTACAAGCTTAATGCCATCGAATTTCCTTGATTCCTTTGCACATGTAGGTACATTGGAGCATGACACACATTATGGTAGCTTGGTGGATTATTTGGCATCAATATGCAGCTCATAATTAGCTCACAAAGAATATTTAGCTCATGGAGACTTATGGAAAGCTCAACTCAGCTGAATGAGCTAGCATGTAGCTGAACCTAACTGGATGAACCATTTGAAGCCAAGTTACTACAAGTGATTCCAAATGCAGCTGAACATAGCTAAGGGAGATGCTAGGGACTTTATTAAGTCACGACTAGCATACTTTGAACACATCAGCCTTTACATGCATAGCTAGCTCACTAATAATTTGAATGGAGTTAAGTCACGCCTAGTTGCTGCCCACCTTCAACCCATGCACGAAACAACACGTCACATAGCCATGTGCACTCCTTGTGACTTAAAAAGCCATGTGCCTGACATGTGCTTCCATTAGGTGCCACATGTGCTATGTGTGTGCATCATTTAGGCACCAAGATGAAGGGCCACCTATCCATTCGGCCAAGCATCATTTCCTCTCCAAATTTGATGCCAACTTGAAAGGATACAAGTGTTATTCGGCCAAAAGACATGCTCCTCCATTCCAACTGAACTAGCAGCTATTTATTCATGCTATTTATGAATTAAATTATGTCTTTATACGGAGACACAAGGATTGGCCGAACCACCATGTACCTATTCGACCAACTCCCTTCAAAAACTATAAATAGGCTTTCCTATTTCATTTGTAGACATGTCTTTCTTATCAATTAAAGTGAGATATTTCTCTTTGCTTAAGTCCTTGTGACTTTTATCGACTTATCAAGTAATTCATTACTTGTGGCATCAACCCCTTCCCCTTTGATACTTGTGGTTCCTATGTCCATAGAGATAGTGGGTCCAAGTCCTTATTACCACCCCTTAAAGAAGCAATATAAAGTATGGGTCTTTGTTCTTTAACATTGGTTCTTCTTTGAGTCTTTTTTAAGATATTATCCTCACAACCATTCCACTATTTCATTAACCAACCCATAGCTATAACAACAATCTTCTGCTACCATCTCTCATATCATAAATAATCTACCTATTCACCTTTGCATCTACCACCAATCCATGTATTTGAGCCATTCACTTATGCAGGTTGTTTTGCTTCCTTCCTAGATCCAAAATCAATCAACAAGGCAGAAGTACGTTACATCAAGCGGTATTCAGAGCTTTGGTGGAAGAAGCAACGTGCAACAACAACAACAACAAAATAAAAAAAAAGAAGTGCAAGTGAAAAGAATCAATAAAGAAATTGAAGAACTCAAAAGAATAAATTTGCAGGCACTCAAAAAGGAAGAAAAAAAGAAAAGAAAAGAAAAGTTGAAAGCACACAACAACAATTCTCATCACCAAGCCATTCAAGTAAGCCTTTAAATTGATTGTGTTGATAGAAGGTTGTAAAGTGACTTTGTGTAAGTAACCCCTTTATTCTCATCTTTCTATTTCTAAGCCATTCTTTTCATTATTATTTGTTTTCCATTCCTACTAACCCTTTTTTCAACTGACGCACAACAAGTAAACCTGATACACTTTTGAGTAAAGTCATTTAGAACTTAAGATAAAGAGATTGAGAGGAAAAAGGCTTGAGCGTGTGAGATCAGAAGAGGACTAGTAAAAGCTTTGAAGTCCTAAAATGCAAATATGAGCGGATTGAGTGACATTTAAGTTTCCTTGGAGTAAACTCGTGAGGCTTTGTGAGAGAATTATTGGTAAGGTCCTATACACATTTCCTTTTTTTTCTTTTTTGCTAACATGTCTCTTCCATCCAACCTCTTTGTATTCAAAAGGACTTTGAACATCTAAAGTCAAGAAGATGAACAGAGAGAGAATATATTCCATATAAAATGTCACATGGGAGATAAAGTTTGTGTGGTGATCATTGATGGAGGAAGTTGTACAAAAGTAGCAAGTACTCACATGGTGGAAAAATTGGGCCTAAAGACGTCTAAGCATCCTCATCCTTACAAACTTTAGTGGCTAAATGATGTGGGGGAAGCCAAGGTAACCAAACAAGTTGTTGTTACTTTTTCAGTTGGAAGATACAATGATGAAGTTCTGTGCAACCTGGTGCCCATGAGTATAAGCCACATTATACTAGGGCGTCATTTGCAATTTGACAAAAAGGCTACTCATAATGGATTTTCCAAAAAGTATTCCTTCCAACATCAAGGAAAGAAAATCATATTGGCGCATCTTCTTCCAAGTCAATTTCATGAATGTCAAGTGACCCTTATGTCACGCATAGATGAATGGGAGAAGGAAAATAAGGCCAAAGAAAGTCACACTCAGAAGATGAATATATACACCAGTAGAGGAGATGTTCGGAAACATTTATCGACCAAGAAGGCTATACTTATACTTATATATAAGGAAAGTTTTCTACTTACGAACCCTCCTGAAGGATTTCCTTCTTCTATCTCTAATCTTTTGCAGGAATTTGTAGATATGTTCCCTAAAGAAATTTCATATGGATTACCGTTAATTACAGGAATTGAACATCAAATTGATTTCAATCATGGAGCCACTATTCCTGATAGACCAGTATACAGAAGCAATCCCGATGAAATAAAGGAATTACAAAGGCAAGTCAAATAACTACTCGACGAAGGATACATTCGGGAAAATTTAAGTCCTTGTGATGTACTGGTTTTGTTGGTACCAAAGAAATATTGAACTTGGAGAATGTGTGTGGATTGTAGGGTTGTAAACCATATCACTATCAAATATAAGCACCCTATACCTCGATTAGATGATATGCTTGATGAACTTAGTAGAGCCAGCATCTTCTCTAAAATTGACTTGAAAAGTGGCTACCATCAAATTAGAATGAAGAAAGGTGACGAGTGGAAAACCGCCTTTAAGACTAAACAAGGTTTGTATGAGTGGTTAGTCATGCCTTTTTGCTTGACTAATGCCCGTGGTACCTTTATGTGTTTGACGAACCATATCCTTCGACCTTATATTGGTAAGTTTTGTGTTGTTTATATATAGTAAGTCCTTGAGCGAGCATGTTGAACATTTAAGGTCTATTCTTAGCACTTTGAGAGAAGAGAACTTATACGCTAATCTCAAAAAATGTGCTTTTTGTACTGACCAAGTTACTTTCTTAGGCTTCATTGTAAGTTCACATGGACTAGCAATGGATCCAGAGAAGATTAAGGTAATTCAAGAATGGCCAAAACTATCAACGTCAGTCAAGTTTAGAGTTTTCATGGATTAGCCTATTTTTATAGGAGGTTTGTACCAAACTTTAGTTCTATTGCCGCCCCCTTAACAGGGATTATTAAGAAGAATTCAAACTTCTCTTGGGGTAAAGAACAAGATGTAGCATTCAACGAACTTAAGGATTGTTTGACAAAGGCTCCACTATTAGCCTTTCCAAACTTTGAAAAGACATTTGAAGTTGAATGTGATGCCTCTGGAATTGGGATTGGTGTTGTTTTGAGTCAAGAAGGGAAGCCAATCACTTACTTTAGTGAAAAACTAAATGGTGTAACCTTGAACTATCCAACATATGAGAAAGAAATGTATGCACTAATTCGGGCATTAAGACTTGGCAACACTACTTATTGCCAAGGGAATTTGTTATACACACTGACCATGAGGCGTTAAAGCATATCAAAGGACAACACAAACACAACAAGAGACATGCCAAATGGGTCGAATTTCTTGAGTCTTTTCCTATGTCATCCACTATAAGAAAGGAAAAGATAATATTGTGGCAGATGCTCTTTCACGCAGATATGTTTTACTTAACACTTTAGATTCCAAACTCCTTGATTTGTCATTCATTAAAGAACATTATGCTACTGATTTGAACTTTGGAGAAAGGTATAAGTTATGTGAAACATGTGCTCAAGAAAAATACTATCAGCACGATGGATATATTTTCAAGGAAGGGAGACTTTTTATTCCACAAGGTTCCATGAGAGAAGTATTAACCAAAGAAGCATGTGAAGGGGGACTTATGTGATACTTTGGCGTTGAAAAGCCACTTAGCATCCTGAAAGAACACCTATTTTGGCCAAAGATGAAAAGGTATGTTAAAAAGGTATGTGAAATGTGCTTAGCGTGTAAAAAGGCGAAATCAAGAGTCATGCCTCATGGATTATACATGCCTTTGTCGATACCAACCATTCCATGGTAGATATCTCTATGGATTTGGTTTTGGGTTTACTTAAAACCAAGAGTGGAAACGATTCAATTTATGTGGTGGTCGATTGATTCTCCAAGATGGCTCATTTTATACCATGCAACAAGATAGATTATGCTATTCATGTTGCAAACTTATTCTTCAGAGAAGTGGTAAGGTTACATGGACTTCCTCGAACAATTGTATCGGATAGAGATGTCAAATTTTTGACCCACTTTTGGAGGACTTTGTGGAGTAAAGTTGGCACAAAACTACTATTCTCTACTACATGTCATCCTCAAACAGATGGACAAACTGAAGTAGTTAATAGAGTTTTGTCAACATTACTTAGATCCATCATCAAGAAGAACGACAAAACTTGGGAGGAATACCTACCACACATGGAGTTTGCATACAATCGAACAATTCATTCAGCAACCAAATATTCTCCATTTGAGGTAGTGTATGGTTTCAATCCTTTAACTCCTTTGGACTTACTTTCTTTACCTTGTGATCAAATAGTGAACAAAGATGGAAAGAACAAGGCATAATTTGTTAAAAGACTCCATCAACAAGTCAAGGACAATATTGAAAGGAGAACTATACAATATGAACATCAAGAAAACAAGGGAATGAAGAAGATAACTTTTGAAGTAGGTGATTGGGTTTAGGTCCACTTTAGAAAAGAAAGGTTCCCGAATCAAAGAAATTCCAAACTCTCACCCCGAGGAGATGGCCCATTTCAAATTGTGGAAAATATCAATGACAGTGCATATAAACTAGAGTTGCCCAGTGAGTTTGGTAACGTCAGTACTTCATTCAACATCTCAGACTTATCACCCTTTGAGAATGGAAATGATTTATGGACAAATCGTTTAAAAAAAGGGGGGATGATGTGATTCCGCCCACTTCAGATCCAGAAGTCATGCCACAAGGTCCCATTACTAGATCAAGGGCCAAACAATTCAGTGAAGTGCTCTTAACTAAGTGTCTTGAAGCTTTTGATTCATTTGACAACTTGACACCCTCTAATGTTAAGTTATATAATATTTTAATAGCTAAAGAATAACTTAGCATGGACATTGCACATTGTTATTTAAATATGTTAAGCATGTTAGAATAGTCTTGCATTCATAATAAGCATGGTTCATTGCATTTATATAATGACAGCATACTTAACATTTATTTGATTAGCTCATATACATTTATTTTAGCTCTTAAACCTTATATATTAGCTCACACATATTATATGATGATATATTTAGCTCATGACATGCAATCATTGCTCACAATACCATAACCATACGCTACAAGAAGGTATTTAGCTCATACAAGCTCAATGCCATTGAATTAGCTTGTTTTCTTTGCACATGTAGGTACATTGGAGCATGACACACGTTATGGTAGCTTGGTGGATTATTTGGCATCAATATACAGCTCATAATTAGCTCACAAAAGATATTTAGCTCATTGAGACTTATGGAATGCTCAACTCAGCTGAGGGAGCTAGCATGTTGCTGAACCTAGTTGGATGAACCATTTGAAGTGAAGTTACTACAAGTGATGCCAAGTGCAGCTGAACATAGCTAAAGATGATTCTAGGGAGCTTATGACGTCACGACTATCATGCTTGTAGCACATCAGCCTTTACTTGCATAACTAGCTCACTACTAGCTTGAATGGAGCTAAGTCACGCCTAGTTGCTGCCCACCTTCAACCCATGCACGAAAGCACACTTCAAATAGCTATGTGAACGCCTTATGACTTACAAAGCCATGTTCCTAACATGTGCTTCCATTAGGCGCCAAATGAATAACCCCCTCTCTATTCGGCCAAGGCATAAGCATGTCCTATGTGTGTACATCATTTAGGCACCAAGATGAAGGCCACCTATCCATTCAACCAATCATCATTTCTTATCCAAATTTGGCACAAACTTGAAATAATATAAGTGTTATTCAGCCAAGAGACATGCTCCTCCTTTCCAACAGAACCAACACCTATCTATTCATGTTATTTATTAATTAAATTATGTCTTTATAAGAAGACACAAGGGCTGGCCGAACCACCATGTATATATTCGGCCAAGTCCCTTCAAAAAGTATAAATAGGCTTTCCTATTTCATTTAGAGACATACCTTTCTTATCAATTAAAGTGAGATATTTCTCTTTCCTTAAGTCCTTGTGACTTTTATTGACTTATCAAGTAATTCATTACTTGTGGCGTCAACCCCTTTCCCTTTGATACTTGTGGTTCATATCTCCATATAGATAGTGGGTCCAAGTCCTTATTACCACCCCTTAAACAAGGAATATAAAGTCTAGGTATTTGTTCTTTAACATCGGTTCTTATTTGAGTCTTCTTTAAGATGTTATCCTCATAACCATTCTATTATTTCATTAACCAAACCATAGCCATAACAACAATTTTTCGTTACCATCTCTCATATCATAAATAGCCTATATATTCACCTTTACATCTACCACCAAACCATTTATTTGAGCCATTTACTTATGCAGGTTATTTTTCTTCCTTCCTAGATCCACAATCAATCAACAAGGTAGAAGTACTTTACATCAAGAAGGATAAACTGTTAATGCAAAAGACACATTTCTTCATATTAGCATAGAGTTTGTCCTTTTGAAGGGTTTCAAGAACGTACCTCAAATGTTGCACATGTGATTCCAAGTCATGGCTATAAATCAGAATATCATCAAAATAAACCACGCAAAACTTACCGATGAATGGCTGAAGTACATGATTCATTAACCTCATTAAGGTTCTTGGGGCATTGGTTAAACCAAATGGCATCACCATTCATTCGTACAAGCCTTCCTTTGTCTTGAATACAGTCTTACATTCATCTCCTTCTCGCATTCTGATTTGATGATAGCCACTCTTTAGATCAATTTTGGAGAACATAGTGACGCTACTTAATTTATCCAACATATCATCAAGTCTTGGTATATGATCTCAGTACTTGATGGTAAATTGATTGATTGCACGACATTCTACACACATTCTCCATGAACCATCCTTTTTGGGTACAAGTAATACTGGAACATCACATGGACTTAAGCTCTCTCGTATGAATCCTGATGTGATCTTGTCCAGCACAAACTTTCTTCATGATATACTTACATCATTGAAGATACATCAAGATCAATCTAAGGGAATTCTACCTTACTTTATATTATATTTACTCATTTATGCACTATATATTATTATGATCATACATTTGCATATTATAATATGCTTGAATAATTATATGTTATCATTCACTTGCATACTATATGGTTTTCATGCATAATATATGTCTCCACATCTTTACTTAGCTTATATTATGCTTTCTTTGGTAGGTACATAGGCGGCCACATGATGGAAGCTAACTTAAAGCTAGCATTGAAGTCTAACAGTTATGGAAACATGACTAGGACAACTCCGGGACAACTCAAGAACATTTTGGGACAAAGTTGTCAGCTACACTCCGAGCTCATAGTTGACTTGAGCTAGACATCTCATTTTAGCTGGAGAGTTGCACTATCATCACCACCACACAGAGTACTTCAAATATGGCCTTTTTGTGGAATCATGCCTTTTTTTTGAATAGTTTCCATTCCAAGAGGTGACCTTTCACAAGGAGTTGTTCAAAGACTCAACTACATGTCATTCATCTATGGCCAGCTCATCTTTAGCTCATACACATGGGAAGTAGCTGAATTTATGAAAGGTTACCTTACACGCAAGGTGACCTTTCATGACAAGTTACTGCCCATTGGATGCCATGTCACATAGGTGCACGTTGGTGAGCTTGTTGTAGCCAAACGAAGCTTAATTTGCAAAAAAGACATTAGACAACCCTCACTACCTTGCCCAAGGCTTGGCGCCAAAATGAAGGGATGTATATCTCTTCAGCCAAGGGAGATGTCTTCAACCGAATGGTCATGCTCCTACATGAAGGGTTACCCGAACCAACACCAAGGCCAAGGGACATATTTCTTCATCTATACATCATGCGTTTTAATTTAAAGTTATGTATTTAGAGGAATATGCATGTAATTTTTTGGCCAAACCCCTTGCAAGCCTATAAATAGGCTTTGTCATTTTATTTGTAACTCAACCCTTTGATTATATTAAACTCTTTGTGAGAATTCTCTCTTGCATGTTCTTTAACAACTTTATCGATTAAGAAAACTTTCTAAGTTTGTGGTGTCAACCCTTTTCATTGATACTTTGAGTTCCTAGTTCTTATAACTAGAGGGTTCAAGTCCCAACATACCACCCCTTAGTTAAGTTTATAGAGAATGGGGATAAACTTTCTATAGCTTTTCTTATTCTTTGGCTTATTTAAGATACTATCCTTAACCATTCCATATTCCATCATCTTCACGCCATGACCATCATCATTCCATTACCATTTCAACACCATTGAAACATCATTCATTATTCATCAAGGTTAACATCCATCATCACCATTGGAGGCCGAATCAACTTACATTTGAAGGATCTTTCTACAACACTTCTGCAACCTACCTTTGATAACAACTCTATCCCTTTAATTTCTTATCATTTATTTCTTTCATTTTTTATTTCATTAATCCATTTCTTTCATTATTTTGTGCAGATTGCTTATATATTCAAGTGTGGCATTTTGTGTCTCTCCTAGATTGGGAAACAACAAGGCTGCCAACTTCTCCATCATTGGAGAAGCTTGGATAGCCTTACATCAAGTGCTATTTAGAGCTTAGTCGAATTGACAATCAAAGTACTGCAACAAAAACAAAAAGAAAATAACACCTACATCAAATTTGGAGTACAAAAAGAAAAGCCAAAATTCAAGCAAAGAAAAAGTTGAAGAAAAAGTTGTAATTACACTAAAAAGGAAGCACATTACAATCTGCCCAGCATCAAACTTGAAGGAGGTATCCTTGTTGTTTCTTGGGAAGGAAGATAGTAACTGTTACATCTTGGGTTGTAAGCTATCTTCATTTTTCTCTTTACTTCATTTCCTTTGCTTTCATCATTTCTTATTCTTTACCTTATCTCTTCTTACCCATTCTATCCTACTTTACCATATCTATTTCTATACTAACCATTTCCTATAACCGACGCAACAAATAAAGAAACTAGCTCAATCTTGAGTTAGTTCTCTAAAGGCAGACGAGAGGGTGAGATCAGAAGTGGGATAAAAAAAGCCAAGAAACATATCCCGAGTGCAAACACAAGCGTGAGTGGAGTTAAATATGAATTTTCTTTGGAGTGACCAAGTGAGGCTTTGTGAGTGTGCTGGTAAGGTTTTAATTTTTTTATACTAACAATGTCTTATGATCTTCCATCATTCCAAACATTAGAGGATGAACAGCCAAGAACAAACACATTTCACACTCGTTGCCATGTTAATGGTAAAGTGTTTCTTGTATATATTGACGGAGGAAGTTGTCAAACATTGCAAGCACATATATGGTGAAAAAATTAGGGCTTACAACGATTAAACATTCCAGCCCATATGAATTGCAGTGGTTGAACGATAGGAGGAGTTGAAGGTCACTGAACAAGTTCTTGTGGCATTCTCAATGGAAAGGTACAAAGGCAAGATTCTATGTGATGTGGTACCTACGAGCACGAGTCATTTGCTGTTTGGACGACCATGGCAATATGACAAGCGAGCCACCTATGATGGATTCACCAATCGCTTCTCTTTCATCTACAATGAAAGGAAATTCATCTTAAGTCCATTATCTCTTAGCCGAGTGAGTGAAGATCAAACTCATTTGAAAATGAGCATTGAAGCAATGAAAGAGAAACTTAAAAACACTGCAATTAAAGGAAAATATTTAGAGGAAAATTCAATTGAAGAAAAGCTTGAACGTTTAGAGGAAAATTCAAATGAAGAAAAGCTTTTTGAAGTTTAACAAAAGAGAGTGGATGTAGAAAACGTTGGAGTTAAAAATAAGAAGAATTAATTTCGAGAAAAAGAGAAGAGTGAAGATCAAATTTTATCTAACCTTTCTTCTCCTATTTTTCCTTCTATTTTTTAGGGTAATTTAAGAGACACATCTTTTTAAGGTGATGATTCAAGAATCATGTCTTTTGGAGGACTAAAAGATGTGACTTTTGGAAAACAAATAGTTTTTACTTTTGGTGATCCATGAAACATGTCTCTTGATGTTTCAAAGGTAATGCCGTTTGAAGTTTCAAAAGAAACTTCAATTGAAGTTCCAATAGTTGTGTTCATTGACATTCTAAGTGCATTGCCAATTATGAAAAGAATTCAGCAACCAACTCCCATTAAACATCCACCCTGGTTTGATATTTCTATTTATATTGACAATAATTTTTCATTTACATGTTTTGATTTATTTTGCAGCAATTTGATTCATGTCTATGGTATTATCTTATAAATTTCTGATGACAAGGTCATTCGAAAATGCCTATGGACTAGACGAAATATCAAGGATGAGTATTCTAACCATGAAATTATAGAATTTTTCTCTGTGATTCAGAATAATCTAAAAGGCACAATTTGTCAAATGGAGGAACTAAGAGACGTGATCCATGAATGTTTAAAAAACTTATATCTTCATTTACCAAAGGCATTAACTCTTCAATCAAAGGACATGACCCTTAGAGGACCAAAGAATGTGTTTTAGAATGCTAAAAGTTATGAACGTTCAAAGAAACATCTCTTGTGATTCAAAAGACATCACTTTTGGCCATCCAAAAGATGTTAACAGAGAGTATACTTTTAACCAAACAATGATTCATAATTCGCTTACTTATGAAAGTCTTATTTCTTTTCAGGACAAGGAGGTTCAAGGTACTTATTCAATATTCATGACTTTTTAGAAGGATCATTTCATAGATCTTTTCGAAAGGGAATGTATTGAACAAATTGCTATTGAATGGATATATTTTGAAGACAAATCAACAATGTTTGAATGGAAACAAAATAAGGATAAGTTACCTTTCAATTTGAGGACAAATTGCCTAAAAGAAGGAAGGATGATGTGATCCTGTCTAGCACTAACTTTCTTCATGACATACTCACATCATTGAAGATCCATCAAGTTTAATCTAAGGGAGTTCTACCTTACTTTATATTACATTTACTCATTTATGAACTATTAGCTTATATTATGAATTCTTCTGGTAGGTATATAGGCAGCCACATGATGAGAGCTAACTTAAAGCTAGCATTAGAGTCCAAGAGCTATGAAAACATGACTAAGACAACTCCCGGACAACTCAATAACATTTTGGGACAAAGTTGTCAGCTACCGTCTGAGCTCATAGATGACTTGAGATGGACTTTTGAGCTAGCTAGACATCTCATTTCACTTGGAGAGTTGCACCATCATCACCACCACACAGAGTACTTCAAATATGGCCTAGGTTAATTTTTGTGGAATCGTGCCTTTTTCACGAATAGTTTCTATTCCAAGAGGTGCCCTTTCACAAGGAGCTGTTCAAATACACCTACATATCATTCATCTATGGCCAGCTCATCTTTAGCTCTTTGTTATAGCCAAATGAAGCTTAATTTGCAAAAAATACATGAGGTAGCCCTCACCACCATTCAGCCACACCATTAGCACACGCCTAGCACATGCCCAAGGCTTGGCACCAAAGTGAATGGATGTATATCTATTCGACCAAAGGAAATGTCTTCAACCGAATGGTCATGCTCCTACTTGAAGGGTTAGCCAAACCAACACCAAGGCCAAGGGACATCTTCATTCATCCATAAATCATGCATTTTCGTTTAAAGTTATGTATTTAGCCGAATAGGCATCTAATTATTCGGCCAAACCCCTTGCAAGCCTATAAATCATGCAGTTTTGAATATATTAAACTATTTGTGAGAATTCTTTCTTGCAAGTTGATACGATCCAAACTAGCTCAAACTTTCTCCATAACTTGAACACACCATTGATGTTATTCAAAACTGCTTCTAAGGGAGTTCTTCCTTACCCTCTCTTATATTATATCATTTATACATTATATTCTATCATAATCATGCATTAACATGTTAGTGTAAATTATCATATCATTCATACCATCCTATGTTTAGTTCATCATGTTTTTCATATCATTCATACTTATGCTATGATTACATATCATTTATTGGGATATTATTATTACATGTTTCCATTTATCATTTATTATGAATACCATGTTATATGTTATTCATGCATAAACATATCTACATGTTTATATTAATTACTACACAATGATACTTCAAGCATGTTATAATAGTCTTATAATCATATTAACATGATTATCACATATACATCAAGGCAACATAATTATCATTCATTTTATTAGCTCTTATGCATTCATTTTAGCACTTAGGCTTTATGCATTAGTTCATACAAATTATAAGATGATATATTTAGCTCATGACCTTCAATCATAGTTCACATTACTATATTCATGCATGACAGCAAGGTATTTAGCTCATATCAGCTCAATGCCATGGACTTGCCTTGTTTCCTTGCACATGTAGGTACATTGGATCATGGAACACGTTGGGGTAGTTTGGTGGATTATTTGGACATCAAATGCAGCTCAAAAACAGCTCACAAGGTACATGGAAGCTCATGGAACAATAAGGAAAGCTCAATTCAGCTGGAGGAGCTCAAGACTAGCTAAACTCAGCTAGTTGGACTATTTGGAGCTGAGTTGCCAAAAGTGATATCAATGGTAGCTGAATGTAGCTGAACATGCTATTATGGAGCTTACAAGGACTCGGCTAGGAAGCTTGTTCACATATAGCCCCATGCTTGCTAGCTAGCTCCCACACTCAAGCTATCTTGAATGATACACATGCACGCCCAAGATGGAGCACATGACTAGAAATCATCCCATGCACAAGGCTGCACCACAAGGCTCCCTAGAGCACCCATGTACGTGCCATATGACCAGCCCCCATGTGCCTTGCGTGTGAATTCATTTAGTCGCCAAGATGAAGAGCCCTCTCCCTGCCAAGCATCATCTTCCATGTAATTTGCCGCCAACTTAAAGGGACACAAGAGCTATTCGACCAAGGGATATCACACTCCATTTAATCCAAACCATCATCTTTATTTAGTATTAAATTATGTCATTTTAAAAAGGTACAAGGCCTGGCCGAAACTCCTTGTAATCATTCGATCATACCCCTCCATTTCCTATAAATATAAAAGCATAATTCATTTGTAACTAGACCTTTTTGATTAATACAAGTGAGATTATTCTCTTTCTTATATCTTGGTGACTTTTATCGACTTATCAAGTATTTTTAATACTTGTGGTGTCAAACCCTTCCCCTTGATACTTATGGTTCCTAGTTTTTAAAACTAGTGGGTCAAAGTCCATTATACCACCCCTTAAAGAAGTAATATAAAGTATTGGTCTTTGCTCTCTATAGCATTGGTTCTTCTTTGAGTCTTCTTTAAGATACTACCTCACAACGATCCCTTTGTTTCATCACCCATAAACCATAGCCATATCAACCATCTTCCGCTTCCATCAATCATTATTTAAATAGCCTACCTATTCACCCATACGTTTACCACCCTTAATCATATGTTTTGAGCCATTAACTTATGCATGTTATTTTGCTTCCTTCCTAGATCCACAATCAATCGATAAGGTACAAGAGCCTTACATCATAAGTTATTTAAGAACTTTATCGATTAAGTAAAGTTTATAAGTTTGTGGTCAACCCCTTTCATTAATACTTTGAGTTCCTAGTTCTTATAACTAGAGGGTTCAAGTCCCAACAAACCACCCCTTACTTAAGTTATAGAGAACAAGGGTAAACTTTCTATAGTTTTTTTCTTCTTTGGCTCATTTAAGATACTATCCTTAACCATTCCATATTCCATCATCTTCACGCCATCACCATCATCATTCCATTACCATTTCAACACCATTAAAACATCCTTCATCAGTCATCAAGGTCAACGTCCATCATCACCATTGGAGGCCGAATCAACTTACATTTGAAGGATCATTCTACAACACTTTTGTAGCCTACCTTTGATAACAACTCTATCCATTTCACTCCTTATTAATTCATTTCTTTCTTTTATTTCTTATTTCATTAATCCATTTCTTTCATTATTTTGTACAGATTACTTATATAATCAAGAGTGGCATTTGGTGTCTCTCCCAGATCAGGAAATATTAAGGATGCCAACTACTCCGTCATTGAAGAAGCTTGGATATCCTTACATCATATCTCATGTTCATTAATTCTTCAAATTATCTTTGAAGCTCTTTAGTCTATTCAGGATTGCTTCTATATACTGGTCGATTTGGAATGGTTACACCGTGAATGAAATCAATTTGATGCTATATTCCTCTAATAGGTGGTAATCCACTAGGAATGTCTTTTTGGAACAAGTCTTTGAATTCCTGCAATAAAGATGAAATAGAAGAAGGCAAACCTTCTGGGATGTTAGTCAAAAGAAAGCTTTCCTTGTACCTAATTACAATTAGAGTTTTGTAGGATAACAAATGTTTCCTAATATCTTTCTCTCCAGCATATATATTAATCTTTGATGGTTCCTCCTCTTTAATGGTTTTGAATACTTCAATGCTTTTTTTCAAAGCTTCTTGATCTTCCCATACTTGGTTTGGTGAAAATGGAGTCAAGATTAATGATGTAAGGTACTCATACCTTGTCAATTGATTGTGGATCTAAAAATGAAGCAAAACAACCTGCATAAGTGAATGACTCAAAGAGATGGTTTGGTGGTAGACGTAAAGATGAAATGGTATGCTATTTATGATATGAGTAATGGTAGCAGAGGATTATTGTTATGGATATGGTTTGGTTGATGAAACAATGGAATGATTATGAGGCTAGTAAGTTAAAGAAGACTCAAAGAAGAACCAATGTCTAAGAACAAAGACCTAGACTTTATATTTCTTTTTTAAGGGGTGGTAAATAAGGACTTAGACCCACTTTCTATATGGAGATGGAACCATAAGTATCAAATGGAAAGGGGTTGATGCCACAAGTAATGAATTACTTGATAAGTCGATAAAAGTCACAAGGACTTAGGCAAAGAGAATAATCTCACTTTAATTGATAAGAAAGGTGTGTGTACAACTGAAATAAGAAAGCCTATTTATAGTTTTTGACGGGACTTTGCCGAATAGGTACATGATGGTTCAGACAACCCTTGTGCATTCTTAAAATGACATGATTTAATTCATAAATAACATAAATGAATAGGTGATGGTTCAGTTGAAATGTAGGAACATGTTTCATGGCCAAATAACACTTGAACCCCTTAAAGTTGGCGCCAAATTGGAGAGGAAAAGTTGCTTGGTCGAATGGATAGGTGGCCCTTCATCTTGGCGCCTAAATAGAGTCACACGCCTATCACATGGCATGGATGGTCAAAAGGCATGCACATGGCTATCTTGGAAGATTGTGGTGCAACCTTATGCATAGGATGAAGGCCAAGCATGGACAGTAACCTTGGGCAAGACTTGAGCTTCCTTCAAGATAGCATGTGTTTAGCTAGCTTTTGATGTGAATGCTGGTGGTGAATGAACTCCTTAACTATGACCTTCCAATCTTCATAGCATCTCATTCAGGTACACTTGATGACACCTTTAGCAACTTGTCTTCAAATAGTCCAACTAGCTGAGATTAGATGGCCTTGAGCTCCTCCAGCTGAGTTGATCTTTCCTTAGTGTTCCACGAGCTTCCATGATATTTATGAGCTATTTGTGAGCTGCATATGACTTCCAAATACTCCACCAAGATGCCCCAACATATGTCATGCTCCAATGTACCTACATGTGCAAAGAAAACAAGGTAATTCAATGGCATTTAGCTTGTAAGAGCTAAATACCTTGATATCATGCATGATCATGGTCTTGTGAGCTATGAATGCATGGCATGAGCTAAGTATATCATCATATAATACATGTGGGCTAATGTATAAGGTCTAAGAGCTAAAATGAATGTATATTAGCTAATTAAATAAATAATAAGTATGGTGCCATTTCTTAAATGTAATGAATCATGATTATTATGAATGCAAGACCTTTCTAACATGCTTAACATATTTAAATAACAATGTGCATCTATTGTAAAGATGTGTTCATGCTAAATTATTTATTATCTACATAACTAGTAACCTTAACATGCATATATGATCAAACTAGTATAAAGCAAATAGAACATAGAAATGTTCAAGAGTGCTCCGTTTATATGTGAAAACGTGCTTTCATCATCCCCTTATTTAGGGAGATTTGTCCTCAAATTGAAACCCTTGAAGTGTTTGACATTCTGTCCTTGCATAGCTTCACATTCCTTTGCTAAAAGAAAGCATCATTTGAATGAATGTGTTATTCCAAAAAGTACCATTTCTTAAGATCTCCTTTTAGGCCTTTCTTTGGAATGTAATTTACCAACAGGTACCTTTTGGGAATGATCTTCTTCTAGGGATATCCCTTTTAGAAGCGACATTTAATTTCGTTGGTCCTAAAAAGTGAGGAGATATGAGGTTTCAAATGAATGGGTACTTACCTTTTGAATAACAAGACCCTTGAAGAGTTGTGACTTTGAATCCCAACCATCACCATTTTTCGTAGGAGTCCATTCATTTTCTAGTAATGAGCTATCATGTTTCTTCATGAAGATGTTTGGTTTCGTGTTTCGTCCATCTTCATTTTTCATTGGTTGTTTATCTTTTCGCCAGGCTTGGACACTTTTTCGCATATGTAATTGTTCTTGTTGAACTTCTTTAGGCATCAAAGGCACCAAAATTACCTTGCGTGCTTCATGCTTAAAGGAATATTGGTTGTGATAATAGTCATGAATGGCCCTTTTGTCATACTGCCATGGTCTAGCAAGTAGAATATGGCTAGCATGCATAGGGACAATGTCACAAAGTACCTCATCATTGTGCCTACCAACTAAAAGTGGAATTAGAACTTGTTTAGTAACATTTAACTCACCTCCTTAATTGAGCCATTGGAGTTTATATGGAGTGGGATGCTTTGATGTTGGCAAACCAAGTTTTTCTACGATAAGAGTACTAGATACTTTTGTGCAACTCCCTCCATCTATAATCATTGTGCAAACTTTGTCCTTGACATGGCACCTTGTGTGGAAAATGTTGTTTCTTTGTAGATCCTCTTTAGATGATTGTGATTGGAGGCACCTTTTTATAACAAGCATTTCTCCATGATTTGTATTCTCTTCTGGTTTTTCTTCATGGATTGCTTCAGGTTCCTCATCATAGATAGGTTATTCAGAATCTGAGATAACATCTCCATTGTCAAGTACTATCATAGCATTTCAGTTGGGAATTTGGCTGGCAACTTGTCCTTTTCCAAAACACTTAAAACATTTGATGTCACTAGACCTCTCAAAAGTGTTGGTTTGGTTTTCTTTACCCTTACTAGATTCACCCACTTGTTTAGTTTTGGTTACCTCTATATGATTCTTTGTTTGGACTGGAGATAGTTTACGGAAAGTACTAGGCTTTTGTTTCCATTTGGTGGCTTAATGTGGACTACTCCGGTTGATGACCTTCCTTTTAATCTGTCATTCAATTTTCATGGCATTATGTACCATATCCTCGATCTCTACATAATGTTGTAGTTCAACAAGGTTAACAATTTCAGGATTTAGGCCAGATAAAAACCTTACCATGGTTGGTTCTTTGTCTTCATCAACATTGGCTCGAATCAGGGCTATCTCCATCTCCTTGAAATAATCTTCAACGCTCTTGTTTCCTTGTTTAAGATTTTATAGCTTATAATAAAGATCTCGGTGATAGTGAGTAGGCACGAACCTTTTCCTCATAATGGCCTTCATTTCTTCCCAAGTATGGATTGGGTGTTCACCATTGTGTCTTCTTGAACTTACTAATTGATCACACCAAACTAGGGCGTAGTCCACAAATTCCATGGCAGCAAGCCGTACTTTCTTTTGCTCCGTATAGTTTTTATATTAAAAAATATGATCGATCTTGATTACCCAGTCAAGATAGGCTTTGGGATCAATTCGTCCTTGAAATGGAGGAATTGTTACCTTGATGTTGTTGAAGTTATCATTTTGATTTCTATGGACATATCTTCTTGCTTCTGAGGTTACTTCAGCCTCCTCCTCAAATTCATCTTCCATTCCAGGGCAATTTATTCTCCGATTTCCCAAAGATGCTTCACATTGATCCATTCTTTCATGCAAAGGCTCAAACTCTAGTTTCAACAATCTTGCCATTTCATGCATAATTGCTTGAGTTTGCAAGTTAGGGGTTTCTCTTTCCGCAGTTCGTCCATGACTCCGAGACATGATTAGTGAAATAAGAAGAGAAAAATATGTAAAAGACCTTACCAGATAATACTCTCACAAAGCCTCACGGGTTCACTCCAAGAAAACTTGAATGTCACTCAATCCACTCGTGTTTGCAGTCTAGGACTTTAAGGCTTTTTCTAGTCCTCTTCTAATCTCACACGATCAAGTCTATTTTTCCTCTCAATTCTCTTTATCTCAAGTTCTAAATGACTTTACTAAAAACTGGATCAAGTAAAGTTTACTTGTTGTGCGTCGGCTGCAAAAGGGTTAGTAGGAATTGAAAGCAAATAATAATGAAAAGGGTGGCTTAGAAATAGAAAGTAGAGAATAAACATGTTACTTACACAAGTCACTTCACAACCCTTCAATCACCACAGTCAATTTAAAGGCTTACTTGAATGGCTTGGTGACGAGACTTGTTGTTGAGTTCTTTAACTTTTCTTTCTTCTTTTTGAGTGCTTGAATTTTTTTTTCTTCTTTTGAGTGCTTGCATTTTTCTTTACTGAATTTTGATTTTTTTCACTTGCACTTCTTTCTGTATTTTTTTGTTCTTGTTCTTGTTGCATGTTGCTTTTTCCACCAAAGCTCTGAATACTGCTTAATGTAAGGTACTCCTACCTTGTTGATTAATTGTGGATCTAGGAAGGAAGCAAAACAACATGCATAAATGAATGGCTCAAATAGATGGTTTGGTAGTAGATGCAAAGGTGAAATGGTAGGCTATTTATGATATGAGAAATGGTCGCGGAAGATTGTTGTTATTGCTTTGGTTGGGTTGATGAAACAATGGAATGGTTGTGAGGACAGTAACTTAAAGAAGACTAAAAGAAGAACCAATGTTAAAGAACAAAGACCAGACTTTATATTGCTTCTTTAAGGGGTGGTAAATAAGGACTGGGACCCACTATTTATATGGAGATAGGAACCACAAGTATCAAAGGGAAAGGGGATGACGCCAAAAGTAATAAATTACTTGATAAGTCGATAAAGTCACAAGGACTTGAGCATAGAGAATAATCTTACTTTAATTGATAAGAACGGTGTGTATACAAATGAAATAGGAAATCTTATTTATAGTTTCTGAAGGAACTTGGTCGAATAGGTACATGATGGTTCGACCACCCCTTGTACCATCATAAAATGACATGATTTAATTTATAAATAACATGAATAAATAGTTGTTGATTCGGTTGAAATGTAGGAACATGTCTCATGGCCGAATAACACTTGAAACACTTCAAGTTGGCGTCAAATTGGAGAGGAAATGATGCTTGGCCGAATAGATGGGTGGCTCTTCACCTTGGCTCCTAAATGGAGTCACACGCCTATCACATGGGTTGGCTAGTCACAAGGTATGCACATGCCTATCTAGGATGCTTATGGTGCAACCTTATGCATAGGATGAAGGCCAAGCATGGGCAGCAACCTTGGGCGTGACTTGAGCTTCCTTCAAGCTAGCATGTATTTAGCTAGCTTTTGATGTGAATGCTGGTGGTGAATGAACTCCTTAGCTGTGACCTTCCAATCTTCATATTATCTCATTCAGATACATTCAGCTACACTTGATGTCACCTTTAGCAACTTATCTTCAAATAGTCCAACTAGTTGAGATTAGCTAGCCTTGAGCTCCTCCAGCTGAGTTGAGCTTTCCTTAGTGTTCCACGAGCTACCATGATATTTGTGAGCTATTTGTGAGCTTCATATGACTTCTAAATACTCCACCAAGCTGCCCCAACGTGTGTCATGCTCCAATGTACCTACATGTACAAAGAAAACAAGGTAATTCAATGGCATTGAGCTTGTATGAGCTAAATACCTTGTTGTCGTGCATGATCATGGTCTTGTAAGCTGTGAATACATGACATGAGATAAGTATATCATCATATAATGTATGTGGGCTAGTGTATAAGGTCTAAGAGCTAAAATGAATGCATATGAGCTAATCAAATGAATGATAAGTATGCTGCCATTTCTTAAACATAATGAATCATGCTTATTATGAATGCAAGACTATTCTAACATGCTTAACATATTTAAATAACAATGTGCATATATTGTAAAGATGTGTTCATGCTAAATTATTTATTAGCTACATAACTAGTAACTTTAACATGTTATGTATTATAATATCATATATGATCAAGCTAGTATAAAGTAAATACAATATAGAAATGTTTAATATAGCTCCCTTTGTATGTGAAAATGAGCTTGCATCATCCCCCTTCTTTAGGGTGATTTGTCCTCAAATCAAAACCCTTGAAGTGTTTGATATTCTGTCGTTGCATAGCTTCACGTTCCCTTACTAAAAGAAAGCATCATTTGAATGAATGTGTTCTTCCAATAGGTACCCTTTCACAAGATCTCCTTTTAGGCCTTTCTTCGGAATGTAATTTACCAATAGGTACCCTTTGGGAATGATCTTCTTCTAGGGATATCCCTTTTGGAAGTGATCTTTCATTTGGTTGGTCCTGAAAAGTGAGGAGATATGAGGTTTCTAATGAAGGGGTACTTACCTTTTGAATTTAAAGACCCTTGGTGAAGAGTTCTGACTTTGAAACACAACCATCACCATTTTTGGTAGGAGTCCCTTCATTTTCTAGTAACGAGCCATCATGTTTTTTCATGAAGAAGTTTGGTTTCGTGTTTCGTCCATCTTCATTTTTCATTAGTAGTTTGTCTTTTTTCCAGGCTTAGACACTTTTTCGCATATGCAATTGATCTTGTTGAACATCTTTAGGTGTCAAAGGCACCAAAATTACTTTGCGTCCTTCATGCTTAAAGGAATATTGGTTGTGATAACAGTCATGAATGGCCCTTTTGTTATACTGCCATGGTCTACCAAGTAGAATATGGCTAGCATGTATAGGGACGATGTCACAAAGTACCTCATCCTTGTACCTACCAACTGAAAAATGAATTAGAACGGGTTTAGTAACATTTAACTCACCTCCTTCATTGAGCCATTGGATTTTAAATGGAGTGGGATGCTTTGATGTTTGCAAACCAAGTTTTTCTACCATAAGAGTGTTGGCTACGTTTGTGCAACTCCCTCCATCTATAATCATTGTGCAAACTTTGTCCTTGACATGGCACCTTGTTTGGAAAATGTTGTTTCTTTGTAGATCCTCTTTAGATGATTGTGATTGGAGGCACCTTTTTAAAATAAGCATTTCTCCATGATTTGCATTCTCTTATGGTTCTTCTTCATGGATTGCTTCAGGTTCCTCGTCATAGATAGTTTCTTCGGAATCTAAGACAACATCTCCATTGTCAAGTACTATCATAGCATTTTGGTTGGGACATTGGCTGGTAACATGTCCTTTTCTAAAACATTTGATGTCTCTAGACCTCTCAAAAGTGTTGGTTTGCTTTTCTTTACCCTTGCTAGATTCACCCACTTGTTTAGTTTTGGTTACCTCTATATGATCCTTTGCTTGGACTGGAGTTGGTTTCCAAAAAGTACTAGGATCTTGTTTCCATTTGGTGGTCGAATTTAGACTATTCTAGTTGAAGACCTTCCTTTTAATCTGTCATTCAATTTTCATGGCCATATATACCATCTCCTCTATCTTTACATAATGCTGCAGTTCAACAAGGTTAGTAATTTCAGGATTTAGGCCAGATAAAACCTTGCCATGGTTGTTTCTCTGTCTTCATCAATATTTTCTCGAATCATGGCTATCTCCATCTCCTTGAAATAATCTTCAACGCTCTTGTTTCCTTGTTTAAGATTTTGTAGCTTATGATAAAGATCTCGGTGATAGTGAGTAAGAACAAAGATTTTCCTCATAATGGCCTTCATTTCATCCCAAGTATGGATTGGGTGTTCACCATTTCGTCTTCTTGAACTTACTAATTGATCACACCAAACTAGGGCGTAGTCCACAATTTCCATGGCAGCAAGCCTTACTTTCTTTTGCTCCGTATAGTTTGACATTAAAAAATATGATCGATCTTGATTACCCAGTCAAGATAGGCTTCGGGATCAATTCATCCTTGAAATGGAGGAATGGTTACCTTGATGTTGTTGAAGTTATCATTTTGATTTCTAGGGACATATCTTCTTGCTTATGAGGTTACTTCAACCTCCTCCTCAAATTCATCTTCCATATTAGGGCGATTTATTCTCTGGTTGCCCAAGGATGCTTCAAATTGATCCATTCTTTAATGCAAAGGCTCCAACTCTAGTTTCAACAATCTTGCCATTTAATGAACAATTGCTTGAGTTTGCAAGTTAGGTGCTTCTCGTTCATCGGTTCATCCTATACTCCGAGACATGATTAGTGAAATAAGAAAAGAAAAATATGTAAAAGACCTTACCAGATAATACTGTCACAAAGCCTCACGAGTTTACTCCAAGAAAACTTGAATGTCACTCAATCCGCTCATATTTGCACTCTAGGACTTCAAGGATTTTACTAGTCCTGTTATTATCTCACACGCTCAAGCCATTTTTCCTCTCAATTCTCTTTATCTCATGTTCTAAATGACTTTACTCAAAACTGTATTAAGTAAAGTTTACTTGTTGTGCGTCGGCTGCAAAAGGGTTAGTAGGAATGGAAAGTAAATAATAATGTAAAGGGTGGCTTAGAAATAGAAAGAAGAGAATAAAGGGGTTACATACACAAGTCACTTCACAACCCTTCTATCACCACAATCAATTTAAAGGCTTACTTGAATAGCTTGGTGATGAGATTTGTTGTTGATTGCTTCAACTTTTCTTTCTTCTTTTTGAGTGCTTGAATTTTTTCTTCTTTTGAGTGCTTGCACTTTTTCTTTACTGAATTTTGATTTCTTTCACTTGCACTTTTTTTTGTATTTTTTTCTTGTTGTTGTTGCATGTTGCTTCTTCCACCAAAGCACTGAATATCGCATGATGTAAGGTACTCCAACCTTGTTGGTTGATATTGGACCTAGGAAGAAAGTAAAATAACCTGCATAAGTGAATCGCTTAAATAGATGGTTTGGTGGTAGATTTAAAGGTGAAATGGTAGGCTATTTATGATATGAGAAATGGTAGCACAAGATTGTTTTTATGGCTATGGTTTGGTTGATGAAACAATGGAATGGTTGTGAGGATAGTATCTTTTAGAAGACTCAAAGAAGAACCAATGTTAAAGATAAAGACCCAGACTTTATATTGCTTCTTTAAGGGGTGGTAAATAAGGACTTGGACCCACTATCTATATGGAGATAGGAACCACAAGTATCAAATAGAAAGGGGTTAACGCCACAAGTAATGAATTACTTGATAAGGCGATAAAAGACACAAGGACTTTAGCAAAGAGAATAATCTCAATTTAATTGATAAGAAATGTGTGTGTACAAATGAAATAGGATAGCCTATTTATAGTTTTTTATGGGACTTGGCAGAATAGGTATATGGTTCGGCCAGCCCTTGTGCCTTCAAGTTGGCGCCAAATTGGGGAGGAAATGATGCTTGGCCGAATGGATATGTAGTCGTTCATCATGGCACCTAAATGGAGTCATACGCCTATCACATGGCTTGGATGGTCATAAGGCATGCAAATGGCTATCTACGATACTTGTGGTGTAACCTTATGCATAGGATGAAGGCCAAGCATGGGCAGTAACCTTGGGCGTAACTTGAGCTTCCTTCAAGCTAGCATGTGTTTAGCTACCTTTTGACGTGAATGCTGGTGGTGAATGAACTCCTTAGCTGTGACCTTCCAATCTTCATATCATCTCATTCAGCTACATTCAACAACACTTGATGTTACCTTTAGGAACTTATCTTCAAATAGTCAAACTAGTTGAGATTAGCTGGCCTTGAGCTCCTCCAGCTGAGTTGAACTTTCCTTTCTGTTCCACGAGCTGCCATGATATTTGTGAGCTTTTTATGAGCTGTATATGACTTCTAAATACTCCACCAAGCTACCCCAATATGTGTCATGCTCCAATGTACCTACATGTGCAAAGAAAATAAGGTAATTCAATGGCATTGAGCTTGTATGAGCTAAATACCTTGCTTTCGTGCATGATCATGGTCTTGTGATCTATGAATGCATGATATGAGCTAAGTATATCATCATATAATATATGTGGGCTAATGTATAAGGTTTAAGAGCTAAAATGAATGCATATGAGCTAATCAAATAAATGAGAAGTATGCCGTCATTTCTTCAATGTAATGAATCATGCTTATTATGAATGCAGGACTATTCTAACATGCTTAAGATATTTAAATAACAATGTGCATCTATTGTAAAGTTGTGTTCATGCTAAATTATTTATTACCTACACAACTAGTAACCTTAACATGTTATGTATTATAATCGCATATATGATCAAACTAGTATAAAGTAAATACAACATAGAAATGTTCAAGAGTGCTGCCTTTGTATGTGAAAACATGCTTGCATCAATAAATTTATTTTCATTGATATATAAATAATACTGGTTTGTGAAACCATCATGGACTGCCTTCTTATCAAATTGCCAAGGCCTCCCTAGGAGTATATGGCACGTGTTCATTTGTACAACATCAAAAAGAACTTGGTCTTGGTATTTTCCAATTGAAAAGGAAATGTTGACTTGTTTGGTGACCTTAACTTCTCCTCCATCATTTGGCCATAGTAACTTGTATGGTGTAGGGTGTTTAATTGTCTTGAGTCCAAGTTTAGCCACCATTAAAGTGCTTGCAACATTGGTACAACTTCCCCCATCAATTATCATGAAACAAACTTTGTCCTGAAACTTGAGACATTGCTAGTAAACAAATAAAACAAAAGTAAACCTTATCAGGACACTCACAAAGCCTCACAAGTTTTGCTCCAAAGAAAAGATAGGATCACTCCACTCAACACTCGTGTTTACTCTCAAGAAAATAACTTGGCTTTTAACAATCCCCCTTCTGATCTCACTCACTCTATTAGCCTTTTTCCACTCGATCTCTCTCGCTATGTCCTTTGAACAACTTACTCAAGATTAGAACAAGTTATTTCTCTTCTTGTGTGCGTCGACTGAAAAATAGGTTAGGGTAGAAAAGAAAGGATTCAAAAGGTAATAAAAAGAAGGACAAGGTTGAAGACAAGGAAAAGGAAAGTATAAATAGGAAGAGGTGACTTACAACCCAATAAACAACACTTACTACACCCTTTCATGAGAAACAATAAGGTTATCTTCTCTAGTGTAGATATGCCTCCTTGATGTATTTGTAATGGTAGAGCACTTTTCCTTGCTTTTATTTTTGATTGAAGTTCTTTTTCTAATTTTTATTTTTGTTTTTGAACTCCTTTTGTTGTTGTAGGAGCTTTTGATTTCCTTTTTGAACTTCATTTCTTTTTTGCTTTTGTTGTTACACGCCAATGACATTTTTTTTATCAATCCAACTATGCTTTGATACCATTTGGTGTAGGCTGAATCTACACTCTTCAATCGAAGTGAGTAGATAGCCTTATTATTATCCCGATCTAGGAATAACAAGTACTAATGTCCTTGAGTTGTAAGTTTGGTTGCAATAAAGATAAGAAATAAATAGGATTAATAATGGAATAAGAAATGGATAAATAAGATAATTAATGAAATGAAAGAAATGATTAGAGTTGGCTACATAATTATGAAGATGTTGATGGCCTTGATGAAAGATGTTGAATGGAAGATGATGGTGTTGTTGTATCTCAAACATGCCAAAGAGGAAACTATGCTAGAAAGCACAATCCCGATCTTCACAAACTTGCTTGATTGGTGGTGATAGTCTTTTCAACCCATTAGATATGAAATCTAGGAATTTAGGAATCAATGTGAATGGAAGGACGCCACAAGTATAATAAATATACTTGCTTAATCCATAAAGTTCACAAAGAACTTTGAAGAGAAAATTAACTCACAAAAGTTTGTTTATAATATGAATGAGATGAGTACAAATGATGGCAAGCCTCTCAATTTATAGGAAATGAGAGGGCTTCGCCGAATGGTTACATAATGTTTCGTCTAGGTACATGTCTCTAATGAAAGTACATAATTAATTAAATGAAGGGATATGTCCATAGGCTTGGTGTTGGTTCAGCTAACCCTTCATAAAGGGGCTTGATGTTTCGGTCATACATGAATCCATCTTCCTTTAGTTGAATAGTGGGGTGCTTGTTCATCTTGGTGCCAAAGGCATCTCTTTTGACCGAATGGTCTTGTGTTTCCTCAAATGGGCGCCAAAGCTCTCATGTGCAAGGCATATGGGGTGGCCGAATAGGCATGGAGCTTTGTATCAAGTCCCTTGGTGATTTAGGCCTCCAATGGGTGTAATCTCTTCACCAACGTGCTCCTTGATGAAAGTGCATCTTCATGGGTAACATCATTCATGAAAGGTCACAATGTTTGGAAAGGTAACCTTTCATGTTTGAACTAGTTCTGAGGTGAATGAGCTGGAGGTAAGATGGTCATAGGTGAGTTGTAGCATGTTGAACATTATGGCAACTCCTTGTGAAAAGGTACCTATTGAGGTGGAAAATATTCGTGAAAAGGTAAAGAAAATTGCAAGCATTCAAAAGAAGAAAACAAATGAAAGAAAAGTGAAGCACTTAATAAAAGGTCTCATCACCAAGCCAGTCAAGTAAGCCTTTAAATTGATTGTGGTGATAGAAGGGTTGTGTAGTGACTTCTGTAAGTAACCCTTTTATTCTCTTCTTTCTTATTTCCTAGCCACCCTTTTCATTATAAAAAATAAAAAATAAGAAGTGCAAGTGAAAGAAATAAAAAATTAGTAAAGAAAATTGCAAGCATTCAAAAGAAGAAAACAAAGGAAAGAAAAGTGAAGCACTCAACAACAGGTCTCATCACCAAGCCAGTCAAGTAAGCCTTTAAATTGATTGTGGTGATAGAAGGGTTGTGTAGTGACTTCTGTAAGTAACCCTTTTATTCTCTTCTTTCTTATTTCTAAGCCACTCTTTTCATTATATTTTGCTTTCCTTTTCTACTAACCCTTTTACAGCCGGCTAGAAGAGGACTAGTAAAAGCCTTGAAGTCCTAGAGTGCAAACACAAGCGGATTGAGTGACATTCAAGTTTCCTTGGAGTGAACTCGCGAGGCTTTGTGAGAGCATTATTGGTAAGGTCCTATACACATTTTCTTTTTTTCTTATTTGCTAACATGTCTCTTCCATCCAACATCTTTGTAGTTAAAAGGACTTTGAATATTTAAAGTCAAGAAGATGAACAAAGAAATAATATCTTACATACAAAATGTTACGTGGGAGATAAAGTTTGTGTGGTGATCATTGATGGAGGAAGTTGTAAAAATGTAGCAAGTACTCGCATGGTGGAAAAGTTGGGCCTAAAGACTTCCAAGCTTCCTAATCCTTACAAACTTCAGTGGCTCAATGATGTGGATGAAGCAAAGGAAACTGAACAAGTTGTTATTTCTTTCTCAATTGGAAGATACAAAGATGAAGTTCTTTGTGATGTGGTATCCATGAGTGCAAGACACATTATATTAGGACGGCCTTGGCAATTTGAGAAAAAGGCTACTCATAATGGGTTTTCCAATGAGTATTCCTTCTAACATCAAGTAAAGAAAATCATATTGGCGCCTATGCTTCCAAGTCAAGTCCATGAATGTCAAGTCACCCTTAAGTCACACATTGAAGAATGGGAGAAAATAAAGGCCATAAAAAGAATCTTTGAAGAATAATGATGTGATCCAAATCAGCAACACGAATGTCCTTGCATCTCCAACCTTTCACAATAATCAAAGGGGGATTTTCTCTAACTTATTCTTTCTTTATACCATAGTTATGATAATAGTTTACATACATTACATTTATATCTATGATGATGATATTATGTAATGTATGAAGTTACTATTATGAACCGCATATTTATATGCTTATTTCTTATATTATATTTTCTTTTATAGCTGTATAGACGACCACATAATGGGAGCTAACTTAGAGCTATCATTGGAGTCCACGAGCTAAGGAAACATGATTAGGACAACTCTGGGGTAGCTCAAGAACATTTTGGAACAAAGCTGCCAGTTACCCTCTGAGCTTATAGTTGACTTGAGATGGACTTTTGAGCTAGCTAGAGATCTTATTTCAGCTGGAGAGTTGCACCACCACACAGAGTACTTCAAATATGGTCTAGGTCAATTTTTGTGGATTCGTACCTTTTCGCGAAGAGTTGTCATTCCAAGAGGTGTCTTTTCACAAGGAGATGTCCTAAGACTCACTTACATGTCCTTCATCTATGGCCAGCTCATCTTCAGCTCATACACATGGGAACTAGCTCAATTGATGAAAGGTTACCTTACACACAATGTGACCTTTCATAATAAGTTGCTACCTAATTGATGCCATGTCACCTAGACGCATGATGGATGCCAAGTCACGCCTACATTGCTGCCTTTCTTCATTCCATGGATGAGCCTACATAACAAGTATCATACGACCCCATCTGAGTATCTCATGACCAGCTCACCCATGTACCATGCGTGTTGATCATTTAGGTGCCAAAGTGAGGGGACACATACCTATTCGGCCAAGCATGAGAAGATATCAAAATGGACGGTAATATGAACAAACATGGGTGGCAAAATGAACCAACACGGGTGGCAAAATGAACCAACACTTACCTATTTATTCAAAGCATTGTAACCCCTTGTAAAGGCACATAACCTTGTCGAAACACCACCTAATTATTCTACCAAACCCCTTGCAAGCCTATAAATAGGGTTTGGCATTTATTTGTAAACCCTTTTATAATATAAACTCTTTGTGAGATTATTCTCTCTTCAAGTTCTTTAAGAACTATATCGATTAAGTAAGATTTCTAAGTTTGTGGCATCAACCCCTTCCATTGATACTTTGAGTTCTTAGTTCTTATAAGTAGAGAGTTCAAGTCCTTACATACATTCCCTTATTTAAGTTTATAAAGAACGGGGTTAAACTTTCTATAGTTTTGCTTCCTCTTTGGCTTATTTAAGATACTATATGACCATCACCATATTCCATCATCTTTACACCTATATCATCACCATTCCAATACCATTTCTTCATAATTGAATCATCTTCTTCTATCATCAAGGTTCACATCCACCATCACCATTGGAGGCCGAATCCTATTACATTTGAAGGAAAATTCTACAACACTTTCGTAACCTACCTTTGATAACTATTCTATTTCATTCATTTCATTTTCATTTTATTTCTTTCTTAATTTCTTATTCCATTTAATCATTTATTTCTTTATATTGTTCATATTACTTATTAATTCAAGGGTAGCATTTGGTGTCTCTCCTATATCGGGAAACAACAAGGCTGTCAACTTCTCCATCATTGAAGAAGCTTGGATAACCTTATATCAAGTGGTATGAGAGCTTAGTTGGATTGATAATCAAAGTGCTGCAACAAACGAAAAAGAAAGAAGAAAAATAAAAGAGAAAAGAAAAAGACTCCTACATCAAATTTGGAGTACAAAAAAAAAGAAAAGAAAAAGAAAAAAAATTCAAAAGCAAAAGAATAGCAAAGTTGCTAATTATATTCAAGGAAACCACATAACAATCTGCCCGACATAAAACTTGAAGGAGATATCCTTGTTGTTTCTTGTGAAGAAATATAATAAGTGTTGCAACTTGGGTTGTAAGTTATCTTCATCATTTTCTTTATTTCATTTCCTTTGCATTAATTTTTCCCTATTCATTACCTTATCTCTTTTACCCATTCTATCATATTTTTTCCATATCCATTTCTATACCCTAACCATTTCATATAGCTGACGCAACAAACAAAGAAACTTGCTCAATATTGAGTTAGTTCTCTAAAGGACCCACAAGATATAATTGAGCATAAAAAGCCAAACGAGAGGGTGAGATTAGAAGGGAATCAGAAAAAAAACCAAGAACATAACCCCGAGTGCAAACATGAGTGTGAGTGGAGTGACATCTAAATTTTCTTTGGAGTGACCAAGTGAGGCTTTTGTGAGCGTGTTTGTAAGGTTTTAATTTACTTTTTATTTCACTAACAACGTCTCGAAGTCCCAGAGAAAATATAGGACAAGCAAACTTGCAAATGCAAGCACTCATTGGCGAAATGATGCGAATGTTTTGTGAAGAGTTTGATGTTCTTCATGAAAAGATGCATCAACGAAAGGATCTGCCACAAGCCCGGAATAATGGAGTTTCTAAAAGATAACAATAACCACCTCCAGAAGAAGATGTTCAAGAAAATATTGACGACAGAGAACAAGCAGCATTCCAAGGCCATGTACGTACAATTATTGATGACAACCTGAGTAATATCAAGATTAAAATTCCCCAATTCCAAGGAAAGACTAATACTGAATCCAATCTCGAATGGGAAAGCAAGGTGGAACATGCTTTTAGTTGCCACAACTATTTTGAGATAAATAAATTGAGATTGGCATCCATATAGTTCATAGACTATGCTTTAATATAGAGGGATAAACTTACCCTTAGCAGAAGGAGGAATGGAGAACGACTGGTCTCAACTTGGCATGAAATGAAAGGTATAGTGCAGAAATGATTCATTCCCGTTCATTATCACCGAGACTTGTTTCAAAAATTACAGAATCTCAAGTAAGGCCAAAGGTGTGTGGAGGACTATTATAAAGAGATGGAAGTGGCAATGATATGAATCAACATTATGGAGGATCATGAAGCAACTATTGCTAGATTCCTTGTTGGACTTAATCTAAAAATTGCCAACACTTTGGAGTTGTACCATTACATTGAAATAGATGAGATGGTGTAAATGGCAAGAATATGAGGCATACATCTCACAATGTTACACCCACACCATCAAAATAGAGTCTAAACAACATAAAGAAGCCTACTCCTTCTCATGTAAAAGAACAAGTCGAATCTTCAAATACTCAACAAGTAAGTAAAGACCCCAACTGAGGAAAACAAACCACTGAATGTTCGAGAGACATTAGGTGCTTTAAATGTCTTGGGAGGGGCCACGTATCTACACAATGTCCCAACCGGAACACCATGCTCTTACATGGAAATGGTGAAATCGAATCTGAATCTGAAGAAGAGGCATCAACTGAAGTTAATGAAGAAATAACCTTTGTAGACCCCGTTGAAAGAGGAAAAGCTTTGGTAATAAAAATATGTTTGCACATTCAAGTCACGGAGGACAATGCACAACGAGAAAACATTTTTCATACTCGATGCCATGTGAATGAAAAGGTCTGTTTTGTTATTATAGATGGTGGAAGTTGTACTAACGTGGCCAGCACAATTATGGTGGAAAAACTTGGCTTGTAAACAATTAACACCCGAATCCCTATAAGCTACAGTGGCTCAATGAACTAGGGGAACTCAACGTTAAAAAACATGTGATAGTTCCCTTTTCAATTGGCAAATACAAGGATGAGGTTATCTGTGATGTTGTTCCTATGCAGGCTAGTAATCTACTTCTTGGAAGGTCATGGCAGTATGATAAAAGGACTATCCATGATTATTTAACAAATCAGTACTCGTTCAACCATGAGGGGAAAAAGAGCATCCTTACTCCTTTAACGCCGAAACAAGTTCACAATGATCAAGTTAAAATGAAACAGAGTGTTGAGGATATAAGATAAGGAAATACATCAACAAGCATGGATGAAAATGATCAGAAAACAAGTGTTTATTCTTCAAAGTACTTTCTACGAGAATGTCTATTGATTGAACGCAAGGTTAAAGATCATTATTCAAACATTGAAAATGCAATTTTTTATTTGACTTGCAAGATGTACTAATAGACATCATTTGTCAAAATGAAGGTTTAGGAGACGTGACCTTTGAAAATCCAAAAGATCTATCTATTGAGAAGCCAAAAGACGCAATTATTCATTCAAGGGATACGATCTTAAGAGGACCAATGGACGTGTCTCATGAGGATATAATGAACATGCCGATTGGAAAGTTATGGGACACCACTTTTGGGATGTCAAGGGACCTAAACTTTCATAGAAAAATCACATCGACATATCTCACACAAGTACCTATTGAAGAGATCCCCATTTTTTACAAGAAAACAACTATGGGATGGATGAACTTTCAAAATAAACCACCTTTCGATTTGAGGACAAATCGCTTTAAAGAAGGGGGATGATGTGATCCAAATCAGCAACATGAATGTCTTTGCATCTCCAACCTTTCACAATAATCAAAGGGTGATTTTCTCTAACTTATTCTTTCTTTATACCATAGTTATGATAATAGTTTACATACATTACATTTATAGCTATGATGATGATATTATCTAATGTATGAAGTTACTATTATGAACCACATATTTATATGCTTATTTCTTATATTACATAGCTTATATTATACTTTCTTTTGTAAGTGCATAGACGGCCACATAATGGGAGCTAACATAGAGCTATCATTGGAGTCTACAAGCTATGGAAACATAATTAGGATAACTTTGGCACATCTCAATAACATTTTTGAACAAAGCTGCCAGCTACCCTCCGAGCTCATTGCTGACTTGAACTGGACTTTTAAGCTAGCTAGAGATCTCATTTCAGCTTGAAAGTTGCACCATCACCACCACCACACAGAGTACTTCAAATATGGTCTAGATCAATTTTTGTGGATTAGTACCTTTTTGAGAAGAGTTGTCATTCCAAGAGGTGTGTTTTCACAAGGAGTTATCTTAAGACTCACCTACATGTCCTTCGCCTATGGCTAGTTCATCTTCAGTTCATACACATGGTAAGTAGCTCAATTAATGAAAGCTTACCTTACACACAATGTGACCTTTCATAATAAGTTGTTGCCCAATTGATTCCATGTCACCTAGACGCATGATGGATGCCAAGTCACGCTTACATTGCTGTCTTTCTTCATTCCATGGACCATCCTACACAACAAGTATCATACGACCCCATGTGAGTGGCTCATACCAGCCCACCCATGTTCCATGCGTGTAGATCATTTAGGCGCCAAAGTGAGGGGACACATACCTATTCGGTCAAGCATGAGAAGACATCAAAATGAACGGCAATATGAACAAGCATGGGCGGAAAAATGAACCAACACTTACCTATTTATTCAAAGCATTGTAACCCCTTGTAAAGGCACATAGCCTTGCCGAAACACCACCTAATTATTTGGCCAAACCCCTTGCAAGCCTATAAATAGGCTTTGGCATTCATTTGTAAACTCAACCCTTTTATAATATAAACTCTTTGTGAGATTATTATCTCTTCAAGTTCTTTAAGAACTATATCGATTAAGCAAGCTTTCTATATTTGTGGTGTCAACCCCTTCTATTGATACTTTGTTTTCCTAGTTCTTATAACTACAGGGTTTAAGTCATTACATACCATCCCTTATTTAAGTTTATAAATAACGGGGTTAAGCTTTCTATTGTTTTGCTTCCTCTTTGGCTTATTTAATATACTATCTGACCATCACCATTTTCATCATCTTCACGCATATATCATCACCATTCCAATACATTTGAAGGATAATTCTACAACACTTCCACAGCCTACCTTTGATAACCATTCTATTTCATTCATTTTATTTATTTCTTAATTTCTTATTCCATTTAATCATTTCTTTCTTTATATTGTGAACACTTATTAATTCAAGTGTAGTAATTAGTGTGTGTCCTAGATCGGGAAACAACAAGGCTGCCAACTTCTCCATAATTGAAGAAGCTTGGATAGCCTTACATCAAAGAATGTTTTGAGGAGACAAGAAAAATTGGAAATGAATTTGTTGGAGTTAAAAAGGTTGTTTTTCAAGAAGTGAAGCAAATTGAAAATGGTAAATTTGAAAAGAAAGAGTATAGAGAAGAGAAGCAAAAGTAATGATAAATTTTACCTAACAAATCTTCTTCTACTATTTCTTTTTCCTTGTATGATATTCAAAGAGACATATCTTTTCAAGTAGAAGATTCAAGAAACATGTCTTTTGAAGAACCAATAGGTGTGACCTTTGGTAATCCACAATACATGTCCTTTGAAGTTCCAATAGTTATGCCACTAGAAGTTCAAAAAGATGTGTCACTTGAAGTGCCACGAGTTATGATCATCGAGGCTCCAAGTACATCACAACTATTGAAGAGAATTCAACAATCAATGGAGTTTTCCATCATCAAGCAACAAACACCCATTAAACATCTTACATGGTTTGCTATTTCCATTCATCTTGTTTATTCATTTTCTAACTTTGGTTTATTTTACAGCGAAATGATTCATATATATGGAGTTATTTTCAATTATGTTGAATAATCCGAAGAGATGAATCGAGCATTATCCACCAACTCAAAAGCCATCATTTGGAAAGGTACAAAGTTTAAAGGAGTACTCCAAAAGGCAAGTCCTATTCCAAAAGGACATCACGTTTCTAAAGAGGGATCTCAATGGAAGAGATTCATCAAAGGGCACATGATGGTTAGAAGGAAAACTTCCAAGGATTATGTCTTATCTCCAAGGGTGTTGAATTTCCAAACATACATGATGATTCAAAAGGACACAATAGAGGTTTTCAAGAGACATATGCTTATGCGAGGGGAGAAACTGAACAAATGGAGTTGAATGTTCTAGATGGAGTAGATTCATTCATTCCTCCATAAAAGAATCAATTAGTGGCGAAGAGCTTCGATTTGACGACAAATCGTCTTAAAGAAGGGGAGATGATACATGGATGATCACGCCCAATATTCTCCATAAGTTGATTATTCCATGGACGTTTTTCATTGCTATTTATAAGGGAATTCTTCCTTACCCTCTCTTATATTATATCATTTGTACATTCTATTCTATCATAAGCATGCATTCACATGTTAATGTAAATTATCATATTAGTATTTCCATCATATGCTTAGTTGATCATGTTTTTCATATCATTCAAATATATGCTATGATTACATATCATTTCTTAGGATATTATTATTACATGTTTCCATTTATAATTTATTATGAATACCATGTTATGTGATATTCATGCATACAACATATTCACATTTTTATGATTGATACACAAAGTTATGTTAAGTAAGTTAGAATAGTCTTGCATTCATTTATGCATGATTAATTACATTCATAAAATAGCAGCATGCTTATTCATTCATTTGATAGCTTATGTGCATTCATTTGAGCTCTTAAAGCTTATACATTGGTTTACATAAATTATATAATTATATACTCAGCTCATGTCATGCATTCATAGCTCACAAGGTCATAATCATGCAAGACAGCAAGGTAATTAGATCTTTCCAGTTCAATGCCATTGAATTACCATGTTTTCTTTGCACATGTAGGTACATTGGACCATGGCACATATTGGGACAACTTGGTTGAGTATTTAGGAGCCATATGTAGCTCATAATCAGCTCACAAATGCAGCTCATGGAGCATAATGGGAAGCTCAACTCAGCCGGAGGAGCTCAAGGCTAGCTAATCTAAGATATTTGGACTATTTGAAGACAAGTTGATTAAAGTGACATCCATTGTAGCTGAACATAACTGAATGTGTTGATATGATGCTTGGGAGATCACTGCTAAAAGGATCATTCACCACCAGCCCTTACCTTGCTAGCTAGCTAGACACATGCAAGCTTCAAGAGAACTCAACTCACGCCCAAGGCTACTGCACATGCTTGGTCTTCATCCCATGCATTAGGCTACACCACAAGCCTCCTAGAGAACCATGTGCAAGCCTGGTGACCAGCCAAGCCAAGTGATATGCGTGTGACCCAATTTATGCCCCAAGATGAATGGCCACATGACCATTCAACCAAGCATCATTTCTCCTCCAAATTGGCGCCAAATTGAAATGATTGAAGAACTATTCGGCAAAGGATTAAGAATCCCCATACCAACATAACCAGCACCTATATTTTCATGATTTTATTAATTAATTATGTCATTTTTAGGGGGACACAAGTGCTGGCCGAACCACCATGTATCCATTCGGCCAAGACCCTTCAAAAACTATAAATATGATAGTCATATTTGTAATCACACCTTTCTTATAATTTAAATTGAGATTATTTTCTTTCCTTAAGTCCTTGTGACTTTTATCGACATATCAAGTAATTTAATTACTTGTGGAGTCAATCCCATTCCCTTGACACTTATCGTTCCTATCTCTTTATAGATAGTGGGTCCAAGTCCTTGTTACCACCCCTTAGAAATATTTTTAAGGCTGGGTCTTTGCTCTTTATAACACTGGTTCTTCCTTGGTCATTTCTAAGATATTATCCTCACCAACCTTCCTTTGTTTCATCACCCATACCATAGCCATAACAATGTACTTTCTCTACCATTTCTCATAACATAAATAGCCTACCATTTCACCTTTACATTTACCACCAAACCATCTATTTGAGCCATTCACTTATGCAGGTTGTTTTAGTTTCAACAATAGGATAATATGTGAAGTCTTTGGCACCCAAGAGGTAAGCCAGCAATATAATGAGCTAGGTGAATATTATGTTACCTAACTAGGTGAGCTATAGCTTGATGAACTCAAACGAGATAGATATAATCTTCAATTTTCCTCAACAACTCTCTAAGCTCTATCCAGTTGACTTTTAGTCCATTTTTGGAACTTTGGTCCATATTCCATCTTTAGTTGAGTTTAGCTACATGATAGTTGCTCCACCAAAGGTGAGCTTTCCTTTGATCCACACGAGTTTCCATATATGTTGTTAGCTAATTGTGATATGCAATGCTTTGCCAAATAGCTCCAAAAGCTACAATAAGATGTTTCATCCCTCAATGCACCTATATGATAAAAGAAATTAATCAAACACGAGTTAAATGAGCTTATAGCAATCAAAAGGTGTGTTGCTGCCAATGAATACTATATAATGAGCTAATAATAAATGTTATGAGCTAAGGGAATATGGATGCAAAGCAAGTGAGCTAAGGTAAATGCATTATGAGCTGAATTAACATGTCATTAGCTAAGGAATTAATGTATAACATGCTGCCATATTATGAATGCTATAAAAACATGTTAAATGTATGCAAAACAAAAGTAAATCAATAATATGCTAATTAAAGATGTGAAATAACAATATATCATTATTCAAAACGTAATATATTGTATAACTTATCATCCAAGGCTGTTATCTTCTCAAATGATTTGAAAGCATTAATACAAAGATTAGAAAGCAATTCCCTAAATAATTTAGCCTTTAAACGAGTAATGGGACCTTTAGGTAAGACTTCTCAATCTTCATTGGGTTCCTTGGGTGTGGTTGTATCAATATATTCATTCAAGTGGCATGGTCGAACCATCATATGGTTATTTGGCTAAGGCTTGTACCCCTTATGAAAGTACATTATTCTTTAGAATAAGCAGAAAAAAATTCTCATTTTTGGCGCCATCTTCATGCATGCTGCTTGGTGTGGCTGAATAGTGATGATGATGTGCCTCATGACTCTTCATGAAATAGGCCTACTTTAAGTGAAATCTCTTTACCAACATTCACCTATTGACATGGAGACTCTTCATGAACAATTACTTTGATGAAAGGTCATGATGGTTGAAAATATCTCTTCATGAAAAGGTAGGTTGTTGGATGAATGAAATAAGAGTGACCTCACCATAGTTGCATAGTATATTGATTAAGTGTGGTTGCTCCTTGTGGAAAGGCACGTCCTGAAAAGGTAATTATATGAAACGACATGAACTTTGAAAAAAATGACTTAGTGTATAAGGCATAACCTTTTACGAAGGGTTCCATCTGTTTAGCTTCCCAGCTAATTGAGTAGTTCAACTAGTTCAGTTCTTCAGCTCAATCCATCTATGAGCTCAAGTGAAGATGACAATTTTTCGTAGCTTTTATCTAGAGCATCAATAGAGTTGTCCTATATTGATTACATTGCCTTTGATCTTTAATTTATAGCTTAAATCCATCTACCCTTGATGTCCTAGAGCTATCCTGAGCTGCTATAGAAATTTTATTGGTTCATGAGCTGCCATAGCCTTCCTTATTACCCATGGAACCTATGTATGACATAAAAAAATGTTTAAATAATAATAACATAAATACTACTATGAATGTAAATGAGCTAAATAACATAAATTAAACATATAATAAGCTAAATATAAAGGTATGGATCACATGTTATGCATGAATATTATATGATATGCAAATGAATGATAACATATGATAATTCAAGCATATCATAATATGCACAAGCATGTTTAGAATAATACATAATGCATAAAAAAGTAAATATAGGATAAAGTAAGGTAGAAGTCCCTTATATTCAGTTTGGTTGATATTTAATGATGTGAACATGTCTTCAAGAAAGTTATTCCTAGACAGGGTCACATCATCTTTAGTCACTAAACATCAAAGTGCTTAATTAAGACGTTTCAAATCTATTCAAACTTTCATCCATTAATATAACAAAATGGATAATTTAACCTTTTTAGCACGTAAACATCAAAATGTTTAAGCAATATATTACAATGTTATTCAAACCACCACCTATCAATGTAACAACTTGTATAAGTTAACAATTTTAGTCCATAAATACATTGATCCATCAACTTGGATAAGCTATTCAACCTTCCATATAGGAGTTTAACGACTTGAATAAGTTCTTTATTCTGTAATAGCTTGATTCTCTCCAAGAATTAATCCAAATTTGATACCAATTAATAAGGGGGTTATACCTTAGTTCATCTTCTTTTTGCTTATTTATGAGTTCCTTTATGATAAGAAGTTCCAAGCAGCCATGGAAAGTATGTTAACATCTAGTTTGGGATGTGAGGAAAGATGAATAATTCCGGAGGAATACTTTACTTTGCTTGTGCATGAATTTACATGAGAATTTAAAAGTTTGCATAACATTCATTTCTTTTAATAAGTGTGTTGTTCATTAAAGCATTAATTTCATTTCAGCATGTAGTTCATTTATCTATGCACTTCATTCAACTAAGTAGTTCACTCATTAAACTAGTTCATTCATTAAACTAGTTCATTCATCAAACTAGTTCATTCAAGATTACAAGTTCATTAAATAAAGTTAGTTCATTAATTAAACTAGTTCATTCATCAAACTAGTTCATTTTTTAAACTATCTCTTAATTGTTTCTTGCATATTTTCAATTAAAGATAGAATAAAGTTCACCTTTGTGTCCAGGTACATGAGATAAGTTGAAAGATTTCATCAAATGCAAGAATACCAATCAGAATGTGTTCCAATTATGGATTCTATACAGACTTGTGTGGGTTCATAAATAAATTGGAAATTATTCCTCTATCTCTTATCTTTCCAACGCCTTTTGAATTACCTCATTCAAATATCGGGAGCTTGAGATATGATCGATTTACTAAAGGCAATGCGTGTTAGAATTTTCATGACGAGAATTTTATACAAGGATGATTTGGATGAGTTTGAGCCAAGGAAGAGTCCTTTCACCTTCTACGAGGAGAAAAACAATTTATGACCATATTAATTCAAGAATTCAAGGCATTCAAGGTTGATGTTATTAACCTTTAAGTGGGAGTTTCAAAATTCATGAAGGAGACATGAAATGAAGGTTGGTTTTAACTCATTTTTTATTACATTTAAGTGATATAAATCAGCTTGGAAGAGGAGAGTTGTACTTAAGGTGGACAACAAGGATGTCTTCATTCATCCTTGTCCACATTCATCCCCCTTTCTCTTAATGAAACCAAGAGAAGGAAGCCCAAGAGTCCTTCTTAATTTGGATAAAAATAAGGCTATTCAACCTCAAATTGTCTTGATTTATCCACAAAATAATCTAGAATATTAAGCTTTGAAGATGAGAAGAAAGGTCAAAGCATTTAAGTGTATTCAGGTGCTTTAAGATGAGCATTGATCTTGCTTTTGTAACTCTTTTTATATGTTTCCTAGTTCTACTATAACTAGGCATCTTTAGGTTCATTGTAAACACACCTTTGAATATATAAAATATCTTTGAGAGGAATTAATTATGTCATTTTTAGAGGGACACAAGTGCTGGCCGAACCACCATGTATCCATTCGGCCAAGTCCCATCAAAAACTATAAATATGATAGTCATATTTGTAATCACACCTTTCTTATAATTTAAATTGAGATTATTTTCTTTCCTTAAGTCCTTGTGACTTTTATCGACATATCAAGTAATTTAATTACTTGTGGAGTCAATCCATTCCCTTGACACTTATCGTTCCTATCTCTTTATAGATAGTGGGTCCAAGCCTTGTTACCACCCCTTAGAAATATTTTTAAGGCTGGGTCTTTGCTCTTTATAGCACTGGTTCTTCCTTGGTCATTTCTAAGATATTATCCTCACCAACCTTCCTTTGCTTCATCACCCATACCATAGCCATAACAATATACTTTCTCTACCATTTCGCATAACATAAATAGCCTACCATTTCACCTTTACATTTACCACCAAACTATCTATTTGAGCCATTCACTTATGCAGGTTGTTTTAGTTTCAACAATAGGATAATATGTGAAGTCTTTGGCAGCCAAGAGGTAAGCTAGCAATATGATGAGCTAGGTGAATATTATGTTACCTAACTAGGTGAGCTATAGCTTGATGAACTCAAATGAGATAGATATAATCTTCAATTTTCCTCAATAACTCTCTAAGCTCTATCCAGTTAACTTTTAGTCCATTTTTGGAACTTTGGTCCATATTCCATCTTTAGTTGAGTTTAGCTACATGATAGTTGCTCCACCAAAGGTGAGCTTTCCTTTGATCCACATGAGTTTCCATATATGTTGTTAGCTAATTGTGATATGCAATGCTTTGCCAAATAGCTCCAAAAGCTACCATAAGATGTTTCATCCCTCAATGCACCTATATGATAAAAGAAATTAATCAAACACGAGTTAAATGAGCTTATAGCAATCAAAAGGTGTGTTGTTGCCAATGAATACTATATAATGAGCTAATAATAAATGTTATGAGCTAAGGGAATATGGATGCAAAGCAAGTGAGCTAAGGTAAATGCATTATGAGCTGAATTAACATGTCATGAGCTAAGGAATTAATGTATAACATGCTGCCATATTATGAATCCTATAAAAACATGTTAAATGTATGCAAAACAAAAGTAAATCAATAATATGCTAATTAAAGATGTGAAATAACAATATATCATTATTCAAAACGTAATATATTGTATAACTTATCATCCAAGGCTGTTATCTTCTCAAATGATTTGAAAGCATTAATACATAGATTAGAAAGCAATTCCCTAAATAATTTAGCCTTTAAACGAGAAATGGGACCTTTAGGTAAGACTTCTCAATCTTCATTGGGTTCCTTGGGTGTGGTTGTATCAATATATTCATTCAAGTGGCATGGTCGAACCATCATATGGTTATTTGGCTAAGGCTTGTACCCCTTATGAAAGTGCATGATTCTTTAGAATAAACATAAAAAAATTCTCATTTTTGGCACCATCTTCATGCATGCTGCTTGGTGTGGCTGAATAGTGATGATGATGTGCCTCATGACTCTTCATGAAATAGGCCTACTTTAAGTGAAATCTCTTTACCAACATTCACCTATTGACATGGAGACTCTTCATGAACAATTACTTTGATGAAAGGTCATGATGGTTGAAAATATCTCTTCATGAAAATGTAGGTTGTTGGATGAATGAACTAAGAGTGACCTCACCATAGTTGCATAGTATATTGATTAAGTGTATGGTAGCTCCTTGTGGAAAGGCACGTCCTGAAAAGGTAACTATTTATGAAACGACATGAACTTTGAAAAAAAGACTTAGTGTATAAGGCATAACCTTTTACGAAGGGTTCCATCTGTTTAGCTTCCCAGCTAATTGAGTAGTTCAAATAGTTCAGTTCTTCAGCTCAATCCATCTATGAGCTCAAGTGAAGCTGACAACTTTTCGTAGCTTTTTTCTAGAGCATCAATAGAGTTGTCCTATATTGATTACATTGCCTTTGATCTTTAATTGATAGCTTAAATCCATATACCCTTGATGTCCTAGAGCTATCCTGAGCTGCTATAGAAATTTTCTTGGTTCATGAGCTGCCATAGCCTTCCTTATTACCCATGGAACCTATGTATGACATAAAAAAATGTTTAAATAATAATAACATAAATAATACTATGAATGTAAATGAGCTAAATAACATAAATTAAACATATAATAAGCTAAATATAAAGGTATGGATCACAGGTTATGCATGAATATTATATGATATGCAAATGAATGATAACATATGATAATTCAAGCATATCATAATATGCACAAGCATGTTTAGAATAATACATAATGCATAAAAAAGTAAATATAGGATAAAGTAAGGTAGAAGTCCCTTATATTCAGTTTGGTTGATATTTAATGATGTGAACATGTCTTCAAGAAAGTTATTCCTAGACAGGGTCACATCATCTTTAGTCACTAAACATCAAAGTGCTTAATTAAGACGTTTCAAATCTATTCAAACTTTCATCCATTAATATAACAAATTGGATAATTTAACCTTTTTAGCACGTAAACATCAAAATGTTTAAGCAATATATTACAATGTTATTCAAACCACCACCTATTAATGTAACAACTTGTATAAGTTAACAATTTTAGTCCATAAATACATTGATCCATCAACTTGGATAAGCTATTCAACCTTCCATATAGGAGTTTAACGACTTGAATAAGTTCTTTATTCTGTAATAGCTTGATTCTCTCCAAGAATTAATCCAAATTTGATACCAATTAATAAGGAATGATATCAGAGAATGCCATATGGACCAAACTTGAAAAAGTGGACTAAAAGTTAGTTGAATGGAGCTTAGAGAGTAGTTGTGATGTGATCCTGATCAACATCCATTTTCTCCATTGCTTGATCACACCATGGAAGATCATTAAAGCTAACTCTAAGGGGGTTATACCTTAGTTCATCTTCTTTTTGCTTATTTATGAGTTCCTTTATGATAAGAAGTTCCAAGCAGCCATGGAAAGTATGTTAACATCTAGTTTGGGATGTGAGGAAAGATGAATAATTAGGGAGGAATACATTACTTTGCTTGTGCATGAATTTACATGAGAATTTAAAAGTTTGCAAAACATTCATTTCTTTTAATAAGTGTGTTGTTCATTAAAGCATTAATTTCATTTCAGCATGTAGTTCATTTAGCTATGCACTTCATTCAACTAAGTAGTTCACTCATTAAACTAGTTCATTCATTAAACTAGTTCATTCATCAAACTAGTTCATTCAAGATTACAAGTTCATTAAATAAAGTTAGTTCATTAATTAAACTAGTTCATTCATCAAACTAGTTCATTATTTAAACTATCTCTTAATTGTTTCTTGCATGTTTCCAATTAAAGATAGAATAAAGTTCACCTTTGTGTCTAGGTGCATGAGATAAGTTGAAAGATTTCATCAAATGCAAGAATACCAAACAGAATGTGTTCCAATTCTGGATTCTATACAGACTTGTGTGGGTTCATAAATAAATTGGAAATTATTCCTCTATCTCTTATCTTTCCAACGCCTTTTGAATTACCTCATTCAAATATCGGGAGCTTGAGATATGATCGATTTACTAAAGGCAATGCATGTTAGAATTTTCATGACGAGAATTTTATACAAGGATGATTTGGATGAGTTTGAGCCAAGGAAGAGTCCTTTCACCTTCTACCAAGAGAAAAACAATTTATGACCATATTAATTCAAGAATTCAAGGCATTCAAGGTTGATATTATTAACCTTTAAGTGGGAGTTTCAAAATTCATGAAGGAGACATGAAATGAAGGTTGGTTTTAACTCATTTTTTATTACATTTAAGTGATATAAATCAGCTTGGAAGAGGAGAGTTGCACTTAAGGTGGACAACAAGGATGTCTTCATTCATCCTTGTCCACATTCATCCCCCTTTCTCTTCATGAAACCAAGACAAGGAAACCCAAGAGTCCTTCTTAATTTGGATAAAAATAAGGCTATTCAACCTCAAATTGTCTTGATTTATCCACAAAATAATCTAGAATATTAAGCTTTGAAGATGAGAAGAAAGGTCAAAGCATTTAAGTGTATTCAGGTGCTTTAAGATGAGCATTGATCTTGCTTTTGTAACTCTTTTTATATGTTACCTAGTTCTACTATAACTAGGCATCTTTAGGTTCATTGTAAACACACCTTTGAATATATAAAATATCTTTTAGAGGTTACTTTCAATCTTGTTCTTTTGTAGAACTTTATCGACTTCAAGATAGTCTTGTAGTCTTTATCCATTCCCTTTCATTATAGCATTGGTTCCTAGCTTATCTATAGCTAGTGGGTCACGTTTCATATCCTACCACTTCGTTTCCACATTTAATATATTGATGGTTTCTACCTCTTATATAGTTAGAGGGTCACAATCTATCCCCTTTTGAAGTTCTTCCTACTACAAGCCAACTCCCTACCATCTTTACCAACATTTTCATTCTTTATTTTCCCTTAACCACATCCATCACTCTTCCTATGCTACTAACCCATTTCAACATATCTTTCATTCTGATATAGGTTGGGCACGCCTCAATGATCTCTGAAGATGGCGACAACTTGATTGTAGGATCTAGGTGATGTAGGTTAGGGCACGCCTCAATGATCTATTAAGACGGAGGCAACTTGACTGTATGATATAGGAAGGAAGGAAGCACCTGCAGCAAGTGAATGGCTACAAAAAGAAAGGTTAATATAGGTGAATGAATGGTTTTAAAGGTGGGCTTTAAATTATGTAGAGTATGAGGAAGAATGGTTAAGTATTTGGCTATGGTGATGGATATGAAAGAAGATTGATAGATGATGATAGTATCTTTAATAGATTAATGAAGAACCAGTGCTATATGGAGTAAAGACCCAGCCTCATAAATCTATTCAAGGGGTGGTAGAGAAAGGACTTGGACCCACTATCTATAAATGGATAGGAACCACAAGAATCAATTGAAGAAATAGAGGGGTTGATGCCACAAATGTTGCCACTTGATAAGTCGATAATGTATTAGAAAAGACAAAGCAAATGAGAATAAGCTCATAAGATATATTAATGAAAAAATAATTGTGTTACAATGAAATAGACAGTGCCTATTAATAAGAATTGAAATGAAACATAGCCAAAAGGAATATGACTATTCAGCTAGATACACCCCTTAATTAAAAGACATCGTTAAATTAAATTCATGTATACAAATAATGATGATGTTTCGACCTAAATGAAAGGAAATACCCCTTTGCCAAATGGTCTCCATAAATTTTCACCTTGGTGCCACCTTGACGGGAGGTGAGCGCTTGGTGCCACATGTAAAGCACACACTAGGCTAGGCATATAGTGTGCACATGGGTCCTCATGGTGCTAGTTGTGTAACCTCAGTCATGTGATGGTGCGTTGAAGATGCTTGGAAGGCTAGTGATGATATAGCTCCCATGCAAGCCATGTGAGTGTTGTTTAGCTAGTTAGATGAATGTTAGCTTAGTGAAAAACTAAATATCCTTAGTCTTATAAGTTTCTCTTCAACTCACCTAGCTACTTTCAACTGTATTTGAGTTCACTTTTGACAACTTTGACCTATATGGTCCATTAGCTGAGTTCAGCTCAATGTTAGCTCCTATAGCTAAATTGAGCTCTCCTTTAGTCTCCACTACATGTCTTAATCCTAGTGAGTTGATTGTGACCTACCATGCAATGCAAAATACTATCCAAAGCTGTCATAGGATGTTTCATCCTTTGATGTACCTACATGAATTAATAAACTAAGGAAATATGAATGAAATGAGCTTAAACAAGGCAATATGCATGTTGCCGCAAATGTATATTGACTTTTGAGCTAAGAATAAATGTCAAGAGCTTAAGTAAATAAGGATGCAATTCTATTGAGCTAATATATATGATTTAGGAGCTGAATTAACCTGCCATTATCTAACAACAATATAATGAATAACATGGTGCTATATTATGAAAGATATGAAAACAATTTTTGGGAAATAATTTTTTGCTTTCAATCAGGTGAACTGAGTAGAGTCGGATATGTGATTTTGTGGAGGCTTACTATTCGAACAGATCTACACCATCAGTATTCACTACTGTTCTTGTTGTTTTTCAAGGAACTCGCTGTAAGTATTCGCATCCCTTCCTCTCGATTTCAATTTTTTATACTTGAATCGCTGGTGAGATCGTCGAGTTTTGTTTTCGCTACGCCATGGGGTGCGCTGACGGTCCCATTAGTCCTTATCATTTTTCCTTATCTTGTGGATTCCAATGATAGCTCTAAGTTAGCTCCATTATGTGGTCGTCTATGCACCTACAAAAGAAAGTATAAAATAAGATATGTAATATAAGAAATAAACATATAAATATGTGGTTCATAATAATAACTTATATTACATAATATCATCATCATAGCTATAAATGTAATGTTTGTAAACTATTATCATAACTATGGTATAAAGAAATAACATGTTAGAGAAAATCCCCCTTTGATTATTGTAAAAGGTTGGAGATGCAAAGATATTCATGTTGTTGATTTGGATCACATCCATTTGCATTGGTCGAATGGTGAGATCCCTTGGTGTTTTGCTCGCCTAGGGAGTCCACACGTATGGCACATGCTTTCTAATCACATGGGCATACAGATAAGAGTTCTAGGGAGGCTTGTGGTGCAGCCTTGTGCATGGGATGAAGGCTGGTCATGTGTATCTCCTTGGGCGTGTATGAGTTCTCCTCCAAGCTTGCTTGAATATGTAGCTAACTAGCAAACCAAGGGTTGGTGGTGAATGAGCTTCCTAGCCGAGACCTCCTAGGTTCCTTAGGAACTCTCCTAGCTATCTTCAGCTACCCACTTGGTCACTTTCAGCAACTTAGCTTTAAATAGTCCACCTAGCTAAGTTTAGCTAGCCTTTATCTCTTCCAGCTGAATTGAGCCTTCCATAAGTATCCATAAGCTGACATAAACTTTGTGAGCTGATTGTAAGCTGTGTATTGATGCAAAATAGTCCACCAAGCTACCATAATGTGTGCTGCCCATTGATATACCTACATGGATAAAGAAACTAAGGTAAATGGATGTAAATGAGTTGGAATGAATGAAATACCTTGATGTCATGCATGTTTATGGCCTTATGAGCTATGAATGCATGTCATGAGCTAAGAACTATATGATATAACATATGTGAGCTAATGTATATGAATTAGGAGCTAATATAATACATAATGAGTTAAGTAAATGATATTTAACATGTTGTCATATTAAGAACATAATGAAATCAATTTAAATGAATGCAAAACATATGCAGATGATTATAAACTAAGTAAATATGTGAATTAGTATCATGCAGCAACAATAATGATTAAGTTATGGATATTTTGTATGAATGAATATGAATAATTAAAGGATGTTTATATTTAAGTACATCATGTATATATATGATGTATATATCAAAGTAAGTATGTAATAGAAATAATAAAATAAAAGACTGATAGAAAAACTCCATGTGACTTAATGGGTGGATGTCTCAAGTGGTTGAGTTGGAGTCTGACTATGCATGTATTATCCCCTTTCTTGAAGGCGATTTGTCCTCAAATCAAAAGTATTTGTAATCTATGGGAATAATTATATAAGATGAATATTTTTGTCTTTCTCCTTGGTGAATTCATTTTGTTCTTGACATATTTCCTCTTTGAATAAATATGACTCCAAAAGTTGCGTCTCTTTCAAACATCTTTGGGAATAAGTAGCTTTCTAAAGCACCCTTTCAAAAGAATTTTTCACTAAAGGCCTTCATTTGGAATGTATATCACTAACATGTACCTTTATGAGAGTTCTTTTTTCAAGAGTTACTTCTTTTAAATGTAACTTTTCATCCATTGGTTCCTGTAAAGAAAGTAGTTCGGAAGGATAACATACCTCTTGAAGTGTCTTTACACATTGATCATTTATCTCTAAAGAAAGTTATATCCTTTGGTTCAAAAATTGTGTCGTGTACCCCAAAGGTTATATCTCTTCACTTTTACTCCTTGAATTATCATAATGGTTGGTGAAGAATTTTAACTTTTGATCTCCTTCAAGCAAGTGGATAAAGTTAACTTCTTTAATATTTGTGCCCTTCCAGATGATGACCTTTAAAAAATGGACAATGCTAATCTCACAACCTTGTTTTGGTTGAATTTGATGCACCCATTAATTCCAGGATGACTAAGGAATTTTCCATCATGGTTTGCTAGGTTAGAACCATGTTCATGAATGACATTGTTGCAAAATAATACAAGGTTAGAGATTGAAAAATTATTGATAAAATGAATGGAAATAACAAACCATGGTGGATGTTTAATGGGCGTTGGTTGCTTAATGATGGAGATTTTCATTGGTTGTTGAATTCTTTTCAATAGTTGCAATGCACTTGGAGCCTGAATGATCTCAACTCTTGGATCTTCAAATGGCACATCACTTTGAACTTCAAGTGGCTTATCCTTTAGAATGTCAAAGGACATGTCTTATAGGTCATTAAGGGTCATGAATATTGGTTCTTCAAAAGACATATTTCTTGAATCTTCTACTTGAAAAGACATGTCTTATAGGTCATTAAGGGTCATGAATATTGGTTCTTCAAAAGACATATTTCTTGAATCTTCAACTTGAAAAGACATGTCTCTTGGAATATCCTGCTAGGCAAAAGAAATAGTAGAAGAAGCTTTGTTAGGTAAAATTTATCCTTCACTCTGCTTCTCTTCTATACACTCATCCTTTTCAGATTTGTTATTTTCAATTTGCTCCACTACTTGAAAAACCTCCTTTTCAACTCTAAATGTTTCATTTCTTGTCTCCTCAAAACACTCTTCTTCAATGGTATTCTCTTTGATTTGGTCATTTATCCTCATATCTTCAAATCTTATTTTCATGGCCTTCGTTTTCTCACATTCATCTATATTTGCTTTAAGGGTCACCTGACATTGGTGGACTTTATTTGGAAGCATAGGTTCCAACGTGATCTTCCTCCCTTGATGTTGGAAAGAATACTCATTGGAGAATCCATCGTGAGTAGCCTTCTTATCAAATTGCCAAGAACGTCCTTGAATAATGTGGCTTGCACTCATTGGCACCACATCACAAAGGACTTCATCTTTATATCTTCCAATGGAAAAAGGAACAACTACGTGTTTGGTAACCTTGGCTTCTCCCACATCATTTAGCCACTGCAATTAGTAGGGGTGAGGATGCTTGGAAGTCTTTAAGCCTAATTTCTCCACCATGTGAGTGCTTCCTAGATTCATACAACTTCCTCTGTCAATGATCATTATGCATACTTTTTCTTCCACGTGACATTTGGTATTGAAGATGTTCTCTTTTTGTTCATCTTCTTGACTTTGAATGTTCAAAGTTCTCTTAAGTACAAGAATGCTAGATGGAAGAGACATTTTAGCAAAATAAGAAAAGGAAATGTGTTAAAGGACCTTATTAGTATATTACTCTCACAAATCCTCACGAGTTCACTCCAAGAAAACTTGAATGACACTCAATCTGCTCATGTTTGCACTCTAGGACTTCAAGGCATTTACTTGTCCTCTTATAGTTTCACACGCTCAAGCCTTTTTCCTCGTAGACTCTTTGTCTCGAGTTCTAAGTTTACTCAAAACTATATAAAGTAATTCTTACTTATTGTGCGCCGGCTGCAAATATTAACTAGGTATGGAAAAGCAAACATAACGTAATAAGTTGCTTAGAAATTAGAAAGAAAAGAAGAAAAGGGGTTATGTATAGAAAAGTCACTTTACAACCCTTCTATCAACACAATCAATTAGAAATGCTTTCTTGACTTGCTTTGTGATCAGAACTTTTGTTTGTGCCTTCAACTTCTTTTTCTTTTCCTTTTGTTTTCTTTTTGAGTGCTTGCAATTTCTTTACTGATTTTTAAACTTTATTCTAATACGATCCAAACTAGCTCCAACTTTCTTCATGACTTGATCTGATATGATCCTGATTATGTGTTTTGAGTCATATATGTGAATGCCCAATCGTGATTCTAGTAAGAAACCCCGTAATGATAGCTTAAACTCTAAAATTGCATAAATATAAACATAAGAAGGAAAATATATGAAATAATAATTGAAATGATGGAATGAAAAGAATGAGGAAATTTGTTTGAAGGTGATGGAAGAGTGATGGTTGTTGTGGTTTAATGATAATGAAAATAGATGGTAAAGTATGAATGGCGTTGTCGTGGCAAATGGTGTTGTCGTGGTAAGTGTTGTAAGGATAAAGCGGATTGTACCCGTTAGCTATTTGGAGCTAAGAACCAACAATATAAAAAAATGTAATGAAAATAGTAGGGTATGGAACGTGACCCACTAGCTATATATGAGCTAGGAACCAACGCTATAACAAAAGGAAATGGATGAAGACTACAAGACTATCTTGAAGCCGATAAAGTTCTACAAGAGAACAAGAATGAAAGCAACCTCTCAAAGATGTTTTATATATTCAAATGTGTCTACAAATGATCCCAAAGGTGCCTATTTATAGTATTTCTAAGAAGCATATGAAAAGACTCAAAAGATGAAAAACATTCTCATCAATTTAGCAATAAAATGCACTTGAATGCTTTGTCTTCTTTTCTTCAAAGTTGGATGAATATTCTAGATCATTTTGGGGATGAATCTAGACAATTTAAAGCTGAATTTGGCCTTAATTTCGTCCAAGGGGAGGAAGACTCTTGCTATTCCATGCTGAAAATTGTCTTGATAAGTGAATTAAATCACCTTTCATTGCCTGCTCCCCTGAAGAATATGAACATCCATTGAACTTAGATGATAACAATCAGCTTTGAATGCCTGTAATAGGTCAAATAAGATTCCTTCAATGGCTTGTCACTTGGATGAAGTTGAAAATACTCTCCCTTGGCTCAAACTCATCCAAATCATCCATGCACAAAATTCCCGTAACAAAATTCCAACCTGCACTGTCTTCAATTAATCGATCATATCTCAAGCTCCCGATATCGGATTAAGGTGATTCGAAAGGCGTTGGAAAAATAAGAGATAGGAATAATTTCAAATTGATTTTTAGAAACAAAAGAATATGTATCGCATCCATACTTGGAAGACATTCTGACTAACATTCTTTCATATGATGAGACCATTCAACTTCTCTCATGCACCTAGACACAAAGGTGAACTTTATTCAATATTTAATTGAAAATATGCATGAAACAATTAAGATTTAATCTAATAAATTAACTAATTTGATGAATGAACTAGATGATTTAAATGCAATGCATGGTTGAATGAACATCACACTTATTAAATGCAATGAATGTTATGCAAACTTTAAATTCTCATGCAAATTCATGCATAAGCAAAGTAAAGTTTTCCTCCCTTATTATTCCTTATTCATCACGTTCCAGCATGATGTGAACATACTCTCTATGGCTTCTTGAAACTCCTTAGCCCTTGCTCGTGTGATGGGGCCACTTGGGTACTTATCTGGGTCTTTGTTATTGGCGATCATATCATGATCACGCCATGGATGTTATTCAAAGTTGTTTCTAAGGGAGTTGTAACCCCCCAGACCGATGCGAGTAGCCTGATCCGATCCGGGAAGTCATATTAGGGCCACCGGAGCGACCCACTGTAAAAATAGCAGAAAATTTAAAACTTTTATTGAAACGTGTAACTTATAGAATCAGTTTTGACTATTTAAAAATAAAACAGATTTCTAAACACGTATATAAATCAAAATACAATTACATGCCCCCTAATCACATGTACCATACTCTGCAACAACACCGGAAGAATTCCTTTACTGATGTCGATAACTGCACGAGTATAATTCTTTTAACTTGAAAAGGTGAGTAATAGAGTGAGCTTTGGAAAGCTCAGTAATACAGAACTACCAGATGATGCTGATGAACGTGCAGATACAGATAAACATACATATCCTTATTATTTTCGAACATTTACAGATTTTTATACTGAGCAGATATCCTACTGATATTTCAGATGGTAACGGACAATGAGCTTTCAGTTCAGAGAAATATTTCGGATGATTGAGTTAAGGAGATCAGAATAGGTTTTCTAGTGTGTTCCCAAAAACCATGTAACTTTTCAGATCTTTTTAAAACATATATATATATATATACCCCCATCCATCACGAACAAAATGTGTAGGTTCCCCAGAACCATAGAACCCCGTCACGTCCAGTAAGGCCCTGAGCACACAGCCGAGGATTCGGTAAGTAAGGCCCTGAGCACACAGCCGAGGAACCTCCAAGTAATCTTCCTCCAACAATACCCCCCAATAAAACATGTTTCGTCCGTAAACGGATATATCAAAAATCAAAACATAATTCAAGTCAAGTATCATATCAGAATCCAGGTCATGTATCAGATCAGAATCCATGTCAATATCAGATCAGAATCCAGTTCAGGTATCATAACAAAATTCAAATTTGAAATCAGATAAAATATTCATGTAATTAGGGAACACACCAGAGTTTACAGGTATTATTTAGAGGTACTGTATCAGGCAAAGAAACACATTTCTTCAATATGTCGATATAATGTTGGAATTTAGAATCACTATTGGAAGAGTTCATTAACTGACATAATCATCAGTTATTCAGAATGTGAATTATCAGAATATTATCTTATTCGGACAGTTTTCAGAAGTTGTACGTAATCAGAAGGGTATTCAGAATCCTTTACATCCATGTCAATGGATCGGATAATCAAACAACTTGAGAACGAAGATTCAGAACCTTAACAATCTATGTCGACTGGTCAATTCATTTTCTTCTAGGGTATTTACTCTTTAATACCACAAATTCTTGTCCGTAGACCATTTTCGGAATTATCGCTGAATAAATCTTCCAATGTCATTATTTCATTTCCACGCTTTCACAATATCATGAAATGCTGACGTACTTGAATAATTTGTTCATAACCCATTGTAATTGTACAATACGTAAACTCATCAGAGTTTCTAGACTTATCCAAATCACTTATTAAATCCTCAGTCAATGAGGTTACCTAGTTCATTTAGCAGTCATGTCTATTCCAGTTACTTCAGGATTTTCCAGAGTAATTCAAACGTTCCTGAATTTCAGATACATGTTGTACTTCCATTCTATTCAATTTGGTCTTCGTGGTTGATTTGTCGAACAAATGTCCAATACTTATGCTTAGTTGGATTCCTTAATTAATCCAAGACATTTACTTAATTTAGGCCATAAGGGTATTTTGATAATTTTGATGTTCAATTTTATTCCATTCATTTCAAAACTCGAGGATATTCAATCATTCCTGAGCTTGGTGATATTATTGAGTCATTTACATTACAGGGGTATTATGGTCATTTTATAGATCTACGGTATTTCAATCTTTTCCTTCCATCCGGCCTTATTATTTAATTCAATCTTATCATTTACTTTAGTCCTTACGAACAATTCTGACAGCAGAATACCCCCGATAAATTATTCTTCAAGTATTTACTCATTATTCAGATATTTTCGAGTCAAGTGTCTTCTCAGATTTTACAAACGGAATATCATGAATTTTCTGTACAAAGACAGGATCTTAACAATTAAATTCTTACTTAATCGAGTTAAGTACAAATCCTCAAAGTACTTTCTCATTCAAGGTCAATTCAGACTATTTTATCTCTTAAGGGCATTTTCGTAATTTCTTAACCAGATAATTTCGATATTGGCTCTTAACGAAAATAATTATATTTTAAAGATCCTATGTTTAATTTCTTTCTCCAACATTCTCTAATCTTGAAAAGATTCCTTAACTGACTTCTAGCATCTTGCTCAACTCCTCTTGGGTTATAACCGGTTATCCAAAATATCCAAGTAAAACTAACATTTCTTATGCACCTCAATATTTTTTTATCAGATCAATATATCTGTAAAAACCTCTTATCCAACTTCCATATTCCAATCTTGTCTTTTTATAACACAAGGGTATTTTCATAATTTTACCCTACCGGAGTATTCTCATAATTTCTCATCCAAATACCTTTAACATTTAACCTTTGATGAAATAAATTATAAGTTACAGATCCAGGTTGATTTCTTTATCACTAAGCACATAACTTGTAGTTTAATTATAACAATCCCTTAATTTCTTATAAAAGTCATCTGAACCATAATCAATTACTGAACATTTTTACCGTATTCAGATCGAGTGTAGAACTTCATTAATTACACATATGAGACCAAACCTTTCCATTCATGCATTTACCAATACCAACATGTTCTATAAAGCATAAAGTGGTAGTAAAGTATTACCTCGATTTTCGTGCAATACTGATCGACCATAAAAATTCCATTCGAACGCCTTTGATCTTCAATTCAACTTCCAATAATTCCTCAGATACATATCAACATAAATTAATCAGAAACGGATCTTAATTGCGATAAACAGATCGAATCGGGTGATAAATCAGTGATAGACGGCTTACCGGGTTCGAATTTGGCGAAACGGACTTCGGATTCGGATTCAAGACGTCGAAAGCATAAAATATGACTTTTCGGAAATTTGGAATTTTTGGTCAAAATCGAAGTCAACGGGTTTGACCGGAAATTATGGGGCCTTCGGATTTGAATTTTGAAAAATGGACAGCGGAATCGGATTTGGAACGTCGAAAAATGTCAATATAGGTATACTCGGTCGAAGTCAAAGGTCGTTTAATGCCCGGTCAAAGCCATTCAAAGTTTTGGTCAACAGTGGTCAACATCGGTCAACGGTCAACAGGTCAACGGGTCGAGTCGGGTCAACTGGTCGGGTAAACGGGTTGGGTTATGACCGGTCAAATGGGTTACAAAACCGGTCAAACCGATCATTTTTTCTTCCCCACGCGCAGTGGCGGCGCATGAACAGTGCTAAATTCTCGGAAAATTTTCTAAAAATTATTTTGAGCGATTTCGAGATACTTACAAAGCTCGGTTCACAATTTTGAACGACGAAGAGCTCGATTTCAACAAATCAAAAACTTTGACCGCTTCACCTCCTCACGCGCCGTTGTCGACGGAGACCAAGGATGACACCAGCAAACTCGGAACGATGCAACGAACACGATGGTGCGGGAGGTGTCGTAAACAGATGACCCGATCGTCGTGAATCGATGAAAAACCAATTAAAACCGAGTTATTACCAACGATACTTCCGACTGAAATTAACGACGAACGAAGATGATTCACGATGAAAGGTTTGAGGGGTTTTGTTCCTCGGTTGACAACAAACACGATGGTGGTTTCGGCTCGTCGATCAGAGGTCGGACGGCGAGTAAATCGGAGTTGGAAGGAGGGTTGTTGGAGAGGAAAAACTGGGAATAAATCTGGAAAATCATACGGGGAGGGGGATTTATAATTCAACATATATAAAAATTGGTTAAATCATGGGTTTAGCCACTGAAGTTCCTGCACTTTATAAAACGGTCTGCTAACTTTAAAACTTTATAATTTAACCCACTGTTTCTTTCAAAATACCAAATTAAATCCACCACTTTATAATTTCATAAATTTAGCTCCTAAATTGGGGTGTTACAAGAGTTCTTCCTTACCCTATCTTATATTATATCATTCATACATTCTATTTTATCATAAGCATGCATTCACATATTAGTATAAATTATCATAATAATTCCATCCTATGCTTAGTTGATCATGTCTTTCATATCATTCAAATATATGCTATGATTACATATCATTTCTTAGGATATTATTATTACATGTTTCCATTTATCATTTATTATGAATACCATGTTATATGATATTCATGCATACAACATATATCCACATCTTTATATTATTTGATGCACAATGTTTTTTCAAAGCATGATAAGTATGTTAGATTAGCCTTGCATCCATTTAAGCATGAATCATTACATTTATATAATGGCAGCATGAATCATTTTAGCTCTTAAACCTTATACATTAGCTCACACATATTATATGATGATATATTTGGCTCATGACATGCAATCATAGCTCGCAATACCAAATCATGCACGACATCATGGTATTTAGCTTATACAAGATCAATTCCATTGAATTACCTTGCTTTCTTTGCACATTTAGGTACATTGTAGAATGACACCCATTGGGGTAGCTTGGTGGATTATTGGGACGTCATATGCAGCACACAAACAACGCACAAATAATGTGGCAACTCATGGAACACTAAGGAAAGATCAACTTAGCTGGAGGAGCTCAAGGCTAGCTAATCTCAGCTAGTTGGACTATTTGAAGCTAAGTTGCTAAAGGCGACATCAAGTGTAGCTGAATGTAGCTGAATGAGATGCTATGAAGATTGGAAGGTGATGTGATCCTACAATCACCAAGTTCAAACAAAACATGCTCACATTTTTTAAGTTCTTCCAAGATGATTCTAAGGGAGTCTTGCATTATTTTATTATTTATGTACTTATTTATGCATTACATGTCATGTGAATATGTTTATCTTATTCTTAATTATGCTTGAATTTTATATGCTGTCATTTATATGTATAATATATGATATTCATGCATGACTTATTAATTCACATCTTTATATAACTCATTCAATGCATATGCATTCATAGTTAGCTCATTTGCATTCATAACATAGGTGACAGAATGCATTCATAATTATCATATCTCAATTCCTATCTAATTATTTGTTTACATACTTTGTCCAGGTTCATTGGATGCTAAGAAGACTAAAGGCAATTGAAGAGTTGGTTGGATAGTTCACGTCAGTCAGATTGATCTACATTTCTGAACATGTTCCAAGCATCTTTGGGTGATTAAGTCTTCTTAACATTTAATACCCTATCTCGTAGCTTTCCAACACATTTTGAATCACATAAATCCAATAACGGGAGCTTGAGATATGCCCAGATTACTGAAGACAATGCAGGCTGGAAATTAATACGGGATTTGCAACCATTCATCTCTTTTAAAGGACTTATGCATGGGAGGAATTAATGAAGACATGCATGGAAGAGAAAAGAATATTAAAATGAATCATAATATTTGTGAGGAGGTGAAATGATTCATTCAAAGGCTTTTAAATTCATCAATTCATGCATATTCATGGAAGACGCCAAATAGTCATGTTCACACAAGGGGGAAGAATTTCAGCCAAGATATATTCATGAACATTCATCCATAGAAGACAAATCAACAAGTTCACACAAGGTGTGATAAATTCAGCCAAAGGATGTATTCCATTAAAAGATGAACATCCATTCATCAAAATTCATTCACCTAAGCCATGCTTTGTATCTACTTAAAGTATGAACACTCATCCATGAAGGTTCACTCATTAAATATTTTGTATTAACACCATGCACTCTTAGGCCTATAAATAGCTTTCCATTCATTTGTAAAAGAAACCAATTCACTTTGTTTAATCAAATATTTGTGAGAGTTTCTCTCTTTAGTTCTTAAGTGAACTTTATCGACTTATCAAGCTTATGCTTGTGGCATCACCCCTATCTATTTCACCCTGATACTTCTCGTTCCTATCTCTTTATAGATAGTGGATCAAAGTCCTTGTTTACCATCCCTTAAAGAAGCAATATAAAGTATGGGTCTTTGTTCTTCAACATTGGTTCTTCTTTGAGTCTTCTTTGAGATACTACTTTTCTTATTCATCTCCATCACCTTCATTCTACTTCCATTACCAAAATTCATCATTTCCTTTAAACATACCACCAACTTATATATATTTTCTACTACCATATTTATCTTTCCATTTCATTACTTCTATTTAACTATTTTTTTAGCTTTCTTGTTTGTGCAGGATCCTTGTTGTTTTCCAAGATCGAAACAATCAAAGGTACAACCTTGACTTCACCATCCATCCAAGTTAGCCTAGGTTGAACTATTTCATATGGTAATCAGGCTAAGGTGGATTGTAACAAGAACAAGCAAAAGCAACATCCTACATTCAATAAAAAGAAAATAAAAAAGAGAAGTGGCAGAAGAAAAAAAATCACAAGTTAATCCCAATATCAACAAGGGATTCCAAGTGAAGAAAAACTAAAGAAAGGAAACAAAGATATCAAAATGCAAAGAAGTGCCAAAGGTGACAAGCAACATCATTATTTCAACCGATCCTAAGGAAGTCTTCAAGACCTTTGATTGTTCTTCTAGGAAGCTGGTGAGTATCTTTGCATAGTAAGTGAACCTTTCTTTATTTTTCTTCCTTTTATAAGACAACCATTCATTATTTAATCTTTCTACATTTCTATTTTTTTCCTCTACACTAACGAATTTTTCAGCCTACGTCTATAGCACTTGAAAGGTCTCGAGTTAGTTTTTTTAAGAACTTTACAAGAGAGGAACGAGTGGAAAAAGGCTAATCGAGTGTGTGAGATCAGAAGGGGAATTGAAAAAGCCAATTTATATTCCTGAGTGCAAACATGAGCGTTGAGTGGAGTATCATCATTTTTTTGGAGTGATCGTGAGGATTTGTGAGTGATTATTGGTAAGGTCCTTTCATCTTATTCAAATATTAAATTTTCACTAACAATTCTCCTATCTTTCGAATGGAATACGGATAGCAAAGGAGGAATCCATTTCATACTCATTTTCATGTGAATGATAAAGTATGCCTTGTAGCCATTGATGGTGGTAGTTGTGCAAATCTTGCAAGCACATACATGGTTGAGAAGTTGGGGCTTAAAACATTCAAACATCACAGTCCATATGTTTTGCAAGGATTAAATGAACATGAAGAGTTAGAAGTTATAGAGCAAGTACTTGTGTCATTTTCAATTGGGAGATATGAAGATAAAGTCTTGTGTGATGTTGTTTCTATGAATTCAAGCCATCTACTCCTCAGACGTCCTTGGCAGTTTGATAAGCGAGCATTGTATGATGGGTTCTCCAATAAGTATTCATTCAAACACCAAGGGAGAAAGATCACGTTGGTTTCAATGTGCCCAAATCAAGTCAATGAATGCCAAGTTATCATCAAATCACATATAAAAGAATGGAAGAAAACTAAAGACATGAAGAAAGTTGAAAGAGAAGTATCACGTGAGAAACAAATAACAGTGGAGGGAGATCAGAATGAAAATGAGAAAATTGATGTGAGAAACTTTGGAGTAAAAAATGAGAAAATTGAAAAGATTAAATTTGGGAGAAAAGGGGGAAGTGCGTGTAGAAGAGAAAATGAAAAGATTGCAAGTGAGGTTGTGGTTAAAAGATATGATGGAGTTGAACATGCACAAATCAAAGAAGAACATTGTGAGAAAACCAAGACATTTGTAGTTGAAAATGAGAGTGTGATTTTTCGCGAGAAAGCCATTGGAGTAATTGAAAATAAGAGTAAGAGCATTGAGAGTGAAGATGAGTGTGTTGAAAACATGAGCATGAAAGAAAAGAATGTGAGGAGAAGGAAGTTTTGCTTTATACTAATCAATTTTTTTCTTCTATTCATTCTTTGAATTTGCAGGTTATTCCAAGGGACATTCAAGATGATTCAAACATCATTTCTTTTGAAATTCCAAAATGTGTCACTTGAAATTGTAAAGAACATGTTCATTAACCTTCAAAGTACATTCACCCATACTCACGATCGAATGAACCTTATAAAAGGGAAGATTCAATGAACCTAACCATGGAGAACATTAAGAGTCCAAACTCATTCATTCATGAATTTAATCCTTTCCATTTCTTTGATTCTAAATTATCTACTTCCAACTTTGTTCTATTTTTCAGATTGTTGATTCAAAAGCAAAGACTTTAACATGTGAAGCATTTTGAGCAAAGAAAACGATGCAAGATGAGAATGAAAGTATTTCCATTCAAACGAAGATCAAAGTTGTTCCCTTATGTACCAAGCATCGATTTGGGGACAAATCGCCTTAAAGAAGGGGAGGATGATGTGATCCTACCGACCACCAAGTTCAAACAAAACATCCTCACAACTTTGAAGTTCTTCCAAGATGATTCTAAGGGAGTCTTGCATTATTTTATTATTTATTTACTTTTTTATGCATTACATGTCATGTGAATATGTTTATCTTATTATTAATTATGCTTGAATGTTATATGTTGTCATTTATATGTACAATATATGATATTCATGCATGACTTATTAATTCACATCTTTATATAACTCATTCAATGCATATGCATTCATAGTTAGCTCATTTGCATTCATAACATAGGTGGCAGCATGCATTCATAATTATCATAGCTCAATTCCTATCTAATTATTTGTTTACATACTTTGTTCAGGTTCATTGGATGCTAAGAAGAATAAAGGCAATTGAAGATTTGGTTGGACAGTTCACGTCAATCAGATTGATCTACATTTTTGAACATGTTCCACGAATCTTTGGGTGATGAAGTCTTCTTAACATTTAATCCCATATCTCGTAGGTTTCAAACTCATTTTGAATCACATCATTCTGATATCGGAAGCTTGAGATATGCCCAGATTACTGAAGAAAGTATAGGCTTGAAATTAATACGGGATTTGCAACCATTCATCTCCTTCAAAGGCCTTATGCATGGGAGAAATTAATAAAGATATGAATGAACGAGAAAAGAATATTAAAATGAATCTGAACATTTATGAGGAGGTGCAAGGATTCATTCAAAGGCTTTTAAATTCATCCATTCATACATATTCATGCAAAGCCAAATAGTCATGTTCACACAAGGGGGAGAATTTCAGCCAAGATACAGTCATGAACATTATTCCATAGAAGACAAATCAACAAGTTCACACAAGGTGGGTTGAATTCGGCTAAAGGATGTATTCCATTAAAAGATGAACATCCATTCATCAAAACTCATTCACCTAAGCCATGCTTTGTATCTACTTAAAGTATGAACACTCATCCATGAAGGTTTACTCATTAAATATTTTGTATTCACACCATGCACTCTTAGGCCTATAAATAACTTTTCATTCATTTGTAAAAGAAACAAATTCACTTTGTTTAACCAAATATTTGTGAGAGTTTCTCTCTTTAGTTCTTAAGTGAACTTTATCGACTTATCAAGCTTATGCTTGTAGCATCACCCCTATCTATTTCACCCTGATACTTATGGTTCTTATCTCTTTATAGATAGTGGGTCAAATTCCTTGTTTACCATCCCTTAAATAAGCAATATAAAGTATGGGTCTTTGTTCTTTAACATTGGTTCTTCTTTGAGTCTTCTTTGAGATACTACTTTTCATATTCATTTCCATCACCTTCATTCTACTTCCATTACCAAACTTCATCATTTCCTTTAAACATATCACCAACTTATATATATTTTCCGCTGCCATATTTATCTTTCCATTTCATAACTTCCATTTAACTATTTTTTAGCTTTCTTGTTTGTGCAAGATCCTTGTTGCTTTCCTATATCGAAACAATCAAAGGTATAACTTTGACTTCACCATCCATCCAAGTGAGGCTAGGTTGAACTGTATCAGAAGGTCTCGGCTAGGAAGCTCATTCATAACCAACCCCTTGCTTGCTAGCTAGATACACACTCAAGCAAGCTTGGAGGAGGACCAATGCATGCCCAAGATAATAAACATGACTAGCCTTCATCCTACACACAAGGCTACACCACAAGGTTCCCTTGGAACCCTATGTGAGTGTCATATGACCAGCAATCATGTGCCTTTCATGTGGTCTCTTTTAGGTGCCAAGATGAGAGGATACATCACCATTCGGCCAAGCAGTGCCTACTCTTCAATTTGGCTCCAAGATAAATAGCAAAAGGAACCATTCGGTCAAGGATTATTTCCCTTCATTTAGGACCGAATCATCATCTCTTTTAGTATTTAAGATATGTCATTTTAAAGAGACACAAGGCCCAGCCGAAACACCTTACAACCATTTGGCCATGCCCCTTCAAAGCCTATAAATAGGCTGTCATATTTCATTTGTAAACAAACATTTTTTATCAATTTAAGTGAGATTATTCTCTTTACATAAGTCCTTGAGACTTTTATCGACTTATCGAGTAATTTATTACCTGTGGCGTCAACCCTTTCCCCTTGATACTTGTGGTTCCTAGCTCTATATAGATAGTGAGTCCAAGTCCTTGTTACTACCCCTTAGAAAGGATTTGTAAGGCTAGGTCTTTGCTCTCTATAGCATTGGTTTTTTGTTGGTCATTTCTAAGATACTATCCTCTTCAACCTTCTATTGTTTTATCAACCATACCATAAGAATATCAATCATCTTCCGCTACCATCTCTTATTTCTTAAATAGCCTACCATTTTACCTTTACATCTACCACCAAACCATCTATTTAAGACATTCACTTATACAGGTTATTTTGCTTCCTTCTTAGATCCGCACTCCATCGAAAAGGTAGAACTACCTTTCATCATCTTCACTTACACTTCTTTTTGTATTTTGGATATGTTATGTTGTTACACGTTGCTTCTTCCAACAAATCTCTGAATACTGCTTGATGTAATGGAACTTGTACCTTAATTGATTATAGATCTCGGAATGAAGCAAAATAACCTGCAAGTAAGTGAATGGCTCAAACAAAGTGCCTTGGTAGTTGATGTAAGGGTCAAATGGTAGGTTTTTATAATGTTTCAGAGTTGAGAAAGATTGTGAAAGTATTTGGCTATGGTAAAGATTTATGAAAGAAATGATGGTGAAGATAGTATCTTAGAAAGGCCAAGGAAGAACCAATGCTATAATGAGCAAAGACCCAACCTTACAAATCTCTCTAAGGGGTGGTAGAAAAGGACTTGGACCCACTATCTATAATGGAGATAGGAACCACAAGTATCAAGGAAAGGGATTGACATCACAAGTATAAATATACTTGATAAGTCAATAAAAGTCAACAGGACTTGAGAAAAAAAGATAAATCTCACTTGATTAATTATGTGAAAGGTCTGTTTTTAATTGAATAGGACTACCCTATTTATATAAATGAAGGGACATGGCTGAATGGGTACATGGGGGTTCAGCCATCCCTTGAGTATATTTAAAAGTACATATTTATTTGAAAACTCATCTAGAAGCATATGTGATGATTCTGTTGAAATGGAGAGTCATAAGCCTTGGCCAAATAATGGTTGAACCTCTTCAAGTTGGTGCCAAAGTGAAGTAACAAGTGCTTTGGCCGAATGGTGAGGTTCATTTGTGTTTGGCGCTTATAGAGAGTCCACACACATGGCATATGCTTGCTGATCACATGGGCACGCACATGGAAGTTCTAGGGAGGCTTGTGGTGTAGCCTTGTGCATGGGATGAAGGTTGGTCATGTGCATCTCATTAGGCGTGTATGAGTTCTCCTCCAAGATTGCTTGAGTATTTAACTAGCTAGAAAAGCAAGGGATGGTAGTGAATGGGCTTCCTAGCCGAGACCTCCTAGATTCCTCAACAACTCTCCTAGCTATCTTCAGCTACCCACTTGGTCACTTTCAGCAACTTACCTTCAAATAGCCCACCTAGCTAAGTTTAGCTAGCCTTTAGCTCCTCCAGCTGAATTGAGCCTTCTATAAGTCTCCATGAGCTAACATAACCTTTGTGAGCTGATTGTGAGTTATATATTGAAGCCAAATAGTACACCAAGCTACCATAATGTGTGCTGCCCATTGATGTACCTGCATGGATAAAAAAACTAAGGTAAATGTATGTAAATGAGCTGAATGAATGAAATAACTTGCTTCCGTGCATGTTTATGGCATTATGAGCTATGAATGCATGTCATGAGCTAAGAAATATATGATATTACATATGTGAGCTAATGTATATGACTTAGGAGCTGATATAATATATAATGAGCTAAGTAAATGATAAATAATATGAAATCAATTTAAATGAATACAAATCATATACAAATGATTATAAACTAAGTAAAGATGTGAATTAATATCATGCAACAACAATAATGATTATGTTATAGATATTTCATATGAATGAATATGAATGATCAAAGGATGTTTATCTTTAAGTACAACATGTATATATATGATGTATATATCAAAGTAAATATGTAATAGAAAAATAAAGTAAAAGACTGACAGAAAAACTCCCTGTGACTTAATTTGTGGATGTCTCAAGTGGTTGAGTTGGAGTTTGACTATGCATGTATCATAATGTACTTCAAAAAGGTACTTATTCATCCAAAAGTTTGAGCAAAATGATACCACTTTTGGAGTTTTATCCTTTAATTAGAGGGCATAAACCATAGGCAAGAAGAAAGGTGAATGAATAATGAGAATGAATAAGTCTGTATCATTTCTCCCATCGATTACAAAGGTATTCAATTTGAGGATAAATCGCTTTCAAGAAGTGGGATGATACATGCATGACTAGGATACAAATCAAATTCTTCAAACGTACATGCAATAAAGCACAGGGAGTGTTTATTATTCTATCTTTCTTTTATTTCATTATAAATTCACATAGTTACTTTGACATATATATCATATATATACATGTTATGTTTAAATATAATCATCCATTGATCATTCATATTCGTTCATATGAAATGCATATAACTTAGTCATTATATTGCTCCATATTGTTATTTCACATCATTATTTAGCATGTTATTGATTTGTATTTTTTTTATATGCATTTAACATGTTTTCATATCATTCATAATATAGCACCATGTTATTCATTATATTGTTGTTAGATAATGGCAGGTTAATTCTGTGTGTGTGTTAAAAACGGCTATTAGACCTAACACACCCTTTTATATCCATTACCCTAACATCTTAGGGTTTTTTAAAGTTATTTCGAATTAACAATAAAATATTGTTTAATTAATTCAATTAAATATACATTAAAGACTTATAATATGAATTATAATCTTTAATGTTTATTTTAAAAATTTATTTAATTATTCTGAATTATATATACCAATTAAAAGAGTTGTAATCTAAATTACATTCTTTTAATGCTTACTTACTATATTCGAGATAATTAAAATCATATGTATATCAAATATACATATCATAACTCTAGATATATTTTAGTAACATACAACAAATTGTACATTTTTGCTCATTTCAATCCTAGGGTGTGACCCTGTAGGTTCTTGTAACGTTAGTAGTAATTATTAGAACAATTCTAATATTACATACAATTAGTGACATCTAGCAATATATCATTGTCACCTAAGTTACAAGAAATTATGATTCGACATATTATCTTCATGATTAACTATTTTATGTATCACGTCCTTTTGTCCTTTATATCTAGAATATGCACAAGTCTTAGAATTGTCACAGTTGTATAGCCCATCTATTGTTTCTTGATATCTAGAGTATACTATAATTAATGAATATGATATCACATATCAACTTATTTGAGCATGGCCATGCATTTCTAGTCTCACTCAATCAAGTGGCCTGTGATATATTTCCTATTATGAAGGAAGGACAAATCCTATCTTAACCATATACACCCCCACTACATATATCAAAATATATTCAATAACAATCTTTATAGTGCAACCATTTACGGAACATGTTTAACTATAGCAAAACATATAACAATATATGTTGGGATGACATTGATCTTAAGTCTGAGGATCATACATATAGTCATCACCATGAGCAATGTTATGACCGTTACATAATAATCCAAGACATATGCTCACGATGGGTCAATCCAATACATTGTTCTCTAACAATATAATCATGAATCAATTCTGACATCTCTATGTCAATGACAACTCCTTGTCATCAATCAATAACATGATAGTCTTAAGCGTATTATTATTGCCCACAATAATACTTGACTATATATCTTTTAATAATGTTATTATATGGACTTTATTATCTTTCAGTTTATGTTAAACAAAGACACATAACTGAAAATAATAGTGGCAATGCCTTTATTCAATAAAATCGGTAAATAAATATAATATTACATCATCATATGATTGATCTTTGGGCATACTCTAACAAGGACAACTCCGGGATAGCTCAATAACATTTTGGAACAAATCTGTCAGCTACACTCCGAGCTCATAGTTGACTTGAGCTGGACTTTTGAGGTAGCTAGAGATCTCATTTTAGCTAGAGAGTTGCATCATCATACCCACCACACAGAGTACTTTAAATATGGTCTAGGTCAATTTTTGTGGATTCGTACCTTTTCGTGAAGAGTTGTCATTCCAAGAGGTGCCTTTTCACAAGGAGTTGTCCTAAGACTCACCTACATGTCCTTCATCTATGGCCAGCTCATCTTCAGCTCATACGCATGGGAAGTATCTCAATTTATGAAAGGTTACCTTACACACAATGTGACCTTTCATAATAAGTTACCTAGACGCATGATGGATGCCAAGTCACACATACATTGGTGTCTTTTTTCATTCCGTGGACGAGCTTACAAAACAAGTATCATACGACCCCATATGAGTGTCTCATGACCTGCCCAACCATGTTCCAGGCATATGGATCATTTAGGCGCCATAGTGAGGGGACACATACCTATTCGGCCAAGCATGAGAAGACATCAAAATAGGCGACAATATGAACAAGCATGGACGGCAAAATGAACCAACACTTATCTATTTATTCAAAGCATTATAACCCCTTGTAAAGGCACATAGCCTTGCCGAAACACCACCTAATTATTTGACCAAACCCCTTGTAAGCCTATAAATAGGCTTTGGCATTCATTTGTAAACTCAACCCTTTTATAATATCTTTGTGAGATAATTCACTCTTCAAGTTCTTTAAGAACTATATCGATTAAGCAAGCTTTCTAATTTTGTGGTGTCAACCCCTTTCATTGATACTTTGAGTTCCTAGTCCTTATAACTAGAGGGTTCAATTCCTTACATATCATCCCTTATTTAAGTTTATAATGAATGGGGTTAAACTTTCTATAGTTTTACTTCCTCTTTGGTTTATTTAAGATACTATATGACTATCACCATCTTCCATCATCCTCACACCTATATCATCACTATTCTAATACCATTTCTTCATCATTAAATCATCCTTCATCTATCATCAAGGTTCACGTCCATCAACACCATTGGAGGTCGAATCCTATTACATTTGAAGGATAATTCTACAACACTTTCGTAACCTTCCTTTGATAACCATTCTATTTCGTTCATTTCATTTTCATTTTATTTATTTCTTAATTTGTTATTCCATTTAATCATTTCTTTCTTTATATTGTGTAAATTACTTATTAATTCAAGTGTAGCATTTGGTGTCTCTCATAGATTGGGAAATAACAAGGCTGCCAACATCTACATCATTGAAGAAGCTTGGATAGCCTTACATCAAGCGGTATTTATAGCTTAATTGGATTGACAATCAATGTGCTGAAACAAAAGAAAAAGGAAGAAGAAAAACAAAAGAGAAAATAAAAAGAATCCTGCATCAAATTTGGAGTACAAAAATAATAAAATTCAAAAGCAAAAGAAAAGCAAAGTTACAAATTACATTCGAAGAAAATACATTACAATCTGCCAAACATCAAACTTGAAGGGGGTATCCATTTTGTTTCTTGTGAAGGAAGATCATATGTGTTGCAACTTGGGTTGTAAGTTATATTCATCATTTTCTTTATTTCATTTTCTTTGCTTTCATCTTTCCCTATTCATTACCTTATCCCTCTTACCCATTCTATCCTATTTTTACCATATCCATTTCTACACCCTAACCATTTCCTATAGTCGACGCAACAAACAAAGAAAGTTGCTCAATCTTGACTTAGTTCTCCAAAGGACCCACAAGAGAGGATTGAGCAGAAAAAGGCAAACGAGAGGGTAAGATCAGAAGGGGGATCAGAAAAAATGCCAAGAACCTATCCCCGAGTGCAAACATGAGTGTGAGTGGAGTGACATCTGAATTTTCTTTGGAGTGACCAAGTGAGGTTTTTGTGAGCATGCTGGTAAGGTTTTAATTTACTTTTTTTATTTCACTAACCATGTCTCAAAGTCCCAGAGAAAATGCAGGACAACCAAACTTGCAAATACAAGCACTCATTGACAAAATTATGTGAATATTTCGTGAAGAGTTTGATGTTGTTCATGAAAAGATAGATCAACGACATGATCTACCACCAGCCCATAATGATGGAGTTCCTAGAAGATAACAACAACCACCTCCAGAAGAAGATGTTCAATAAAATATTAACGACGGAGCACAAGCAACATTCAAAGGCCCTAGACCTGCTATTATTGATCCTGAATTCCAAGGAAAGACTGATCCTGAAGCCTATCTCGAATGGGATAGCAAGGTGGAACATGTTTTTAGTTGCCACAACTATTCCGAGATAAAGAAAGTGAGATTTGTAGCCATAGAGTTCATAAACTATGATATAATATGGTGGGATCAACTTACCCTTAACAGAAGGAGGAATGGAGAACGATCGGTATCAACTTGGCATGAAATGAATGGTATAATGAGGAAACAATTCATTCCTATTCATTATCACCGAGACTTGTTTCAAAAATTATAGAATCTCAAGCAAGGCTAAAGGAGTGTGGATGACTATTATAAAGAGATGAAAGTGGCAATGATCCGAGTCAACATTGAGGAGGATCGTGAAGCAACTATGGCTAGATTCCTTGCCAAACTTAATCCAAAAATTACCAACACTTTCAAGTTGTACCATTACATTGAAATAGATGAGATGGTGCAAATGGAAATGAAGATCGAAAGGCAACTGAATAGGAGGCATACATCTCGCAATGTTGCGCCCACGCCATCAAAGTAGATTCCAAACAACATAAAGAATCCTACTTCTTCTCCTGTAAAAGAACAAGCCGAATCTTCAAAGACTCAACAAGTAAGTAAAGACCCTAACCGAGGATAACAAACTACTGAACGTTCGAGAGACATTAGGTATTTTAAATGTATTAGGAGGGGCCATGTATATACACAATGTCCCAACCCGAACACCATGCTCTTACTTGGAAATGGTGAAATCAAATTTGAATCTGAAGAAGAAGAAGAGGCACCAATTGAAGTCAATGAAGAAATAATCATTGCAGACCCCGTTGAAATAGAAGAAGCTTTGGTAATAAAAAGAAGTTTGAACATTTAAGTCATGGAGGATAATGCACAACGAGAAAACATTTTTCATACCCGATGCTATATGAATGAAAATATATGTTTTGTTATTATAGATGGTGGAAGTAATACTAATGTGGCCAACACAATATGGTGGAAAAACTTGGCTTGAAAAAAATGAAGCACCCGAATCCCTATAAGATACAGTGGCTCAATGAACGAGGGGAACTCAACGTTAACAAACAGGTGATAGTTCCTTTTTCAATTAGAAAATACAAGGATGAGGTTATGTGTGATGTTGTTCTTATTCACGCTAGCCATCTACACCTAGGAAGGCCATGGAAGTATGATAAAAGGACTATACATGATTGTTTCACAAATCAGTACTTATTCAACTATAAGGAAAAAATTATCCTTACTCATTTAACGCCACAACAAGTTCATAATGATCAAGTCAAAATGACAAAGAGTGTTGAGGCTATGAGGAAAGGAAAATCATCAACAAGCATGGAGGAAACTGATAATAAAACAAATGCTTATTCTTCAGAGTGCTTGATACGTGAATGTCTATTGACTGAACACAAGGTTGAAGATCATTATTCTAACTTTGAAAATGCAGATTTTTTCTTTAACTTGCAGGATGTACCAAGAGACATCATTTGCCAAAATAAAGGTTTAGGAGACATGACCTTTGAAAATCCAAAAGATATGTCTATTGAGAAGCCAAAGGACACAATTATTCATTCAAAGGATATGATCTTAGGAGGACTAATAGACGTGTCTCATGAGGATTTAATGAACATGCCGATTGGAAAGTTATGGGACACCACTTTTGGGATGTCAAGGGACCTAAACTTGCAAAGCAAAATCACATGGACATATCTCACATAAGTACCTATGTAAAAGATCCCCATTTTTTATAAGATAACAACTATGGGATTGAGGAACGTTGAAAAGAAACCATCTTTCGATTTGAGGATAAATTACTTTAAATAAGGGGGATGATGTGATGCAAATCAGCAACATGAATGTCCTTGCATCTCCAACCTTTCACAATAACCAAAGCGGGATTTTCTCTAACTTATTCTTTCTTTATTCCATAGTTACAATCATAGTTTACATACATTACATTTATAGCTATGATGATGATATTATGTAATGTATGAAGTTACTATTATGAACCAAATATTTATATGCTTATTTCTTATATTACTTAGCTTATATTATACTTTCTTTTGTAGGTGCATAGACGACCACATATTGGGAGCTAACTTAGAGCTATCATTGGAGTCCATGAGCTAAGGAAACATGATTAGGACAACTCCAGGACATCTCAAGAACATTTTGGGATCAAAGTTGCTTGCTACCCTCCGAGCTCATAGCTGAGTTGAGCTGGACTTTTGAGCTAACTAGAGATCTCATTTCAGCTGGAGAGTTGCACTGCCATCACCACCACACAGAGTACTTCAAATATGGTTTAGGTCAATATTTGTGGATTTGTACCTTTTCGCTAAGAGTTGCCAGTCCAAGAGGCGTCTTTTCACAAGGAGTTGTCCTAAGACTCACCTACATGTCCTTCATCTATGGCCAACTCATCTTCAACTCATATACATGGGAAGTAGCTCAATTGATGAAAGGTTACCTTACACACAATGTGTCATTTCATAATAAGTTACTGCCCAATTATTGCCATGTCACCTAGATGCATGATGGATGCCAAGTCACGCCTACATTGATGCATTTCTTCATTCCATGTACGAGCCTACATAACAAGTATCATATGACCCCATGTGATTGTCTCATGACCAGCCCACCCATGTGCCATGCATGTGGATCATTTAGGTGCCAAAGTGAGGGGACATATTTTTATCTTCATGATCTGAAGTGACCTTACCATTGTCCAAGAGAAGCATGTCATTTCTATTAGGGCAAGTTGGCAAAATATCCCCTACCTAAACATTTGAAGCACTTTATGTCTCTGATCTTTCATAGTTAATTACTTCATTATTCTTGCCATCTACATTGGTTAGTTTAGCCTTCTATGATTCATTCTCCTTGGATGGGAATGACATTGGGTTCTTGGAAGAATTACCTTGACTCCACCTTGATGTTGAAGAATTTATGAGCATGTTCGCCATTTTCCTCCTCAATTGCCCTCAAATTTCATTGTAACTTGCACCATCTCATCAATTTCCACATAGTATTGAAATACATTATGATTGGGAATTATGAACTCAAACCTGATAAGAATCTTGCAAACTCCATTTCTTTGTAACAATCCTCAACACTTTGATTGCCCTGCTTAGGTTTTGTAACTTGTGAAATAAGTCACGATGGTAGTGAAAAGGTACAAACCATTTATGAAGAATTGCTTTCATTTCAGTTCAAGTGTTGATTGGGCGTTCTCCGTTTCTTCTTCTTGAGTTCACTAATTGATCCCACTAGATTAGTGTATAGTCAACGAACTCAATGGCAGCCAACCTTATTTTTTTTTCTGTGTAGTTATGTCATCAAAAAACATGTTCTACTTTGGTTTCCCAATCAAGATATACTTCTAGATCTATTTTGTCTTGGAATGGAGGGATAATATCATGGATGTTGTCGAGATTGTCATCATATATAGGATGAAATCCTTGGCTTCTTCGAGAAACTTGAGATACTTGCTCTCCACAGTAATCATGTTCATGCTTTTCATTATTTCATTCTTCAATATGCCTCTTTGATATAGAATTTCTTCGAGAGTCTTTATTTATGTCTATTCTTTCATGAATAGGTTCGAGTTCAAGCCTCAAAAGTCTTATATCTCTCGTATGGTTTATTGAGTGTGAAGATCCAGAACATCCCCTTGTCATTCATCATTGGAATGTATAGACATGGTTAAAGAAAATAAAGAACGAAATGAGAATAAAAGACCTTACCAATTAACTGACGTAAGGTACTCTTACCTCGTTGATTGATTATGGATCTAGGAAGGAAGTAAAACAACCAGCATAAGTGAATGACTCAAATAGATGGTTTAGTGGTAGATATAAAGGTGAAATGGTAGGCTATTTATGATATGAGAAATGGTAGTGGAAGTTTGTTGTTATGGCTATGATTTGGTTGATGAAACAATGGAATGGTTGTGAGGATAGTATCTTAAAGAAGACTCAAAGAATAACCAATGCTAAAGAATGACCCAGACTTTATATTACTTCTTTAAGGGGTGGTAAATAAGGACTTGACCCACTATCTATATAGAGATAGGAACCACAAGTATCAAAGGGAAAGGGGTTGACGTCACATGTAATGAATTACGTGATAAGTCGATAAAAGACACAAAGACTTAAGCAAAGAGAATAATCTCACTTTAATTGATAAGAAATGTGTGTACAAATGAATAGGACTAGCCTATTTATAGTTTTAAAAGGGTTTAGGCCAAATAGATACATGATGGTTCGACTAAGGTTGAAATCCCTTTGAAAGTACATGATTTTTAATGAAAAACAAGACTTTAATGAAGATACATGCTCTTGTGTGAATGGTAATGTGTTGGTTCAGCCCTAAGGATGTTTTGCATGCATTTGGATGTTATGTGGCGGCACAAATGAAGAGGAATAAGTCTTTGGCCGAATAGGAAGCATCCCTTGGTGTTTTGGTGCCTATTTGATGTCATATGGAGTACACATGCTTGAATGATGCACATGGCAGCTTGCTTGAATGGATGTGGGTCTTCTTGCAATGCTTTGGTGAGGTTTCAACCATAGGATGATGTCTTGAAGTCCTTGGCCAACCAAGAGATGAACTAGCTTCAAGGTAAGATAGGTGAGTGTCTTGGTAGCTAACCATGTGAGTTATAGCTTGATGAACTCAAGCTACTTAGGTTTGGTCTTCTCAACTCCTCAACTACTCTCCTAGCTACTTCCAGATACCTTTAGTACACTTTATAGCTAGTTGGTCCAAATCTCTCCTCCAACTAAGTTCAGATAGATGTTAGCTCCTCTAGCTAAGTTGAAGCTCCTTAAGTGATGAAATGAGCTTCCATAATGATGTAGTTCAACCTAGCCTCACTTGGATGGATGGTGAGGTCAAGGTTATACCTTTGATTGTTTCGATCTAGGAAAGCAACAAGATCCTGCACAAATAAGAAAGCTAAAAAAAATAGTTAAATAGAAGTAATGAAATGGAAAGATAAATATGGTAGCGGAAAATATATATAAGTTGGTGATATGTTTAAAGGAAATGATGAAGTATGGTAATGGAAGTAGAATGAATGTGATGGAGATGAATATGAAAAGTAGTATCTCAAACAAGACTCAAAGAAGAACCAATGTTAAAGACCAAAGACTCAAACTTTATATTGCTTCTTTAAGGGATGGTAAACAAGGACTTTGATCCACTATCTATAAAGAGATAGGAACCAGAAGTATCAGGATGAAATAGATAGGGGTGACGCCACAAGCATAAGCTTGATAAGTCGATAAAGTTCATTTAAGAACTAAAGAGAGAAACTCTCACAAATATTTGATTAAACAAAATCAATTGGTTGTTACAAATGAAATGGAAAGCTATTTATAGGCCTAAGAGATGAACAGGATGCACATACAAGATTTAATGATTGAACATTCTTGGATGAATGTTCATCCTTAAGTAGAAACAAGGTACGTCCCCTAAGCAAGTTCATGGACTAATAAAATAAATGAATGTTCATCCATTTAAGTGAATACATATTCATAGCCAAATTCATCCTCTCTTGATGTGAACATGTTGGTTCATTTCCTTTCATGAATTTGGAGGAATGATTCATTGTATGTGAGGCCCCCTTTGGAATGCATGCACCAAGTGTGAACGTGACTCATAGGCTCCCTTCATGCACTTGGATTTGGTGAATGTGTTTGAAAATAATGTATCCATCTATCTTGAATGTGAACAAGTCCTTTAGCCTCATTGTATGATTGTACACGCCATAAATGGATTCATGAAGGTGGAAATGCATCAGGTGTGAACATGGCTTTTCATTTGGGTGTAAATCCCATACTTATTTCCAGCCGGCACTATCTTAATTAATTTGGGCATATATTAAGCTCCCAATATCGGATTGATACAATTCAACGTGATTTGGAAAGATAAGAGATAGGGGAGTAAATGTTAAGAAGACTTCATCACCAAAGATGCTTGGAACATGTTCACAAATGGCGATCTCTATGAGTGACGTGAATATGTCAATTGAATTGCATTGAACGTACCTTGTACTAAATACCAAATAAATACAAAATGTATATAAGTTACAATGCTCAAGGTAATGAATAAGTAATAAGTAACATTCTAATGTAACACATGATGCCATGGCTAATATAATAATTCAATTTATATGATAACATAAGTAAGGAATGTGTAACATATGCATGAAACAAGCTAATTAAAGATGTGACATGCATGAATATCATATAGGATGCAAACATAGGACAATATATGAATATTCAAGCATAGTTTAGAATTTAAAAGCATGCTTATAACACAAATAAGCATAAATGAGTAAATAAGTAATAAAATAAGAAAAAACTCCCTTAGAATCATCATGGAAGAACTTAAAAGTTGTGAGCATGTTTTGTTTGAACATGGTGGTCCTTAGGATCACATCACCCCCTTCTTTAAGATGGTTTGTCCCCAAATCGATGCTTGGTACATAAGGGAACAACTTGGATCTTCGTTGGATTGGAAATTCTTTTATTCTCATCTTGCACCGTTTTCTTTGCTCAAAACGGTTCACATGTTCAAGTCTTTTGTTTTGAATCAACAACCTGAAAAATAAAACAAAGTTAGAAGTAGATAACTTAGAATCAAAGAAAAGGAAAGGATTAAATTCATGAATGAATGAGTTTGGACTCTTAATGTTCTATATGGTTATGTTTATTGAATCTTCCCTTTCATAAGGTTCATTCGATCTTGAGTATGAGGTGAATGTACTTTGAAGGTTAATGAACATGTTCTTTATAATTTCAATTGACACATCTTTTGGAATTTCGAAAGAAATGATGCTTGAATCATCTTGAATGTCCCTTGGAATATCGTGCAAATTCAAAGAACGAATAGAAGAAAAAAATTAATCAATATAAAGTAAAACTTCCTTCTCCTCACATTATTTTCTCTCATGCTCATGTTTTTCAATACACTCGTGTTCACTCTCATGGTGGCTTTCTCATGCAAAATCACACTCTTATTTTCAACTCCAAATGTCCTAGTTTTCTCACAATGTTCTTTTTTCATTTGTGCATGTTCAACTCCACCGTATCTTTTAACCACAACATCACTTGCAATCTTTTCATTTTCTCTTCTACACGCACTTCCCTCTTTGCTCCCAAATTCAATCTTTTCAACTTTCTTCATGGCTTTAGTTTTCTTCCATTCCTCTATATGTGATTTGACGATAACTTGGCATTCATGGACTTGATTTGGGCACATTAGAACCAACGTGATCTTTCTCCCTTGGTGTTTGAACAAATACTCGTTGGAGAACCCATCATACAATGCTCGTTTATCAAACTGCCAAGGACGTTCGAGGAGTAGATGGCTTGAATTCATGGAAACAACATCACACAAGACTTCATCTTCATATCTCCCAATTGAAAATGACATAAGTACTTGCTCTATGACTTCTAACTCTTCATCTTCATTTAGTCCTTACAAAACATATGGACTGGGATGTTTGAACGTTACAAGCCCGAACTTCTCGACCATGTATGTGCTTGCAAGATTTGCACAACTTCCACCATCAATGGCTACAAGGCATACTTTATCATTCACATGAAAATGAATATGAAATGGATTCCTCCTTTGCTATTCGTATTCCATTCGAAAGATGGGAGAATTGTTAGTGAAAAATTAATAGTTGAATAAGATGAAAGGACCTTACCAATAATCACTCACAAATCCTCACGATCACTCCAACAAAAATGATGATGCTCCACTCAACGTTCATGTTTGCACTCGGGAATATAAATTGGCTTTTTCAATTCCCATTCTGATTTCACACACTAGATTAGTCTTGTTCTACTCGTTCCTCTCTTGTAAAGTTCATAAAAGAACTAACTAGAGACCTTTCAAGTGCTATGGATGTCGGCTGAAAAGTTCGTTAGTGTAGAGGGAAAAATAGAAAGGTAGAAAGATTAAATAATGAAGGGTGGTCTTATAAAAGGAAGAAAACAAAAGGTTCACTTGCTGTGCAATGATACTCACCACCTTCTTAGAATAAACAATCAAAGGTCTTGAAGACTTCTATAGGATCGGTTGGAATAATGATGTTGATTGTTACCTTTGGCACTTGTTTGCATTTTTCTTTCTTTGTTTCCTTTCTTTAGTTTTTTTCCCACATTGAATCCCTTGTTGATGTTGGGATTAACTTGCTATATTTTTGGCACTTCTCTTTTTGATTTTCTTTTTATTGAATGGTAGGATGTTTCTTTTGCTTGTTCTTATTGCAATCCACCTTAGCTCTGATTACCATATGATGTAGTTCAACCTAGCCTCACTTGGATGGATGATGAAGTCAAGGTTGTACCTTTGATTATTTCGATCTAGGAAAACAACAAGGATCCTACACAAACAGGAAGGCTAAAAAAATAGTTAAATGGAAGTAATGAAATGGAAAGATAAATATGGCAGCGGAAAATTTATATAAGTAGGTGATATGTTTAAAGGAAATGATGAAGTATGGTAATGGAAGTAGAATGAAGGTGATGGAGATGAATATGAAAAGTAGTATCTCAAAGAAGAACCAATGTTAAAGAACAAAGACTCAGACTTTATATTGCTTCTTCAAGGGATGGTAAACAAGGACTTTGATCCACTATCTATAAAGAGATAGGAACCAGAAGTATCATGATGAAATAGATAGGAGTGACGCCACAAGCATAAGCTTGATAAGTCGATAAAGTTCACTTAAGAACTAAAGAGAGAAACTCTCACAAATATTTTATTAAACAAAATCAATTGGTTGATACAAATGAAATGGAAAACTATTTATAGGCCTAAGAGATGTCTAGGATGCACATACAAGATTTAATGATTGAACATTCATGGATGAATGTTCATCCTTAAGTAGATACAATGTACATCCCTTATTCAAGTTCATGGACTAATAAAATAAATGAATGTTCATCCATTTAAGTGAATAAATCTTCATAGCCGAATTCATCCTCTCTTGATGTGAACATGTTGGTTCATTTCCTTGCATGAGTTTAGAGGAATGTTTAATTGTATGTTCGGCCCCCTTTGGAATGCTTGCACCAATTGTGAACGTAACTCATAGGCTCCCTTCATGCACTTGGATTTGGTGAATGAGTTTGAAAATAATGCATCCATCTCCCTTGAATGCGAACAAGTCCTTTACCCTCATTGTATTATTTTACACGCCATAAATGGATTCATGAAGGTGGAAATGCATCAGGTGTGAACATGGCTCTTCATTTGGTTGCAAATCCCATACTTATTTCCAGCCGGCACTGTCTTAATTAATCTGGGCATATATTGAGATCCCAATATCGGATTGATACAATTCAAATTGATTTGGAAAGATAAGAGATAGGGGAGTAAATGTTAAAAAGACTTTATCACCCAAAGATGCTTGGAACATGTTCACAAATGGCGATCTCTATGAGTGACGTGAATCTGTCCATTGGATTGCCTTGAATGTACCTTGCACTAAATTCAAAATGTATATAAGTTACAATGCTCAAGGTAATGAATAAGTAATAAGTAACATTCTAATGTAACACATGATGTCATGGCTAATATAATAATGCAATTTATATGATAACATAAGCAAGGAATGTGTAATATATGCATGAAACAAGCTAATTAAAGATGTGACATGCATGAATATCATATAGGATGCAAACATAGGACAATATATGAACATTCAAGCATAGTTTAGAATGTCAAAGCATGCTTATAACACATATAAAGCATAAATGAGTAAAAAAATAATAAAATAAGGAAGAACTCCCTTAGAATCATCATGGAAGAACTTCAAAGTTGTGAGCATGTTTTGCTTGAACATGGTGGTCCGTAGGATAACATCACATAACATTAATGAGCTAGTGTGAGATGTTATGCTTGTCCTTTTAGCTAACCAAGCTACCATAATATGCTTTTCTTTGTGTTTCACCTAAAGGAATCAACAAACAAATAAAATAAGCAATGTGTGAGCTCATTTAAGGTAAAATACATGTTGCTGTGAGTTGTTTGAGTGATATGAGTTTTGAATTCATGTCATGAGTGATGTACATAATGATATAACATATGTAAGATAATGTATAAGACCTAGGAGCTAAAATGAATGCACATGAGCTAACAAAATTGATTTGATCCAATTCAGCATAAAAAATGGACTTGCATATCCAACCTTTCACAATAATCTAAGGGGGATTTTCTTTAACTTAATCTTTCTTTATATCATAGTTATGATAATAGCTTACATACATTATATTTATAATTATGATGATGATATTATGAATGTATGAAGTTATTAATATGAACCATATATTTACATGATTATATCTTTAAATACTTAGCTATATTATGCTTTCTTTTGTAGGTACATGTTCGGCCACATGATGGGAGCTGACTTAAAGCTAGAATTAGAGTTATTGAGCTAAGAAAACTTGACTAGGAAACCTTCGGGATAGCTCAAGGACATTTCGAGGCAAAGTTGCCAGCTGACCTCCAAGCTCATAGCTGACTTGAGCTGGACTTTTCAGCTAGCTAGAGACCTCCTTTCAGCTGGAGAGTTGCACCGTCATTTTCACCACACAGAGCACTACAAATATGGTCTAGGTCAAATTTTGTGAATTTGTACCTTTTCGTGAAAAGTTACCAATCCGAGAAGTGCCTTTTCACAATGAGCTATCCTAAGACTCATCTTCATGTATTTCATCTAAGGCCGGCTTATCTTCAGCTCAAACCCATGGAAAGTAGCTCAAATGATGAAAGGATGCTTCACACAAATGTGCCCTTTCATAATTAGTTGTTTCCCCATTGATGACATGTCACTTAGACGAAGATGGATGACAAGTCACACCTAGTTGCTGCTCAACTTCACGCCAAGGAGAAGCCACACCATAAGCACCCTATGCCGTCCATGTAACTATCTTATGACCAGCCTACACATGTGCTATGCATGTGGATGAAATGGGTGCCAAAATGAAGAGGGTTATCTCTATTCGGCCAAAGCATCACCTAGCTTCAAGTTGGTGCCAAGATGAAGAGATAAGGGAACCATTCGACCAAAGACATCTCCCCTCATCCAAGCATAATTTATTTTCAATTAAGACATGTATTTTGCCAAATGGACATCTAATTATTCGGCCAAAACTATGCAAGCCTATAAATAGGGATTTGGCATTTCATTTGTAACTTAACCCTTTGATAAATTAAACTCTTTGTGATATTATTATCTCTTCAAGTTCTTTTTAGAACTATATCGATTAAGCAAGCTTAATTCTTAAGTTTGTGGCATCATCCATTCCTTGATACTTATGGTTCCTAGTTCATATAACTAGTGGGTCAAAGTCCTTACTACCATCCCTTATAAAACTTATAAGAAACGAATCTTTGTTCTTTATAACATTAGTTCCTTCTTAGTTTTATAAGATACTATTTCCATCACCATCTTTCCATAACCATCAATCCTTAACCATAGTCCATCACCTTCACGCCAACTCTATCACCATTCCATTACGATTTTCATTATTTCAACCTTGAATTATTCTTCAATCATTAACAAGGCATACGTCCATCAATATTATTTGGAGGCCGAATTCATCAACCCTTGAAGGATTCTTCTACAATACTTCCGCAACCATCGTTGATAACATTTCTATCTCTTTCATTTATTCCATTTCCATTTCCTTTCTTAATTATAAAATTACTTAATCAATACTTCTTCTTTTGTGTATAATACTTATTGATTCAAGTGTAGCATTTGGTGTCTCTCCTAGATCAGGAAACAACAAGGTTGACAACTTCTCTATTATTGAAGAGGCCTAGTTAGCCTTACATTAAGTGGTAACAGAGATTTGGTGGATTGGCAATCAAGTGCTGCAACAAAAGCAACAAAAAAAAAGAATAGAGAATAAAAACAAAAAGAAATGCCTCCTACAACAAATTTGGAGTGCAAAAGAAAGAAAAAGAAAAAAAAACAGAAATTCAAAGAAATAAGCAAGTTACAAAGTACACTCAAAGAGAAGCACATTACATGTTGCCCCAACAACAAACTAGAAGGAGGTATCCTTGTTGTTTCTTGTGAATGATGATAGTAAGTGTTGCAACTTGAGTTGTAAGTTATCTTCAGTTTCCTACTATTTCATTTCTTTATTATTTCATCTTATCTTATTTCATTACCTTATCCTTTCTTAATCATTCTATCATACCTTTACCAATTCTATACCTAACCATTTTTTTAAGCCGACGCACAAACTAAAAGAAACTTGCTCAATCTTGAGTTAGTTCTTTAAAAAGACCTACAAGAGAGAATCGAGTGGTAAAAGGCACACGAGAGGGTGAGATCAGAAGGGGGATCAGAAAAAGCCAAGATAAATATCCCCGAGTGCAAACACGAGTGTGAGTGGAGTCCAATCTGAAATTTTCTTTGGAGTGATCAAGTGAGGTTTTGTGAGTGTGATGGTAAGGTTTTTAATTTATTTTACTAACCATGTCTCAAATCCCCAGAGAAAATGCAAGAACACCAAACTTACAAATTCAGGCACTCATTGGCGAAATGATGAGAATGTTTCTTGAAGAGTTTGATGCTCTTCATGAAAAGATAGATAAATGTCAGGATCTACCACCAAGATGTAATAATGGAGCCCATAGAAGACAACAACAACCACCACCTCCAGAAGAAGATGTTCAAGAAAATTTAGACGAAGGATAACAAGCAGCATTCCAAGGCCCTAGACATGCCATTATTGATGACAATTTGAGCAATATCAAGATCAAAATTCCTTAATTCCAAGGAAAGACTGATCCTGAAGTATATCTCGAATGGGAAAGCAAAGTGGAATACGTTTTTAGTTGCCATAATTATTTCGAGATGAAGAAAGTGAGATTGGCAGCCATGGAGTTCATAGATTATGCTTTAATATGGTATGATCAACTTACCCTTAACCGAAGAAGGAATGGAGAAAGACCAGTCTCAACTTGGCATGAAATGAAAGGTATTATGCGGAAACAATTTATTCCTATTCACTATCACCGGGAATTGTTTCAAAAGTTATAGAATCTTAAACAAGGCCAAAGCATTATGGAGGACTACTACAAAGAAATGGAAGTGGCAATGATCTGAGTCAATATTGAGGAGGATCGTGAAGCAACTATGGGGGATTCCTTACTGGACTTAATCCTGAAATTGCCAATACCATGGATTTGTATCATTACATCGAAATTGATGAAATGGTGCAAATGGCAATGAAAATTGAAAGGCAGCTAAAGAGGAGACATACCTCTCGCAATATTGCGCCTACAACATCTAAATGGAGTCCAAACAACATCAATAAGCCAACTCCTCCTCCTGTCAAAGATCAAGCCGAATCTTCAAAGAATCAACAAGTAAATAAAGACTTCAACCGAGGAAAGCAAACTACTAAACGTTCAAGAGACATTAGGTGCTTTAAATGTCCTGGGAGGGGCCACATGTCTACACAATTCCCTAACCGGAACACCATGCTTTTACTCACAAATGGTGAAATAGAATCTGAATCTGAGGAAAAACAAGAGGCACCTATTGAAGTCAATGAAGAAATCACTCTTGCAAATCCCGTTGATCAAGGAGAATCTTTGGTAATTAAAAGAAGTTTGAACATTCAAGTCACGAAAGACAATGTACAGCGAGAGAACTTTTTTCATACCCGATGCCGTGTGAATGAAAAGGTATGTTTTGTTATTATAGATGGCGGAAGTTGTACTAACGTGGCCAGTACCATAATGGTGGAAAAGGTTGGTTTGAAAACAATGAGGCACCTGAAACCATATAAGTTGCAGTGGCTAAATGAACGAGTAGAACTCAACGTTAGAAAATAGGTGTTAGTTCCTTTTTCCATTGGCAAATACAAAGATGAGGTTATGTGTGATGTTGTCCCTGTGCATGCTAGCCATCTACTTCTTGGAAGGCCATGGCAATACGACAAAAGGACTATTCATGATTACTTTACCTATCAATACTCGTTCAGCCATAAAGGGAATGAGATTATCCTTACTCCTTTAACGCCTAAACAAGTCCAGAATGATCAAGCTAAAATGAAGCAAAGTGTTGAGGCTATAAGGAAAGGAAAAGAAACAACCATGGAGGAAACTGATTTGAGAACTAGTGCTTATTCTTCAAAGTGTTTGATTCGAGAATGTCTATTGACAGAACGCAAGGTTAAAAATGATTATTCTAACTTTGAACATTTAGATTTTTTCTTTGACTTGCAGGACACGCCATTTTCCAAAAGGAAGGTTTAGGAGACATGACATTTGGAAATCCAAAAGACGTATCCATTGAGTAGTAAAAAGACACAATTTTTTATTCAAAGAATGTGTCTTTGGAAGAACCAATGGACGTGACCCATGAGGACTCAATGATCATGCCTATTGGAGTATTAAGAGACATCACTTTTGGGAAATCAAGGGACCTAAACTTTCAAAGAAAAATTACATGGACATATCTCATTCAAGAGCCTATTTAAGGGATCCCAATTTCTGATGAAACAATAACTATAGAATAGAGGAACATTGAAAATAAACCACCCTTCGATTTGAGGACAATTTGCTTTAAAGAAGGGGGTTGATGTGATCCAATTCAGCATCTAAAATGGACTTGCATCTCTAACCTTTCTCAATAATCTAAGGGGGATTTTCTTTAACTTAATCTTTTTTTATACCATAGTTATGATAATAGCTTACATACATTATATTTATAATTTTGATGATGATATTATGAATGTATGAAGTTAGTATTATGAACCACATATTTATATGATTATATCTTTAAATACTTAGCTTATATTATACTTTGTTTTGTAGGTACATGTTCGACCACATGATGGGAGCTGACTTAAAGCTAGAATTTGAGTCATTGAGCTAAGGAAACTTGACTAGGACAACTCCGGGATAGCTCAAGGACATTTTGAGACAAAGTTGCCAGTTGACCTTCGAGCTCATAGCTGACTTGAGCTGGACTTTTGAGCTAGCTAGATACCTCCTTTTAGCCGGAGAGTTGCACCATCATCTTCACCACACAGAGCACTACAAATATGGTCTAGGTCAAATTTTGTGAATTCGTACCTTTTCACGAAAAGTTGCCAATCCGAGAAGTTCCCTTTCACTAGGAGATGTCCTAAGGCTCATCTTCATGTATTTCATCTAAGGACAGCTCATCTTCAGCTCAAACACATCAGAAGTAGCCCAAATGATGAAAAGATGCTTCACACAAATGTGCCCTTTCATAATTAGTTGATACCCCATTGATGACATGTCACTTAGACGCAAGATGGATGTCATGTCACACCTAGTTGTTGCTCAACTTCACGCCAAGGAGAAGCCACACCATGGTTACCCTATGCTGCCCATGTAAGTATCTTATGACCAGCCCACACATGTGCTATGCATGTGGATGAAATGGGTGCCAAAATGAAGAGGGTTCTCTCTATTCGTCCAAAGCATCACCTTGCTTCAAGTTTGCGCCAAGATGAAGAGACAAGGGAACCATTCGGCCAAAGACATCTCCCCTCATCCAAGCATAATTTATTTTCAATTAAGACATGTATTTTGCCGAATAGACATCTAATTATTCGGCCAAAACTATGCATGCCTATAAATAGGGCTTTGGAATTTCATTTGTAACTCAACCCTTTGATAAATTAAACTCTTTGTGAGATTATTCTCTCTTCAAGTTATTTTTAGAACTATATCGATTAAGCAAGCTTAATTCTTAAGTTTGTGGCGTCATCCATTCCTTGATACTTATGGTTCCTAGTTCAGATAACTAGTGGGTCAAAGTCCTTGCTGCCATTCCTTATAAAACTTATAAGAAATGGGTCTTTGTTCTTTATAACATTGGTTCCTTCTTAGTTTTATAAGATACTATTTCCATAACCATCTTTCCATAACCATCAATCCTTAACCATAGTCCATCACCTTCACGCCAACTCTATCACCATTCCATTACTATTTTCATTCTTTCATCCTTGAATTATCCTTCAATCATTAACAAGGCATACGCCTATCAACATTATTTGGAGGCCGAATTCATCAACCCTTCAAGGATTCTTCTACAATACTTCCACAGCCATCTTTGATAACATTTCTATCACTTTTATTTATTCCATTTCCATTTCTTTCTTAATTATAAACTTACTTAATCAATACTTCTACTTTTGTGCTGAATACTTATTGATTCAAGTGTAGCATTTGGTGTCTCTCCTAGATCGGGAAACAACTAGGTTGCCAACTTCTCCATTATTGAAGAAGCCTGGTTATCCTTACATCCAAAATGAATAAATAAGCATTCAGCCTTTCATAAATGTAATTAATCATGCTTAAATGAATGCAAGACTATTATATCATACTTAACATAACATTGTGTATCAATCATAAATATATTAATATGTTTTATGTATGAATATTATATAACATGGTATTCATAATAAATGATAAATGGAAACATGTAATAATAATATCCCAAGAAATTATATGTAATCATAGCATATATTTGAATGATATGAAAACATGATCAACTAAGCATATGATGGAAATAATAATATGATAACTAACATGTGAATGCATGCTTATGATAGAATAGAATGTATAAATGATATAATATAAGATAGGGTAAGGAAGAACTCCCTTAGAAACAGTAATGAAAAACATCCATGGAGTAATCAGCTTGTGGAGAATGTTGGTCATGATCATACATGTATCATCCCCCTCTTCTTTACGACTATTTGTTTTTAAATCAAAGCTCTTCGCTATTGATTGCTTCTTTTGTGGAGGAATGAATGAATCTACTCAATGGAGAACGTTCAACTCCATTTGTTCAACTTCTCCCCTCGCATAAGAACATGTCTCTTGAAAACCTCTATGGTGTGCTTTTGAATCATCATGTATGTTTGGAAATTCATCAGCATTGGTGATAGGACATAATCATTGGAAGTTTTCCTTTGAAACATCATGTGGCCTCTGATTATTCTCTAACTCTTCAATGGAATCATCTCCTTTGTGGGTAAATAATCTTACCCTCTTGCTTGAAATAACATATTTGATTGAAAAGGCACAAGTCCATTGAGATCCCTCTTTGGAAACGTGACGTAAAGCTGATCTACACGCTTTGGGAGAAGATAATAGATAACTTTATTGTGTCCTGATCTAGGATTAACAAGTACTGATGTCCTTGAATTTATAAAACTTGGGCTGCACAAAATAATAAAAGGAAATATGATTAATAATGAACTTTATAAAGGGATAATAATATAAGTAATGAAATGAAATAATAAGAATAGAGATTGTTGCAGAATTATGGAATTGATGATGGTCTTGATGATGAAATGGCAATGGTGGTGATGTTGTATCTCAAACACGCTAAAGAGGAAACTATGCTATGAAGCACAATCTCGGTCTTCACAAACTTGCTTGAGGGGAGGTGATATTGACTTCAACCCACTAGATATAAATCTAGGAATTTTAGAATCAGGATGGAAGGAATGACGCCACAAGTATAGGAACTATACTTGTTTAATCGATAAAGTTCACAAAGAACTTTGAAGATAAATTAACTCACAAGAGTAATTTTAATATATAAGATGAGTACAAATGATGGCAAGCCACTCTATTTATAAGAAATGAGAGGGCTTGGTCGAATGGTTACATGATGTTTCGGCTAGATACATGTCTCTAGGAATATACATAATGCTTCAAAATAAAAGAACATGTCTATAGGCTTGGTGTTGGTTTGACTAACCCTTCATAAAGGGACTCGATGATTCAGCTAAGGATGGGAAGGCATCTCCCTTGGTCGATTGGTGATGCTTATTCATCTTGGCGCCAAATACTTCTCTTTCACCGAATGGTGATGTGCCTCCTCATATTGGCGCTAAAAGCTCTCATATGCATAGCATGTGTGTGGATGAATAGACATGGAGCTTTATATCATGTTCCATGGTAATTTAAACCTCCAATGATTAAAATATCTTCATCAGCATGTTCTTGGATGTAAAGGCATCTTCATGGGAAACATCATTCATGAAAAGTCACAATGTTTGAGAAATGTGTCCCTTAATGTTTGAGCTACTTATGGTGTGAATGAACTAAAGGTGAGCTGGCCATAGGTGACTTGTAGCAAGGTGAGCATTATGGCAGCTCCTTGTGAAAAGGTACCTCTTGAGTTGGCAACTATTCGCGAATAGGTACGATTCCAAAAATTTTGACTTAGGACATATTTGAAGTGTCCTAAGTGGTGATGATGATGGTGTAGCTCCCCAGCTGAAATGAGGTCATCTTGTAGCTTAAATCTTCAGATCAATCCAGCTATGAGCTCACGGCCTCAAAACAACTTTTCACCAATTTTCTCTTTATGCTCTCCTAATCATTACCATGTAAGTATCCTTGTTTTTGCATGCTCCATTTAGCTCCAATATAGCTCCCAAGTATTGGCCGAATGTTCCTACATGCATAACATAAAGAAATAAACTAAGTAAATGAACTTATATAATGTATAATATAAGAATGTGAACCATAGGTCATTTAATAATCAATATGTAACATATTAAACAACCTATTATCTAAGGGTTCTTTCTCATTAAAAGATTTAAAAACATTAAGGTACTTATGAGAAAGTACTTCCCTGAATTGTTTAGCCTTTGCACGAGTGATAGGTCCTTGAGGTATGACTTCAGGATCCATTTGTATTGTTGGGTTCACATCATCCTCCCCTTCTTTTGAGCGATTTATCCTCAAATCGTCGTTGTCTTCAAATAGAGAGAGAGATCTAAAATATTAAAAGTTGCACTTATATTGTATTCACCAGGTAAATCCAATTTGTCGGCATTATCATTGATCTTTTTGATGATTTGGAACGGTCCATTTCCTCTTGGTAACAACTTGGATTTCCTTTGTGAAGGAAAACATTATTTTATGAAATGCATCCACACCAAATCACCTTCTTCCAATTTTAGTTGCTTACGTCCCTTATTTGCTTGCTATTCATATTGCCTTGTTTGTTTTTCTATATTGTCTTGAACTTGTTGATGAAGTTTCTTAATGAACTCAGCTTTGTTCTTGCTATCTTTGTTGATCATGTGTTCTTGAGGCAAAGGAATCAGATCTAGAGGTGTTAAGGGGTTAAATCCATACACTACCTCAAATGGTGACATCTTGGTCGTTGAATGGACTGCCCGATTGTATGCAAACTCAACGTGTGGCAAGCATTCCTCCCAAGCTTTGATGTTATTTTTTGTGATATATCTCAACAATGTTGATAATACTTGAATCACCACTTCGGTTTGCCCATCCGTTTGAGGATGGCATGTTGTGGAGAATAACAACTTTGTTCCAATCTTACTCCATAATGTCCTTCAGAAATGGCTAAGAAATTTAACATCTCTATCAGAGACTATGGTTCTTGGAACGCCATGTAATATCACAATTTCTCTAAAGAATAAGTTGGCCACATGTGTTGCATCGTCTGTCTTGTGGTATGGTATGAAATGTGCCATCTTGGAAAAACGATCTACTATAAAAAATATTGAGTCTCGTCCATTCTTTGTCCTTGGTAGTCCCATCACAAAGTCCATTGATATATCAACCCATGGTGCTTGAGGAATAGGTAAAGGCATGTAAAGTCCATGAGGCATAACTTTTGATTTTGCCTTTTTACAAGTGACACATCTTTCACATGCCATTTCAACGTCTCTCTTTATTTTAGCCCAATAGAGGTGTTATTTCAAAATCTCCAATATTTTACTGACTCCAAATTGACCCATGAGACCTCCTTCATGTGCTTCTAGAACAAGCACTTCTCGAAGAGACCTTTGATTAATACATAAATGCAATTCTTTGAATAGACATCCCTCGTTCCTATAAAACTTTTCATATGCACCTTTCTCACAAGACTTATACTTCTCTTCAAAGTCATGGTCAGTAGCATTTCAATCTTTAATATATGAAAACCCAATTAACTTTGAATCAAGAGCATTAAGTAGTACATACCTTCTAGAGAGAGCATCGGCTACAATTTTTCTTTACCTTTCTTATAATGAATAACGTAAAGAAATGACTCCAAAAACTCCACCCATTTGTCATGTCGCTTATTTAACTTGTGTTGACCTTTGATATGCTTCAAGGCTTCATGGTCGGTGTATATGATGAATTCCTTTGGTAGAAGATAATGCTACCAATCTTCAAGTGCCCGTATGAGAGAATACATCTCTTTGTCATAAGTTGGATAGTTTAGCAAGGCACCATTTAACTTTTCACTAAAATATGCAATGGGTCGTCCTTTTTTAGTCAAAACAACCCCAATTCTGATTCCAGAAGCATCACACCCCACCTCAAAAGTCTTATCAAAGTTAGGTAGTGCAAGTAAAGGTGCCTTGGTTAAACATTCCTTCATTTTGTTGAAGGCATCTTTTTGTTCTTTGCCCCATGAAAAGATAGAATTTTTTTTAATGATCCCTGTTAAGGGGACAGCAATATAACTAAAATTAGGCACAAACCTTCTGTAAAAACTTGCAAGACCATGAAAACTTCAGACTTAACTAATTGAAGTAGGAGCAGGCCATTCTTGCTTGGCTTTGATCTTTTCATGATCAACTTCAAGTACCTGTGAACTTACAATAAAACCTAAGAATGTTAAATTGTTAGTGAAAAATATACATTTCTTCATATTTTCATAAAGCTTTTCCTTTTGAAGGGTTTCAAGAACGTACCTCAAGTGTTGCACATGGAATTCCAAGTTATGACTATAAACCAGAATATCATTAAAATAAACAAAACAAAACTTACCGATGAATGGTCGGAGTACATGATTCATTAACCTTATAAAGGTGCTTGGAGCATTAGTTAAACAGAAAGGCATTACGAACCACTCATACGATCCTTGCTTTGTTTTGAATGCGGTCTTCCATTCATATCCTTCTCTCATTCTAATTTGATGATATCCACTCTTTAAGTCAATTTTAGAAAACATAATGGCTCTACTTAATTTCTCTAACATGTCATCAAGTCTTGGTATAGGATGTCGATACTTGATGGTAATTTGATTTATAGCACGACAGTCTACACACATTCTCCATGAACCATCCTTTTTGGGCACAAGTAACACCGGAACAACACATGGACTCAAACTCTCTTGTATGTACCCCTATTCCATCAATTCTTCAACTTGTTTTTGAAGTTCCTTGGTTTTTTTGGGGTTACTTCTATATGCTTGTCTGTTTGGAATGGATGCACCGAGTATAAAATCAATTTGATGCTTGATCCCTCTAATAGGTGGCAATCCACTAGGGATATCTTCTGGAAAAAACTCTTCAAATTCATGCAATAAAGATGAAATAGAGGAAGACAAGCCTTCTAGAATGTTAGTCAAAATTAAGCTTTCCTTGTACCTAAATACAATTAGAGCTTTGTAGGATAACAAATGTTTCCTAATATCTTTTCCTCCAGCATATATGTTCATCTTCATTGGCTTCTCCTCATTGATAGATTTGAAAACTTCAATGCTTTTCTTCAAAGCGTCTTGATCTTCAGAAACTTGATTTGGGGAAAGAGGAGTCAAAATGAATTTCTTTTCATGGTGATAGAAAGAGTACTGATTGGTGAAACCATAATGGATAGCCTTCTTATCAAATTGCCAAGGCCTCCCTAGGAGTATATGGCATCCATTCATTGGAATGACATCACAAAGGACTTGGTCTTGGTATTTCCCAATTGAAAAGGAAATGTTGACTTGTTTGGTGACTTTAAGTTCCCCTCCATCATTTACCCATTGTAGCTTGTATGGTGTAGGATGATTAATGGTCTTGAGTCCAAGTTTAGCCACCATTAAAGTTCTTGCAAAATTGGTGCAACTTCCCCTATTGATAATCGTGAAACACACTTTGCTATTTACATGACATATACTGTGAAATTTTTTCTCTCTTTGGTTGTCCTCCATGGACTGTATCCTCCATGGACTGAATATTCAAGGCTCTTTTCACTCAAAAATTTGTCCTGAAACTTGAGACATTGTTAGTAAATAAAATGAAAATAAACCTTAGCAGCACACTAAATAAGTCTCACAAGTTCACTCCGAAGAAAATATAAGATCACTCCACTCAACACTCGTGTTTACTCTCGGGAATATAATTATGGCTTTTAACAATTCCCCTTCTGATCTCACTCTCTCAATAGCCTTTTTCCACTCAAATTCATCTTTCTAAGTCCTTTGAGGAACTTACTCAAGATTATAACAAGTTAATTTCTTCCTTGTGTGCGTCGGCTGCAAATAGGTTAGGGTAGAAAGGATAGAAGAAATGGAAAAGTAGAATAAAGGATTTAAAGGTATTAAAAGAAAGAAATGGTTAAAGTCAAGAAAAATTAAATGATAGAAAATGAAGAGGTGACTTACAAATTCAAGAAACAACACTTACTGAAACCTTTCTCAAGAAACAATAAGGTTATCTTCTCTTAGTGTAGATGGCCTCTTTGATGTACTTTGCAATAGTAGAGCACTTTCCTTGGCTTTCTTTCTCTTTTTGAATTTTTCTTTTCTTTTCTTCTTTTATGATTTTTCTTTTTTTTTTGTATTTTTCTTTCTCTTTGCACTCTAATTTTGTTGAATGAGTCTTTTCTTCTATATTTTTTTTTGCAGGTCAATGACACTTTTGTTGTCAATCCAACATGGCTCTGATTATCGCTTGATGTAAGGCTGATCTACATGCTTTGGGAGAAGAGAATAGATAGCAATATTGTGTCCCGATCTAGGATTGACAAGTACTGATGTCCTTGAATTTATAAACTTGGGTTGCACAAAATAAAAAAAATTAATATGATTAATAATGGATTAATAAAGGGATAATAATATAAGTAATAGAATGAAAGAATAAGAATAGATATGGCTGCGGAATTATGGAATTGATGATGGTCTTGAAGATGAAATGACAATGGTGGTGATGTTGTAACTTAAACACGCCAAAGAGGAAACTATGCTATGAAGCACAATCTCGGTCTTCACAAACTTGCTTGAGGGGTGGTGATAGTGTCATCAACCCACTAGATATTAATATAGGAATTTTGGAATCAGGATGGAAGGAATGACGCCACAAGTATAGGAACTATACTTGTTTAATCGATAAAGTTCACAAAGAACTTTGAAGAGAAATTAATTCACAAGAGTGATTTTAATATATGAAATGAGATGAGTACAAATGATGGCAAGCCACTCTATTTATAAGAAATGAGAGGGCTTGACCGAATGGTTACATGATGTTTCGGCTAGATACATGTCTCTCTAGGAAGATACATAATACTTCAAAATAAAAGAACATGTCTATAGGCTTGGTGTTGGTTCGGCTAACCCTTCATAAAGGGACTTGATGATTCGGCTAAGGAAGGGAAGGCATCTCCCTTGGTCGAATGGTGATGCTTATTCATGTTGGCGCCAAATACTTCTCATTGGCCAAATGGTGATGTGCCTCCTCATGTTGGCACCAAATGCTCTCATGTGCATAGCATGTGTGTAGCCGAATAGGCATGGAGCTTTATATCATGTTCCTTGGTGATTTAAACCTCCAATGATTACAATATCTTCATGACCATGTTCTTGGATGTAAAGGCATTTTCATGGGCAACATCATTCATCAAAGGTCACAATGTTTGAGAAAGGTGTCCCTTCATGTTTGAGCTACTTATGGTGTGAATGAGCTAAAGGTGAGCTGACCATAGGTGACTTGTAGCAAGGTGAACATTATGGCAGCTCCTTGTGAAAAGGTACCTCTTGAGTTGGCAACTATTCGCGAACAAGTATGATTCCATAAATTTTGACTTAGGTCATATTTGAAGTGTACTAAGTGATGATGATGATGATGCAGTACCCCAACTGAAATGAGGTCATCTTGTAGCCTAAATCTTCAACTCAATCCAGCTATGAGCTCACGGCCTCAGAACAACTTTTCACCTATTTGGTCCTTATGCTCTCCTAATCGTTCCCATATAAGTATCCTTGTTTTTTCATGCTTCATTTAGCTCCAATGTAGCTCCCAAGTACTGGTCGAATGTGCCTACATGCATAACATAAAGAAATAAACTAAGTAAATGAACTTATATAATGTATAATATAAGAATGTGTGAACTATAGGTCATTTAATATTCAATATGTAACACATATTAAACAACCTATTATCTAAGGGTTCTTTCCCATTAAAAGATTTAAAAACATTAAGGCACTTATGAGAAAGTACTTCCCTGAATTGTTTAGCCTTTGCAAGAGTGATAGGGCCATGAGGCATGACTTCAGGATCCATTTGTGTTGTTGAGATCACATCAAAACGTGATGTCCTTTTGGAATATGACTTGCCTTTTGGATCACTCCTTTAAACTTTGTACCTTTCCAAATGATGGCTTTTGAGATGGTGGAGAATGCTCGATTCATCTCTTCGAATTGTTCAACACAAGTGAAAATGATTCCATAGATATGAATTATTTCGTTGCAAAATAAACCAAAGTTATAAAATGAATAATCAAAATTAATGGAAATAGGAACCAATGGAGGATATTTAATGGGTGTTGCTTGCTTGATGATGGAAAAATCCATTAGTTGTTGAATTCTATTCAATAGTTGTAATATACTTGGAACCTCAATGCTCACAACTTTTGGCACTTCAAGTGACACATCTTTTTGAACTTCAAGTGGCATAACTGTTGGAACGTCAAAGGACATGTCTTGTGGATCACAAAAAGTCAAACCTGTTGGTTCTTCGAAAGACATGTTTCTTAAAATTTCTATTTGAAGTGATATGTGTCTTGGTTTGTCCTGTAAAGCAAAAGAAATAATTAGAGGAAAAGAGTTGTTAGGTGAATTATGCTATCAATTTGCCCTTTCTTCTCTACACTCATCAACTCCAATGTTTCTCATATCAATATGATTTTCCACGTGTTCTATTTGGTGCTCTTGCAAGACTTCTCTTTTAAATTTCTTCATGGATTTAGTTTCTCCAATTCCTCTACACGTGACTTAAGGGTCACTTGACATTCATGGACTTGGCTTGGAAGCGTAGGCAACAATATGGTTTTCTTTTCTAGATATTGGAAGGAATACTTATTGGAAAATCCATCATAAGTAGCCTTCTTGTCAAATTGCCAAGGACGTCCTAATTTATTATGGCTTGCACTCATGGGTACCACATCACAAAGAACCTCATCCTTGTATCTTCCAATTGTGAAAGGGACAACAACTTGGTTGGTTACCTTTGCTTCCTACACATCATTGAGCCACTGAAATTTGTAAGGAAGATGATGCTTGGAAGTCTTTAAACCCAACTTTTCCACCATGTGAGTACTTGCTAAGTTTGTACAACTTCCTCCATCAATGATCACCACACAAACTTTATCTCCCACGTGACATTTTGTATGGAAGATATTCTCTCTTTATTGATCTTCTTGACTTTGAATGTTCGAATTCTTTTCAACTACAAAGATGTTGGATGGAAGAGACATGTTAGGAAATAAGAAAAATGAAATGTGCATATGACCTTACCAATAATGCTCTCACAAAGCCTCACTAGTTCACTCAAAGGAAACTTGAATGTCACTCAATCTGCTCGTGTTTGCACTCTAGGACTTCAAGGCTTTTACTAGTCATCTTCCGACCTCACACGTTCAAGCCTTTTTTCCTCTCAATCTCTTTATCTGAAGTTCTAAGTAACTTTACTCAAAACTATACCAAGTAAAGTTTTACTTGTTGTGTGTCGGCTGCAAAAGGGTTAGTAGGAATGGAAAGTAAAATATAATGAAAAAGGTGGCATAGAAATAGAAAGAATAAAAGAAAGGGGTTACTTACACAAGTCACTGCACAACCTTTTTATCACCACAATTAATTTAAAGACTTACTTGAATGGCTTGATAATGAGACTTGTTGTTGAGTGCTTCAACTTTTCTTTCTTTTTTTCTTTCTTCTTTTTGAGTGCTTGAATTTCTTTATTCTTTTGAGTGCTTGCACTTTTTGTTTTCTGAATTTTGATTTCTTTCACTTGCACTTTCACTTGCACTATTTTTCTTTGTATTTTTGTTTTTGTTGTTGTTGTATGTTGCTTCTTCCACCAAAACTCTGAATACCGCTTGATGTAAGGTACTCCTACCTTGTTGATTGTTTATGGATCTAGGAAGGAAGCAAAACAACCTATATAAGTGAATGGATCAAATAGATTGTTTGGTGGTAGATGTAAAGGTGAAATGGTAGGCTATTTATGATATGAGAAAGTGTAGCTGAAGATTGTTGTTATGGCTATAGTTTGGTTGATGAAACAATGAAATGGTTGTGAGGATAGTATCTTAAAGAATACTCAAAGAAGAACCAATGTTAAAGAACAAAGACCCATGCTTTATATTGCTTCTTTAAGGGGTGGTAAATAAGGACTTGGACCCACTATCTATATGGAGATAGGAACCACAAGTATCAAAGGGAAAGGGGTTGACGCCACAAGTAATGAATTACTTGATAAGTCGATAAAAGCCACAAGGACTTAAGCAAAGAGAATAATCTCACTTTAATTGATAAGAAATGTGTGTACAAATGAATAGGACTAGCCTATTTATAGTTTTCAAAGGGTTTAGGATGAATAGATACATGATGGTTCGACTAAGGTTGAAATCCCTTTGAAAATACATGATTTTTAATGAAACAACAAGACTTTAATGAATATACATGATCTTGGCTGATAGGGAAGTAGTGGTTGCTCTTGCTGAAGAATCAAACCTAGAAAAGATCTAGACTCGATGAAGAACAATAAAGGATGAATTGGGAAGGTGGCGGTAATAGCTAGGGTTCATTAGGGTTTCTTTTTGGTGAAAGAAATCAAAAGATCTCCCTTATGAAAGTGAATGATAAAGTTGATTGATAGTGTGGATGGATATGTGGAAAATCGATGGATAATGTCCTATCGAGCCCTCCTAGTCGCAATGAAAAGGCAAACACGATAATATGGCTCTAACCAACCCTCCGACTCTCAATGAAAAGGCAAATTGGAGTGTGAAGATTAATCTCCCTCACAAGAACTTGAAAGAACTCCAGGAGAAGAAGCTTCGAAGGCACAAGGTAATCAGCACTTGTAAAAATGAACTCTCATTGTATTATTAATCAAATAAATCTTGACTACAAATTTGAATGAAGCCTCTTTTATATAGGGGCTGAGTTATAAAGGTCCTAAATAACTAATCAATAAAATAATAATAAACTAAACATGTCTTAACTCTAATTCCTAATAAAATAATAATAACTAAAAATAATATTTTAACCCAACCTTAATTCCTAATAAAATAATAAATATAATCCTAAAGGATAATACATCATCCTATATTAAATTATATTACAAATAATCAATAAAAATATTGAAAAATCGTAATATTTATAAAATCCCGTATTAATCCCGTATAGGATTTTCTGCATGCACCGTCTTCAGTAAAATGGCCATATCTTGAGTTTCATATATGGGATTGATGCGATTCAAGAACCTTTGGGAAGATAAGAGACATACGGTCGTATCTTCATAAGATATAATGACCAAATAAGATCAGGATCCCATTCAAAAAGTCTTCGTAAGTATGCTTCTATTCTGATCTTCTTTTCCAATGCTTGGACGAGTGGATCATTTGGAAGAGTTATTACTTATTCCTTTGATGTGAGCCTTGTGATGCATGTATCATCCTCCCTTTCTTTAAAAAGATTCAACCTCTAATCTAAAACATTGAAGGGAGAAACATTAGAATCGTTTAATGATTCATTCACATTATACTTACCGAATAGATATGCTTTGAATCTTCGAGACTTTGTTCCTCTATTAGGTTCGAGTAGAAACATTAGTCCAAAGAAGTATGTATTATGGACTCTGGTGCATGTATCATTCCCCCACTGCTCAAAAGGATTCATCCTCGAATCTCGGTCTTTGGACTCCAATAAATCGTGACTCTTAATTGATATGGCCTAATTATTAGGGCTTTATGGTGGTAACCCGTCAGGAGGGTCAACTAACAGTATTCGACAACTCTTGGTGATGGAAGATGGTGTGGGCTAGTCTCGTGTTGCTTTTACTTTCTCATCATTTTCATGGATTTCCTGTGCATGAACTATAAAGCATGTGGAGTTGTTCAAGTCATGTTTCGTCATTAAGATGGAGTCACGACTAAGGCTTTCCTGGATGTAACCTTTTTGTAATAAATCTAACTCTTTGGTTTCTTTGAGATTGTATGTTTGATGAGGTATGATGGAACCCTGAATTAGATTGGTTTGGTTTTGTTTTCCTCTTTTCAGTGGTAATTCGTTAGGTAGATCACCTAACACTTCTCAAAAATCCTATAAAAGAGATGAAAACATACTAGGCAAATCCTTGTTAATGTTAGAAATTAAAACAATTGATTCCCTAAAGTGAACAAGGATGCAAGGTTGTTTGTAAAGAAGGTTCTCTCTCAATTCTTTTGTGCTCACACATAGATTTTGAATCACTCTTTTCTTCTCACATTTAGGTTCACTCATCTCCCATGGGTCATTATTCTTTTGTCTTTTGTAACTAGTGACCTCTTTTGCTTTTGCCTCTTTCTCATCTTTTTCTTTTTTTGCTTTCCCTACCTCCTCACAAATTATCATTTGATATTTAGGGGCTAGAAGTGTGTCATTATTTGCTGGTCATTCTTTCTCCTTGTCATGTTTTTCATCTTTTGGATTTTTTGAGAATATGGAGTAGAAGACGAGGAAGGATTTGAAGGATTACTTTGGTAAGAGGATGAAATACCTTGGTTATGTTCTATGAATCGGAATCTCCTTTTGATTTGTGCTTCGATTTTCATTGCTTTCTTTAGTGTATCTTTAAGGTTTTCGTACCCCTGGAGATCAAGAAGATCAATGATGTTTGAGTTTAAGCTGACGACAAATCTTGACACGGTGACCTCTTCTTTTTCGGTTATGTTAGCCCTATTGAGTAAGGACATCATCTCCTTGTAGTAGTCTTCAACTGAACTTCTACCTTGTCAAAATCCGTGTAGTTGTAGTTTAACTTCTCGTGTATTATGTGTCGGTAGGAATCGCTTCCTCATGGTTTGTTTTAGGTCGGTCTAAGAAGTGATTGCTGGAATTTGGAAGTTCTGGATCTTTTTCCTTGTTTGCATCCACCAAGTTCGAGCATATCTTTCGAATTGCATGGTGATGAGGTGAACTTGTTTAGCTTGAGGGCAGTCATGGTATGCGAACATGAGATTAACTTTTCCTTCCCATTCGATGTACCTGTCTGGATCGTTGTCCCCTTTTAAAGACGGGATCGTGAACCTTGGTTTTGAAAAGAGTTCGGGTGCATGGAAACGTGGTTGTTCTCACCCGGGTACCAAAAATTCAGCATTGTTTGGTCTTGGATTCTAGTTTGGTAGATCCAGTTATGGTTCTTGTCGTTCTGTCACGATTTCATCAAATCTTTCAACTTGAGTCGTGAGTCAGGCAAGTGCGGCTAAGATAGCTGTAAGTGTCTTGTTGTTATGGTCTAAGAAGTGTCTTGCTGTAAGAAACCTCACAAGTCACTCCAAGAAAGTAACACAACGAGAGGCAAGTAAGACGATCTTGTACTCTTTAAAACTCACTTTACCAAGTAGTCTTCCACAATTCGTATCAGAGTTTGATTACTAGCAAAGGCGATAAGAAAACCTAAAAGTTCTAAGAGGCCAAACAAGGGTTCGACTCTAAGAGAACGAGAATGCAAGGAAGGAAGAAGTATGCAAACTCTTTAATCCTACTAACACAAGAAATATAATGTGTTAGATAATACAAAAGAACAATAAAAAGGAAAAACAAAAGAACCTAAAGCACTAAGAGTCAAAGAAAAAAAAGAACCAACCCATAACACCTATAAAAAGCTAGATCAACTTGAGCAACGTTTTTTAAAGGGCTACCGACGTCCAACAATTTAGGAAAAATTCTTGAATGTATTTTGATGCGTCAAGAAACCTCCTGTAAAATTTCATAACCAAATACCTTTAGTAGTATCCAGTAAACTCTATTGAACGGTAAGTCCTCAAACAATCTGTATTTAATGATTGCTTTGATCGAATGTGTTCTTGATCTCCAAAAATTCTAATTTTTTGTGTGAATGATATTGGATATATTAATTTTCAATATGGAAATTTTCACCATGAAATATTTCCTGTAGAATTTTCAAGAAATTTGACAAGATCCTAGACCAAATATGCTGATGAAACTTGAAGAATGTATTTGAAGGCTCTAATGAACTCCGATGTGGGTGAATTTTGGACTGGAGATTTATATTATGATGAATATGATATCTGGAGAAAATAAGCCCTAAATACCTTCAATTGCAATTTCTTATGAAATTTTGTGTTTTTTGGTTTTGTTTTTTTTTTGTTTTTTTTTTCAAGAAATTGACAAGATCCTAGACCAAAATGATGATGAACTTGAAGAATGTATTTGAAGGCTCTAATGAACTCCGATGTGGGTGAATTTTGGACTGGAGATTTATATTATGATGAATATGATATCTGGAGAAAATAAGCCCTAAATACCTTCAATTGCAATTTCTTATTGAAATTTTTGTGTTTTTTGGTTTTTTTTTTTTTGTGTTTTTTTTTTTTTGAAAAAAATAGCGAACTAACAAGAATGACTTGAATCTAAATTAAAATTAAATAAAAAGATCCCGCAATGATGAATCTTCTATAAGCTAGCTCGTTGGGATACCTTGACGATTTTGTGGCGGGTTAATGAACATTGCTCTTGTTGAAGAATCAAACTTAGAAAAGATCTAGACTCGATGAAGAACAATAAGGGATGAATGGGGAAGGTGGCGGCAATAGCTAGTGTTCTTTATGGTTTCTTTTTGGTGCAAGAAATCAAAAGATCTCCCTTATGAAAGTGAACGATAAAGATGATTGATAGCGAGAATGGATATGTAGAAAATCGATGGATAATGTCCTATTGAGCCCTCCTAGTCGCAATGAAAAGGCAAACACGATAATATGGCTCTAACCAACTCTCCTAGTCATAATGAAAAGACAAATTGGAGTGTCAAGATTAATCTCCCTCACAAGAACTTGAAAGAACTCCAGGAGAAGAAGCTTCGAAGGCAAGGCAATCAACACTTGCAAAAACGAACTCTGGTTGTATTATTAATCAAAGAAATCTTGATTACAAAGTTGAATAAGCCTCCTTTATATAGGGTCTAAGTTCTAATGGTCCTAAATAACTAATAAATAAAATAATAATAAACTAAACATGTCTTAACTCTAATTCCTAATAAAATAATAATAACTAAAAATTAATATTTTAACCCAACCTTAATTCCTAATAAAATAATAAATCTAATCCTAAAGGATAATACATCATCCTATATTAAATTATATTACAAATAATAAATAAAAATATTGAAAATTCGTAATATTTATAAAATCCCGTTTTAATCCCGTATAGGATTTTCTGCATGCACCGTCTTCAGTAAAATGGCCATATCTCGAGTTTCCGATATCGGATTGATGCGATTCATGAACCGTTGGAAAGATAAGAGACAGGCTGTCGTATATTCATAAGATATCATGACCAAATAATATCAGAATCCCATTCAAAAAGTCGTTGTAATTCTACTTCTGTTCTGATATTCTTTTCCAATGCTTGGACGAGTGGATCATTTGGAAGAGTTATTACTTCTTCCTTTGATGTGAGCCTTGTGATACATGTATCATTGGAAGAATAGTAAGGTTTTGGTTTGGCCCTAAGGATTTTTTTGCATGAATTTGGAAGTTACTTAGCGCCAACAATGAAGAGGAATAAGTCTTTGGCCGAATAGAAAGCATCCCTTGGTTTTTTGGTGCCTATTTGATGTCATTGGATTGCACATGCTTGAATGATGCATATGGAAGCCTTGTTGAATGCATGTGGGTATTATTACATTGATTTGGTGAGGTTTCAAACATAGGATGATGTCTTGAATTCCTTGGGCAACCTAGAGATGAACTAGCTTCAAGGTAAGCTAGGTGAGTGTCTTGGTAGCTAACTAGGTGAGTTATAGTTTGATGAGCTCAAGCTTCTTAGCTTTGGTCTTCTCAGCTCCTCAGCTACCCTCCCAGCTATTTCCATACCTTTAGTACACTTTTTAGCAAGTTGGTCAAATCTCTCCTCCAGCTAAGTTCAGATACATGCTAGCTCCTCTAGCTAAGTTGAAGCTCCTTAAGTGATGAAATGAGCTGCCATAACGTTAATGAGCTAGTGTGAGCGGTTATGCTGGTCCTTTTAGCTAACCAAGCTACCATAATATCCCTTGTTTTGTGTTTCACCTAAAGGAATCAACAAACAAATAAAATAAGCAATGTGTGAGCTCATTTAAGGTAAAATGCATGTTGTCATTAGGTGTTTGAGTGATATGAGCTATAAATTCATGTCATGAGCTAAGTACATAATGATATAACTTATGTAAGCTTATGTATAAGACATAGAAGCTAAAATTAATGCATATGAGATAACAAAATGAATAAATAAGCATGCTGCCATTTCATGAATGTAATTAATCATGCTTAAATGAATGCATGACTATTATAACATACTTAACATAATTAATCATGCTTAAATGAATGCATGACTATTATAACATACTTAACATAACATTGTGCATTAATCATAAAGATATGAATATGTTTTATGTATGAATATCATATAACATGGTATTTATAATAAATGATAAATGGAAACATGTAATAATAATATCCTAAGAAATTATATGTAATCATAGCATATATTTGAATGATAGGAAAAACATGATCAACTAAGCATATGATTGAAATAATAATATGATAACTAACATGTGAATGTATGCTTATGATAATAGAATGTATAAATGATATAATATAAGATAGGGTAAGGAAGAACTCCTTTAGAAACAGGAATGAAAAATGTCCATGGAGTAATCAACTTATGGAGAATGTTGGGCATGATCATGCATGTATCACCCCCTCTTCTTTAAGACTATTTGTCCTCAAATCAAAGCTCTTATCCATTGGTAGCTTCATTTGTAGAGGAATGAATGAATCTACTCCATGTAGAATGTTCAGCTTCTCCCCTTGCATAAGCACATGTCACTTAAAAACCTCTAATCTGTGCTTTTGAATCATCATGTATGTTTGGAAATTCATCACCCTTGGTGATAGGACATAATCCTTGGAAGTTTTACTTTGAACCATCATGTGGCCTTTGATGAATCTCTAACTCTTCAATGGAATCATCTCCTTTGTGGGTGAATAATCTTACCCTTTTGCTTGAAACAACACATTTGATTGAAAAGGCACAAGTCCAATGTGATACTTCTTTGGAAACGTGATGTTCTTTTGGAATAGGACTTCCTTTTGGATCACTCCTTTAAACTTGTACCTTTCCAAATGATGGCTTTTGAGCTGGTGGATAATGCTCAATTCATCTCTTCAAAATGTTAAACACAAGTGAAAATAATTCCATATATATGAATCATTTCACTGCAAAATAAACCAAAGTTATAAAATGAATAAACAAGATTAATGGAAATAGAAAACCATAGAGGAGGTTTAATGGGTGTTGGTTACTTGATGATGGAAAAATCCATTGGTTGCTGAATTCTCCTCAATAGTTGTAATGTACTTGGAACCTCAATGCTCGCAACTTTTGGCACTTCAAGTGACACATCTTTTTTAACTTCAAGTGGCATAACTGTTGGAATGTCAAAGGACATGTCTTGTGGATCACAAAAGGTCAAACATGTTGGTTCTTCAAAAGACATGTTTCTTGAAATTTCTATTTGAAGTGATATGTCTCTTTGATTGTCATGCAAAATAAAAGAAATAATTGGAGGAAAATAGTTGTTAGGTGAATCATGTTCTCCATTTACCCTTTCTTTTCTACACTCATCAACTCCAATGTTTCTCATATCAATATGTTTTTCCACTTTTTCTATTTGTTGCTCTTACAAGACTTATCTTTCAACTTTCTTTATGAATTTAGTTTTCTCCCATTCCTCTATACATGACTTAAGGGTCACTTGACATTCATGGACTTGGCTTGGAAGCGTAGGCGCCAATATGATTTTCTTTTCTAAATGTTGGAAGGAATACTTATTGGAAAATCCATCATGAGTAGCATTCTTATCAAATTGCCAAGGCCGTCCTAATACAATGTGGCTTGCACTCATGGGCACCGCATCATAAACAACCACATCCTTGTATCTTCCAATTGAGAAAGGGATATCAACATATTTGGTTACCTTTGGTTCCCACACATCATTGAGCCACTGAAATTTGTAAGGATGAGGATGATTGGAAGTCTTTAAACCGAACTTTTCCATCATGTTAGTACTTGCTAAGATTGTACAACTTCTTCCATCAATGATCACCTCACAAACTTTATCTCCCATATGACATTTTGTATGGAAGTTATTCTCTCTTTGTTCATCTTCTTGACTTTGACTGTTCGAAATTCTTTTAACTACAAAGATGTTGGATGGAAGAGACATGTTAACAAATAAGAAAAAGGAAATGTGTATATGACCTTATCAATAATGCTCTCACAAAGCCTCACTAGTTCACTCAAAGGAAACTTGAATTCACTCAATCTGCTCGTGTTTACACTATAGGACTTCAAGGCTTTTACTAGTCCTCTTCTGATCTCACACGCTCAAGCCTTTTTCCTCTCAATCTCTTTATCTCAAGTTCTAAGTAACTTTACTCAAAACTGTACCAAGTAAAGTTTTACTTGTTGTGTGTCGGCTGCACAATGGTTAATAGGAATGGAAAGCAAAATATAATCAAAAGGGTGGCTTAGAAATATAAAGAAGAGAAGAAAGGGGTTACTTACACAAGTCACTTCACAACCCTTCTATCACCACAATCAATTTAAAGGCTTACTTGAATGGCTTGGTGACGAGACTTGTTGTTGAGTGCTTTAACTTTTCTTTTCTTTTCTTTTCTTTTTTCTTTTTGAGTGCTTGAATTTTTTCTTCTTTTGAGTGCTTGCACTTTTTCTTTGCTGAATTTTGATTTCATTCACTTGCATTTTTTTGTATTTTTGTTTTTTTTGTTGTTGCACGTTGTTTCCTCCACCAAAGCTCTGAATACCGCTTGATGTAAGGTACTCCTACCTTGTTGATTGATTGTGGATCTAGGAAGGAAGAAAAAACCTGCATAAGTGAATAGCTCAAATAGATGGTTTGGTGGTAGATGTAAAGGTGAAATGGTAGGTTATTTATGATATGAAAAATGGTAGCAGAAGATTGTTGTTATGGCTATGGTTTGGTTGATGAAACAATGGAATGATTGTGAGGATAGTATCTTAAAGAAGACTCAAAGAAGAACAAATGTTAAAGAACAAAGACCCAAACTTTATATTGCTTCTTTAAGGGGTGGTAAATAAGGACTTGGACCCACTATCTATATGGAGACAGGAACCACAAGTATCAAATGGAAAGGGGTTGATGCCACAAGTAATTAATTACTTGATAAGTCGATAAAAGTCACAAGGACTTCAGCAAAGAGAATAATCTCACTTTAATTGATAAGAAAGGTTGTACAAATGAATAAGACTAACCTATTTATAGTTTTCAAAGGGTTTAGGCCGAATAGATACATGACGGTTCGGATAAGATTGAAATACCTTTGAAAACACATTATTTTTAATGAAAAAACAAGACTTTAATGAAGACACATGCTCTTAACCAAATGGTAAGGTGTTGGCTCGGCCCTAAGGATATTTTGTATGCATTTGGAAGTTACTTTGCGCCAAAAATGAAGAGGAATAAGTATTTGGCCGAATAGGAAGCATCCCTTAGTGTTTTGGCACCTATTTGATGTCACATGGAGTGCACATGATTGAATGATGCACATGGAAGCCTGCTTGAATACACGTTGATCTTCTTGCAATACTTTGGTGAGGTTTCAACCATAGGATGATGTCTTGAAGTCCTTGGGCAGCTAAGAGATGAACTAGCTTCAAGGTAAGCTAGGTGAGTGTTTTGGTAGCTAACTAGGTGAGTTATAGTTTGATGAACTCAAGCTAGTTAGCTTTGGTCTTCTAAGATCCTCAGCTACTCTCCTAGTTACTTTCAGTTAGCTTTAGTACACTTTTTAGTAAGTTGGTCTAAATCTATCGTCCAGCGAAGTTCAGCTACGTGCTAGCTCATCTAGCTAAGTTGAAGCTCCTTAAGTGATGAAATGAGCTGCCATAATGTTAATGAGCTATTGTGAGTTGTTATGCTTGTCGTTTTAGCTAACCAATCTACCATAATATGCCTTGCTTTGTGTTTCACATATAGGAATCACCAAACAAATAAAATAAGCAACGTGTGAGCTCATTTAAGGTAAAATGCATGCTTCCGTGAAGTGTTTGAGTGATTTGAGTTATGAATGCATGTCATGAGCTAAGTACATAATGATATAACATATGTAAGCTAATGTATAAGACCTAGGAGCTAAAATGAATGCACATAAGGTAACAAAATTAATGAATAAGCATGTTGACATTTCATGAATATAATTAATCATGCTTAAATGAATTCAAGACTATTATAACATACTTAACATAACATTGTGTATCAATCATAAAGATATGAATATGTTGTACGTATGAATATCATATAATATGGTATTCATAATAAATTCTAAATGGAAACATGTAATAATATCCTAAGAAATTATATGTAATCATAGCATATATTTGAATGATATGAAAAACATGATCAACTAAGCATATTATGGAAATAATAATATGACAACTAACATGTGAATGCTTGCTTATGATAGAATATAATGTATAAATTATAGGATAGGGTAAGGAAGAACTCCCTTAGAAACAACAGTGAAAAATGTCCATGTAGTATCATTAACTCTCACAAAACCTCACATAATTCACTTCGAGAATGCTAGAATGTCACACAACCACTCGTGTTTGAACTCTATGACTTGAATTGTTTTGTCCTCTTTTGTTTTCATCACTTTCTAGCCTTTTTTCTTGCTTGATCCTCTTTAAGTAATGATAGGGGAAGCGATGGCGAATTAATGAACGTTGTTGTTGTTGAAGAATCAAACCTAGGAAGCTCTAGACTCGATAAAGAACAAAGGGGGATGAATAGGGAAAGGTGGTGGCAGCAACATTGGTCTTTTAGAGTTTTTTTAGTGCTGGAAACAAGGTAAGAAACAAGATTAGAATAAGATAAAAAAAGGATAAAGAAATTGAAAATAAAGTATAATAACCAACATTGATGCATCACGTATAAAGGATGATTCAAAGGAAACAACTTGTAAAATGGAGGAACCAAGAGGCATAATCCGTGGAAGCTTAAGAGAAATATCTTTTCAAGTGCCAAAAGCTATAACTTTTCATTCAATGGACTTGATTTTTGAAGAACTAAACAATATGACTTTTGGGGTACCAAGGGATATGATCATTAAAGACAATATATCTTCAAAAGACATGACTCTTGACCATCCAACAAACATAGCAAGGAGTACTTTTTTCACTTATTTATCATTAATCATTATCTAACTTATGACATTCCTTTCTCCTTTCAGGTCATGGACACTCAAGGAACTTATTCAAGGGATGTGATTTTTTATAAGAATCATTTCATAAAGATGACCTATGAACGGGCGTATAATTTGGAGAAGTCACCTTTCGATTTGAGGACAAATCGCCCAAAATAAGGGGATGATGATGTGATCCTGTCTAGCTCCAATTTTCTCCATGACTTGATCACACCATGGATGTTATGCAGATCTGGTTCTAAGGGAGTTCTACCTTACTTTATTTTATATTTACTTATTTATACACTATGTATTATTATGAGCATACATTTGCATATTAGACTATACTTGAATTATCATACCATGTGCATTCATTCATTATATGGTTTGCATCATTGATTGATATTCAAGCATATAAATATATTGTTATAATAATAATATTCATTCATAAACATATGATGTATGAGTTATTATTATAACCTATAGTCCACATCTTTATATTATAAGTTATTTAATTTAAATATCTAGCTTATATTTTGCTTTTTTTTGTAGGTGCATATTTGGCCACATGATGGGAGCTGACTTAAAGCTAGCATTGGAGTCCAAGAGTTATGGAAACTTGACTAGGACAACTTCGGGACAGCTGAAGAACATTTTGGGACAAAGTTGCCAGCTGACGCTCGAGCTCATAGCTCACTTGAGCTGGACTTTTGAGCTAGCTAGAGACCTCATTTCAGCTGGAGAGTTGCACCATCATCATCACCATATATAACACTACAAATATGGTCTAGGTCAAATTTTGTGGATTCGTACCTTTTCGCGAAGAGTTACCATTCTGAGAAGTGCATTTTCACAAGGAGCTGTCCTAAGACTCGCATACATGTAATTCATATTTAGCCATCTCATCTTTAGCTCAAACACATGGAAAGTATCTCAAATGACGAAAGGTTACATTCCATAAATGTGACTTTTCATGACAAGTTGCTGCCCATTGAAGACCATGACACCTAGATGCACGTTGGAAGCTAAGTCACGCCTAGTTCCTACATATATTTATTCCATGGACTTCAAGACATCATCATATGGTTGCAACATCACCAAATCCTTGCAATAAGACCCATGTGCGTTCAAGTAGGCTGCCATGTGCATCATTCAAGCATGTGCACTCCATGTGACATCAAATTGGCACCAAAACACCAAGGGATGCTTCCTATTTGGCCAAAGACTCTTTTCTCTTCATTTTGGCGCCCAAATAACATCCAAATGCCTTTAAACATCCTTAGGGCCGAACCAACAGATAACCATTCGGCCAAGAGCATGTATCTTTATTCAAATCATGTATTTTCATCAAAAATCATGTATTTTCAAAGGGGTTTCAACCTTGGCCAAACCATCAGGTGTTTATTCAGCCTAAACCCTTTGAAAACTATGAATAGGCTATTGTATTTCCATTGTAAACAACCCTTTGATAATATAAAATCCTTGTGAGATTATTCCCTCTTCAAGTTCTTTTTAGAACTATATCGATTAAGCAAGCTTTTCTAAAGTTTATGGCATCAATCATTCCATTGATACTTTTGGTTCCCAGTTCCTATAACTAGTGGGTCAAAGTCCTTTTATACCATCCCTTATAAATCTTAAAACAAACAGCTCTTTTCTCCTTTATAGCATTGGTTCATTCTTAGTTTTATAAGATATTATCTATAACATCACCATCTTTCATATCACGCCTATATCATCACAATCTTCCATCTCTATTTCACGCCCATAACATCATCCTTCCATTACCATTTCTTCACCATTAAATCATTCTTCATTCATCAACAAGGCATACTTCATCGCCACCATTGGAGGTCGAAGTCAACATCACTTGAAGGATATTTATTCGACACTTCTGCAACCCATCTTTTATAACATATCTATCCATTTCCTTTCTTATCATTTCCTTTCTTCTTCCATATTCCATTTTAATAATTTTTTTCTTTTAATTTTTGTGTAGATTATCTATTGATTCTAGTGTGGCATTTGGTGTCTCTGCTAGATCAGGAAACAACAAGGTTACCAACTTCTCCATTATTGAAGAAGCCTGGTTAGCCTTACATCAATCGGTAATCAGAGCTTTGGTGGATTGACAATCAAGTGCTGCAACAAAAGCAACAAAAAGAGAAAAAGAAAGAAGAAAAACAAAAAGAAAAGAAAAAGACTCCTACATCAAATTTGGAGTGCAAAAGAAAGAAAAGAAAATAAGAAAATTCAAAGAAAAAGAAAAAGTGAAGCAAAGTTGCAAATTACACTCAAAGAGAAGCATATTACAATCTGCTTAACATCAAACTTGAAGGAGGTATCCTTGTTGTTTCTTGTGAAGGAAGATAATAAGTGTTGCAACTTGAGTTGTAAGTTATCTTCACTTTCTTATTATTTCATTTTCCTTTTTTCTTTCATTTTTTTCTTATTTTATTACCTTATCTTTTCTTAACCTTTTTTATCCTACCTTTACCATATCTATTTCTATAACCTAACCATTTCATATAGCCGACGCAACAAACAAAGAAACTTGCTCAATCCTGAGTTAGTTCTTTAAAGGACCCAAAAGAGAGGATTGAGCAGAAAAAGGCAAACGAGAGGGTGAGAGCAGAAGGGGGATCAGAAAAAGCCAAGAACATATCCCTGAGTGCAAACACGAGTGTTGAGTGACATTTTAATTTCTTTGGAGTGTTACTGTGAGGTTTTGTGAGAGTGTTCTTGGTAAGGTCCTTTTTCACATTTCCATTCTTTATTTCACTGACAATTTTTCATTTTTTCAATGGAGTATGAACAACAGAGAATGAATGCATTTCACACTCGTTGCCATGTAAATGGTAAAGTGTGTCTTGTAGCTCTTGATGGAGGAAGTTGTACAAACATTGCAAGCACATACATGGTAAACAAATTGGGGCTTACAACGATTAAACATTCCAGCCCATATGAATTGCAATGGTTGAATAACGAGGAAGAGTTGAAGGTTACTGAACAAGTACTTGTGTCATTCTCAATTGGAAAGTACAAAGACTAGATTCTATGCGACGTGGTGCCTATGAGTACGAGTCATTTGTTGTTTGGATGACCATGGTAATTTGAAAAACGGATTATCTATGATGGATTCACAAATCGCTACTCATTCATGCACGATAAAAGAAAATTTATCTTGACACCACTATCCTCTAGTTGATTAAATGAAGATAAAAACTCATTGAAGGAACACATTAAAGCAATGAAGGAACAAATTAAAGAAGAACGATTGGAAGAAAGTTCGAATGAAGGAATGAATTTTGAAATCGAAGAAAATGTTGAAAATGATGAGAATCAAATAATGGAAAAAGAAAACGTTGGAGTTGAAAATGAGAAGAATGAATTTGGAAAAAAAGAGGAAAGTGAAGAACAACTTTGATCTAACCTTTCTTCTCCTATCCTTCTTTTTGTTTTGCAGAACCATTCAAGGGACATATCTTTTCAAGGAGATGAATCAAGAATCATGGCTTTTGGAGTACTAAAATATGTGACTTTTGGTAATCCACAAAACATTTATCTTGATATTTCAAAAAAGTGTCACTTGAAATGCCTAGAGTAGCAGCCGTTGACATTCCAAATACACTGCACATATTGAAGGGAATTCAATAACCAATGGAGTTCTCCATCATTAAGCAACCAACTCCCATTAAACATCCACCTTGGTTTGATATTTCCATTCATTTTATTTATAATTTCTCATATTCTATCTTTGATTTAATTTGCAGGAAATCAATTCATATACATTGGATTATCCTACCCAACGTTGATGCATCAAGCATGAAGGATGATTCAAATGACACAACTAGTAAAATAGAGGAACCAAGAGGCATGATCCGTGGAAGCTTAAGAGAAATATATTTTCAAGTGCCAAAAGCTATAATTTTTCATTCAATGGACATGATTTTTTAAGAACTAAACAATATGACTTTTGGGGTACCAAGAGATATGATCATTAAAGACAATATATCTTCAAAAGACATGACTCTTGACCATCCAACAAACATAGACATGGAGTACTTTTTTCACTTATTTATCATTAATCATTATCTAACTTATGAGATTCCTTTCTCCTTTCAGGTCATGGACACTCAAGGAACTTATTCAAGGGATTTGATTTTTTATAAGAATCATTTCATAAAGATGACCTATGAATGGGCGTATAATTTGGAGAAGTCACCTTTCGATTTGAGGACAAATCGCCCAAAATAAGGGGATGATGATGTGATCCTGTCTAGCTCCAATTTTCTCCATGACTTGATCACACCATGGATGTTATTCAAATCTGGTTATAAGGGAACTCTACCTTACTTTATTTTATATTTACTTATTTATACACTATATATTATTATGAGCATACATTTGCATATTAGACTATACTTGAATTATCATACCATGTGCATTCATTCAATATATGGTTTGCATCATTGATTGATATTCAAGCATATAATATATTGTTATAATAATAATATTCATTCATTAACATATGATGTATGAGTTATTATTATAACCTATAGTCCACATCTTTATATTATAAGTTATTTAATTTAAATATTTAGCTTATATTATGCTTTCTTTTGTAGGTGCATATTCAGCCACATGATTGGAGCTGACTTAAAGCTAGCATTGGAGTCAAAGAGCTATGGAAAATTGACTAGGACAACTCTGGGATAGCTCAAGAACATTTTGGGACAAAGTTGCCAGCTGACCCCCGAGCTCATAGCTCACTTGAGCTGGACTTTTGAGCTAGCTAGAGACCTCATTTTACCTGGAGATTTTCACCATCATCATCACCATACAGAACACTATAAATATGGTCTTCGTCAAATTTTTGTGGATTCATACCTTTTCGTGAAGAGTTGCCATTCCGAGAAGTGCCTTTTCACAAGGAGCTTTCCTAAGACTCACATGCATGTAATTCATATTTGGCCAGCTCATCTTCAGCTCAAACACCTGGAAAGTAGCTCAAATGATGAAAGTTTACCTTCCACGAATGTGACTTTTCATGACAAGTTACTGCCCATTGAAGACCTTGACACCTAGATGCACGTTGGAAGCTAATTCATGCCTAGTTGCTACTTATCTTCATTCCATGGACTTCAAGACATCATCCTATGGTTGCAACCTCACCAAAGCCTTGCAAGAAGACCCATGTGCGTTCAAGTAGGCTTCCATGTGCATCATTCAAGCATGTGCACTCCATGTAACATCAAATTGGCACCAAAACACCAAGGGATGCTTCTTATTCGGCCAAAGACTCTTTCCTCTTCATTTTGGCACCCAAATAACTTCCAAATGCCTTTAAAACATCCTTAGGGCCGAACCAACACATAACCATTAGGCCAAGAGCATGTATCATCATTTAAATCATGTATTTTCATCAAAAATCATGTATTTTCAAAGGGGTTTCAACCTTGGCCGAACCATCAAGTGTTTATTCGGCTAAAATCCTTTGAAAACTATAAATAGTCTATTGTATTTCCATTGTAAACAACCCTTTGATAATATAAAATCTTTGTGAGATTATTCTCTCTTCAAGTTCTTTTTTAGAACTATATCGATTAAGTAAGCTTTTCTAAAGTTTGTGGCGTCAATCCTTCCACTGATACTTCTGGTTCCTAGTTCCTATAACTAGTGGGTCAAAGTCCTTTCATACCATCCCTTATAAAACTTATAAGAAACGAGTATTTTCTCTTGTATAGCATTGGTTCCTTCTTAGTTTTATAAGATATTATCTATAACATCACCATCTTCCATATCACGCCTATATTATCACCATCTTCCATCTCTATTTCACGCCCATAACATCATCCTTCCATTACCATTTCTTCACCATTAAATCATTCTTCATTCATCAACAAGGCATACTTCATCGCCACCATTGGAGGTCGAAGTCAACATCACTTGAAGGATATTTATTCGACACTTCCGCAACCCATCTTTTATAACATTTCTATCCATTTCCTTTCTTATCATTTCCTTTCTTCTTCCATATTCCATTTTAATCATTTCTTTCTTTTAATTTTTGTGCATATTACTTATTGATTCTAGTGTGGCATTTGGTGTCTCTCCTAGATCGGGAAACAGCAAGGTTACCAACTTATGCATTATTGAAGAAACCTTGTTAGCCTTACATCACTCCTAGTCATAATGAAAGGGAAAACACGATAATATGGCTCTAACCAACCCCCTTAGTCACGATGAAAAGTCAAATTGGAGTGTGATGATTAATCTCACTCACAAGAACTTGAAAGAGCTCTAGGAGAAGAAGCTTCGAAGGCACAAGGCAATCAACACTTACAAAAATGAACTCTCGTTGTATTATTAATCAAAGAAATATGTCTTTTCAAATTTGAATGAAGCCTCCTTTATATAGGGGTTGAGTTCTAAAGGTCCTAAATAACTAATGAATAAAATAATAACAAACTAAACATGTATTAACTCTAATTCCTAATATAATAATAATAACTAAAATTAATGTTTTAAATCAACCTTTATTCCTAATAAAATAAAATAAATCTAATCTTAAAAGATAATGAATCATTCTATATTAAATTATATTACAAATTATCAATATAAATATTGAAAATTCGTAATATTTACAAAAGCACGTATTAATATCGTATAGGAATTTCTGCATGTGTTGTCTTCACTAAAATGAATGTATCTTGAGTTCCCGATATCGGATTGATGCGATTTAAGAACCATTGGAAAGATAAGAAGAATAAAATTGTATATACAGTAGACATGTTGACCAAATAAGATTAGAATCCCATTCAAAAAGTCATCACAAGTCTATTGTTGTTCTGATATTCTTTTCCAAGGATTGGACGAGTGGATCATATGGAAGAGTTATTACTTCTTCCTTTTATGTGAGCCTTGTGATGAATGTATCATCCTACCTTTCTTCAAAAAGATTCGACCTCAAATCTGGAACACTAAAATGAGAAACGTTAGAATCGTTTAATGATTCATTTACATTATGCTTACCGAATAGATATGCTTTGAATCTTTGAGACTTTGTTCTTCTAATAGGTTCAAGTAGAAACATTAGTCCAAAGAAGCATGTATTATGGAATCTGGTGTATGTATCATTCACTCACTCCTCAAAAGGGTTCGTCGTCGAATATGAAAATCTAAGTGAAAGATAATTAGGTGTGTTGAAAGGAAAACTTGTGAAACATTTACCAGGATCAATGTGATGTGTCTTTATGCGTTTTAGTCGAGGTTTCTTCTTTGTAGGAACTAATTTATTGTAGTATTGAAATCATCTTTTGTATACAAATCTTGTAATTTGATGTTTAGGTTGAAATTCAACATGGCATCGACCATTGTTGTCTTTTTGTATGATTGCTTCAGATAATTTCTCCATGGTTTTATTCATGTGTGTCGGGAATGAGTGTTTAAAAAGCATGTCAATTGGTTTGTTAAAGTAATCCCTTAAGTCTCCTAAGTGTGGTTCATGAATTAAGAATTCTTGGGAGGAGATTTGTGAACTGTAAAACCTTCGTGGTAGTGCATCATCTTCTGTGTTTTGCTTACCTCGGTCTGTTACTGATGTGATCCAAATCAGCATCATGAATGTCATTGCATCTCCAACCTTTCATAATAATCAAAGGGGGATTTTCTCTAACTTATTATTTCTTTCTACCATAGTTATGATAATAGTTTACATACATTACATTTATAGTTATGTTGATAATGTTATGTGATGTATAAAGTTACTATTATAAACCACATCTTTATATGCTTATTTCTTATATTACTTAGCTTATATTATGTTTTCTTTTGTAGGTTCATAGGCGACCATATGATGGGAGCTACTTAAAGCTAGAATTGGAGTCCAAGAGCTATGGAAACATGACTAGGACAACTTCGGGACAGCTAAAAAACATTTTGGGACAAAGTTATCAGCTAACCTCAGAGCTCATAGCTGACTTGAGCTAGAATTTTGAGCTAGCTAGACATATTATTTCAGCTGGAGAGTTGCACCAACATCACCACCACACAGAATACATCAAATATAGCCTATGCCAATTTTTGTGGAATCTTATCTAGCACCAACTTTCTACATAACATGCTCACATCATTCTAGATCCATCAAGCTCAATATAAGGGAATTATACCCTACTTTATCTTATATTTACTTATTTATGAACTATACTTGAATTATCATAACATGTGCATTCATTATATTGTTTGCATCATTTATTGATATTCATACATATAATCTATAGTTATAATAATAATATTCATTCATTATCATATGATGCATGAGTTATTATTATAACCTATAATCCATATCTTTATATGTTTATACTTACCTTATATTATACTTTCTTTTGTAGGTGCATAATCGACCACATGATGGGAGCTAACTTAAAGCTAGCATTGGAGTCCAATAGCTATGGAAACTTGCCTAAGCCAATGCCGAGACAGCTCAAGAACATTTTGGGACAAAGTTTCCAACTGACCCCCGAGCTCATAACTGACTTGAGCTGGACTTTTGAGCTATCTAGAGACCTCATTTCAGCTGGAGAGTTGCACCATCATCACCACCACACAGAGCACTTCAAATATGGTCTAGGTCAATTTTGTGGATTCGTATCTTTTCACGAAGAGTTTCCATTCCAAGAGGTGCCTTTTCACAATGAGCTATCCTAAGACTTGCCTACATGTTCTTCATCTATGGCCAGCTCATCTTTAGCTCAAACACATGTAAAGTAGCTCAAATGGTGAAAGATTACCTTCCACAAATGTGACCTTTCATAACTTGTTACTGCCCCATTGATGACATATCATTTAGACACATGTTGGATGACAAGTCACGCCTAACTTGTTGCTTATCTTCACGCCATGTAGGAGCTACACCATAAGCATCCTATGTCACCCATGTGAGTGCCTTATGACCAGCCACCCATGTGCCATGCATGTGGATTAATTGGGTGCCAAAGTGAAAGGGCTTCTCCCTATTCGACCAAAGCAAGGTGTTGCTTCACAATTGGCACCAAGATGAACCACAAGGAGACCATTCGGCCAAGGACATGTCTCTTCATAAAAACATCATGTATTTCCATTTTAAAGTCATGTATCTAGCTGAATTGACATGTAATTATTCTGCCAAATCTTTACAAGCCTATAAATAGGCTTTGGCATTCATTTGTAAACTTAACCCTTTTGATAATATAAACTCTTGTGAGATTATTCTCTCTTCAAGTTCTTTTTTAGAACTATATCAATTAAGCAAGCTTCTAAAGTTTGTGGTGTCAACCTCTTCTATAGATACTTCGAGTTCCTAGTTCTTATAACTAATGGGTTCAAGTCCTTGTTTACCACCCCTTAAAGAAGCAATATAAAGTCTTGGTATTTGTTCTTTAATATTGGTTCTTCTTTGAGTATTCTTTAAGATACCATATAACCATCACAATCTTCCATCACCATTCACACCTAAATCAAAACCATTCCATTTCCATATCTTCATCATTGAATTATCCTTCATTCATTAACAAGGCATACGTCCAACAACATCATTTGGAGGTTGAATTATTCATCACTTGAAGGATACTTATACAACACTTCCGCAAACCTAGCTTCATATCATTTCTTTCAATTTCTTTCATTTCTTATCAATTTCCAATTAATCATTTTCTTTCTTATATTGTGCATCTTACTTATCAATTCAATGTGTAGCATTTTGTGTCTCTCTTAGATCGGGAAACAACAAGGCTTCCAACTTCTCCATCACTGAAGAAGCTTGTATAGCTTACATCAAGTGATATCAGAGCTTAGTCGGATTGACAATCAAGTGCTGCAGCAAAAAGAAAAAGAAAGAAAAAAACAAAAAAAAAAGAGAAAGAAAAGTCTCCTACACCAAATTTCGAGTGTAAAAAGAAAAGAAATAACATAATTCAAAGCAAAAGAAATAGAGAAGAAAAAGTTGCAAGGTACACTCAAAGAGAAGCACAGTACAATATTTCACAACATAAAAATTGAAGGAGGTATCCTTATTGTTTCTTGTGAAGGATGATAATAAGTGTTGCAATTTGAGTTGTAAGTTATATTCATTTTCTCTTTATTTAATTTCCTTTTCATTCATTCTTTTTTATTTATTACCTTATCTCTTCTTAACCATTCTATCTTACCATATTCATTTCTATACCCTAACCATTTCTATAGCCGACGCAACAAACATAGAAACTTGCTCAATCTTGAGTTAGTTCTATAAAGGTGTTGCTTCAAAATTTGTGCCAAGATGAACCACAAGGAGACCATTCGACCAAGGACATATCCCTTCATTAAAACATCATGCATTTTCATTTAAAAGTCATGTATCTAGCCGAATGGATATGTAATTGTTCAGCCAAATCTTTACAAGCCTATAAATAGGCTTTGGCATTCATTTGTAAACTTAACCCTTTTGATAATACAAACTCTTATGAGATTCTTTTATATTCAAGTTCTTTTTAGAACTATATCGATTAAGTAAGCTTGTAAAGTTTGTGGCGTCAACCTCTTCCATAGATACTTTGAGTTCATAGTTCTTATAACTAGTGGGCTCAAGTCCTTGTTTACCACCCCTTATGATATGATCACGTCCACTCCAGATCCGGAAGTAATGCCACAAGGTCCCATTATTGGGTCAAGGGCCAAATAATTCAGGGAAGTACTCCTAACTAAGTGTCTTAAAGCTTTTGATTCATTTGATAACTTAACACCCGCCTATGTTATGTTATATAATGTTTTAATAGTTAAAGAATAATTTAGCATAAATACATCTTCATAATAGATGTTGATGTGATCCTGTCCAGATCCTACTTTATCCATGACTTGATCACACCATGGATATTATTCAAAGCTGGTTCTAAGGGAGTTCATCCTTACTTTATCTTATATTTACTTATTTATGCACTATATATTATTATAAGCATACATTTGCAGATTAGACTGTACTTTAACTATCATAACATATGCATTCATTTATTATGTCCTATGGTTTGCATCATTGATTGATATTCATGCATATAATCTATAGTTGTAATAATAATATTCATTCATTATCATATGATGCATGAGTTATTATTATAACCTATAGTTCATATCTTTATAATATGCACATTCTTATTACTTTATAATAATTCATATACTTAGCTTATATTAAGCTTTTTTGTAGGTGCATGTTCGGTCACATTATGGGAGCTGACTTAAAGCTAGAATTAGAGTCCAAGATCTATGGAAACTTCACTAGGACAACTCTGGGACAGCTCAAGAACATTTTGGGACAAAGTTGTCAGCTGACCCCCGAGCTCATAGCTAACATGAGCTGGACTTTTGAGCTAGCTAGAGGTTTCATTTCAGCTGGAGAGTTGCACCATCATCACCACCACACAGAGTACTTCAAATATGGTGTATGTCAATTTTTGTGGATTCGTACCTTTTCGCGAATAGTTGTCATTCCAAGAGGTGCCTTTCCACAAGGAGATGTCGTATAACTCATCTTCATGTAATTCATCTATGGCCAACTCATCTTCATCTCAAATAGGTGGAAAGTAGCTTAAATGATGAAAGGTTACCTTCCACAAATGTGACCTTTCATGACAAGTTGCTGGCCATTAAAGACCATGACACCTAGATGTATGTTGGAAGCTAAGTCATGCTAGTTGCTACCTATCTTCATTCCATGGACTTCAAGACATCATCTTATGGTTGCAACCTCACCAAAGCCTTGCAAGAAGACCCATGTGCATTCAAGTAGGTTGCCATGTGCATCATTCAAGCATGTGCACTCCATGTGACAACATATAGGAGCCAAGACACCAAGGGATGCTTCCTATTCGGCCAAATACTCATTCCTGCTCATTTTGGCGTCCAAATAACTTCCAAATGCATTCAAAACATCCTTAGGGACGAACCAACACATAACCATTCGGCCAAGAGCATTTATCTTCATTAAAATTATGTATTTTCATTAAAATCATGTGTTTCAACCTTGGCCGAACCATCATGTGTCTATTCGGTCTAAACTCTTTGAAAACTATAAATAGGCTATTGTATTTCCATTGTAAAGACAACCCTCTGATAAATTAAAACTCTTGTGAGATTATTCTCTCTTCAAGTTCTTTTTAGAACTATATCAATTAAGTAAGCTTTTCTAAAGTTTATGGCGTCAATCCCTTCCTTGAGACTTCTGGTTCCTAGTTCCTATAACTAGTGGTTCAAAGTCCTTGCTACCATCCCTTATAAAACTTATAAGAAACGGGTCCTTGCTCCTTTATAGCATTGGTTCCTTCTTAGTTTTATAAGATACTATTTCCATCACCATCTTTCCATCACCATCTTTCCATCACCATATTTCCATCACCATCTTTCATCACTTTCACGCCAATTCTATCACCATCCCATTACCATATTCATCACCATTCCTTAACCATTGAATTATCCATCAACTATCATCAAGATTCTCGTGCATCATCACCAATGGTGGCCGAATTCTCTTAGAATTGAAGGATAATTCAACAACACTTACGTAGCCCTTCATTGATAACATTTCTTTCCAATTCATTTCTTATCATTTCCTTTCTTCTTCCATTTCTTATTTATATTTCCATCTTAATCATTTCTTTCTTTTAATTTTGTAGATTACTTATCAATTGAAAGTGTAGCAGTTGGTGTCTCTCCTAGATTGGGAAACAACAAGGTTGCCAACTTCTCCATTATTTAAGAAGCCTGGTTAGCCTTACATCTGATTCACATTGTTATTTTAAAATGTTAAGCATGTTAGAATAGTCTTACAATCATATTAAGCATGATTATCATATATACATCATGGCAGCATGCCTATCATTCATTTTATTAGCTCATATGCATTCATACTAGCTCCTAGACTTTATACATTAGCTCTCACATATTATGAGATGATATAGTTAGCTCATGACATGAAAACATAGCTCACAATACCATAATCATGCATGACAACAAGGTATTTAACTCATATCAGCTGAATGCCATGGAATTACCTTGTTACCTTGCACATGTAGGTACATTGAAGCATGACACACGTTGGGGTTGCTTGGTGGATTATTTTGACATTATAAGCATGTCACAAGGTACATGACAGCTCGTGGAACACTAAAGAAAGCTTAACTCAATTGAAGGAGCTCAAGGCTAGCTAAACTCAACTAGTTGGACTATTTGAAGCTGAGTTGCCAAAAGTGATATCAATGGTAGCTGTATTTAGCTGAATGTGATATTATGAAGCTTGCAAGGTCTCGGCTAGGAAACTCATTCACAACCAGCCCCTTGTTTGCTAGCTAGCTACACACTCAATTAAGCTTGGAGGAAGGTACATGCACGCCCAAGATGGTGCACATGACTAGCCTTCATCTTATGCACAAGGCTACACCACAAGGCTCCCTATAATACCCATGTGTGTGCCACATGACCAACCACCATATGCCTTGCGTGTGGTATCATTAAGGCACCAAGATGAAGAGTCGTCTCACCATTCGGCCAAGAATCATTTCCTATCCCATTTGACACCAACTTGAAGGAACACAAGAGCTATTTGACCAAGGCTTATTGCCCTTTATTTAAATCGAACCATCATATTTTTTTATATTTAAATTATAACCTTATAAGGAGACACAAGGGCTGGTCGAACCACCATGTATCTATTCGACCATGCCTCTCCATTTCATATAAATAGGCTATCATAATTCATTTGTAATTATACCTTTTAATTAATTAAAGTGAAATTATTATCTTTTTTAAAGTCCTGGTGAATTTTATCGACTTATCAAGTATTTTAATACTTGTGGCGTCAACCCTTTTCCTTGATACTTATGGTTCCTATCTCTATATAGATAGTGGGTCCAAGTTTTTAATACCACCCCTTAAAGAATAAATATAAAGTCTGGGTCTTTGCTCTGTATAGCATTGGTTCTTCTTTGAGTCTTCTTTAAGATACTACCCTCACAACCATTCCATTGTTTCATCAACATAACTATAGTCATAACATCCTTCCGCTTCCATCTCTCATATCATAAATACCTACCTATTCACCTTTACATCTACCACCAAACCATAAATTTGATTCATTCACTTATACTGATGATGTAGGCTGATCTACACACTTTGGTGAAGAGAGTAGATAGCCTTATTATGTATCGATCTAGGATTGACAAGTACTAATATCCTTGAATTAATAAGCTTGGGCTGCAATAAAATAATAAAGAAATATGATTAATGATGGGTTTAAGAAATATATAATAACATAAGTAATAGAAATGAAAAAGAAATGAAAGAAAGATAGGATAGAGATGGCTACGGAATTGATGGTCTTGATGGATGATGTTGATGGTGTTGATGTTGAAATGGAGATGGAGATGGTGATGATGTTGTATCTCAAGCACTCCAAAGAGGAAACAATGATAGGAAGCACAATCTCGTTCTTCATAAACTTGCTTGAGGGTTGGTGATAGTGTCTTCAACCCACTAGATATTAATCTAGGAATTTTGGAATCAGGATGGAAGGTGTGACGCCACAAGTATAGGAATTATACTTGTTTAATCGAAAAAGTTCACAAAGAACTTTGAAGAGAAATTAACTCACAAGAGTAATTTTTATATATGAGATGAGATAACTACAAATGATGGCAAGCCTCTCAATTTATAGGAAATGATAGGGCTTGGTTGAATGGTTACATAGGTATTCGGCTAGGTACATGACTTTAGATGGAAGTACATAATTTTTAAAATGAATGGCTGAGTCCTTTAGGCTTGTGATGGTTCGGCTAACCCTTCATGAAGGGGCTTGATATATTCGGTTGAGGATGGGAAGACATCTCCCTTGGCCGAATGGGCATGCTTGTTCATCTTGGCGCACTTTTCTTCTTTTTGGCCGAATGGTGATGTGCCATTTCATGTTGGCGCCAAACACTCCCATGTGCATGGCATGTGTTGTGGCCGAATAGGTATGAAGCTCTATGTCATGTCTCTTGGTGATTTAAGCCTCCAATGGTTGAAATTTCTTCACCAATGTGCTCTTAGATGAAAAGGCATCTTCATGGGCAGCATCATTCATGAAAGGTCAAAATGTTTGGGAAAGGTAACCATTCATGTTTGAGCTACTTCTGGTGTGAATGAGCTGGAGGTGAGTTGGTCATAGGTGACTTGTAGCATAGTGAACGTTCTGGGCAGCTCCTTGTGAAAAAGTACCTCCTAAGGTGGCAACTTTTCGCGAAAAGGTACGATTTCATAAATTTTGGCTTAGTACATATTTGAAGTGTCCTAAGTGGTGACAATGATGATGTAGCTCCTCAGCTGAAATGAAGTCATCTCGTAGCTCAAATCTTCAGTCAATCTAGTTATGAGCTCACGGGCCTCCGGATAATTTTTCACCAATTTGATCCTTATGCTCTCCTAATTGCCCCCATATAAATTTCCTTGTTGTTGCATGCTCCATTTAGCTCCAATGTAGCTCCCAAGTGTTGGTTATAATGTGTATATTATAAGAATGTTACTATAGGGGTTAAATTCATATACTACCTCAAATGGTGACATATTGGTCGTTAAATGGACTGCCCTATTGTATGCAATTCAATGTATGGCAAGCATTCCTCCCAAGATATGATGTTATTTTTTATGATAGATCTCAACAATGTTGATAGTACTCGATTCACCACTTTGGTTTGCCCATCTGTTTGAGGGTGACATATTGTGGAGAATAGCAACTTTGTTCCAATTTTACTTCATAACGTCCTCCAGAAATGGCTTAGAAATTTGACATCTCTATCAGAAACTATGGTTCTTGGAACGCCATGTAAGCTCACAATTTCTTTGAGGAGCAAGTTGGCCACATGTGTTGCATCGTCTGTCTTGTGGCATGGTATGAAATGTGACATCTTGGAAAAATGATATACTACAACAAATATTGAATCTCGTCCATTCTTAGCCCTTGGTAGTCCCATCACAAAGTCCATTGATATGTCAACCCATGGTTCTTGAGGAATAGGTAAAGGCATGTAAAGTCCAAGAGGCATAACATTTGATTTTGCCCTTTTGCAAGTGACACATCTTTCACATACCCTTTCAACGTCTCTCTTCACTTAGGCTAAAAAAGGTGTTGTTTCAAAATCTCCAATGTTTTGCTTATTCCAAAGTGACCCATGAGACCTCCTTCATGTGCTTCTCGAACAAGTACTTCTCGAAGGGATCCTTGAGGAATGCATAGATTCTCGTCTTTGAATAAATACCCTTCGTGCCTATAAAACTTTTCATATGCACCTTTCTCACAAGCCTTATACTTCTCTTCAAAGTCATGTTCAGTAGCATAGAAATCTTTAATATATGAAAACCCAATTAACTTTGAATCAAGAGTTTAAGGAGAACATACCTTCTAGAGAGAGCATCAGCTATAATGTTTCTTTACCTTTCTTGTAATGAATGACGTAAGGGAATGCCTCTAAAAACTCCATCCATTTGGCATGACGCTTGTTCAACTTATGTTGGCCTTTGATATGCTATAAGGCTTTATGGTCGGTGTGTATGACGAATTCCTTTGGTAGAAAGATAATGTTGCCAAACTTCAAGTTCCCTTATGAGAGAATACATCTCTTTGTCATAAGTTGGATAGTTTAGCAAGGCACCATTTAACTTTTCACTAAAATACGCAATGGGTCATCCTTCTTGAGTCGAAACAGCCCCAATTCCGATTCCATAAGCATCACATTCAACTACAAAAGTCTTATCCAAGTTAGGTAATGCAAGTAAAGGTGCCTTGGTTAAACATTCCTTCATTTCGTTGAAGGCATCTTCTTGTTCTTTTCCCCATGAAAAGATATAATTCTTTTTAATAATCCCTATTAAGGGGGCGGCAATAGAACTAAAATTAGGCATAAATCTTCTGTAAACACTTGCAAGACGAAGAAAACTTTGGACTTGACTTATTGAAGTAGGCATATGCCATTATTGAATGGCTTTGATCTTTTCAGGATCAACTTCAAGTCCCTGTGAACTTACAATAAAGCCTAATAAGGTTAAACTGTTAGTGAAAAAGATTTCTTCATATTTGTATAAAGCTTTTCCTTTTGAAGGGTTTCAAGAACATACCTCAAGTGTTGCACATGTGATTCCAAGTCATGACTATAAATCATAATATCACCAAAATAAACCACACAAAACCTTACCAATGAATGGACCGAGTACATGATTCATTAACCTCATGAAAGTGCTTGGAGCATTTGTTAGACCGAAAGACATCACCATCCATTCGTACAATCCTTGCTTTGTTTTGAATACGGTATTCCACTCGTCTCCTTCTCGCATTCTGATTTGATGATATGAACTCTTTACATCGATTTTAGAGAACATAGTGGCTCCACTCAATTCATCCAACATATCATCAAGTCTTGGTATAGGATGTCGGTACTTAATGGTAATTTGATTGATAGCACGACAATCTATACACATTCTCCATGAACCATCCTTTTTGGGCACAAGTAACACCGGAACAACACATGGACTCAAACTCTCTCGTATGTATCCTTTGTCCATCAATTCTTCAACTTGTTTCTGAAGCTCCTTAGTTTCTTCAGGGTTACTTCTACATGTTGGATGGTTTGGAATGGATGCACCCGATATGAAGTCAATTTGATGCTCAATTCCTCTAATAGGTGGCAATCCACTAGGAATATCTTTTGGGAATAACTCTTCAAATTCCTGTAATAAAGATGAAATAGAGGAAGGAAAACCTTATGGAATGTTAGTCAAAATTAAGCTTTTCTTATACCTAAGTACAATTAAAGCTTTGTATGATAACAAATGTTTCCTAATGTCTTTTCCTCCAGCATTTATGTTCATCTTCATTAGTTCCTCCTCCTTGATAGAATTGAAAACTTCAATGCTTTTCTTCAAAGCATCTTGATCTTCAGACATTTGATTTGGTGAAAGATGAGTCAAAATTAATTTCTTTTCATTGCGATAAAAAGAGTACCAGCTCGTGAAACCATCATCAATAGCCTTCTTATCAAATTGCCAAGGCCTCCTTATGAGTATATGGAATGCATTCATTGGAATGACATCACAAAGGACTTGGTCTTAGTATTTCCCAATTGAAAAGGAAATGTTGACTTTTTTGGTGACTTTAACTTCTCCCCCATCATTTAGCCATTGTAACTTTTATGGTGTAGGATGTTTAATGGTATTGAGTCCAAGTTTAGCCACCATTCAAGTACTTGCAACATTGGTACAACTTCCCCCATCGATAATCATGAAACAAACTTTGTTGTTTAGATGACATCTAGTGTGAAAAAATGTTTTCTCTTTGGTTATCCTCCATGGACTGAATATTCAAGGCTCTTTTCACTACAAAAATTTGTCCTCAAACTTGAGACATTGTTAGTAGATAAAATAAAAAAATAAACCTTACCAGCACACTCACAAAACCTCTCAATTTCACTCCAAAGAAACGATAAGATCATTCCACTCAACACTTGTGTTCGCTCTCGGGAATGTAATTTCGGCTTTTAACAATTCCCCTTCTGATCTCACTCTCTCAATTAGCATTTTTCCACTCAATTTCTCTTGCTAAGTCCTTTGAAGAACTTACTCAAGATTAGAACAAGTTAATTCTTTCATTGTGTACGTCGGCTGCAAATAAGGTTAGGGTAGAAAGAATAGAACAAAATGGAAAGGTAGAAGAAAATATTTAGGGTATTAAAAGAAGGAAATGGTTGAAGACAAGGAAAATGAAAGGATGGAAAATAAAGAGGTGACTTACAATTCAAGAAACAACACTTACTGCATCATTTCTCAAGAAACAATAAGGGTATCTTCTCTTAGTGTAGATTACCTCTTTGAAGTTCTTACAATGGTAAAGCACTTTCCTTGGCTTGCTTTCTTTTTTACTTTTCTTCTTTTTCTTTTCATTTTTTTCTGATTTTTTTCTTTATTTTTGTCTTTTATTTTCTTTTTATACTACAATTTTGTTGAATGAGTCTTTTTCTTTTGCTTTGCACGCCAATGACTCTTTTCTTGTTAATCCAACTATGCTCTAATTACAGCTTGATGTAGGTTGATCTACACGTTTTTGTGAAGAGAGTAGATATCCATATTGTGTCCCAATCTAGGATTGACAAGTACTATTGTCCTTGAATTAATAAGCTTGGGCTGCAATAAAATAAGAAAGAAATATGATTAATGATGGGTTTAAGAAATATATAATAATATAAGTAATGGAAATGAAAAAGAAATGAAAGAAAGATATGATAGAGATGGCTGCAGAAATGATGGTCTTGATGGATGATGTTGATGGTGTTGATGTTGAAATGGAGATGGTGATGATGTTTATCTCAAGCACTCCAAAGAGGAAACAATGCTAGGAAGCACAATCCCGTTCTTCACAAACTTGCTTGAGGGTTGGTGATAGTGTCTTCAACCCACTAGATATTAATCTAGGAATTTTGGAATCAGGATGGAAGGTGTGATGCCACAAGTATAGGAATTATACTTGTTTAATCGATAAAGTTCACAAAGAACTTTGAAGAGAAATTAACTCACAAGAGTAATTTTTATATATGAGATGAGATAACTACAAATGATGGCAAGCCTATCAATTTATAAGAAATGATAGGGCTTGGCCAAATGGTTACATAGGTATTCGTCTAGGTACATGACTTTAGATGGAATTACATAATGTTTAAAATGAATGGTAATCAGAGCTTTACCTTACATCAAGTGGTAATCAGAGCTTTGGTGGAAGAAGCAACGTGCAGCAACAACAACAACAACAAAAATCCAACAAAGAAGAAAATTCCAGCACTCAAAAAGAAGAAAAGAAAGGAAAATAAAGAAAGAAAAGTTTAAAGCACACAACAACAATTCTCATCACCAAGTTATTCAAGTAAGCCTTCAAATTGATTGTGGTGATAGAAGGTTGTGAAGTGACTTTGTGTAAGTAACCCCTTTGGTTCTCTTATTTCTATTTCTAAGCCACCCTTTCATTATATTTTGTTTTTCCATTCCTACTAACCCTTTTATAGTTGACGCCCAACAAGTAAAATCTACTTGATACAGTTTTGAGTAAAGTCCTCTAGAACTTGGGATAAAGAGAATTAAGAGGAAAAAGGCTTGAGCGTGTGTGAGATCAGAAGAGGACAAGTAAAAGCCTTTAAAGTCCTAGAGTGCAAACACGAGCGGATTGAGTGACAATCAAGTTTTATTGGAGTTAACTCGTGAGGCTTTGTGAGAGTATTTTTGGTAAGGACTTATTCAAATTTCATTTTCCCTTATTTGCTAACATGTCTCTTCCATCCAACATCTTTGTAGTCAAAAGGACTTTGAACATTCAAAGTCAAGAAGATGAACAGATAGAGAATATCTTCCATACAAAATTTCACTTGTGAGATAAAGTTTGTGTGGTGATCATTGATGGAGGAAGTTGTACAAATGTAGCAAGTACTCACATGGTGGAAAAGTTGGGTCTCAAGACATCCAAGCATCCTCATCCTTATAAACTTCAGTGGCTCAACGATGTGGGTGAAGCCAAGGTAACCAAACAAGTTGTTGTTCCTTTCTCAATTCGAAGATACAATGATGAAGTCCTTTGTGACGTGGTGCCCATGAGTGCAACCCACCTTATACTAGGACGTCCTTGGCAGTTTGACAAGAAGGCTACCCATGATGGATTTTCTAACAAGTACTCTTTCCAACATCAAGGAAAGAAAATCATATTGGCGCCCTTGCTTCCCAATCAAATTCATGAATGTCAAGTGACCCTTAAGTCATGCATAGAAGAATGGGAGAAGGAAAAGAAGGCCAAAGAAAGGCATACTTAGAAGATGAATATATACCCAAGCAGAGGAGATGTTTGAAAACATTTATTAACCAAGAAGGCTATACTTATACTTATGTATAAGGAAAGTTTTCTACTTACTAACCCTCCTAAAGGTTTGCCTTCTTCTGTTTCTAATCTTTTGCAGGAATTTGAAGATATGTTCCCTGAAGAAATTCCATATGGATTACCACCAACTAGAGGAATTGAACATCAAAATGATTTCATTCATGGAGCCACCATTCCTAATAGACCAGCATATAGGAGCAATCCCGAGGAAACGAATGAATTACAAAGACAAGTGATGTAAGGCATTTGTACCTTAACAAATTGATTATGGATCTAGGAAGGAAGCAAACAACCCGCACAAGTGAATGGCTCAAAAGAGATGATTAAGGTGGTAGACGTATGGGTGAAATAGGTAGGCTATTTAAATAATAAATGATGAAAGCGGAAGATGGTTGATATGGCTATGGTTATGGCGATGAAAAAAAGGGATGGTAGTGAGGATAGTATCTTGAAGAAGTCTCAAAGAAGAACCAATGCTATAGAGAGCAAAGACCCAGACTTTATATTTCTTCTTCAAGGGGTGGTGTTAAGGACTTTGACCCACTAGTTATAAGAACTAGGAACCATAAGTATCAAGGTGAAAAGGGGTTGACGCCACAAGTATAAAATACTTGATAAGTCGATAAAAGTCACCAAGACTTAAAGGAAGACAATAATCTCACATATATTAATAAAAAATGTCTGATTACAAATGATATATGCTTTCATATTTATAGGAAATGGAGAGGCATGGCTGAATGGTTACAAGGGGATTCAACCAGCCTTGTGCCTTCATATAGAGACATAATTAATTACAAAATAGAGATGATGGTTCAGTTTAAATGGAGGGTGATAACCCTTGGCTGAATAGCTCTTGTGTCTGATGAACCATGTTATTCGGCCTTACATTGGTAAGTTTTGTGTTGTTTATTTTGATGATATCTTGATATACAGTAAGTCCTTGAATGAGCATGTTGAACATTTATTGTCTATTCTTAGCACTTTAAGAGAAGAGCACTTATACGCTAATCTCAAGAAGTGTGCTTTTTGTACTAACCAAGTTACTTTCTTAGGCTTCATTGAAAGTTCACATGGATTATATGTGGATCCATAAAAGATTAAGGCAATACAAGAATGCCCAAAGCCTGCCAACGTCAGTCAAGTTTGGAGTTTCCATGGATTAGCCAGTTTTTACAGGAGGTTTGTACCAAACTTCAGTTCTATTGTTGCCCCATTAACAGGGATTATTAAGAAGAATTCAAACTTCTCTTGGGGAAAATAACAAGATGAAGCATTCAACGAACTCAAGGGTTGTTTGACAAAGGCTCCACTATTAGCCTTGCCAAACTTTGAATAAACATTTGAAGTTGAATGTGATGCCTCCGGAATTGGGATTGGTGCTGTTTTGAGCCAAGAAGGGAAGCTCATCGCTTACTTTAGTGAAAAACTAAATGGTGCAACTTTGAACTATCCAACATATGAAAAAGAAATGTACACACTCATTCGAGCATTGGAGACTTGGCAACACTACTTATTGCCAAAGGAATTTATGATAACGCTGGTCATCAAGAGATATGCCAAATGGGTTGAATTCCTTGAGTCTTTTCCCTATGTCATCCAGTATAAGAAAGGAAAGGACAATATTGTGGCAAATGCTCTTTCACGCAGGTGTGTTTTACTTAACACTTTGGATTCCAAACTCTTTGGTTTTTCATTCATTAAGAAACATTATGCTACTGATTTGGACTTTGGAGAAAGGTATAAGTTATGTGAAACAAGTGCTCATGACAAATATTATCGGCATTATGGATATCTTTTCAAGGAAAGGAGACTATGTATCCCACAACATAACTTATGTGACATTTTGGCGTTGAGAATACACTTAGCATTTTGAAAGAACACCTCTTTTGGCCAATGATGAAAAGGTATGTTGAAAGGGTATGTGAAAGGTGCTTAGTGTGTGAAAAAGGCAAAATCAAGAGTCATGCCTCATGAATTGTACATGCCTTTGTCGATACCAACCATGTCATGGGTAGATATCTCAATGGACTTTGTTTGGGATTACCAAAGATAAAGAGTGGAAATGATTCAATAATTGTGGTGGTCGATCGATTCTCCATTATGGCTCATTTTATACCATGTCATAAGACCGATGATGCTATTCATGTTGCTAACTTATTCTTCCGAGAAGTAATAAGGTTACATGGACTTCCTCGAACCATTGTGTCAGATAGAGATGTTAAATTTTTAAGCCACTTTTGGAGGACTTTGTGGAGTAAAGTTGGCACAAAACTGCTATTCTATACTACATGTCATCCTCAAACAGATGGACACTAAACATTACTAAGATCCATCATCAAGAAGAACATCAAGACTTGGGAAGAATGCCTACCACACGTGGAGTTTGCAAACAACTGAACAATTCATTCAGCAACAAAATATTCTCCATTTGAGGTAGTGTATGGTTTCAATCCTTTAACTCCTTTGGACTTACTTCCTTTACCTTTAACTGCTTGTTGTGGATTATGTGTCAATGTGGGTCGAAGCAATAACAACATAAAGGAATAATTCTAAGACCATACTTAAGTTTTTGCACAAGTATATTTTCACTCGGTTTGGAGTACCTCGTGCTATCATAAGTTATGAGGGAACCCACTTTGATAACAAGTTGATTGCCAAGGAATTGAAGAGATATGGAGTTCGACATAAGATTGCCACGGTATATCATCCTCAGACAAATGACCAAACAAAAATATCCAATCGAGAGATCAAGCAGATTTTAGAGAAATTGCTGAACCCAAGGCGCAATGATTGGTCGCCAAAGTTGGATGAAGCACATTGGGCATATAGAACAGTATTCAAGACTCCTTTGGGGATGCCACCCTTCAAGCTAGTATATGGGAAAGCTTGTCACCTCCTGGTTGAACTTGAACATAAAGCTTATTGAGCCATCAAGCAATTGAATTTTGGTGCTCAACTAGTTGGGGAGAAGAGATTACTGAAACTTAATGAAATGAAAGAGTTTAGAGCACAAGAATATGAGAATCATTGGATTTACAAGGAGAAAACAAAGAAGTGACATGACCAGAAACTGATGCCACGACATTTTCATGTGGGCCAACAAGTTTTTCTCTATAACTCCAGATTTAAACTCTTTCCTGGAAAGTTCAAATCTCGATGGTTAGGGCTATTTGAGGTGCATTATGTCTACCCCCATGGAGCTGTTGACATTAAAAATATAGATGGGACGATCTTTAAAGTTAATGGCCAGTGTCTCAAAGCCTATACTAGAGTTCCACCACCATACAACAAGGCAATGTTACATTTGCATGATGCTGAAGAGAGCCTAGAGGAAAACCAAATTTCGATGCCACGACATTGAATTTGTGTCTGTGAATAAATAAGAATTTTAAATTTTAAATTTTCTTTATTTTTTATTTTATTTTGTAAATAATTTTTGATTTGATATGTAGGGACCATAGTGCTACAAACTGTGCAATGAGTGGTTACCAAAGGGAGGAAAGGACAACGCATTATTTGGAGAGATATTTTTTGGTTTGTTTCTTTTTAGTTTATTTTATTTCTGACATTTCTTTTTCTCTTTCCAAAGATTTGTCCTATCACTATCATTACTTTTGGCAGTTTTTTTCCTTCCCCATACACGCATTACCCCCCATATATTCATTTCTTAACTGTCCTATCACCCCATTTCCTTCTCAACTTTTTATTTTTTCTTTCATCCTTAACTTTATATATTTTATTTTAACTTTTACTTTTTCCCTTTTATTTCCTCATCTTCTTCACTCTTTCTCTCCATAGCCGAAACTCCCCAAAGCTTTCAAAAGCTAATTCCTATTCCATTTTTCTTACTTCACAAACGCTAAAAATGGTGTGCACAAGACCGGCTGTAACCGAAGCTTTCAATTTCCAACTGTTCGAGAATGATGAGGCCAAGGAACGGTTTCAAAACTTCAAAAACCGTAAACTCTTCTTTGAGTTGGGTTTTATTTTTACCGAGGAGACTGATGGTGGCTTTGGTCCCGACGTAATGGACATCGTTACACCGTTCAAATTAAGGAAATTTGCAAGGCAACCGGGTTCGGTGAATGCCTCATTGGTTAAGGAGTTTTACGCAAATATTTCCTAGCCAAGCCTCTGCGATTAATCGGTATTATCATTTGTAGGATGTGGAGGACCGACATGCCACATTTGAAAATAAGACCAATAGCACCACCTACGACGGAATTCTTGAGGACATATGCTTTGAAAACACTGAGTGGAATGGTCGTCAAACTAGCATATACTCGGTCAACAGGGAATGTCTTGAGCCACGCGCCAAGTTACGGAATCACTTCCTTAAAGAGAAAATAACTGTAGTGACCGAAAATGCCTTATAATAAACGATTTTAACCAACTTTTTTTGGATTTGCGAAAATGACCAACAAATTCACAACGCGAACTTCAATTTCGCAACACAGGTTCCAAATTCGCAACTCGATTTTTGAAATTCGCAACGCGAATATGTAAATCGCAAGGATAATATGTACATCGCAATGCGATTTTCCAAATTCGCAACGCGATTTTCCAAATTCATAATGCGAATAGGTAAATCGCAACGATAATATGTAAATCGCAACGCGATTTTTCAAAATTGCAAAGCAAATATGTAAATCGCAATGAGAATATTATTTTCGAATTCGAAACACAATATTAATTTCGCAACACAAATATAAACAGTATAATCGTAAATCATAACCTAAAACCCTAAATCATAACTCAGTCCCATCTCCATCTCTCACTCTCTACGGTAACATCTGTCCCCATCTCCAGCAAAATCCATCCACATATCCGGCGACCCCCTCTATCTCCATCTATCAAAGCCACCCTCACAACCATTCACGGCCATAAATGGAAAATCAACCACCGAGGGTTAGTTTTTTTAATTATTTTGAAATTTTTGTATTATTATTAGATTTTTCATATTTAAATTGATGATAAATTTACTGGTAATTTCAATAATAGATTAACCATTTCGCTTATATTGCTTAGTAAATTCATTCGGTTTTTGTCTTTGTTTTGTCTTTAACCCTGTGAAGTTAGTATTTGCCTTTATTTTGTCTTTTGGTTGAAGTAATGCAATTCATTCAAGTTTCAATTTGCAGAACAATAGTTTTTGAAACTTAAATTCGCAACACGAAAATGAAAATCGCAACGCGAAAATGAAAATCGCAACGTTGCGAAAATGAAATTGCGTTGCGATTTTCATTTCGCGTTGCGATTTTAAGTTTTATAAACTACTCTTCTTCTGCAAATTGAAACTTGAATGAATTTCACTACTTCAACCAAAAAACAAAGACAAGTACTAACTTCACAGTGTTGCGAATTTAAGTTTCAAGAATAAACTACTACTCTTTATGTTGTCCTTGAACCTGCTCTAAACCTATATGTTTTCCTTTTATGTTTATATAAGCGCTTACTTCTGGAATGTTATCTGATGCATTTCTTGAACTATGATAGAATAATGAATACTGTGCTAGTTTGAAACATATTTCGCTTTATTTTCACTATTTAATATCTTGTATGTTTATAGTGTATGTTTTTGGTATATCTAACTTGGTATGTTATTATTGTTTTTGTTAGGAATTTTTTTGGCTGCATTGACTCTAAGGAATAAATTAAGCCTAGTCAAAACAATTGCTAAGACACTTACACTTGTACAAAGAAAATTGTTTGAGGATATTTGCTTCGGGCCATGGCTGAAAGTATAACATGCAGGGGGAGATGCTATGTTGACCCATTTGTTTCTTTAGATCATGACTCACGGTCTACCCGAGAGGATACAACGTGGTGATGAAGAGATATGGTTTCATTTTCCACCGGCGTATACTTGTTTTGGGCGGGAGGAGTTTTGCTTAATCATTGTTCTACACTTTGGACACGATGAAGTAGGTCGGTACACTAGTCATTCGCCCGCCCATCATGGTTATATCAGATTTTTCATGAGCTGGTAAAGGCGAAGCCCAGTTTATACGTCGACGACTTGAAAAGATTACTTCTCCGAGGTGGTTTTACTCGGATGGATGACCTCGATGTTGTCCGAGTATGCCTTTTATTACTTTTGCATGCCGTCTTTTTAGGCAAACAGGGCAGACAACCTATTTTTGAGGTCCTTATATTATTGGTAGAGGACCTAAATGCATGGAACGTTTTTCCGTGGGGTTCATATCTATGGAAAGCTACTAGGAAAAAGTTGTCGTCTGCCTTTGAGGATCGAAAAAGTTTACGTGGCCATGGTTCCAAATACACTTTGGCAGGCTTTATTTACGCCATTAAGGCAATAATTTCTATATAATGTTTCCAAAATTATAATTAATTATTTAACAATTACTAATGTTTGTGTATTATATTGTTTGTAGATTTGGATATTTGAGGCTTTTCCCAGCATGCGAACATATGCAATCAAAAAGTCAAATGATAGTCCTAGGGCTATTTCCTGGATGAGGATGCGACAGTTGGATTGGGTAGAGTTACTACCATATACGAAGATGAATGATGTAAGTTAACACAAATACTACCATATATAAACAACTTATTACTAGTAGAAATTTAACTTTGTTTGAGCTTTTATATTGTTAGGAGGCCAACTATCCATTACAGAGGCTGACACCCACAGAGGCTGAGCTTGCCACTGATTGGTGGCAAGCTAATAATCATTTTTTTAATAGCACGGATGATGAGCACCCACCACTTCGAGAGCAATCACCTCCACAACGAGAGCCATCACCTATTTCATCACATCATCGAGCCTCTTCTCCACCATCACCTCATGATAGGCGACCGAAAAAGATGCCACGACATTTATCTCCCTGATCTCCACCTCCACAGGATGAGTTAAGAGAGTTACGTGATGAGGTTAATGCTTTGCGTGAGGAGGTCGGTACTTTATGTGACGACAATGGTGCATGGTGTGATGAGGTACGGTCTTTACATGGTGAGGTAGAGGTTTTACGCGATGACAATGGTGCTTTACGTGGTGAGGTATCTACTTTACGTGATAAGGTAGCCACTCTACGTGAGATTGTTACATCGTTACAGAATGAGCTTCATACTCTACGCAATGAGGTAAGTTTGTTTAATACTATACTAAAAATGAAAATAACCTTTTTTGGCATTATTTATTTGTTTATTTACTGATTTATGTATTAATTTATTTTTAGCAGCCCAATAAAGTAGATGCTTTACGTCGGGTTTTTCTTGCATGACGGGGTTCACACATCAAACGTCGTGCACGTGCCATTACGTCTCCGTTCACCACAATAGTGCCAAGACTCCGTAAGAAGAAGCCTGATTCACCTGTCATCGTTCAAGCGGCCTCTCCTATCATTCAAGAGGCCCCTATCATCCTTCAAGAGGCACCTCCCACCGTTCAAGATGTCTCTGTCATCGTTCAAGAGGTCCCTTCCACCGTTCAAGAGCCCGATTCACATGGCATAATATGTCGACATATTGATAACAACTGAACAGATCATAGGAAAACACCTTTAAAAAGATAACAGACAACAATATGATAAGTGATAACAACTGAACAGATCATAGGAATGTTCAAAATCAATTTACTAATGCATGTCTAACTGAAAATGTATGCATTCACACATAAAATACACATAATACAACATTTGCATTTAAAAATCACCTAAGTTAATAAGTCCCAAAAGGTGAAGTCGGTTGTGATTGGGATTTTGATTTTGATTGCGATTTTGATTTCCTTTTGCTTGGCACCATATGAGCTTTGGATTTTGATGAAGATCCATATTTTGCTAGAGTAAAAGATGATTGTGATGGCACTGGTGATCAGAGGTCAACCTTATATGACCACTTTCCTTGCACTGACTACATGTTGATATCTTCCTCTCTTCACCCTTAGACGGTATACGATTGTGATTTTTGGTCGGCCAGGTAGCCTGCTATCCATGACTGGTGGAAAAACTGTTTGTAAGTTATCTGGTATGTCCCACTTAGAAGGATGCGGAATAGGGTAGACAATCTCGGCATAAGTCTGTCGATATACTTCTGTAGTGTAGCAATCCATAGCGTATGCTCTTGAATCATCTTGGTTTAGATAAAGAGCAACTTTTATAACATGGCCACATGAATAACCAGATGTTTTCCATTTTATACTACTACAAGTCTTTGCATTTAGATCGACAAGCCCATTTAAGTTATTATCCAATACTTCAAACAAAGTGTTTGAACATGGTTTAACTCTCCATGAAGTTGACTTCACAACACGTTTTGTTATCTTTTTTCAGTCCATGGTGTAACACGACGTTCCAATGTTCCTATAAATTTAAATAAATAATACTTAGTAAAATATTTAAATTAAATATGATAAGTTACGAATTTAAAGAAATAATACCTGCATTGTTTCTTTTCTTGTAGTACCACTGTTGAATAGATGCTCAAAAAAACTCCATTAACATAGTAATGGGTAATTTTCGGGAATGAAGACTTAGAGCGTTGATTGATTCTTCACTATTAGACGTCATGAAACCATACCTTGCTCCAAGTTGATGTACTCTTGACCATCTTTCAAACCCGACATATTCTAGTGTTTGAGCACATTGAGGCAAAACACGTCTTAAACAATTTATATGCTTATTAAAATTCACTTCCCGATAAGCTTTTACAACCTTCCAGTATGTCCATTTCTGATTTTTTATACCAACAGACCTTGATTTTAGATTTCTATACAAATGAACACCATAAAGTCCATGAAAAGCATCTGGGAAACACCTTCTAACAACATTGTCAATTGCGTTTGCCCTATCATATATGATTGTCATATTGCTAATAGAACCTATGCAATCCTTAAGATGCCCCATAAACCATGTCCATGAATAAGAGGCTTCAGATTTGCCAACCCCGTAAGCTATTGGCAGTTTCCCAATGTTAGCATCCATGGATACTTCTAATAAGTTTGCTCCAAGGTATCGACCTTTCAAATGTGCCCCATCAACTATAATAACTGGGAGCATGCAAGTAATAAACGAACGAACCTACAAAATAATATACACAAGAAATATAATAATTAAAATGTGAAATGCATGTAACTAACAAAAATGAGTCAACAAAATTATATTGATTTACTAACAGCAGAACCAATGGTGATAAACAGCAACTCAAAGCGTCCATCTCTATCTGTTTTGATATGAGTTACCAACCCAGGATTTTTCAGCTTTAAATTGTGACAATAAGCTGGTAGTTGGGCAAACGATGATTCTGGTTACCCCCTCAACAATTCCAAGGCATAACATTTGGCTATCCAAGCTTGAGAATATGAGATACTAATCTTGAACCGAGCATTCATGTCAGTCATAATTTCATGTCCCCGATATACCTTGCCATTCAAAAACATTAACTCAGCTAGAAAACCACCCAACACCTTTTTGTTTGCCTATCTATGGTGAGGAAAAACTTGGGTTCTTGAACATGTACGTTTTTCAATAAAAGTCCTAACTTGAAACATTTTGCAATCTTTTATCCTCTTTGCAATCATACGCCACGTACAGTTTTTGTCAATCATACACTTTGTTTCGAAATGATCTTTGCTTGATTTGTTAACTTTTAGTTGATAGCCATCTTCCACATATTTTGTATACAAAGCTATCTTCAAGTCTTCCTTTGTATCAAAACAATCATCTTTCTTGATACGAATAACTTTTGTGTAACAATCAACTTCTATCTTTACCAACTCTTCTTCCGGTATCTGAAGTAATTCTGGCATATCCCAGTTATACTCCTGTGGCATTTTCTTCTTTTTCTTTTCTCAGAGGACTTCTTGTTCTTCTTTTTCTTCTTCAGGGTTATATGAATTACAGAATGGATGTTCAACATGTTCATTCACAGTCGTAACTTCCTCCTCATTATCATAAACAACATATTCAGAGGCAGCGACTGTTTCATCATCAAAATTTGAGTATTGACCAATATCAAAATAATTACACGCAGGGTCTGTTTCTTCTTCTGAAACATCATCAAAATCCGAGTATTTACCAAGATCAAAGTCTGGGTATTGACCAAGATCAAATTTCAAATACTGACTAGTACTCACAATTTTTTTTGTTGGCTCATCATCGTCTAACTAGTCAATACGAAAACCAGAATTTGGTGCTGAAAGTTGATTGGGATTTGGATTAGGGAAAGGTTGTGGGTTTTGAGATTGTGTTTGATATTGAGTTTGGTACTGGAAATTTGGTGAAATAAAATTTTCTTGGAGATGAAATTGTGGTGGAACAATTAAATTTTGAGGTTGATAACAACGTTGTACATTGTGAGCACCATAAAGTGGGGTTGAAGCACTTAGTTGATTACTACCCGCTAGTGACCTAACTTCACTACTTCTAGGTTCAACAACATACAATGTAACATCATCTTGCGAACCACTAATGTAAGCAATGAATCGTTCAACATCTTCATTGTTGGTTAATAAATAAACTTTACCTTTTCTCTGATAAGATAGTCTAAATCCACTTAGAGGCTCTAAATTTAATTTCTTTGCAACACGTAACATAAGAGTTTCATAAGTTAATTTTTTTAATGACAGTTTTAGTTGAAGATTCATGGGTAAAGGCATATATTGTAAAATACCATGAACATTCTCCCATGACCCTCCAAAACACAAATCTATCAAAACATGATCAACATTAGGTGATTTCATTCTATAAATTGTAAATTAATTTACTAAACAAACGAGCTATAAACTAGATATCATCACTAACTTCGAGAAAAACATACCTTTATTAAGTTGATAGATGATAATTTGGGAGAGAAATCATTGAAGAATTATATATAAATAAAATTATGTAAAAAAATTAGAGATGGGGAAGGATGTCGTTTGATATTGGAATGGATGTCGCCGGAGAGAGTGATAGATGGAGATAGAATGAGTTGCGATTTAGGGATTTAGGTTATGAGTTGCTGCTGCTGCGTAGTTTATATACCCAAAACATTTGTGTTGCGAAAATAAAAGCTGTTGCGAAATTAAAATTCGTGTTGCGAATTCAAAAATCGAGTTGCGAAATCAAAATTCGTGTTCCGATTTAGAAAACCTTGTTGTGAAAAGGAAACTTGTGTTATGAAAAATAAATTCACGTTGCGATTTACATATTATCATTGCGATTTACCTATTCGCATTGCGATTTTCACTTTCGCGTTGCGATTTACATATTATTGTTGCGATTTACATAGCCGCGTTGCGATTTACATATTATTGTTGCAATTTACCTATTCGCATTGCGATTTTGGAACATGTGTTGCGAAATTGGACTTCGCATTGCGAATTTGAGATCGCGTTGCGATTTTGTTGGTCATTTTTGCAAATCCAAAAAAAGTTGGTTAAACTCATGCCTACTTCCCACAATACGACGGTATCACTTTCTCGCTTACTGCTTTTACACTCGATAATGCTATTCCGTTCTATTGATGTTGGTCAAATTATTGTTCATCAAGTGCATGATTGTTTGGGTAAAAAGGCAAGTGATTTAGTGTTTCCTAACTTAATTACTGCTTTGTGTCGTAAGAAAAAGGTCAATAAAAATGCTTTTTATGAAATTTTACCTGTATTATCTGGCATTACTATGGCCAGACTACCACTGCTATTGGGAATTAATAATCCCAAGTCTAAAGACCCTGTTCATGAGCAATCTCCAAGTACTACACAATCAAATGTCGAGGCAAGATTGCTTGCCCTCGAGAAAGTTGTGATGCAGACTCAGACTCACCTACATGCTTTACACGGTGACATCCGTAATTTCTTTGGATATGTGAAGCATAGAAATGTTGTGGTGGAATCAATGTTTCTAGAAATTATTCTCCTCGGTCAATGGAATTTCCCTGGCTTTCCAGAAGAAATTATCCAGAGCCCGAGCAAGATGCAGCTAAACCTCCAGTTGGTGACCCGACTCCTGATCAGCACCTTTCTGAGACACCTGATCTGCACCATTCTAAGACCCCTGAATATCAACCTACTATCCCTGTTGAAGAAACACCAAGTCCCATTCCTGCACCACGTAGTGGCCAACGAACCAAAACCACGGTTGGATGTAAAAATATTACGCATTATTACTCTAGTTCTTTAGTGTCCAGCCCAGCACCCCTACGCAAGTGCACCAGACGAGGAGTTGCCAGTAGCTCCATGGCAACACCACCACACATATCCTAAGGTACCTCACTTGCATTCATTTTTATTTAGTTGCATTTCATTGCATGGCATTTAGTTTATATTTAGTTTAGTTCTCTTTAAGCATTGAGGACAATGCTTCCCTTAAGTTTGGGGGAGGTAGTATTCTTGGTAGGTCATATGCATGATAGCATTAGCGTAGTATTATGCCATGGCATCTGTAAATGGTAGGACAGTTAGATAGAATATTTTGAGGATACCCAATGATGATGATCTTGTTAGGCTATAAATTGGAATGTAAATGACTATTGAGATGATAGAACTCACTCTAAGGCTTGATGCTTTGTGAATTTTTTTTACACGATTTGTGTGTTCTCTATACTTAGAAAATTAGGAAAAAATTTATGAAGGAACTCTAGTTAGTTTTGTCATTGAAATATAGTATTGTGCTTAAATGAAAAATAAAAAATAACTCCCTTATATATGAAACTGTGAATAAATGCTTAGGCATAGCTGTAGAGTGACACTCCTCTTTACCTTGGCATTGGCTGGAATTATCTTTAATAAATTGTAGCCTTGTGCATATGAGTGAATGAAAGAAGTCATGGGATGATTCTACTTAACTAGCACGGGGATGGAAGGTATGTTCCCTTTCATCTAGAGTGTGGAAGAGTAGGTGTGATGGGCTGACTCCCTTCGTAACAGTGTTTAAAAAAATTAGTAAAAAGGGAGTAAAAACGTGCTTAATTAATAAGTAAATGCCTTGACAAAAACTAGGGAACTTGATTAGAAATTGTCTAAATTTTCTAAGTATAGATTGGATACAATCACACACACACACGCACTACCATAAAGAATCTTGACCTAGGGAAAAGTACTTGAATTCTTGATATGTCTAGCATGTTGAAGCCTATTTTTATGAGGGTTGAAATTCAATTTTGTCCTACTGTTCTATTGTTGAAAATTCCCATGACTTTCTGCTGTGTAACCGCTATCTATTGCTTGAGGCCAAGCAATAGCTTAAGTTTGGGGGGTGTTAACTTCCTAAAAAGGCTAGTTTTAAGGCCTTTTTTACTTAAGTTATTGTTTGTTTAAAATCCCATTCTAGTCATTTTAGGATCATGTAATTGCATATAGTTGCATTTGTGGTGGTAGTGTTGTTTTATTTCTTAATGGTGTTGCATGAGAGGAAGGTGAAGTTGTTTGTGGTGTGTAGGGAATAGCAAACAAAATGACTCATTGGGAAGTAATGTTGCGACATCACACGTTGCTAAAGCAATTGAAATGCCTTGCCATTTTTTGCGCAGAAAATGATAAAAATATACAGCTGTATGAGGACAGCTGGCTCTGCACGTGAAATGATTGTTATAACCGCTTGTCAGATGACCAATGCCACCTGGAGGATAAGGTTCATGCTTATGGTGTGATTCTAGGGGTATGAGGCGTATTTTGCACCCAACAACCTAATCATTACCCCAAGATATTTTTTATTATATATTACACCTCATTGGAGAGAAGGAAGTGAGAGAGGCATACGCACACGCATAGAGCAGAAAAATTATATTTTTATTTTTCTTTTCCCTTCTTCTTCCTTGGGGTGTTCCTTCATTGATAAAGCTCCAAGGAGTGGCGAGCTAAGCGCTGAGAGGAGCTAGCAAGCTAAGCTGGTTCGTGGTGGCCGAGGAGACCTCCGGTGGCGCGTCGAAGGCTTCTTCTCACTTTCCTTTTGTTGTTATTTTTATATTATTCTCGGGTTGTTGGAACGAATATTGGTATGATTTATTTTGTGGATATTTTGAACTCCACCATGAACTAACTTATTTGGTGGTGGTTGGTTTTATGGTTGTTTAAACTTTATTTTAATGTTATATTTATGTTTATCTTGGTATTTGCTTGCTTTGCTTATGAATGCTTCATCATCTAAGCTTGTAAGAGGCATGAGAGTGTCCATTTCTTAGATGAAGGTTAGGTGTTTGAGAGAAACCTAAACTAAAAATACTTGTAGTAATCGAGAGAAACACAAGATAAGATCCTTACAAGTAATGGGATATAGTATTTTCAATGGGCTTTGAACCAGCCTAGGAATATTGTATCCTAATCCCTTAGTACTTGAGCGAGACTAGGAGGATTTCAACGACTAAAAAGGGTGTTTTTATCAATAGAGTTGTTTGTTAACATCGTTGAGTGAGAGAAGATGCCTTGGCATTCCATTCTGTTAGGTTCCTTTGACCAGAGGGAGCACTTTAGGAAGACCCTATCGAGTAAGTAAAGATTAGATAGCTTAGATCTACCTGAGAGATAAATTTAGCATCCTTAAATCAATCCCTAGCATTCATTCCAATGGAAGCTTGTCGTGTGAGGATTATTGACTCATCATCTTATTTGTTATTTATTTACTATTTTTACCATTTCTTATTGCCTCGACATTACACCATTTTCAACACTAAACATCTGTTATTGCCATTGCATTTCCATTGACTACACCATCAGACCATTCATCCATATCCACTTTCATACACTTTTCATTTATTGTGACATTTGTATATATTAAGACTAACTATACATAGATAGATTAGTGCTTAGCTTTGGTTGGACTTTTGTAATTTCACCCAATCCCTGTGGAGACGATACTTACTCATCACTGTATTACTTGAGCAATTGTGTATACTTGCACATTATTTGCGTATAATTTTATAGTACTCACAACACGCAACAATAATTTAATTAATAAATAACATAAATAAATAGATTTTGGTTCGGTTAGAATTGAGGGTCATGTCTCATGGCCGAATAGCACTTGAATCCCTTCAAGTTGGCGTTAAATTGGAGAGGAAATGATGCTTGGCCGAATGGATAGGTGGTCATTCATCTTGGCACCTAAATGGAGTCACACGCCTAGCACATTGCTTGATTGGTCACAAGGCATGCACATGGCTCTCTAGGATGTTTGTGGTGCAACCTTATGTATAGGATAAAGACCAAGCATGGGCAGTAACCTTGGGCGTGAGTTAAGCTTCCTCCAAGCTTGCATGTGCTTAGCTAGCTAATAATGTAATTCAGCTACATTCAACTAGACTTGATGTCACCTTGAGCAACCGATCTTCAAATAGTCCAACTAGTTGAGATTAACTGGCCTTAAGCTCCTCCAGCTGAGTTGAGCTTTCCTTAGTGTTCCACGAGCTACCATGATATTTGTGAGCTACATATGACGTCCAAATACTGCACCAAGTTGTCCCAACATGTGCCATGCTACTATGTACCTACATGTGCAAAGAAAATAAGGTAATGCAATGGCATTGAGCTTGTATGAGCTAATTACCTTGTTGTCCTGCATGATCATGGTATTGTGAGCTATGAATGAGTGACATGAGCTAAGTATAGCATCATACAATATATAGGACCTAATGTATAAGGTCTAAGAACTAAATGAATTCATGTGAGCTAGTTAAATGAAAAATAAGTATGTTGCTATTTTATAAATGTAAGGGAATATGAATATAAAACTATTCTAACATACTTAACATATTGAAATAACAATGTGCATATATTGTAAAGATGTGCTCATGCTAAGTTATTTATTAGTTACATAACTAGTAACCATAACATGATATGTATTATAATAGCATATATGATTAAACTAGTATAAAGTAAATATAACATTGATATGTTCAAGAGCACTCCCTTTGTATGTGAAAATGTGCTTGCATTATCCCCCCTTCTTCAGGGCAATTTGTCCTCAAATCGAAACCCTTGAAGTGTTTACCATTCTGTCCTTGAATAGCTTCACGTTCCTTTGCTAAAAGAAAGCATCCTTTGAATGAAAATGTTTTTCGAATAGGTACCCTTTCACAAGATCTCCTTTTAGGCCTTTCATTGGAATATAATTTACCAACAGGTACCTTTTGGGAATGATCTTCTTCTAGGGATATCCCTTTTGGAAATAACCTTTCATTTGGTTGGTCTTGAAAAGTGAGGAGATATGAGGTTTCAAACGAAGGGGTACTTACGTTTTGAAGATCAAGACCCTTGGTGAAGAGTTGTGACATTGAATCCCAACCATCACCATTTTTCATAGGAGTCACTTCATTTTCTAGCAATGAACCATTATGTTTCTTCATGAAGAAGTTCAGTTTCGTGTTTCGTCCTTCTTCATTCTTCATTTGTAGTTTGTCTTTTCGCCATGATTGTACACTTTTTCGCATATGCAATTGATCTTGTTGAACTTCTTTAAGCGTTAAAGGCTCCAAAATTACCTTGCTTCCTTAATGCATAAAGGAATAATGGTTGTGATAACAGTCATGAATGGCCCTTTTGTCATACTGCCATGGACTACCAAGTAGAATGTGGCTAGCATGCATAGGGACAATGTCACAAAGTACCTCATCCTTATACCTACCAACTGAAAAAGTAATTAGAACATGCTTAGTATCGTTTAACTCACCTCATTCATTGAGCCATTGGAGTTTATATGGAGTGGGATGTTTTGATGTTGGCAAACCAAGTTCTTCAACCATAACAGTGATGGCTACGTTTGTGCAACTCCCTCCATCAATAATCATTGTGCAACTCCCTCCATCAATAATCATTGTGCAAACATTTTCCTTGACATGGTACCTTGTATGGAAAATGTTGTTTCTTTGTAGATCCTGTTTAGATGATTGTGATTTTAGGCACATTTTTAAAACAAGCATTTCTTCATGATATACATTCTCTTCTGGTTGTTCTTCATGGATTGCTTCAGGTTCCTCATCATAGACAGGTTCTTCAGAATTAGAGACAACATCTCCATTGTCAAATACTATCATAGCATTTCGGTTGGGACATTGACTGGAAACATGTCCTTTTCCAAAATGCATAAAGTATTTGATGTCTCTGGACCTCTCAAAAGTGTTAGTTTACTTTTCTTTTCCCTTACTGGATTCACCCACTTGTATAGTTTTGGTTACCCCTACATGATCCTTTGCTTGGACTGGAGTTGGTTTTCGGAAAGTATTAGGCTCTTGTTTCCATTTGGTGGTCGAATTTGGGCTACTCCGGGTGAAGACCTTTCTTTTAATATGTCGTTTGATTTTCATGGCCATATGTACCATCTCCTCAATCTATATATAATGTTGCAGTTCAACAAGGTTAGCAATTTCAGGATTTAGGCCAGATAAAAACCTTGACATGGTTGCTTCTCTGTCTTCGTCAATATTGGCTCGAATCATGGCTATCTCCATCTCCTTGAAATAATCTTCAACGATCCTGCTTCCTTGTTAAAGATTTTATAGTTTATGATAAAGATCTCGGTGATAGTGAGTAGGCACGAACCTTTTCCTCATAATGACCTTTATTTCTTCCCAAGTATTTATTGGGCGTTCACCATTTCATCTTCTTCAACTTACCAATTGATCCCACCAAACTAGGGCATAGTCCACAAATTCCATAGCAACAAGCCTTACTTTCTTTTGCTCCGTATAGTTTTGACATTAAAAAATATGCTCGATCTTGATTACCCAGTTAAAATAGGCTTCAAGATCAGTTCATTCTTGAAATGGAGGAATGGTTACCTTGATGTTGCTGAAGTTATCATTTTGATTTCTAGGGAAATCTCTTCTTACTTATGAGGCTACTTTAGCCTCCTCCTCAAATTCCTCTTTCATTATAGGGTGATTTATTCTTTGGTTACCCAAAGTTGCTTCAAATTGATCCATTCGATCATGCAAAGGCTCCAATTCTAACTTCAACAATCTTACCATTTCATGCATAATTGCTTGAGTTTGCAAGTTAGGGGCTTCTCTTTCAGGGGTTCATCCTGGACTCCGAGACATGATTAGTGAAATAAGAAAACAAAATGTGTAAAAGACTTTACCAGATAAGACTCTCACAAAGCCTCAAGAGTTCACTCCAAGAAAACTTGAATGTCACTCAATCCACTCATGTTTGCACTCTAGGACTTCGAGGCTTTAACTAGTCCTCTTCTGATCTCACACACTCAAGCCTTTTTCCTCTTAATTCTCTTTATCTCAAGTTCTAAAATGAATTTACTCAAAATTGTATCAAGTAAGGTTTACTTGTTGTGTGTTGGCTGCAAAAAGGTTAGTATGAACGGAAAGCAAATAATAATGAAATGGGTGACTTAGAAATAAAAAGAATAGAATAAAGGGGTTACTTACACAAAGTCACTTCCTAACCTTCTATCACCACAATCAATTTGAAGGCTTACTTGAAAGGCTTGGTGATGAGAATTGTTTTTGTGTGCTTTCAACTTTCTTTTCTTTTTTTTCCTTTTGAGTGCTTAAAAATTTCTTCTTTTGAGTGCTTTAATTTCTTTTCTGATTTTTTATTTCTTTCACTTGCACTTCTTTTTTTTTATTTTTTTGTTGTTGTTGCACATTGCTTCTTCCACTAAAGCTCTTATACCACTTGATGTAATGTACTCTTACCTTATTGATTGATTGTGGATCTAGAGAGTAAGGAAAACAACATGCATAAGTGAATGGCACAAATAGATGGTTTGGTAGTAGATGTAAAGGTGAAATGATAGGCTATTTATGATATGATAAATGGTAGCAGAAGATTGTTGTTATGGCTATGGTTTGGTTAATGAAAAAATGGAAGGTTGTAAGGATATTATCTTAAATAAGACTCAAGGAAGAACCAATGTTAAATAACAAAGACCCATACTTTATATTGCTTCTTTAAGGGGTGGTAACAAGGACTTGGACCCATTATCTATATGGACATAGGAACCACAAGTATCAAAGGAAAGAGGATTGACGCCACAAGTAATAAATTATTTGATAAGTATATAAAAGTCACAAGGATTTAAGCAAAGAGAATAATCTCACTTTAATTGATAAGAAAGCTGTGTGTACAAATGAAATAGGACTAGCCTATTTATTATTTTTGAAGGGACTTGGCGTTATAGGTACATAGTGGTTCATCCGGCCCTTGTGTCTCCCTATAATGACATAATTTAATTAATAAATAACATGAATAAATAGATGTTGGTTCGTTTGGAATGGAGGGACATGACTCATGGTCAAATAACACTTGAAGCCCTTCAAGTTGGCGCCAAATTGGACAGGAAATGATGCTTGGCCGAATGGATAGGTGATCATTCATCTTGGCGCCTAAATGGAGTCACACCCCTAGCACGTGGATTGGCTGGTCACAAGGAATGCACATGGCTCTCTAGGAGGCTTTTGGTGCAACCTTATGCATGGGATGAAGACCAAGCATGGGCAGCAACCTTGGGAGTGAGTTGAGCTTCCTCCAAGCTTGCATGTGCTTACTTAGCTAAAAATTTAATCCAGCTACATTCAGCTACACTTGATGTCACCTTGAGCAACCGATCTTCAAATATTCCAACTAGTTGAGATTAGCTGGCGTTGAGCTCCTCCAGCTGATTTGAGCTTTCCTTAATGTTCCACGAGCTGCCATGATATTTGTGAGTTGTTTGTGAGTTGCATATGACGTCCAAATACTCCACCAAACCGTCCCAATGCGTGCCATGCTCCTATGTACCTACATGTGCAAAGAAAACAAGTTAATTCAATGGCATTGAGCTTGTATGTGCTAATTATCATGTTGTCGTGCTTGATCATGGTATTGTGAGCTATGAATGCATGATATGAGCTAAGTATATCATCTTATAATATATGTGAGCTAATGTATAAGGTCTAAGAACTAAATGAATGTAAATGATCTAGTTAAATGACTAATAAGTATGTTGTTATTTTATAAATGTAAGGGAATATGAATATAAAACTATCCTAACATGCTTAACATATTGAAATAACAATGTGCATCTATTGTAAAGATGTGTTCATGCTAAGTTATTTATTAGTTACATAACTAGTAACCTTAACATGATATGTATTATAATAGCATATATGATTAAACTAGTATAAAGTAAATATAACATTGAAATGTTCAACAATACTCCCTTTGTATGTGAAAACGTGCTTGCATCAATAAGGGCTTAGAGATTTTGGAGAAGTCCTTGATGAAACTTCTATAAAAGCCAGTGTGTTCAAGAAAACTACTTATGCCCTTGACAGAGGTTGATGGTGGCCATTTTTCTATCACTTAAATTTTCCCTTTATCCACCCCAATGCCCTTGTGAGATATCTTGTGCCATAATACAATGCATAATGTCACTATGAAGTGACATTTTTCCCAATTTAAGACCAAACTAGCCTCCTTGCATATTTTGAGAACTTTTGCCAGGTTGTCGAGGCATCACTTGAAATTATCTCCAGAAACAGAGAAATCATCCATGAATATCTCAAGTAAATCTTCAACCATATCAAAAACATAGATGACATGCAATGCTGAAAAGTTGTCGGGCCATTACAGAGTATAAAAGGCATCATCCTAAAACAAAAAGTGTCATATGGACAAGTGAATGCAGTCTTCTGCTGGTCTTCTGGTGCGATGTCAATTTGATTGTACCCAGAATACCCATCTAAAAAGTAGTAGAATGCTTTGCCTGCCAATTGATCCAACATTTGGTCGATAAAGGAGGAAAATGGTTATCCGTGAATTGTGACTACTAAATATGGTCGCGAAAATATGTGCAAGTATACACAATCGGACAAGTAATACAGTGATGAGTGAGTATCGTATCCACAAGGATTGGAGGAAATTTATAAGTTCAATCACATCAATTTACTATTTCACATAAGTATAGTTAGTAATGGTATATTCAAATGATAATGTTGTGGCAAAATAAAATGGATGTTGGTGGGAATGGAATGATGGTGTAATGTAATATGGTAGCAAATGGAGATGTCGTGGCAAAGTGGATTGAAATTCATGAAGAAATTAAATTGAATGTAATGGAATCAATTGAAAATGAAAAGGTAAACAAAATGTAAACATTGTATATGATTAAAATGACTTTAGACTCCTCACCCAACAAGCTACTATGGGAATGAATAATTTGAGTCACTTAGGAAACTTAAGTCTAACTTTTCAGGATGGTTTACTTCTATGCCTTACTTTCCCGATAGAGTTTACTAAGGGTGACCTATGCTATCTCTAGTCAAGGGACTCGACAAGTTCAGATAACAGAATATGTCACAAAAATACCACTTAGCGACAACACTATCATCTAACCTCTCGGCTGAGAACTACTCCTTTTATTCGATTTAAATCCTAGCCTTATGTCTAAGGTTCAATTCTCTTATAATTACTTTTCAGAGGTTTGTCATCATGACAATATCTTTGTTTCAACCTTTTGTTGAACATATAGACCGATCTTTTTTAATAGTCTTCGATCATCTTCCTTAGTTTTATAAGGGAATATATTTTCAAAGAATGAGCCATTCTTTGATTTCATTATCATATTCTTGTGAATCTCAGGGTTCTTTGATTCATACACAAGATATAAATATGTTTTGCTATGATATACATAGACAATGAAAATACAATCCATCATTTTTGGGATTTATTTTGTTTCCTTTGATAATGAGATCATTATCTTTACAAGAGACACCTACATTTTTAAGTAATTGTAGAAATATTTTTTACATTTTCATAATTCATATGGTGTCTTGTCAGTTTTTTGGGAGAACCTTATTTAAAAGGTAATTAGCTTAAACAACTTCCCCTACATGTTATGTGATAACTCAGAACTTCTTAGCATTGCGTTAATCATTTCTGTTTTAAGAATTAATTCTTCAGTTTTTCTACTCCATTTAACTCATGAGAGTATGATGGTGTCACTTCATGAATGATGGTTGATCATCTTCATAGAGAATAAATTTCTCTATATCTTCTTTTTCTCTCTTTAGCAAGTATATAACAGTATTTTTTGCTATCACCAATGTAGATAATAAAATATTTATTCACCCCCATTTCTGCCCTCATTACAAATTTAAGAACTTGGCCACTACACTTTCCTTATTGCCAATATCTCCCCTTTCGTATTTATAGTCTAATATCATCCATAATTCTTTAGCCATTTTAAACATTGTACATTTCATAATGTGTATCAGATAAGCCTGTGAAAATGTGATTACATCATAGGAAACCAAAACTTTTCCATGTTTTGATTCGAGACCTCGATCGAAATCAATGTTTCTAGATTACGTTGAACGTAATCAATAGCCAATGTTACTTATAGTAAAAAGTTATGTTAAAAATATTTCTCCATAAAAAAATTGAATAAACCATGTTTATTTTGATTACTTCGTGTTGGGAAAATTAGATCAAGTGACTCATTAAAACGAAAAAAATTAAATTCCCGAAAATAAATTTAATTACAAGATCTCACTTTACAAACATATCAAGACTTTCAAGAAATAAATTTAACGATTTATTTCTTTCTTTGAAAATAGAATCATATTTGATTCCCAAGAAAATATCAAACAATTTATTTTCTTTTACAAAACAGGAAATTAAATCCAACGATTTATTCCCTTTTACAAAATAGGAAGATAAATCAAAGATTTATTTCCTTCTGCAAAATAGGAAGATAAATCAACGATTTATTTCCTTCTGCAAAATAGGAAGATAAATCAACGATTTATTTCCTTTTACAAAATAGGAAAACAAATTATACAATTTATTTCCTTTCACAAATCATAATCATATAATATTCTTATAAAAATAAATTCAACGATTTATTTCCTTTTACAAAACATAAAAACAAATCTAATGATTTATTTCCTTTTTTCATAATAGGATCCTTCAAGATTCATAAGAAACTAAATTTAACAATGTATTTACTTTTACAAAATAGAATCATTTAAGATTCTCAAGGAAATAAATTCAACTATATATTTCTCTTACAAAGTTAGAATCATTCAATATTCTCACGGAAATAATTTAGTAATTTATTTACCTTACAAAGTTAGAATCAACGCAAGATTCTATTGAAATAAATTCAATGATTTATTTCCTTTTTTATGGTTATGACTGTAACCCGATTCTGTTTAACAACCAGAAATCAAAAGGAGTTAATCCTTTAATTTTAGCAATATAATAAACAAAAAGAATCAATCATTTGATTCTAACTTCTGCCACTCAGCAATCGAAAGGAACTAATTATTTGATTTTGATTTTTGCAACCCAATAATCAAAAGGAACTAATCCTTTGATTTTAATTTTTCCAACTCAATAATAAAAAAAAGAATTAATCATTTGATTTTACTTTTGACAACCCAATAATAAAAAATCATTGGATTAAACTATGAATCTGTTTGTATCTACAAAATTTCTCAAAATAAATTATTAGTGCAAGAATAAAAAAATAGTGCTTCCAAAACACAATCAATAATTATTATAACATTTAATAATTATTATAAATATCAAACATATTCTTTATTAATGTTGTATTTAATATTCTATATTAAAAGGCTAAAATTTATTGGTAATAATGCCATAACAATAATATCTTGAATAATATCATGATTAATGCCTATATGGACTTTTATGGGTGAAATCTTACCATAATGATATTTCCCAATAATATCATAAGAATCACATTTATTCAATGATATTCCCTAATAATATCATAAGAATCACATTAATTCTTTATTTGCAAACTACAAATCACCATGAGCTAATCACCATGCATTTGTGAATTTACAAAAGTTGGTTCCTACGTGAGCTTGCAAATCAATTTGCAAAAAGCTCATGTACCATTGTGCATATTCAAATCAATATCACTTATTTTCAATTTTATTATAAAAGAAAATCAATGTTTCAAAATTAGTAACCAGCGTTACTTTAACGACAATTTCTATTAAATAGATTTGTCCACTTTGAAATTAAGCAAACCCATTAAAATGACATGATAAATCCTGAAAATGAATTTATTTTCTTTTCACGATTTTCCAAGATTTTTGAATTGTCTCGAATTTTTTTAGACATGTAGAAGATAAATTATGTCTTAATATTGTTAGAAATATAACAATCTGAGAAGATAAAACTAAAATAAAATGTTTTATTAAATCGAAAAGAGAAGTTAAGAAATAAAAACATGATTTCTGACAGATTAACGGATTGGAAACAAGTTGAGGCCTGCAGCTACGTAGTTTCTTTAAAACATAATTTCGGCCACTCCTTGGTGCTTGAGATCCTTTGGTCATCTGTCTCCCAGGATACAACAACAATACGATCAACGCAAAGTAGCTTAACTTGCGAGATCACAAACTTTTATCTTGCTAGAGACTATCACCGAAAACAAAAGGAGAATAAAAGAATTTATGAGTTGTGTAAAACCTAGAAGGTTTAATACGATCAACGCAAAGTAGCTTAACTTGCGTGATCACAAACTTTTATCTTGCTAGAGACTATCACCGAAAACAAAAGGAGAAGAAAATAATTTATGAGTTGTGTAAAACCTAGAAGGTTTACACAATATTTATAGATTTTCACATAAGAGAAGAATTGGAAATAATATTTCTGAAAATTAAGGCTATTAATTAGTATTCTAATAAAATCAGAAATAATCAATTAATACTAATGTGAACTGTAATCATACCATATTAACATTTGAATTAAAGGAAATCATATAATATCCTTTTTAATTGAGAATATTCAAAAGGTACGACACATTTAAGAAAAATATTTAATTCGTAGTGGCAAAATATCTGCAGGCCCCTTGATGAGCTCGACATTCACGTCACCCACATCACGCGAGTGTAGCCCCAACCATGATGAGTTTGGTGAGCTTCAATTTGCTCCCCTCTTGCGCCTATGCGCAAGGCACATTTTCAACCCAAGTCATTTAATGATTAGCAAGTGGGTTTGTGTATATAAACCATTTCCTTGCTTGTTGTCCCACCAATGTGAGATACGAGTTTTTTCATTTTCCTTACACAATACAATTCACATGTACTCTACTTTGAGCATCAATTTTTAATTTATCACTCAACCATTTTAGGCATATAAGATACCGTTGTAAAAACCTCACGAGTAGAATATGAATTAATAAATTCATTATCTGATTCTCTATCTTTACCCTTAGAAAATATGTCTCAAAGTTTTCAATACATCACATTTTTCAACAGTAAAATGTCAAGCTTTACTATTTATGAAGGTATTTATAGAGTCATAGAGGTCTCACAAAATTATCAATCAAATGCAATAGATAAATTAATGTTTAATAACATAAATACCATTACTCTTGTTTTGATAACGACAATTTAATCTATATATTGATACATTGGACCATGTATCAATACTACAAGCAAAATATTTCCAATTGGGCTTGCAACTCTTATTTTCTTCATTTTAGTTTGTTGATTCAAAGTTTCATCAAATCTTCTTCATTTTATGTCATTTTCTGTTCAAATTTGAAGAACACTTTCTTCAACCAAATTGAAAAACAATTAAAACTTCAATTTTTCCTTTCGACATTAAACATGCACTTTCTTTGATTGAACTTTAAACTTTTCATTTAATTCAATTTGGTCTTTAAAATTTAACTCATTTAAAATATTTATTCTCATCAATTCATTTTTCACCATACACTCTAGGATTTTTATTCCCCCCCCCCCCCCCCCCCCCGAAATCTGTAAGTGAAATAAATTACCTTCCAAAATTATCCAAAACATAATTTAAAAAATCTTTTGAATCCGAACACATTATTTTGGGTGATATATGAATGTATTAATAAAATTGAGTGAACAATTATTTATTATAAGCATGTCATAATTGATCTTTGGGTATATTCCAACATAGGTTCAAGGTAAGATGATTGCCTTTAGTCCTGATACAATTAAAAGATTTTATGGTTTAACTACTATAAATAATGATGATTATTGATTTGTTGGTAGAATGACTAATGATGAGTTCTTTAATGAGTTGACTAATGAGAGATATGGGGTGTAACACTCAAATCCGACATTACGATTGAATCAAGAGTGTTAATGAACAGATTATAGTTATTAGATAATTTCTTAGATAATCTGGCTCAGACACTTACGTTACGTAAAGAAAACATAGTTCAACGTTATTAAAATTAATGTGCGTACATAAAACATTTTCATACTAGCTTATACAACAAAATAAAATAAATAAAATACCTAATATTAAATGTTAAAAAATCCTTAAAAGTCTGCACAATAACTTAATAATAAATAATAAAATTTAAAATAATATCAAGTCCACTTTTCTAAAAATTTACTTGTGTACAATTAGAAAAGAATAGTATTACAATAAAATATTATATGAATAAAGAGACTCCAATAGTTCTGAAATAATGCCTTATACGAATAGTAAATTTGAAAAGACACTAATAAACAGAGAGCATATCAAAATATAGTAATTTCATATTCTTATGTCACATGAAATTTGTATCATAAAAAGATTTACATGTTGGAACTAAAATCATAATAAATATTAAAATCAATCAAAATCTAATCATATCAAATCATCAAGAAAAAAAACTAGATGTGAAGCGTACCTGAATTAATTGATAGGTTGAAATCCCTGAGTCTTTTTATTATGATCTTTCAAGAAGATAAATTTACTCTTTCTGTAAAAACTCTATAATTGATATAATACTAATACAAGTTAACCTATCTTTTGGGATCACTACCTCTTTATATAGAATGAATATTAAGTCAATCTATTAAGTATTTATAATTTTGCCCCTCATCAAATTATAAATACAACTTATGGTATCTATACTTTAATTCCATGACACTTTAATACCTATGACATATGTACCATAATTAGTCACTTAATTTTTTTGTCATACTTTATGATAACATTGAATATTATACATATGTGCCCACAATTATGGATTTTAATCCAACAACCTTTCACTTGGACAACATATTTTTCATGACAAATGTACAACCTTTTGAGCTCAAATTTTGTTATCATATAATAGGTATTCTATAAAAATCTTGTCCATCAATTCTATCCATATAGGATCAAAGCAATCTTCGTCTTATCAATGTGACTAGCTCATCAATAGTCACCTATACAAAAATAGTCAAATGACATAGTTCAATAATGGAGTGTGGCATAGAAATTACATGCAATGTGAAGCAAACATGTTTTTTTTCAATTGGTCCTCTTTAAACATTAATGAGATCAAATTTTACCAAAACTAGAGTGTGAATAAAGAAAAACAAACTTTATTTTGACACAAAATAACTTTAAAATAAATATCCTTAAACTAAAGTAACTAAAATTGTGTCTATAACAAACTAGCATTAAAATTATATACTCTTGCTAAAAGCGAATATCCTTAAATGATATTACACACACATGAGTAGTGTACTCATGAAAGACATAGGGTGACAGTTTCTTAGTTAGCGCACAATAATCAGTTTGTACCAATATGCTCTATAAACACATAATCACTCTAAATTTTCTATAACAACCAGAAACATAATGTTATGTGTTTAGAGTTTAAGATGTTTCTTTTATACACGGAATAAATGATTGCAAATTTATTTTCATAAAATAACTTAAGTGTTCTTTTTATTCAATCCATAATTAACAGTCCATGTGACAATTTTTTTTTCATCCATATTCTTATAAGTTAGAGGTTATAAACCTATTGATATCTTACTTAATAGACTTTTGACATGTGAGCATGTAATATTTTGTTCTTAAATGTATCATATAGATCATTTGGCTGCTATCCAATGATATATATCCAAATTACTGAAGTATCTACTTAAAATCCTAAAGTCGTATGCTACGACTAAATACGTACAAACCTGAGTATACATAATATTTTTTTCTTATGGCACTAATCAAAATTAAATTTGTTTCTTATGGAAATAAGGGGCATCACTTGGTTTACTCTCACTAAACTTACAGTATATACAACCATCAACCAAACTCATTTCAAAAACAAATGAGATAATCACTTAAAGAAATTTGTTATACAATTGGAGAGAGTGATAACTAAGCTCATAGATTGATTTCCTTAATTTGCATATTATTAATTTTGAATTATTAGATACACTTTTCTAATTGCACCGTATAAATAATCTTATGAATGTTACTATTGAGAAGCACAATCTTGAAATCTAACTTGTAGACACTAAATTTTGTCTTTTTTTATTTTAATTTATCACTTTAATACTTATAAAATATTTATGGTTTCAATTATGTTTATCTATAATCTTATTATTATGAATGTTATAATTATATTTAAATATTTGTTTATGAATTAGTTATGTCTATTATAATACATATATTGTTTAGTTAATGGATTGACGAAATAACAAGAGGGGGTGAATTGGAAATTAAAATTTTGGTGGAAGATTTTGCAGAGAATATAAAATAATTGCAAAGTGATTTAGAGTGGTTCCACTTTCTCAACAAAAGTCTACGTCCACTACCTTAGCTATCCACACTAAGGATTTTCCAACAAATTCACTAATTTTTTCTTTCTTTTGAGGACAAAGAGTAACCTGACAACTCCCTCAAGTATTATACCCCAAATTCTTGAGAACACTCTCTCCTAAAGAGAAGAATACAAATTTCGCAAACTTACCGAAAAATCTCACAAGGCAAAATGTTTGCACAATTCTAGAACAAAGAAAGAACATTCAAAAATAATATAATTGAGTACAAAGGGTGTTCTTGAAAGCAAAATGAATATTGAATGGAAAATAGGCTTGAAAATGCTCAAATGATAAGTTCAAGGCTTTCTCTTTGACTCTCTCACAATTGTTGTTTATCAATGGCTCCTAAGCTTGTTTAAATAGGGGATAATTGGTGAAGTCAATAGAGCCGTTATTGAATAATTATCATTTAAAAATCTGGTGGGAGCGTGAGTGCATCGGTACACTCTCAAGGGTGAATCGCTACACTATGTGTAGAATTCAAATATTTTGACCGTTAGTTGACCTAGTGCATCGGTACACTAATTAAATTCGATGTTACAAAAGAGCCAGGAGTGTATCGATGCATGGTATGTGCATCTATACATAAAATGCATTCGATGTTTCAATAAAATCAGGAGTGCATCAATGCATGGCTATGCATCGGTACATAAAATGCATTCGAATTAGAGTGTGCATCGATACACCAAAGAGTGCATCGGTACATCCCTTTATAAAATTGATTTTTGGCTCGATTTTGGTTTGAAATACTTTGTAAAAATTGTTTCAAAAATATTTTAAGTTTAAAACACAATTTTACACTTTAGTAAGGATTGAAATTGATCTTTGAAAAACTTGGAGTAATATTTTGATATTCAAAAAATTTAATCAAATATACTTTAAAAATTATTATAAAATCTTAAAATTCAATAACATTTAATTTGTTATATCGAAACATCAAAATGTTTTCAACAATCTCCCCCTTTTTGATATAACAAAACATTTAAGTAATTTTAAGATTTTCTTTGAAAATCATTTTTGAAATCAATTTTGAAAATTACTCCCCCTTACTATATTCTCCCCCTTTTTGTTAAATCAAAAAGACTCTATAAACGGGTTTTAAAAAAAATTAGTCAATTGATTTAAAAATTAAAGCTTAAGTTGCTATGATCACAATCAAGAGAAAGGTTAGTCATTAGTTCAATATTCATAAATAATATGCAATGGCAATTGGTCATATTCTACTATGATGTAAATGATGCAAAAATTAATAAATATTAGGTTCAAATTAAAAATTCAACAAAAACCAAATATATAAATATAGGCATTCAAGTTCAAAAATCCAAACATCCATATCAAATTCAAACATTCAAACATCTAAAATAAAACAATCCAAAAACAATAAAAATGTTCTAACAATAAATCCTAAGTTCAATCCAAGAAAACTAAGCAAGGCAAGGTCTAATCATCCATAGGAGGATCGGGAGGAGGAGGATAATATGCTCTCATTTCGAGTGTAAGCACATTTAATCGTTCGTTTATAGCTTCATTGTTTGCACGCATGATACGATAAAGATTCTGCCTTATCGATTGATTGTGGATATAGGAAGGAAGCAAAACAACCTGCATAAGCAAATGACTCAAATAGATGGTTTGGTAGTAGTTGAATGGACGAAAATGGTAGGCTAATTTATGATATTAGAGATGGTAGCAGACGATGATTGTTATTGTTATGGTATGGATGATGAAATAATGGAATGTTGATAAGAATAGTATCTTAGAATGACCAAGGAAGAACCAGTGCTATAAAGAGCAAAGACCCATCCTTACAAATTAGTTCTAAGGGTGGTAATAAGGACTTTGACCCGCTATCTATATAGAGATAGGAACCACAAGCATCAAGATGAATAAGGGTTGATGCCACAAGTAAATGAATTACATGATAAGTCGATAAAAGTCACAAGGACTTAAGAGAATAATCTCACTTAATTGATAATCAAAGTCTATATTGAAAATAAAATAAAAAACCTATTTATAAGGTTTTGAAGGGGTATGGACGAATGGTGTATGATGGCCAGCCCTTGTGTCCCTCCAAAAATTACATAATAATAAATTACATGAAACCATAGGTGCTAATTCGGTTCAGTAGATGAGGCATGTATCATGGCCGAATAATGCTTGAATCCTTCCAATTTGACGCCAAGTGGATTTACACACATTGAACATGGTTTGCTTGTTATATGAAATGTATTGGACGTGTATGAGCTTGCTTGAGTGGATATCTAGTTATCTGGTCATATTCACGCACATGGGTGTTCTAGATAATCTGGTAGTGCAGTTTTGGTGCAAATGATGAATGCTGGCCATGTGCAACATTATGGGCGTGCATGGGTCATCCTCCAAACATGTTTGAGTGGATTGTCAGCTGTTTATGTCTTCCAAATGCTCCAACAAGTTGTCCCAATGTGAGTCATGGTCCAATGTGCTGTTTGTGTCTTCCAAAATACTCCACTAAACTGTCCAACGTGTATCATCTGTTTATGAGCAGTTTATGTCTCTCAAATGCTCCACTAAGCTGTCCCAACGTGGGTCATGCTCCAATGTACTTGATATGTCATCTACATGCTTGATTTTACACGCCATAAATGTATTCATGAAGGTGGAAATGCATCAGGCGTGAACGTGGCTCTTCGTTTAGTTGTAAATCCCGTATTTATTTCCAGCCTGCACTGTCTTCAATAATCTGGGCATATCTTGAGCTCCCAATATCGGATTGATATGATTTAAAGTGTGTTGGAAAAATAAGATACAGGGGATTGAATCGTAAGAAGACTTCATCTCCCATATATACTTGTAACATGTTCAAAAATGGTGATCAATATGACTGACGTGCACTGTCCACTGGATTGCCTTGAATGTACCTTGCACTAAATACAAAATGTATATAAGTTACAATGCTAAAGATCATGGATAAATAATAAGTATCATTCTAATATAACACATGATCCCATGGCTACTATAATAATGCAATTGATATGATAACATAAATAAGGAATGTGTAACACATGCATGAAACAAGTTAATTAAAGATGTGACATGAATGATAGTATGCTAACATGCTATGTAAATGATATGAAAACATAATAATTGAATATAAAACATTTGTAAACATAATATAAAGCTAAAGATGTGGAAACGTGTGTTATGCATGAAAATCATATAATATGGTATTCATAAATGATAAATGGAAACATATAATAATAATATCCTAAGAAATGATATGTAGTCATAGCATATATTTGAATGATATGAAAAACAAGATCAACTAAGTATAGGATAATAATATGATAATTTATACTAACAAATGAATGCATGCTTATGATAAAATACAATGTATATATGATATAATATAAGATAAGGTAAGGAAAAACTCCCTTAGAAACAACAATGAAGATCATCTATAGTGTGATTAAGTCATGGAGATAATTGGAGCTAGACAAGATCACATCATCATCCCCTTCTTTTGGGCGATTTGTCCTCAAATTGAAACTCTTCACCATTGATTGATTCTTTTGTAGAGGAATGAATGAATGTACTTCATGTAGAACGTTCAACTCCATTCATTCAGCTTCTCCCCTTGCATAAGAACATGTCTCTTAATTGAAGTCATCACGTCGCTAGGTGAAGGTAAGTATTCTTTGAATGACTCCTTGGGGCTGATCATCATGTCCTTTCACTCTTATGTCTCTCCAAATGATTGCCTTGAAAGTTGGTATGATTTATTCCCCATAAGGATGAAACAAGTTGCTTCAAAATAAATCAAAGTTAGTACATGAAAAACTATTAACAAGATGAATGGAAATAACAAACCAAGGTGGATGTTTAATGGGTATGGTTGCTTGATGATGGAAAACTTCATTGGTTGTTGAATTCTCTTAAAATGTTATAATGTACTTGGAGCCTAAATGATCACAACTTTTGGCTCTTCAAGTGATGTTTCTTTTGGAACTTCAATGGATAAATGTGATCTATCAATTTGCCATGGTATGGCCTTTGGAATAACCTGCAAATCAAATGAAAGAATAGGAAGAAAAGATTGATTAGTAGAAAATAAAACTTCCTTCTCCTCACATTATTTTCTCTCATCTTATTTTTGAATTTCCTTTTCAATATAACTCTTTTTCTCTTTTTCTTCAAAAATATCCTCTTTTTCTCTGCTCTTAATGTCTTTTCAAATCTTATGTCTCTTCCTTTGTTGCAAATATTTACTTTTTCTAGTTGTTTTTGCAATTATGTTTCTTTGACAAAATTGTCAATTCACTCTTGAAGACGAGTTAGGTTTTATGGATTTAAAGATGCAAAATTCCTTGGCTCACTTCGCATTGAACTTTTGATATTGCTTCTTGTTAGAAAATTGGGGTCCTCCTTGTAAGATCTTCTGCTACAATTGGGAGTAGAACTAGAAAATGATTGAGTGTTGTCTCTCCTTTTTAGTTGAGTTTTGATCTTTGCTGGAGGCGTTTGTGAACAAGAATGTCGTTCTATAATTTTCTCTAATTTCTTTGGGATTGGGTTGAGATGCTTTCGAAACAAACTCCTTATCTCTCATGTCATGGCTTGCAATTCCAAGTTTGGTGCATGACCATCATTTTTGTCGTCACCTCCTGAAATATGAGAATCGTCTCTAGAAGTACGGGACATTATTAGTAATAAAAAATGAAAAATAAACCTCACCAATATACTCCAAAGAAAAAAAAATGTCACTCAACACTCCTGCACTCCTTCTCTTTATCCCAAGTTCTAAATAACTTTACTCAAAACCGTGTCAACTAAATTTTACTTATTGTGCATCGGCTGTAAATTGGTTAGTAGGAATGGAAAACAAAATATAATGAAAATGGTGGATTAGAAATAGAAAGAATAGAATAAAGGGGTTACTTACACAAAGTTACTTCACAACCTCCTATCACCACAATCAATTGTAATTCTTACTTGAATGGCTTGGTAATAAGACTTGTTGATGAATTCTTTTCAACTTTTCTTTGTTGATTTTCATATTTCTTACACTTGCACTTCTTTTTGTTTTTTTTTGTTTTTGTTGTTGTTGCACGTTGCTTCTTCCACCAAAGCTCTGATACCATATGATACGATAAAGATTCTGCCTTATCGATTGATTATGGATCTAGGAAGGAAGCAAAACAACATGCATAAGCAAATGGCTCAAATAGATGGTTTGGTAGTAGATGAATGGACGAAAATAGTAGGCTAATTTATGATATTAGATATGGTAGCGGAAGATGATTGTTGTGGTAATGGTATAGATGATGAAATAATGGAATGTTGATAAGGATAATGAAGATACTAATTTTTTTTTACCCATTTTTGATTTATTTATTATTATTTTACTATAATTATTATTATTATAAATATTATTATTATTATTATTATTATTATTAAATATATTAAATATATAAATAATAATAATAAATACAAGCCTAAAATTCAAAGGCCCAATCAACCGGCCCAAACCAAACTGGAAACCCTAAACATTTAGGGTTTCAGCTAGGGTTTCTAACCCTAGCGCCGCAGCCGCCTCTGCCTCCAGCCGCCCCACGTCGACGGTCAGCTGCCAGATGCTCGAATCCACTTCAGCCACGACGCCGCCGCCTCGTTGAAGAATCCAGAAGCTTTGCTGCTTCAACACCCGCTGCCCACGTCGCAAGCTCTATGGGGTGAGTCACCACATAGCTCGGTGACTCACCGAACTCCACCTTTCGGACCGGTCCGAGATAAGCGCCGGTGATGGCTATAAAGCCATCACCTAACCTGCACAGAAGAAAAGAGGGGAGGTAGCCAACAGAAAAAAAAAATAACGGAGAACAAAAACAAAGAAAACCCCACAACACAAGGAAAGGAAGAAGAGAGACTTACCGTGAAAGCCATCGCCTTGATCGGAGTCACCACCGGCCTCTAGACGTCACCAAAAACCTTCAAAAACCGAAGGTATTTTTTTTTAGATCTACTCCGATCGGGAGCCGTTTAGAAGAAAAGACCATCAGAACCGTCATTAGGACGGTCCGATCTACGTTTTAATGTAAAAAAAATTATTTCGGCCACCGAAGGCGGTGGCCGGCGGCGGGATCAACGCCGGCGAGCGGCTGCCGGCCGGTTGGCTTCTCTTTGTTTTAGAGAGAAGCGAGAGAGAAAATTCTCTCTCAGAGAAGAGAGAGAGAGGAGAAAATGAGAAATGAAGGCTGGCCCTTCGGGCCAGCCGTTTCAGACCTTAAATAGGCCTTCCCGAACGACGTCGTTTCGGGAAGGACTATTTGTGCAAATTTTAATTGTTAAATCCCGTCCGCAGCCATTATAACTTGTATCTCTTTCCATTTTAGTCACTAAATCGAGTTTATAATCCTTTTAATTCGGTTCTTTAATTTCAATTTTATTTATTTTAGTCCTTTATATTAAAATAATATATATAGGGTAAATAACAGATTTAGTCCTATAATTTTAATAATTAATATTTTAATCTGAATAGTATGTTTTAATTTATTTTATTCTAATATCCGAATTTTATATAGTTTTATTTTAGTCACTAAATTAATAGATAAGAAAATAGCATGTTTAATCCCTATAATTTTGATTAATATTGAATTAGGTTTTTAATTTTAATTTAATATAATTTAGTCAATAATTTTAAGTATTTTTATTTATTTTATTGCTTTTAAATATATAGTTCTAATTGTATTTTTATTATTTTAATTTTACTTGTTTATATATTTAAATATTTTTTATTATTATGTAGTCATTAATATATATATAATAAATAAATATTTATTTTTTTAAAATAAATTATTTTTAACATTTATTTTTCAATATCGAAGAAAAGGGTAGTCTTAATACAACTGGATGTCCTATTCTGGTATTTTAAAATTAAATATTATAAAAAAATTATTATTTAATTTTATTCAAATTAATATTTATTAATATCAAAGAAAAGAGCTGTCTTAAGGCACCTAGAAGTCCTTTTCCGATATTTTTAAATATTGTTTTATAATTTTGAAATAATAGGATTATAAATTAAATATATTTTGAATTTTTAATAATAGAGACAATTTATAATTAAAAAGTACCAATTTTGGGCGTTGTAGGGGTGTTAATCCTTCCCTAAAAGTAACCGACCACGAATCCCTTTTTATTATTAAAAAGAACGAATTTTTGGTTATAAACGCAGATCAGTTCATTTTTTTAATTGATGTTTTCTTAAAACTCTTTTAAAAAAAATAATAATTTTTAGGTATTCGACCTACCTGACCCAAAAGGCCGATGGCGACTCCCAAATTATTTTCAAAAACCATTTATTCACATCAATTTTTCCGCCAAATAAATATTTCGTGCCCGGGCGAAAACCGGTTACGACAGCTTGGCGACTCCGCTGGGGACCGGTCAAACTTTTAAAATCAATTACAAATTGTCTCTATTAATTATAAATTAAAATTTATATATTTAATTTATGATTTTTCCTTTTCAAATTTGTTTATATATTTATTATTTTCATAGTATGTATATATTTTCTTATTAATATTTCATTTTTATTTGAAAGTATTTTATTTCATTATTTATTTTTCTGTCAGAGGTTTGAACATTTCTCCTCACACACAACACTTGCATTGCATAACATAAAGCTCTATAATTGAGTTGTCCTTTTTAAGTGGGAGTGAAAGCGACGTCTTCGTGAGAATTTATTCTCCGTGTCAGACCTAGCAAGTAACTTTCGGGGTTCATATGCTCTATGTCTTCGTGAGAATTTATTCTCCGTGTCAGGCATAGAGAAATGTATCCCCTCGAATTGAACTCGATCCATTTTAGTCTGTGATGGACTAGGATTGAGGGTTAGCAACCCAAGGGGGCACTAACAAGGACAATTCGGGTACCTTTATTCTTAGATCTGAAACCTTACATATAATAAACCCTAGAAACTCTTCCGATCTGAAGTCATGCCGAAATTTTGTCCAAAATAGGTGTACACACAGGAGAAATGAATTCTAATTTTCCTGTTAATTTATTTTTTACTGATTAAATTACATGTATATTTAAATTATTTAAATTATGAAAAAGCATGTTTAAATAATAATATTTAGGTAAATGTTATTATTAAATTTCTTTATTATGTAAACTAATTCATTTCTTTTTGTGTTCTTTATCTTTTCTGTTTGCATAGCATCATACAGGATAAAAAGGAATTGATCCTCGTGTTAATTGTCTCATTGGAAAGCCTTCATCCATGGATAAAAAGTGTTCAAATCAAATAATTCTAAACTCAGAAGTAAGACAGTGGGCTGAGGACTTACAAAGACAAGAAGGAGACAGTTTGCAAGATGATTATGTATCTGACTTGGCCAGTTATGCTCCAGTTTCGCTAAAAAGAAATGATATGCAAGATTTGCGAAGCATTTGGGAAAGTTGGGATTCAAACAAAAAATTGCAGTTTTATCAGACTTACGGAGACATCTCATATTTGCTCTATGTCGAAGTTGATGATGAATTACTCATAGCCCTAATTCAATTCTGGAATCCAGGGTACAATTGATTCACTCTCAATAAGGAGGACTTGGTCCCTACTATTGAAGAGTACACAACTTTGCTACATATCGAAGGGGCTTTGGAGAATCGAATCTATTCAAAGTCAATTAAAACTCAACCCTTTCGAGTTAAATTAGCAAAGATTGCCGGGGTACGAGAAGAATGGGTGGCATCCCGTACAAAACAAAAAGGCGAAAGCGAAGGCATTGCTTGGACCAACATTAAAGAACTTATTCAGAGTCATCCAGACACTAAAGTACGATTCGATCTATTTGCTCTGGGTATGTATGGTATGGTCATCTTCCCAAAAGTATTGGGATATGTTGAAGCTGCAGTGGTAGATTTGTTTGAATAGTTACCGAAAAAAATTAATCCTGCTTCTGCAATTCTAGCAGAGACCTTCAGATCGTTAAATGCTTGTAGAAAGCTAGGAGGTGGACGATTCTCAGGGTGTACCCAGTTGTTATATGTTTGGGTCCGTAGCCATTTCTGGAAGACAGAAAAGGTTTCATACCGACGCTTTAACACGGATTACTCACCATTAAAAGAATTTATGGAGCAAGAATGGCCGAAAGAAATTAAGAAAGTTATGTGGATTAATGCTTTTCGAAATCTGCAAAGTAATGACGTTGTTTGGCGAGCCCCGTGGCAAATCCAAAGGGAATTCTTTTACAAATGTGGTGATTACAATTGGATAATGCTGCTCGGATTATGGGGATGAATTGGATATACACCACTTCTGGTCATAAGATAGTATGAAGGTCGTCAATTTGTACCTGTCACCGCTGGATTACATTCATCTGAGTTCGCATTCCACAGCAAAAATTATAAAAGAAATATCATGGAAGCCGTTACAGCTTGGAAAACAACTTTTTGTATCCGAGCTATAGCAGCAAAAGAAATGCTAACTCCTGATTATGAGGAATGGAGATATGTCAGGAAAAATGAAAATATTCCTCTACCAGATCAAAATGAGGATATCTCTATGGAAGATCGAATTAAGGTGGTTCCATCAGAGATTGAAATCCTGAGAGTTGAGTTTGAAGCAGAAAAAGAAGGCTGGTCAAGAGAATTAGAGCAAATGAGACGAGATAAAGCTATGTTGGGTGATGATATTGACTTTCATTCATCACAATGTGCAATGTTGAGAGAAAACAAAGAAAAAATTGATGGTGAATTTAGAACATTAAAGAAAAATTACCAAGAGTTATATAAATCCCGGAAAGCATCAGGACCAAGCCAATCAATGGTACAGATGACCAGAGAGTTGAACATCGAGAAAAGTCGAGTTGAAGATCTGAAAGGAAAAAATAGCCGTCTACTCAAAAGCCTTGAGAAAGGAAAGCAAAAAATGGAAGATTTTGAGGTCGACAGAAGAGAGCGAATTATAAAACACAAGGCTGAACACCGCGAGATCATGAATGAAATGCAAAGAGAAAGGCATCGAGCCAAAGATTTAGAAGAAATGAAGAATGACATCTTTGATAAATTTGAAGGTGAGAAAAATATCATGTTCAAGGGATTTGAATCTGAAATGAACCAGCTGATTGCTGAACTTGAAGTCAGGGGCCAAAAGATTGAAGAGTTCAATATTGAAAAAGAAAAATGGGAGTTGGAAAGAAAGAATTTCAACACCAAAATTGAGGTAGAGCAAGAAGTGGCTAGCAATTGGATGCAAAGATGCAGAAACAAGAATGTTCAAATCCAGAAGATTAATCAAAGAACGCAAGAAGCACGAACAAAACTTGAAGAAGATCTGGATCATTCTAGAAACAAAAACTCAGAGTTTAACGCTTACATTTTGCAACTTGAAGAATCATTATTTCAAGAAAAGGTTTGTCTAGGACCTAATGATCTCAAAGAAAGTAATGAGGAAAGTTCTTCACTGCGAAGACGCATTAGAGATCTTGAAAAAATTATGCACAATTGTCAAGCCAGAATCACTGAGTTAGAGCAAACTCTTGAAGGAACGAATGAACAATGGCAAAAGTCAACTGATTTCTATGTTGAAAGAAGTGAAGAAAGAAGTAATATGGTGTTCGAGGCCATGGTACAAATGAGCGAAGTTGCTAGATATGTTGGGGAACTAGCTGTTGAAGCTAAAATAATTTAGCATCACGTTGATCCAGTTTCTAAGTGCGGAAAGAAGGTGTCATGGTTAATGAAAGAAATTATAGAGCTTAATAGGAAAGCTACGCCTTATCTGTAGTTATGAACTATTATAAAGAAACTTTTGTATGCCGATGAAAGTTGTTCTATGACAGTTAACTTTTTGGGATCAATACCTTTTTGCATACATGCATTTTGCATACATTCATTATTCATTTCATGATTTTCTTTATGTATAATTTTTATTATTAAGATAAAATTCATTAATTAAAATTTGGAAAAAATAATATCAAAAGATTTTTCAATCGCAGTTATTCTGCCCAAAAGAGAAATACAACATCACTACGGTACTAGACAAGCTACTAAGAGAATTATGGAGGATAAAATACAACGTATTGAGGAACAGCATAATAAAGAACAAGCAGAAATGATAATGAAGCTGGAAAAAATTGAAGACAGTATTGCAAATTCACAAGACAGCATGATGCATAAAATAGAGGACATGTTTAAAAGACAGGCTATCATTGGAAAAATGCATGAAAATCCTGTATCTTTCGACCAAGAACCTATGTATCCTCTAGGTTTTCCACCAGAACCAATTTATCATTCTGGTACTACACCTATACAAATCAATGCTCGTACATCAGCATTTCAAGAAGCCAAACCACATGAAAATAGACAAGTGGATCCTGCATCTTCAAGCAAAAATCCACTTATATCAGATGTGAAAATAGGGGATTTTAATACTGAGCATTTAATCCCAGATTTGAATGAGCTGAATGAGAAAGAAAAAGTAAATGAAGAACTGACCAGACAGATCAAGAGCTTAGAAGAACGAATGAAATCCGTGGAAATAACTGAATCATTTTATGGGTTTGACGCTAGTGAGTTGAGTTTGGTTCCAGACCTAATCTTCCCCATCAAGTTCAAAGCTCCCGAATTTGATAAATATGACGGTACTACATGCCCTTCATCCCACATTACTATGTTTTGTCGCAGAATGGCAGGATATGTGAAAGACGAGAAATTGTTAATTCACTACTTTCAGGATAGTTTGACAGGACCAGCTTTAAAATGGTATACTCAATTGACCAAAGCCAACATTAGATCCTGCAAAGATCTGGCTAAAGCATTCTTAGAGCAGTACCGCCACGTAACAGACATGGTCCCTGATAGATGGACTCTCCAAAATTTGGAGAAAAAGAATAATGAAACATTCAGACAGTATGCCCAGAGATGGCGTGACACAGCAACCCAAGTTCAACCACCTTTGTTAGAAAAAGAGGCCATAGTAATATTTGTCCATACATTGAAAGCTCCTTATTTAAATAATCTAATGGGGAATGCAACCAGAAATTTTGCAGATTTGGTCATTTCTGGAGAACTCATTGAAAATGTCTTGAAAAGTGGCAAAATTGAATCAAATGAGAGGTATAGTTCCAAAAGACCTATGTACCGGAAAAAAGAGAATGAAGTCAACAATGCAAATTCTTACATCAAGGATTCATCGAAAAGTGTTACAATAACCCAGCCAAAGGTTAAGAAAGAGGAAACAAACACTAATCGAGCAGAGACCAAAGGATCTCGAAAAGAAAATGAAAAGTTGTCTTTTACACCTTTACCAGTACCATATGCTGAGATCTATGATTCACTGTTAAAAGCAGATGTCATACGGCCATATCCTTTGGTTCCCATGCAACCACCATTCCCTCCTTGGTATGATACAAAGGCACACTGTGTTTACCATGAAGGAATTACGGGTCATTCTATTGAAAACTGTTTGGCATTCAAAAGGGTGGTTCAAAATTTGATCAACACTGGAAAGTTGGAATTCAATACACCATCTGCATCAAATCATCCATTGCCAAATCATGGAGATAAAAATGTGAATGCAATTCAGGAAGAGAACAGAAAGAAAGTAAAAACTGACATTTCTGAAATTAAATCTCCTTTTGTTTGGGTATTCTAACAACTCTCTTTAGCCGGTATAATTCCACAATAATTCAGGCCAAAGCAGAATGAAGGCAAGAATTATTGTGAATATCATCAAGAGAAGGGGCATAAAATTCAACTATGTCCTGAGTTTAGGGATTTGGTGCAAAAATTGATGAACAACAGAGAAATAGAAATCTTTGAAGAAGAACCAAGGAAAAAAGAAGATGATGTTTGCTCATCAGAGGATTCTAAACCTAGTCAAAGAATAAATGATCCTGTGATCATTAATGTGAAATCATCTACGGTGATTCCTGCACCAATAAAGCCGAAAGTAGTTATCACCACTCCTCTACCATTTCCATACAAAGATACCCGCAGGGTACCTTGGAATTATACTACCAATGTTTCAATGGTAGGAGGATCTGTTTCTCTAGAAAAAATAGAAGAGAAAATACAGAGTTTGGGTACAACATCGACGTCTGAAGCAGTAAGCGAAGTCGGATTCTTTACAAGAAGTGGGAGATGTTACTCTCCCGAAACATCCAATGTTTCAGAACAAGTGAAAGCAAAAGAAAAGCCATGGCAATACCTCAGAAGGTATTTGATGATGAATCCCCTCCAGCATTCAATGAGCTTGTGACAGAAAAACAAGCCCAAAAATTTTTGAAATTCCTGAAACATAGTGAGTATAGTGTGGTTGAACAACTACACAAACAACAAGCGAGAATTTCTATTCTTGATCTATTGATGAATTCAGAAGCACATAGAAATGCTTTGATGAAAATGCTCAATCAAACATTTATCCCTGAGGATATATACCTCAATAAACTTGACAGAATTGTGGGATATATAGCCGCTGACAATTACATAACGTTCACGGATGATGAAATACCGGAAGGCGGAATGGGGTTAGTAAAAGCTTTGAACATCACGACACATTGTCATGGTCATGTGTTGCCAGGAGTATTGATTGACAATGGATCTGCTCTCAACTTGATGCCTCTAGTCACACTTCAAAGAATGCCTGTGGATCAATCACACATGAAGAGTTATCAGAATGTAGTGCGAGCATTTGATGGTACTCAAAAAGAGGTGCTTGGGAAAATGGAAATACCGTTGTTAATTGGACCAGTCGTGTACAATATTGACTTTGTGGTGATGGACATCCACCCTACATATAATTGTTTATTAGGGAGGCCATGGATTCATTCAGCAGGAGCCGTTCCTTCTTCATTACATCAGAAATTGAAATTTGTTGTTGATGGACAACTAATATGCGTAAGAGCTGAAGAAGAAATCATTGCGTCTATAACAAGTGATGTTCCATATATTGAAACCAATGATGATGCACTTGAATGCTCTTTCCGAGCCATTGAATTTGTCAATGCAACCTTTATTGCAGAAGGAAGCAAAATTCCATATCCCATATTATCTGATTGCACCAAGATGACGGTACGACAAACTTTAGGCATCGGAGCTAAAGCTGGGAAAGGTTTAGGAAAGAGTCTTTAAGGGATTTTGGTTCCTATAAATATACAGATGAATAAAGATCGTTTTGGGCTTGGATTTAAGCCCAATTTTCAGCAAAAGAACAAAGAGATGAAAAGAAGATGTGAAGACAGAAAGGCAAGATTGAAAGGGAAAGAAATCCTTTGGGAACACATGTTTTTCCCACAGTTGAAGACCACATTCAGATCAGGGGGTACAATTAATGTAGAACAACAGCTTGTTGAAGCCTTTAAAGAAGAAAAGTTGACGAAAGATCAAAACATAGTTGAAGAAGCTATGAATGGATTATTTATAAACATGATCATGAATGACAACAAGACTGGCAAATACTTGGATAGGATTCGCCCATGTTTTCCTGGAGAAACACTCAACAATTGGACCACTGAAGATCTTCCTATAGTTTTTAATATTAACGCAGAGTAATATTCAGAACTAATCTTTATGTTTAGCTCAAAAATATGAAAACTTTTTGTTATCTTGTAAAGGAAATTATGTTAAATATAAGAAATTTTCTTTAAAATTTTCATATGGCAATCATTATTTACATTTCTTACATTTTTACATTTATTTATTTCATAAATTTACTATATTCTTTCGGAAATATGTCCGACTTAAATTTGCAGGTGTCACCATGTTAATAGCATGTTTATTCCTAAATTTAATCAAGAGATTAATTTAGAGCAACCCATATGTCTGGAAGAAATCAATGGGTGTGAGGATGAACTGGAATGTGATGTGCCTACTGAACTATTAAGATTGGTAGAAAAAGAAGACAAACAAATTCTACCCCATAAAGAAGAGATTGAGAATGTGAATTTGGGAACAGATAAAGAAATAAAAGAGGTGAAAATTGGTACTACTCTGACAATCCAGATAAAACAAGAATTGATAAATCTCCTTCAAGAGTTCAAAGATATCTTTACCTGGTCTTATCAAGATATGCCTGGTTTAAGCACAAATATAGTGATACACTAGCTTCCAATCAATCTAGAATATAAACCGGTCCAACAAAAGCTCAGACGAATGAGGCCAGAAATGTTGTTGCAGATCAAAGAGGAAGTGATGAAACAGATCAATGCAGGTTTCCTACAGGCAGCTAAATACCCAGAATGGGTAGCCAACATTGTTCCCGTACCGAAGAAAAATGGAAAAGTTCGAATGTGTGTGGATTGCAGAGATCTCAACAAAGCTAGTCCGAAAGATAGCTTTCCATTACCCCACATAGACACATTGGTGGACAATACTGCAGGACACGCATGGTTTTCTTTTATGGATGGTTTTTCAGGATATAATCAGATAAAAATGAATCCTGAAGACATGGAAAAAACAACATTTGTAACCATGTGGGGCACATTCTGCTACAAAGTGATGCCATTTGGATTGAAAAATGCAGGGGCAACGTATCAAAGAGCCATGGTAACTTTGTTTCATGACATGATGCACAAAGAGATTGAAGTATACGTGGATGACATGATTGCCAAATCCCGAACTGAAGAAGAACATATTCAAAACCTGAGAAAGCTTTTCCAGAGATTGAGGAAGTATCAATTAAAGCTCAACCCCGCAAAATGCACTTTTGGGGTAACTTCTGGGAAACTTTTGGGATTTGTGGTCAGCAAAAAAGGAATTGAGATTGATCCAGATAAAGTAAAAGCAATTCAAAATCTCCCACCACCCAATACAAAAAAAAGAAGTTCGAGGCTTTTTGGGAAGATTAAATTATATATCTCGGTTCATTTCTCAATTAACTGACAAATGTGATCCAGTGTTCAAATTACTTCGAAAGAACAATCCTGAAGTCTGGAATGAAGAATGTCAAGAAACTTTGGATATTATTAAGAAATACTTATCCAATGCCCCCATTTTAGTATCACCAATGCCTGATAGACCGTTAATTCTCTACTTGACAGTCTTCGAAAATTCGATGGGATGTGTACTAGGACAGCATGATGAATCTGGAAAGAAAGAAAAAGCTATTTATTATCTGAGTAAAAAAATTTACTGATTGTGAAATTCGATATCCACTAATACAAAAATTATGTTGTGCCTTGGTGTGGACTACTCGAAGACTCAGACAATATATGTTATACCATACTACTTGGTTGATATCAAAACTTGATCCTTTGAAATTCTTAATGGAATCACCAGCTTTAACAGGCAGAATGGCTAGATGGCAGATGTTATTATCTGAGTTTGATATTGTATATGTCAACCAAAAAGCAATAAAAGGAAGTGTAATAGCTGATTTTCTAGCCAGTCATGTATCAAATGATTATCAGCCTTTGAACTTCAATTTTCCCGATGAAGATTTGTTGTGCATATCCATGAATGAAGAAGTCAGAACAAATGATGCATCTGCATTTTGGAAGCTTTACTTTGACGGAGCATCTAATGCTTTGGGACGAGGAATCGGGGCAGTGTTAATTTCTCCAGAAAATATTTATTATCCCTTTACAAGTAGACTGGAGTTTTTTTGCACCAATAACATGGCGGAATATGAAGCTTGTGTCATGGGATTGAAAGCAGTTATAGAAAGAAAAATCAAATGTCTCAAAATATATGGAGATTCATCGTTAGTGGTGTATCAATTGCGAGGAGAATGGGAAACAAAAGATCCCAAATTGTCGGAATATCAAAATTTTATCCTTGAATTAGTGAAAGAATTTGAGAGAGTTACCTTCAATTATCTCCCTCGAGAAGAAAATCAAATGGCAGATGTTTTGGCTACATTAGCTGCTATGTTTCAGGCAACTAAGAAAGTTGATATGATGCCAATCAAAATGCAAGTATATGAAATTCCTGCACATTGTTATAGTGTGGAAGAAGAGGTAGATGGTAAACCATGGTATCATGATATTCTGCAATATATCAAAAATCAAAGTTATCCACCAAATGCATCGAAAATTGATAAAAGAACCTTGAGAAGAATGGATGCTGGATATTTTCTTGATGGAGAGATTATGTATAGAAGAAGCAATGATCAAATGCTATTGAGATGTTTAAATACCAGCGAAGCTAGAAGCATCATTGAAGAAGTACACAGTGGAATATGTGGAACACATGCAAATGGTCTTTCCATGGCCAGAAAAATAATGAGATATGGATACTATTGGGCTACCATGCATACAGATTGCATTGATTATGCAAGGAAATGTCATAAATGGGCAGATATATGCAGACAAGATTCATGTACCCCCATCTCCTTTACATGTAATGACAGCACCCTGGCCATTTTCTATGTGGGGAATAGATGTCATTGGTGCAATCACACCAAAAGCATCGAATGGACATTGTTTCATCCTTGTGGCAATTGATTATTTTACCAAATGGGTTGAAGCTGCTTCATATGCCAATATTAAGAGGTCCACAGTCTGCAAATTCATAAAGAAAGAGATAGTTTGCCGGTATGGCCTACCAGAAAGGATCATTACAGATAATGCTCTGAACCTGAACAACAAAATGATGACCGAACTTTGTGCACAGTTTAAGATCAAACATGCAAACTCAGTGGCATATCGTCCAAAGATGAATGGGGCAGTTGAAGCAGCAAATAAGAACATCAAGAGAATCATTACAAAGACCACTGAAACTTACAAAGAATGGCACGAGAAGTTACCTTTTGCTTTATAAGCATACCGAACTACTGTTCGAACATCTACTGGGGCAACACCGTTTTCTTTAGTCTACGGGATGGAAGCAGTCTTACCAATTGAAGTTGAGATTCCATCGCTTCGAATATTGAGAGAAATAAAATTGGATGAATCTGAATGGATCCAAGCTAGATTTGATCAATTGAACCTTATTGAGGAGAAAAGATTGAAAGCTATTTGCCATGGGCAGATGTATCAGAGACGGATGATGAAGTCTCATGACAAAAAAGTACATCCAAGAGATTTCCAAGAGGGTGATCTAGTACTAAAAAAGATTTTGCCTATACATAAAGATTTCCGTGGGAAATGGATGCCTAATTGGGAAGAAAACCATACGTTGTGAAAAAGGCCTTTTTCGGAGGAGCGTTGATCTTGGCAGAAATGGATGGAAAAATTCTGAGAAATCCAATAAACTCAGATTCTATCAAGAAATATTATGCTTGAAGAAAAAAAAGAAAAAAAAAGAGAGAAAAAGAAAAAAGAAAAAAGAGAAAAAAGAAGAAAAAGGGGGGTCAAGGTGAAAACCCGCAAAGGGCATCTTGTAACCAAAGGAAGGATTTGAGTTGAAAACCTGAAAAGGCGGCTCAAATGCAGGTTGATATTAGGCATCTGGAAATTGAACCCTCTTAAGATTTTGACAGTTTGGGAGAAACTTCACATCTACAAGCATTTTGACAACGTTTGAGATCTTCCAGAAAAAAGCTTACATCATTTCTCTAAATTGTGTCAACTTGATTAATTTAGAAATACTTATGCTAATAATTTGTTGAGACATTTGAATTTTTATCATTCTTATGCTTGCCATAACTTTGAATACAATTCTATCTATTTCAAGTTCAATTTATTTGAGATTCAATTTATTTTCGAAAATTCAATTTATTCTTCTATGAATTAACATAATTTTGAAATAAGTTAAAGATTTCTAAATATCACTTTATGTTAATACTTTTAAATATATGGAATACAAAGTAAGCAAATCATCACCATCTTAAAGCCATGAACAATAAGGTTGTTATGCTAGATACAACCGACAACAAGGTCAAATTCGACAAATCTACTCATCAATTGCTCCAATCGATCATCATTCAGTTCTTGCACATCTGCTTTCAAAAGTATGCCAAGACAGTAAAAGGCAACTTCTGCATCAATTGATCTCAGAGAAAAGAGACAGGACATTGATACCACCATGAAACATGTCTCTATACAGATTATTGTGTATGGTTTTTTGAGAAACCTAGAAGCATTTCCACCTCATCAGATCCAAGTGGAGCAACTTTATTCCTTCCAACCCATACTAGATTCCATTTTCAGCACTCATCAAGAACATACTTCTGGACACTCGAATGTGGCTCTTTGTCATAAGCTTCAAGAGCCTTACAGATCCTTTTTGTCAATTTGGCACTTCCTGTACATGTTTATAAACAGTTCAACTTTGTTCTTGGATTCCAAGAAGGCCATCATTTCTTTGTCAATGGAAAAGCATCAGCACATGGAGGAAGCAGAATAAGAGAAAATCTGTTCTTAATTGGCAGAATTATGAATATAGCCCTTTTCAGTGTAGTAGCATGAAAATGCTTCGAATCTACAAATTCTGGCTTTACATCGAATAAGTACTGTGATATCCCAGTCCAAACATTAACTGGAACAAATGACATGTGCTCATAGCATCTTCTAGAAGTGTTCTTTGAGTTATCTGAACTGATTTGGTAAAATCAATCATTGAATTTGGAAGAGGAATGTGCTCATAGCATCTTCTGGAAGTGTTCTTTGAGTTATCTGATCTGTTTTGGTATGAACCACAGAACCAGTTATTGAATTTGAAAGATAAATGTGCTCATAGCATCTTCTGGAAGTGTTCTTTGAGTTATCTGATCTGGTTTGGTAAAACCAGTTATTGAATTTGGAAGAGGAATGTGCTAGTAGCATCTTTTGGAAGTGTTCTTTGAGTTATCTGATCTGGTTTGGTAAAACCAATCATTGAATTTGAAAGATAAATGTGCTCATAGCATCTTCTGGAAGTATTCTTTGAGTTATCTGATCTGGTTTGGTAAAACCAGTTATTGAATTTGGAAGAGGAATGTGCTAGTAGCATCTTCTGGAAGTGTTCTTTGAGTTATCTGATCTGGTTTGATATGAAACCACAGAACCAATCATTAAATTTGAAAGATGAATTTGCTCATAGTAGAAATAAGGAGACCCAATAGCATCTTCTGGAAGTGTTCTTTGAATTCTCTGATTTGGTTTGACATAAAACCCAGAAACAATCATTGGAATTAAAAGATGAATTGCATGATCCTCTTCATTAAGAAGTTTCTTTTCAAGCTTCTTTTGCTTATTCCTTTCCCAAAAATCATAGCCCAGGTTTCGCCTTTTCTTGTAATTGGGATCATTGTATAATGGCTTCCCATCTTTTACCGGAAGAAATGTGTCAGTAACCTTAGCCATTTGAGCAGCACATATAAAATTTGTCAATTTTGCAATTGATGAATCTGGACCCCATCTCTCCATGGCTATTGAAGCTTCATCCTCTGAGAATCCCATTTTTGTCAAGTATAACAGTTTATTCTCATCATCAGAATCAGAATTCAAGATTTCTCAGTATTAAAAGAACTATCGATATCTGTGAAATCATCTTGAAAGATCACTTCATAATCAGATGAGTTGTTATCAGAATGTGAAATCATCTTGAAAGATCACTTCATAATCAGATGAGTTGTTATCAAAATTAACATGTTGCATGAATGCAAGCTTTTCAAGAGCCTATACTATTGAGTTTTATTCTCAAGAGGTTTTATGACATTATATCTACATCTACATTTGTCAAAGATGATAGATTCTCTGATTTGAAGAAGAAAGATTTATTGGGTTTCTACAACTGAAGAAATATTCAGTTCACCAATCTGAAATCAAATAACTTAACAATCATGCATCATATTTAGGCATTTGCAAAAATAGGTGCATTTTCATTCATTCTCATCCATGTTGAATTTTGACAGGAATTTCAAAGATTTTAGCAAAGATTTAAATCCATCACTTGATGGATCAGCTTTTCCAGAGAAAGTTCATAATGAAAAGAACTCATCTGAAGAAGGAAGAAAAAGTTCATAATGAGAAGAATTTGTTTAACCTTTTGTTTGAATTCATCATGTGATGGATTAAAATTTCCAGTAGAGTTCATAATGAGAAGAACTCATTACTTGAAGGAGGAAGAAGAAATTCATAATGAGAAGAATTTGTTCAACCTTGTGCTCAAATCCATCACTTGATGGATCAGCTTTTCCAGAAGAAGTTCATAATAAGAAGAACTCGTCATCTGAAGAAGGAAGAAGAAGTTCATAATGAGAAGAGCTTGTTCAACCTTTTGCTCAAATCCATCACTTGATGGACCAGCATTTCCAGAGAAAGTTCATAATGAGAAGAACTTATCATTTGAAGAAGAAGAAGTTCATAATGAGAAGAGCTTGTTCAACTTTTTGCTCGACTCTATCGTAGAAAGAGATAGATCAACATCAATATTTCCAGAAGGAGTTCATAATGAGAAGAACTCATCTGAAAAAGGAAAAATAAATTCATAATGAGAAGAACTTGTTCAATCTTTTGCTCGAATTCATCATTCGATGGATCAGTATTGCCAGGTAGAGTTCATAATGAGAAGAACTCATCTGAAAAAGGAAGAATAAGTTCATAATGAGAAGAACTTATTCAACTTTTTGCTCGAATTCATCATTCGATGGATCAGTATTGCCAGGTAGAGTTCATAATGAGAAGAACTCATCTGAAAAAGGAAGAATAAGTTCATAATGAGAAGAACTTATTCAACTTTTTGCTCGAATTCATCATTCGATGGATCAACACTACCAGGTAGAGTTCATAATGAGAAGAACTCATCTGAAAAAGGAAAAAGAAGTTCATAATGAGAAGAACTTATTCAACTTTTTGCTCGAATTCATCATTCGATGGATCAACATTGCCAGGTAGAGTTCATAATGAGAAGAACTCATCTGAAGAAGGAAAAAGAAGTTCATAATGAGAAGAACTTGTTCAATCTTTTGATCGAATTCATCACTCGATGGATCAAACATTTTTAGAAAAAGTTCATAATAAGAAGAGCTAGTTCAACCTTTTGCATAATTCTATCACAGAAGGAAATAGGTCAACATCATCTCCAGTGGAAAGTTCATAATGAGAAGAACTCATCTGAAGAAAGAGAAGAATTTATTCAACATCTCCATCATAATCAAGTGAAGCCAAATGGATAAAAAAATTTATTATCTTTTCGTCTTTGCCCTATTCTTGTTAACACAATAATGAGCAAAGAGGGGCAGATGAAGATACTAATTTTTTTTACCCATTTTGATTTATTTATTATTATTATTACTATAATTATTATTATTATAAATATTATTATTATTATTATTATTATTATTAAATATATTAAATATATAAATAATAATAATAAATACAAGCCCAAAAATCAAAGGCCCAATCAACCGGCCCAAACCAAACTGAAACCCTAAACATTTAGGGTTTCAACTAGGGTTTCTAACCCTAGCGCCGCAGCCGCCTCTACCTCCAGCCGCCCCACGTCGACGGTCAGCTGCCAGATGCTCGAATCCACTTCAGCCACGACGCCGCCGCCTCACTGAAGAATCCAGAAGCTTTGCTACTTCAACACCCGCTGCCCACGTCGCAAGCTCTATGGGGTGAGTCACCACATAGCTCGGTGACTCACTGAACTCCACCTTTCGGACCGGTCCGAGATAAGCGCCGGTGATGGCTATAAAGCCATCACCTAACCTGCAAAGAAGAAAAGAGGGGAGGTAGCCAACAGAAAAAAAAAGAACGGAGAACAAAAACAAAGAAAACCCCACAACACAACAAGGAAATGAAGAAGAGAGACTTACCGTGAAAGCCACCGCCTTGATCGGAGTCACCACCGGCCTCTAGACGTCACCAAAAACCTTCGAAAACCGAAGGTATTTTTTTTAGATCTACTCCGATCGGGAGCCGTTTAGAAGAAAAGACCATCGGAACCGTCATTAGGACGGTCCGATCTACGTTTTAATGTAAAAAAATTATTTCGGCCACCGAAGGCGGTGGCCGGCGACGGGATCAACGCTGGCGAGCGGCTGCCGGCCGGCTGGCTTCTCTCTGTTTTAGAGAGAAGCGAGAGAGAAAATTCTCTCTCAGAGAAGAGAGAGAGAGGAGAAAATGAGAAATGGGCCAGCCGTTTCAGACCTTAAATAGGCCTTCCCGAACGACGTCGTTTCGGGAAGGACTATTTGTGCAAATTTTAATTGTTAAATCCCGTCCGCAGCCATTATAACTTGTATCTCTTTCCATTTTAGTCACTAAATCGAGTTTATAATCCTTTTAATTCGGTTCTTTAATTTCAATTTTATTTATTTTAGTCCTTTATATTAAAATAATATATATAGGGTAAATAACAGATTTAGTCCTATAATTTTAATAATTAATATTTTAATCTGAATAGTATGTTTTAATTTATTTTATTCTAATATCCGAATTTTATATAGTTTTATTTTAGTCACTAAATTAATAGATAAGAAAATAGCATGTTTAATCCCTATAATTTTGATTAATATTGAATTAGGTTTTTAATTTTAATTTAATATAATTTAGTCAATAATTTTAAGTATTTTTATTTATTTTATTGCTTTTAAATATATAGTTCTAATTTTTTTTTATTATTTTAATTTTACTTGTTTATATATTTAAATATTTTTTATTATTATGTAGTCATTAATATATATATAATAAATAAATATTTATTTATTTTTTTTAAATAAATTATTTTTAACATTTATTTTTCAATATCGAAGAAAAGGGCAGTCTTAATACAACTGGATGTCCTATTCTGGTATTTTAAAATTAAATATTATAAAAAATTATTATTTAATTTTATTCAAATTAATATTTATTAATATCAAAGAAAAGAGCTGTCTTAAGGCACCTAGAAGTCATTTTTTGATATTTTTAATTATTTTTTTATAATTTTGAAATAATAGGATTATAAATTAAATATATTTTGAATTTTTAATAATAGAGACAATTTATAATTAAAAAGTACCAATTTTGGGCGTTGTAGGGGTGCTAATCCTTCCCTAAACGTAACCAACCACGAATCCCTTTTTATTATTAAAAAGAACGAATTTTTGGTTATAAACGTAGATCAGTTCATTTTTTTAATTGATTTTTCTTAAAACTCTTTTAAAAAAAAAATAATTTTTAGGTATTCGACCTACCTGACCCAAAAGGCCGATGGCGACTCCCAAATTATTTTCAAAAACCATTTATTCACATCAATTTTTCCGCCAAATAAATATTTCGTGCCCGGGCGAAAACCGGTTACGACAGATAATATCTTAGAATGACCAAGGAAGAACCAATGCTATAAAGAGCAAAGACCCACCCTTACAAATCAGTTCTAAGGGGTGGTAATAAGGACTTTGACCCACTATCTATATAGAGATAGGAACCATAAGTATCAAGATGAATAAGGATTGACGCCATAAGTAAATAAATTACTTGATAAGTCTATAAAAGTCACAAGGACTTAAGAGAATAATCTACCTTAATTGATAATCAATGTCTACCTTACAAATGAAATGAAAAACCTATTTATAAGGTTTTGAAGGGGTATGGTAGAATGGTATATGATGGCTAGGCCTTGTATCCCTCTAAAAATCACATAATAATAAATTACATGAAACCATAAGTGATGATTCGGTTCAGTAGATGAGGCATGTATCATGGTCGAATAATTCTTGAATCCTTCAAATTTGACGCCAAGTGGATTTACACACATTGAACATGGTTTTTTGGTTATATGCAACATCTTGGACGTGTATGAGCTTGCTTGAGTGGATATAGTTAGCTGGTCATATGTCATACACATGGGTGTTCTAGAGAATCTGGTAATGCAGTTTTGGTGCAAATGATGAATGTGATCCATCAATTTGCCATGGAATGGTCTTTGGAATAACCTGCAAATCAAATGAAATAATAGGAAGAAAAGATTGATTAGTAGAAAATAAAACTTCCTTCTCCTCATATTCTTTTCTCTCATCTTATTTTTTAATTTCCTTTTCAATATAACTCTTTTTATTCAAAAATATCCTCTTTTTCTCTGCTCTCAATGTCTTTTTCAAATCTTATGTCTCTTCCTTTGTTGCAAATATTTCCTTTTTCTAGTTTTTCTTGCAATTGTGTTTCTTTGACAAAATTGTCAATACACTCTTGATGACGAGCTAGGTTTTATGGATTTAAAGATGCAAAATTCCTTGGCTCACTTCGCATTGAACTTTTGATATTTCTTCTTGTTAGAAAATTAGGGTCCTCCTTGTAAGATCTTCTGCTACAATTACGAGTAGAACTAGAAAATGATTAAGTGTCATCTCTCCCTTTTAGTTGTGTTTTGATCTTCGTTGGAGGCATTTGTGAACAAGAACATCGTTCTAAAATTTGCTCTAATTTCTTTGAGATTGGGTAGAGAAGCTTTCGAAACAAACTCCTTATCTCTCGTGTCATGGCTTCTATTTCCAAGTTTGGTTCATGACCATCATTTTTGTCGTCACCTCCTGAAATATGAGAATCGTCTCTAGAAGTACGAGGCATTATTAGTAATAAAAAAATGAAAAATAAACCTCACCAATATACTCTAAAGAAAAAAATGTCACTCAACACTCGTGCACTCCTTTTTATCCCATGTTCTAAATGACTTTACTCAAAACTGTGTCAAGTAAATTTTACTTATTGTGCATTGGTTGCAAAAGGTTTGTAGGAATGGAAAACAAAATATAATGAAATGGGTGGATTAGAAATAGAAAGAATAGAATAAAGGGGTTACTTACACAAAGTTACTTCACAATCTCCTATCACCACAATCAATTGTAATTCTTACTTGAATGGCTTGGTAATAAGACTTGTTGATGAATGCTTTTCAACTTTTCTTTGTTGATTTTCACATTTCTTCACTTGCACTTCTTTTTTTATTTTTTTTTGTTTTTTTTGTTATTGCACGTTGCTTCTTCCACCAAAGCTCTGATATCATATGATACGATAAAGATTCTGCCTTATCGATTGATTGTGAATCTAAGAAGAAAGAAAAATAACATGCATAAGAAAATGACTCAAATAGATGGTTTGGTAGTAGATGAATGGATGAAAATAGTAGGCTAATTTATGATATTAGAGATGGTAGCGGAATATGATTATTGTGGTAATGGTATGGATGATGAAATAATGGAATGTTGATAAGGATAATAGCTTAGAATGACCAAGGAAGAACCAGTGCTATAAAGAGCAAAGACTCAGCCTTACAAATCAGTTCTAAGGGGTGGTAATAAGGACTTTGACCCACAATCTATATAGAGATAGGAACCATAAGTATCAAGATGAATAAGGATTGACGCCACAAGTAAATAAATTATTTGATAAGTCGATAAAAATCACAATGACTTAAGAGAATAATCTCACTTAATTGATAATCAAAGTCTACCTTACAAATGAAATGAAAAACCTATTTATAAGGTTTTGAAGGGGTATGGCCGAATGGTGTATGATGGCTAGCCCTTGTGTCCCTCTAAAAATCACATAATAATAAATTACATGAAACCATAGGTGCTGATTTGGCTCAATAGATAAGGCATGTATCATGGTCGAATAATGCTTGAATCCTTCAAATTTGAGGCCAAGTGGATTTACACGCATTGAACATGGTTTGCTGGTTATGTGCAACATCTTGAACGTGTATGAGCTTGCTTGAGTGGATATTTAGTTAGCTGGTCATATGTCATACACATGGGTGTTTTAAAGAATATGGTAATGCAATTTTGGTGCAAATGATGAATGCTAGCCATGTGCAGCATTATGGGCGTGCATGGGTCATCCTCCAAACATGTTTGAGTGGATTGTCAGCTATTTATGTCTTCCAAGTGCTCCAACAAGTTGTCCCAGTGTGAGTCATGGTCCAATATGCTATTTGTGTCTTCCAAAGTGCTCCACTAAACTGTCCAACTTATATCATCTGTTTATGAGCAGTTTATGTCTCCCAAATACTCCGCTAAGCTATCCCAACATGGGTCATGCTCCAATGTACTTGATATGTCAAAAGAACCAATGCGTTTTGCAAGAGAACAAATTTCAAATGAAAACTATGCGGGATTTTTGTTAATAAATAATTTAGGAAATAATTTTGCAAGATAAGGAAAGCTTGGGTAACCTAACCTAAAATGCCATAACATAATGTCGCCAGCTGTATCTATAGAAGGAACTGAAATAAAGGAAGAGATAAATGGTGTGAGTGAGTGGTTTGGAGTGAGAGCATAAGGAGGAGCGTCAAGGATGTAGAGTCCACCACTATTCCTAGCATTGTCGATCACCATCCCCGAGGTCAAATCCTGAAATTCATAATGATCATGAGTAAAATGAGAAGTACAACCCAAATCGGTAGATAATTTTCTAATCGAAAGAAGATTGCAAGTCAAACTTGGAACAAATAGAATATTAAACAGGATAATGGGGCTTTTAATGCGAATCGAGACATTGCCCTTAACCGATGATAGGGAGCCATCAGCAGTACGAACACTTTAGTGATACCATTTTTGTGAAATGTTGAAAATAAACCGAAGTTACCCGTCATATGATCACTTGCTCCGGAATCAACAATCAAAGAGAAACATATGGGTGAAGGGGATAAAGAGGCAAAAGAAGAACTACCTTTGCTAATAGTGCAGACATACTTGGGCTCAGTAGCATGAGCAATTTGTAAATGACCAAACATTTTTCGTAGATCGTCCAATTGTTGAAGAGAAAAAAAACCACATTCCAATGTTGTTACAGCGGAGTTACTGTGGGATGGACGCAAGGAGGTTTTCGATAGAATCTAGTTGGGAGGACGACCATGTAGTTTCTAACATTTATCATGAACATGACTAGGTTTCTGGCAGTGGTCGTACCAGGGACGGCCTTTCATGACACGGGTGTCACCAGAGGAATAGGTATTCCAGGAAGAACTTTCAACGGATGACGGAAGCATCAGATCGCAGCGGCTTTCTTCGCGGCGGACTTTAGAGAAGGGATTTGGTGTTGTGATGGGTACAGTTGTGTGATCGGATATTCACGATTGGGAGGACGGTAGTGTGTTGGAAGAACAATACTGATCAGAGGGATGACAAACAGCGGCGACAACAAGGCTGGGATCGACGTCGATGATTGATACCATGTAGAAACATAGTTTTCTGACTTTGGTAAACAGAGTTTTCTGACTATGGTAGCAAAGTTTTTGATTCTGAAATTATTTTTATCCAAAGAATAATTGGATCTCACATAAGAGGGTACATAGGCTTTTTATACAAATGAATTAGATACCTATATGAAATAGGAGTCATCTTTTCTAAAAATTAAGTAGTTTTAGAGATACATTAGAAAGAAGAGTTTAACTTAAACACTACTTACAATGAGCGATAAGTAAATTTCAATCTTGAAATTCATTAAATATCAACTGGATTAAAATTCTTTTAAGTATCAAGTTTATAGATCTTTAACAAAATGACAATATTGAACCCTCATAAAATAATTAACCTTGATCTTATTCCATAAGATACGTTTGAACACCGTACCCATATTTTGTAGGGACTAATATAGCCTTCTCTTCTCATGAATAGATGATCAAGGGCCTTGGCATTCAGGGACATTCATTGATGATCCTAATATTCACAAATGGAATGACGAAGTGGATGAATTTAGTTTAGGTTAGTCTTTTAGGAACCAAACTCTAAAGATGATATTTTGTGACCACCAATGACACATAGACTATAACAGGTCCTTCTCGATGAGCTTAAGAAATTATAAATATGAATACTCAAAAGTTTAATAAACTATTATTTAAGGCAAGTTTAATAAAGTCGATCTATTCTGCTAAAGCAGTTGGTTATAAAGGTAACTCAAGAGCTTTGGCTTTATGAATAGGTTAAATTCAAACCATGATATTGAGTGGATGCCTGGCAATACAGTGTTTGCTCCACTGTGATTGTCAAGTTAAAAACTTTGTGACGAGATGAATCCATCAGCTACACCTAAATAAGGAAAAATGAAACTAAATTTAATAAAGTTCAAGGAATAAAGGCAATATTGTCTATAGTTTGAATCAATAATGAGTTTCGATGGAAAATGGACTAAGGAAGTTGAGAAACATATATTATAGTCAACTTCATGCAAGCACTCACAAATTTTATTTTCAGACCAATGCCTCTGTACTACCTTTGATAAAAGAGTCTATTAAGCTTGAACAAATGGAAGATTTCAGAGAATCAAAATAAAAGTGTTCTAGAAATTCTAGCAATTGATTATGCTAGTTGCATCATTTTGTTCGCATCCAATTAAAATGCCAAGCCAAGATAGAGGGGCATTTGATAATATTCACAAGGAACGAGAAAGAAAAGATATGTTGGTTACTGAAACCTTAGAAACTTTAAGGAGCTAACCCGAAACTAACCTATCAATCCTGACTAAGGATGGGCATGGGTCGGGTCGAGTCGAGTCAGATTTTTGGTTAACCCGAGTTGACCCAAAAATTATACATCCTCCACTCGAACCCGATCCGACCCGAAAAATATACACCCTCCACCGACCCGACTTTTTGAGATAAAATCTGAACCCAACCTGACACGACCTGAAATAATATATTTATTAAAAAAATTATTCAATAAAAATATAGAGTTAATTGAAAAAATATATATATAGAGAGGGACATTATTGTAATTTTCACTAAATATAAAGGTAAAATTATATGTTTTTCTTAGTTCGGATCGGGTCGAGTATTTTTCACCCTAAACCTGAACCCGAAATTATTTCTAAAAAAATTAACCCGATTGAGTCGGAACCCATCTGATTCAGATACCATACACATCCCTAATCTTAAAACATGTCAAATAGTTATGAATTTGAAATATTAAAAGAGATGTTGATTCTTTTGATATTTAGTGAACTCATGTTTTGTGATTTTCTTCAATTGCCAGCCTAAAAGAGGGGCATTATTTTGTCTCTTTAGCAAACTTTTCACATTTCAAAAATTAAAAAGGAAAGAAAATATTTTCAAACTGGAAAATCTCTCTAGGGAGTGTACCTCAGAAATTTAACAAACTTAGAAACTCAGAATCAGAAATCGAGGTAAAAGAATTGAATGTTATGGGCAATATTTGTCAGATCAAGAAGAGCATATTTTTCAAAGAAATGCAAGGGAACACTCTGGTGTGAGAAAAGAATGAAGACGAACATATCAGAAAAAGAATCAAGATTTCTTGGGTGCTTCTTCACTATTATTAATTAGGAAAAGCATGCATCGACATGCACATACATGATCTTGCATCTTTGAATCAATCATATATCATCATGTGCAACAAGAAACTTTGATTTCCCCCTCACGAAGATGCCTTTAAAATTTCTCTTGAAATCTTGTCTTTCTTAAGAACATTTTCTCCTCTCATAAGGACAAATTAAAAAATTCATTTGTATCAGATGAACTTCATAAAAAATTCAAGATAACTGCACAAGTTTACTATAGATTTTCAGTCAAGGAGGCAATACTTTAAAGATAAAGGAGCCCAATCAAGAGATGCATAATGACCATTTAGAAGAAATAATGAGTAAACCATCCAAAGACAACTAGATCTCTTCAACAAGGAGGAGCAATATCGTCTTCAACTTTGGCATCATTTCACTCAAAAAGAAAGTTTCATATCACTTGAGATTGTTTTTCTTAAAACAATTTCTATCTCACTTGAGACGGTTTTCCCTTGAAACACAAATTTTAAAATCATTTCACTAGAAAAAATTTTATCTCACTTGAGATTGTTTTTCTTAAAACAAATTTTATCTCACTTAAGACGATTTTCCCTTGAAACATAAACTTTGACATCATTTTACTCAAAAAGAAAATTTATATCTTTTATCTTTGGTAAGTTTTTGTTTCCACAATAATAAGAAAATAGGGACAATTTTAATATCCTAATTTTGTCTAATTTTTCCTAAGTTAAAGTCAGTACAATCAAAGATCGATTCTGAGACTACTCGAGTGATGGTGTTAAGTTGATTCAAGTTACATGGATGGAATTTTAGGTAACGATTGAAGTTGTGGATCGATAAGCTTCGAATCAAATTCAATTATGGACTAGTGCCTATTCATGTTCCTAATTGGATTCTAAGTCCAAATTAGAGTCCAAAATTCATACACCAAAAAATCAAATCCAATACCCAAAGATTAAAATAAATACCATTAAACATGTACAAACATTAAACCCAAATTACACTACCCATAGACAAAATACTAAACTAACTAGAGTTAAAATGTTTTTGACATGCGTTGTGACGATCCAAAACCGACTCAAGTCGGAACTGGTGTTAACCTGAACCCGAGTTGGACTTAGAATTTGTGGATTTGAATCCGACCTGCAACCAATTTGAGAACAGCCTGAACCCGAATTGAATCTAAAATATGATACCCAAACCCGAACTGCATCCGACTGATATAAACATGAACCCGAGATTGACCTGGTAAATAACTGGTATTACCCCACTTGTTTTCAATATGACCTGTTAAGAACCTGACCTATAATTGACTCAACATGTAAATGATTCGACTTGTTGTTGAACTGAGCTGATATTTACCTGACATGATATTTATCTGATTTATAAGTAATAAGTTACAATTAATATAATTATGTTATTTTAAATTTATAATAAACTTATGATAATTAAAGTAATATGAATACTTTTTGAAAGTTAGTTTTATATTAATTATAATTTGTATATTATAAATTTGGTTTTTATATTAATTCCAATTCTTTATATTAATTATAATTCTTATATTATAAAGTTTATTTATAATCATTAAATTAAATTTAGTTATTATCTTATTGAACATGATTTTATTAGATTATAAAAATTGGATTAAAATATTCATAAATCTATTTTACTTTTAATGTAAAAATTGATTAATAATTTAAGTATAATTTAACTTAAAATTTTAAAATAAATATATATAAGATGAAATGATGAACTTATTAAAGATTTGAAACTTGAATAACATAACAAATACTAAAACAAAAAATTTATAAATGAATAAATAAATTTGATCACACGTTAATACACTAAAATACAATAAAATAAATTAAAAAATAAATTTATGTTAAAATAAATGCTCACATATCTTATAACCAAGGTGTTACAAGGCTAAAAGTCTGCCTTTACTACCAGAAATTTCATCATCAAACCTTTATACCTAAATGTTGCCAACATGTTTAATTGTGGACAACTTTCAGCTTTAGAAGCCAAAATGCCACCAACATAATTTAACATGAGTAACTATTTATATAAGAACTTACAAGGTACAAAAATTGTTTTAAGTCGGACCAAAAACAATAATTTACAAGGAATGAGTGAGAAACAGACAGCAGCAACCGACATGCATCAGGTATCAATTTAGCAAGCATCCTACATTCAGAAAGAATATAATCAATGGTAAAGCCAAAGGGAATTCGATGGCCAACAATGTCAAACATTTCTGACTTTACCAAACCCTTACAAATATCAAGCAGAATCAAACAATAACAAACAGAAGAAAACAATATAAAATAGAATCAAGCAATATCAAGTAGAATCATGCACCAACTATTGCTTGTTGTAAGGCACCCTAAAAAAAGAATTATTAATGAACTATTTGCAACTTTTATTAAATAAACATAATAAATATAAAAATATTAAGTTACATTTGAAGGGAATAATGAAGAAATAATCTTTCACAACCCAATTTAAATGTATTTACTTAGTGTAATACTCCCTACAAAAGTTAAAAATAAATAAATAAATAAATAAATAAGAAATTACAAATATTAATCAAATTAACATAAAAATAAAATAATATATTTACATTTAAAGGGAAGATTCATTAACTACAATAAGATAATCTTCATCCTTTTCCTCCGGTTTGAAACCATACAATCAATTACTAGTTGTTACAAAAACCTCAACATTTTTAGGTAAGAGTTTAGATCTCAATTTGTTCAAAATTTAACCCCCACCATACTAAAGGAAGATTCAGAAACAACTGAAGTAATTGAAATGACCAATATATCTCTCGCCATGCGAGAAAGTAACGGATAAGAAACACTTTGTGTTTTCCAATACTCCAAAATATCAAATTCAGTATCTCTAGTATGAGGGAGAAGAGGCAAACTAATGTAGGAGTCAACATCTGATTGTCCACTCCTTGAAACAGCCAAATTGGCATCAAAATTCTGGGGGAAAATAAAGAATGTTAACAAATTATAAAATAAAAGAATATAATAAAATAAAAAAATTAAATTTTAAATTTTAAATTTTAAAACTACTTGAAATAGATCAGATTTTTTAAATGATCGAGGCCGACTGGAACTTGAACTACTTCTCTCTAAAGATGAGTTACTTTGGACAGAACAACAACAACAATGTACATTTTTTGAATAAAATATATACAACTCAAGAAACTCATTATAAATGAGAATTACCCTCCTTTGAACCTCCTCCACATAAAGAACATTGTACAACTCCTTCAGAAATTGTAACTTATATCAAAGATCAAGGAAAACAACAAAAATAGAATCATTGAGTGATCAAACCAATATTTCTCATACAGTTCAAGCATGAGTCTTGCCATTGCAGAAATACCTTTACAAGGATCATTGTGAGCATTACACAACAACTTTTCAATTACAAAAACATTAGCCAAGTACAAGTGTGAAGTGGGATACTTAGATTCAGAGAATAAAGTTGTAATTTCATAAAAAAGCTCAAGAAAATCACAGATAATTTGAACAGTTTCCACTCATTTTCAGTAATCATATCCAAGTCATTTTCTCTATTAACAAACATGTTAATGGCTAATTTAGCATCAAGTGCCTTATCAATCATTAAGTAAGTAGAATTTCATCGAGTATAAACATCCAATAACAACTTACCATGAAAAGAATAATCACAGTCTTTAATAGCTAATTCAAAGGCGCAAAGTTGAGAATCAGAAAAATCAATAAACTTAACAATTTCACACAATTTCATAATAGAAGAATCAATTACCTTCAAACCCTTTTGAAATATCAAGTTTAAAATGTGGGCAGCACACCTTATATGAAAGTACTTACCATTGCATGGAATATGAGAAATGAAATTCAAATCATCTCTAAGTCGCTTCACCATTTTATCATTTGCAGAAGCATTGTCAAGAGTAATGGCAAAAGTTTTTCTTTCAAGACCCCACTCACATATCATCTTTTTAATAAACTTAAAAATTTACTCAGAATCTTGGGGTGGAGGGAAACGACGAAAATTCAGTATTTTAAACTGAAATTTCCAGTTATTATCAACATAATGTGTAGTGAGAGCAAAATAAGAACGTGAAGTGCAGGCAGACCAACCATCACATGTAAAACAAATACAACTTGAAACAGAATGCAATGAATCAAGTAGTAATTTTTTTATGTTTTTCATGATTCAACATGCAATACATAGCAACAGTATACCTTGAAATATCCTTGAGTTGAGGATTCAGATAATGATGCAAAAGTTTAATTTTTTCATGCTCAACCATACTCAAAGCATAACCATGACATAAAATAGCCTCCTTAAATAATTCACAATATCTATTTTGATCAAAGCATAACCATAACAAGATTAAGAGCAATATGACCCTTATAAGATTGGCATTTATAGTATGTCTTTTAGGGTTAAATGTACCAATATAAGAATCAGCTTTATAACTTTTGTTTTTGCAATAATTATACTCAGCATAAAGCCCACCACCGACAGATTTGATGAAAGTATAATTGTCCCAAACAGGAGAAGTTGATTATTGAAATCAACTGCTTTGGATAGTTGATCATTACCATCCCCTTGCAGGAAATAAAAAAAATATCAGTAACCATATTGAAATCATAAATATAAAACAAACAAGAAAAGGAAAAGGGTTCCTCTTTCATAATATCAATAACCATACTCAAATCATAAATATAAAACAAATAAGAAAAGTAAAATGGTTCCTCTTTCATAATATCAATAACCATACTCAAATCATAAATATCAGTAACCACACACACAAAATATCAGTAATCAAACTCAAAATCTCAAATCATAAATATCAGTAACCATACACACAAAATAAATCAGTGACCATACTCAAATCATAAACATCAGTAACCATACACAAAAAAATACCAATAACCATACTCAAATCATAAATATCAGAAACCATAGATAAAAAAATCAGTAACTCGTACAATTTACATCTTTCAGAATGTTGATGTTCATTATGATATGCTTGGAAGTCTTCTACAAAATAAAAAAATCATTTGTCTTGAAATAATAATTAAAAACAAAAAATAAAAAAATAAAAGCTTTTTACCTGGAAAGTTTAACTCGAAAGATAGATTATCCATCAAACCCTAAAAATGAAAGGGTTCCTATAATAAAGAGTCTCAGTTAGAGAAGATGAAGAAGAGGAAGAATCTCGGTTAGAAAAAATAATGAAAGGGTTTTCAGAAATAGAAGAAGAGGAATAATGGGTCTCAATTAGATAAAAGAATGAACACTTATGGGGTTTGAGGATTTTCAAAAACAGAATGAATAGAGATGTAATTTTGTATTTTGGGGAATATAAAAAGAAGGAGGAGGAGCGGAAGATTCTCGGTTAGAGAAGGGGAATAGAGAATGAACACTGTTTGGGATCTCAGGGAAGGGAAAGAGCCTTAGTAAGAGAATGAGAAAAGGGGATGAACCAAGTTAGGGATTTAGGATTTTGGGAACAAAAAAAGATGGGGAAAAGTCTTAATTTGGGGATTTAGGGTTAGAGATTTAGGGATTTTAGATTTAAGGTTTTAGGGATTAGGGTTATAGATGGATGAAAAGTGAGATTTTGAAATTTGAACTTAAAAATAGAATTGGTGAGTGATTTTCGTGTTTCCAAGGATCAAGCGAGCAAGAACATATGGAAAAATGGGGAAAAGAAGATAAACAAAGGTTGGGTTTTGATATAAGTTACTCCTACAATAAATTGATTATGGATCTAGGAAGGAAGCAAAACAACATGCATAAGTGAATGGCTTAAATAGATGGATTGGTAGTTGATGTAAAGGTGAAATGGAGGGCTATTTATGTTATGAACTTGGTAGCGAAAGTATGTTGATATGGCTATGGTATGGATGGTGAAACAGAGGATGGTTGGTGAGGATAGTATCTTAGAAATACCAAGGAAGAACCAGTTCTACAATGAGCAAAGTCCCAACCTTATAAATCTATCTAAGGGATGGTAACAAAGGACTTGGACCCATTATCAATAAGTAGATAGGAACAACAAGTATCAAGGAATAGAAGTTGACACCACAAGTAATTAACTTACTTGATAAGTCGATAAAAGTCACAAGGACTTGAGAAAAGAGAATAATCTCACTTAAATTATATGAAAAGTATATTTACAAAATGAATAGGACTAGCCTAATTATAGGAATTGAAGGGACAGGCAGAATGGATACATGTTGGTTTGACCAGCCCTTGTGTCCATCTAGAATGACATAATTAATTAATTAAGTATATGAATGAAAGGGTATAATGCTTCAGTTGAATGGAGGGGGCATGTCTATTGGCCAAATGGTGTTTGAACCCCTTCAAGTTGGTGCCTAAATGAAGCATTAGGAGCCTTGGTCGAATAGTTAGCTTGGTTGGTGTTTTGCATGCCTAGGAGGAGTCCACATGCTTGGCACATGATTGTTGGTCACAAGGAATGCACATGGTTTCTAGAAGACTTATGGTGTAGCCTTATGCATATGATGAAGACCAAACATGTCCAACAACCTTGGGCGTGAGTTGAGCTACCTTCAAGCTTGTATGTATATAGCTAGCTAACAATGCAAGGGTTGGTGGTGAAGGATCTTCTTAGTCGTGATCTCCCAAACTCCCTAGCATCACCTTAAGCTATGTTCAACTACATTTTTTGTCACTTTCAGTAACTTGTCTTCAAATAGTCCAACTAGCTGCGATTAGCTAGTCTTGTGCTCCTCCAGCTGAGTTAAGCTTCCCATTGAGTTCCAAGAGCTACCATGATGTTTGTGAGCTAATTATGAGCTATATATGGATTCCAAATACTCCAACAAGCTGCCCCAATGTGTGACATGCTTCCATGTACCTACATGTGCAAAGAAAACAAGGTAAATCAAAGGCATTGAGCTTGTATGAACCAATTACCTTATTATCGTGCATGAATATGAGCTTGTGAGCTACGTATGCATGTCATGAGCTAAGTACATAATGATATAACATATGTAACCTATTGTATAAGACTTAGGAGCTAAAATGAATGCACATGAGCTAACAAATGAATAATTAAGCATGTTGCCATGTAATGCATCATGCTTAAATGGATGCAAGACTAATCTAACATACTTGAAATAACAATGCACTTCAATTATAAAGATGTGGATATGCTAAGTTACTTTACTCATTAAATCATATAACTAATAACCTTAACATGATATGTATTTTTATTTCATAGATGATCATAATGATATAAAGTAAGTAAAGTATTAAGATGTTCAAGAATACTCCCTTTACATGTGGTGAAAACGTGTCTGCATCATCCCCCTTCTTTATGGCGATTTGTCCTTAAATCGAAGCCTTTAGTATGCTTGAAGTGTTTATCATTGTGTTCTTGCATAGCTTTGCGTTCTTTCAGCAAAAGAAAGTATGATTTGGATGAATGTGTTCTTCTAATAGGTACGCTTTCACAAGATCTCCTATTAGGCCTTTATTTGGAATATAAATTACCAATAGGTACCCTTTTGGAATGATCTTCTTCTCAGGATATCCTTTTTGGAAGTGACCTTTCATTTGGTTTTTTCCTGAAAAGTGAAGAGATATGATTTTTCAAATGAAGGAGTATTTACCTTTTGAAGACATGAATCATAACCCTTGATGAAGAGTTGTGACTTTGAATCCCAACCATCACCATGATTTCTTGGAATTCCTTCAATTTTCAACATCGAATCATCATACCTCTTCATGAAGAAGTTCAGTTTCAAGTCTTGTCCACCTTCAATCTTCAATGGTAGTTTATCTTTTCGCAAGGCTTGGACATTCCTTCGCATATGTATTTGATCTTGCTGGACTTCTTTAGGTGTCAAAGGCACCAAAGTTACCTTGTGTTCTTCATGATTAAAGGAGTATTGGTTGTGATAACAATCATGGATAGCCCTTTTGTCGTACTGCATGGCCTCCCAAGTAGAATGTGGCCAGTATGTATAGGGACAATATCACAAAGTACAACATCCTTGTACCTACCAACTGAAAAAGGAATTAGGACATGTTTAGTAATGTTTAACTCACCTCCTTCATTGAGCCATTGTAACTCCCTCCATCAATAATCATTGTACAAACCTTGTCCTTGACATAACACCTTGTGTGAAAAAATGTTGTTTCTTTTTTTATCCTCCTTAATTGATTGTTATTGGAATCATCTCTTTGAAACAAACATTTCTACACAAGCAGCAATCTCTCTTGGCTCTTCTTCATGGATTGCTTCTTGTTCTTCATCATGAACAAGTTATTCAGAATCTAAGACAATATCTCTATTACCTAGCAATATCATAGTGTTTTGGTTGGGACATAGGCTTGTAACATGTCCTTTTCCAAAGCACTTAAAACACTTATTGTCTCTAAACCTCTCTAAAGTGTTTGTTTGTCATTCTTTACCCTTGTTGGATTCACCCACTTGTATTGTTTTGGATCCCTTAACATTATCCTTCGCTTGGACTGGGGTTGGCTTCCGAAAAGTATTAGGCTCTTGTTTCTATTTGGTGACCGAACTTGAGCTACTCCGATTGAAGATCTTCCTTTTAATTTGGCATTCAATTTTCATGGCCATATGTACCATCTCATCAATCTCTACATAATATTGTAATTTAATAAGGTTAGTATTTTTAGGGTTTAAGCTAAATAAAAACCTTGCCATGGTTACCTCCCTATCTTTATCAATATTGGCTCAAATCATGGATATATCCATTTCCTTGAAATAATCTTCAATACTCCGGCTTCCTTGTTTAAGATTTTCAAGCTTGTGATAAACATCATGGTGATAGTGAGTATGCACGAACCTTTTCCTCATAATGGCCTTTATTTCTTCCCAAGTATTAATTGTTCCCACCAAACGAGGGCGTAGTCCACAAATTCCATAGCGGCAAGTCTTACTTTCTTTTGCTCCATGTAGTTTTGGCATTCAAAATTATGCTCGATTTTTATTACCCAATCAAGATAGGCTTCCGGATCAATTCGTCTGTGAAATGGAGGAATTGTTACCATGATATTGTTGAAGTTATCATTTTGGTAACTTTCCCCCAGATTCTTATGGACATCTCTTCTTGCTCCTTGGGTGATTTGCTCTATCTCAGCCTCCTCTTCAATTTCTTTTTCCATTCTAGTGTGAATTATCCTTCGGTTGCCCAAGGTTCTTCAACTTGATCCATTCTTTCATGTAAGGGCTCCAACTTTAGTTTCAACAATCTTGCCATCTTATGCGTAATTGCTTGAGTTCGCAAGTTAGGGGCTTCTCTTTTATGTGTTCGTCCTAGACTCTGAGACATGATTAGTGAAATAAAGAAAATAAAATGTGTAAAAATACCTTACCAAATAATGCTCTCACAAAGCCTCACGAGTTCACTCCAAAGAAACTTGAATGTCACTCAATCTACTCGTGTTTGCACTCTAGGACTTCGAGGCTTTTATTATTCCTCTTCTAGTCTCCCATGCTCAAGCCTTTTTCCTCTCAATCTGTTTGTCTCGAGTTCTAATTAACTTTACTCAAAACTATACCAAGTAATGTTTACTTGTTGTGCGTCGGCTACAAAAGGGTTAGTAGGAATGTAAAGCAAAATATAATGAAAATGGTGGCTTAGAAATAAGAAATAAGTGAATAAAGGGTAACTTACACAAAGTCACTTCACAACCGTTCTATCACCACAATCAATTTTAGATGCTTACTTTAATTGCTTGGTGACGAGACTTGTTTTTGTGTGCTTTTAACTTTTCTTTCTTTTCTTTTCTTCTTTTGTTTTCTTCTTTGAGTGCTTGCAATTTCTTTGCTTATTTTTTTTATTTCTTCAATTGCATTTCTTTTTATATTTTATTTTTGTTGTTGTTGCACATTTCTCATTCCACCAAAGCTCCGAATACCGCTTGATGCAAGGTACTCCTACCTTAAATTGATTATGGATCTAAGAATGAAGAAAATAACATGCTTAAGTGAATGGCTCAAATAGATGGCTTGGTAGTTGATGTAAAGGTGAAATGGAGGATTGTTTATGTTATGAAGTTGGTAGCGGAAGCATGTTGATATGGCTATGGTATGGGTGATGAAATAAAGGATGGTTGGTGAGGATAGTATCTTAGAAATACCAAGGAAGAACCAGTGCTACAATGAGTAAAGACCTAGCCTTACAAATCTATCTAAGGGATGGTAACAAAGGACTTGAACCCACTATCTATAAGGAGCTAGGAACCACAAGTATCAAGGAATATGGGTTAACGCCATAAGTAATTAACATACTTGATAAGTAGACAAAAGTCACAAGGACTTGAGAAAAGAGAATAATCTCACTTAAATTATATGAAAGGCATGTTTACAAAATGAATAGGACTAGCCTATTTATAGGAATTGAATGGACATCGCCGAATGGATACATGTTGGTTCGGCCAACCCTTGTGTCCCTCTAGAATGACATAATTAATTAATTAAGCACATGAATGAAAGGGAATAATGTTTCGGCTGAATGGAGGAGGCATGTCTCTTAGCCGAATGGTTCTTGAACCCCTTCAAGTCGGCGCCTAAATGAAGCATTAGGAGCCTTGGCCGAATGGTTGGCTTGTTTGGTGTTTGGCACGCCTAGGAGAAGTCCACATACTTGGCTCATGATTGCTGGTCACAAGGGGTGCACATGGTTATATAGGAGGCTTATGGTGTAGCCTTATGCATATGATGAAGACCAAACATGTGCAACAGCCCTGAGCATGAGTTGAGATATCTTGAAGCTTTCATGTGTATAGCTAGCTAACAATGCAAGGACTGGTGGTGAAGGATCTTCTTAGCCGTGATCTCCCAAGCTCCCTAGCATCAGCTTAACCTATGTTTTGTTGTCACTTTCAGCAACTTATCTTCAAATAGTCCAACTAGTTGATATTAGCTAGCCTTGAGCTCCTCCAGCTGAGTTGAGCTTCCCAATGTGTTCCACGAGATGCCATAATGTTTGTGAGCTAATTGTGAGCTGCATATGGATTCCAAATACTCCGACAAGCTGCCCCAATGCGTGGAATGCTTCCATGTTCATACATATGCAAAGAAAACAAGGTAAATCAAAGGCATTAAGCTTGTATGAACCAATTACCTTGCTGTCGTGCATGAATATGAGCTTGCGAGCTATTTATGCATGTCATGAGCTAAGTACATAATGATATAACATATGTAAGCTATTGTATAAGACTTAGGAGCTAAAATTAATGAACATGAGCTAACAAATGAATGATTAAGCATGCTGCCATATAATGAATAATGCTTAAATGGATGCAAGACTAATCTAACATACTTAACATACTTGAAATAATAATGTTCTTTAATTATAAAGATGTGGATATGCTAAGTTACTTTACTCATTAAATCACTTAACTAATAACCTTAACATGATATGTATGATTATTTCATAGATGATTATATTGATATAAAGTAAGTAAAGTATTAAGATGTTCAAGAATACTCTTTTTGCATGTGGTGAAAGCGTGCTTGCATCAGGTTTGATCGAGTTAACCAAAAAAGGTGGGTGGTTTTTCCGTTTTCCAGAATCAAAATAGGGAAAAGATGAAGAACATGTGGAAAAAAAAGAATTTTGAGTTTTAATAGAAAAGCAAGTTGGGGATAGTTTTCTTGTGTTTTAAGGATCAAAGGGATAAACACAAGAAGAACACGGATGAAAAATGGGAGTTCGATCGAAAAAATTCAAACTTTTTTGGGTTTTGGTTGTTTCGGCCTTTGAAATCTAGAGAGAATGCAGAGAATTTCGACTTCTAGAGAGAGTGTGTGAAACGAGAAAATGAAAAAAAAACATAAAATTTGAGAAAATGGTCGATTTGGCCTTTAATTACACAATAATTTCAGGCCTTTAGGCCCGAGTGTCCTCGAAAAAATTTTCTTAGGGATTGTAACCATTTCACTTGGTTTGTAAATAATTCAATTTAGTCCCATAATATGTATTACTTTAAGCTTTATATTTTAAATTCTTACAATTTAATCCCTACATTTTTAATGTTTTATTATTTTTTGGATAATTAATGTTTTATTTAATACTTTATACATAATAATTAATACTTTATATTTATATATATTAAAGTATGATATATATATATATATATATACATTTTATACTTTATATATGTATATATAAACTATATATATATATAGCATAAAGTATTAAAGTATGATATATATATATATATATATACTATATAAACTTTTTATTTAATACTTTATATCTATACTTATATATATATATACTTTAATAGTTTATATATTTATATATACTTTTATACTATATAGTGTATATACATATATACTTTTTATTATATACTTATATCCTTTTGCCTTTATATATATATATATATATATATATATATACTTTTATATTAATATATATACTTATATTTATATATAATTATATATATAACTATATACTTATAATGTATTAATGTATTAATCTATGGATAAGTATAATGTACATTATATTTTATAAATACATACATCATATTATTATTATCATAACATATTAACATCATCATACATGTTATATATATATATATATTGTTTTTATTATTTTCCCAACTTTTGAAATTTATGCAATTCATTCCATTTTACAATTTTTCCTCACATTTTAATCTTTTTAATTTGATCCATTTATGTTGTTTATTATATATTTAATTTAATTTGGCATTTAATATTTGTTCAATTTAGTCCTACAAATTATATTTGTATATGAAATTTACCCATTCTTATTTATATTTTTGTAATTTACTTCAAGCCCTATAAAATGTAAATCACATAATAAATTCCATTTGTAATTATGTTCTCCAACTTTTTAAATGTATGCAATTTAGCCATTTTTATATTACTATGAACTTCACATTTTTTAATTACTTCAATTTGATCATTCATCGGCTTATCCATCCATGGTGTTTAATTTATTTATTTTTCAATTTCATGTTTGCTCAATTTGATACTTCACATTATATTTTTAGCAAAATTGACCATAATTATTAATTTTTCTTTTAATTTATTCTAAATCATATATAATTACGAATTACAATTCGATGTTCTCACTCACTTTCATTATTGAAATGTAAAAAATAATTAACCAAAAATTGTCAAAATTATCCGACCTGAGTTCAATCCGTATCCAGTAAGATCCGACCTAAATTTTATTTGTCAATGATGTCACCCGATTTGAACGAGATCTGAATGAAGTACATCTGAACCTGAAATAACATGGTATTTAACTGCTTCGAACCTAAACCGACGTCGATCCAAACTAAAATTAACCCGACAAGAATCCGAACTGAATCTAATGTCAAATCAATCTAAAAATGACCTGATCTGATTTGACCTGGACAAGGCCTGATCTGATTCGAAGCATCAAATTTACCTGACTCAACTTGTATCCGATTTTACCTGACCTGCCAGGATCCGTCTGAAACCTGAACGATTACCCGATTTTACAACCTAATCCAGCAGACGTTCGAACATGGTTCCCCTCCAAGCGTGTGAGCCTCATCACCGTGGTCTGTTCAAGCCCTTTAGTGCTTTCACGCATGCAACCAAGCTGGTCCCCCATCCTTGTCAAATTCTTGCAAAGAAAAAGACAAAAAAATGTGAAACGGAAAAACGATCACTTTTTTATCATTTTTTCATTCGATGTAAACGGGTTATAAAAACCACAAAAATTATTCTTGTAGGGTTCTTCCCATTTTAAAAAAAAGGACATAAGCAATACAATACTCAGAACCTTTTTAAAGGTATTCTTTCACCATTTCTTTGAATCACAGTAGCCTTGTTTCTATTTTTTCTGAAGCCATATTTTTCATCTTTCAAGAGCCATTGTTGCATTTTCGAAAGGAATAATAGGAAGAGTGTGTCTTAGTTCATTACCTTTTTTATTTGGGTCTTCGCCGGAGTAGAGAGGCCATCTCTTTCGAGTCACTAGAATTGAGAGAGTGAACCGTCGGGGTTACCTTTTAGGTGGATTTGAGAGTTGGGTTCGTTATAGATTTTTAGAGATAAAAAGAAGGCGGCTATGGGCAGGGCCGACCCTAAGCCCAAGCATTTAGTGCGACCGTCTAGGGCCCAGGTTTGGAGGAGCCCATTCTATACACCACATTACCGCCTAGGGATTAGAAAATAAAAACCCTTCCACTGCTTAATAAAAGCAGACCCATCAACGGCTAGAAGTATTAAAGAAAAAGAGAAGCAAATTATGTCTATTCATTTTTTTATTATCATAAAAGCTATACACCATATTAGATTTAGCTTATTTCCAATGCTAATTTATTGATTGCATCTTAAGTTTATCTAAAAAACAGACGTCCATTGCATTGTTTTATTAATTGTTCTGTTATTCCTCATGTTGGTATATTTTTGCAACTACGATAGTCTATCGTTTTATTATGATAAAAGTTATACAATGCATTAAATTTATCTTATTCCCAATGTTAATTACTAATTGTTCTTTTGTTCCCCATGCTAATTATTAATTACTCTTTTCTTCCCTGTGTATATTCTGCTAGTTATTAATTGTTCTTTTCTTCCCCATGTATATTATGCAACGGTTAGGAGCCTTTCTTCTCATAAAAGTTGTGCTGCAAGCCTGCAACTCAGATTTTTCTTATTTCCAATGCTATTACAATAATTACAATTTAAAATAATCTTATGCTCGAGGTTAGTATATATATATTGATTGTGGTGTTAGAATCTTGGTACTTTTTTCTCTTTATTATTAACTTTGTTTTCTTTTATTGTGCTGGATTTTTGGTACACCAATCTCGTCGTTCCAATATGCGTTCCTAACCGAATTGGAATGCGAACCAACCGCGAATTGGAACGAATGAATTGAAACAAGATTCGTAGGGGTGGGGGCGAATTAGGTAACACTTATTAGAATCATATATTCAATCAATTGATTCCTTATTTACTATTCTAATTTTTCTGACTCGCGGTCTTGCGAAGGGCAATTGGCGATTGTGAACTGGCCTAATTGAGAAATTAGAAGGTATGCTTGCTTCTCCATCCTCTTTCCTATTTTTAATTATTAAAACATAACTTTTAACTTATAACTTATAATTATAATAATATTCATGATTTAAAAAATTCTACAAATCTACAACGATGTCTAATAATTCTGTAAATTTCTTTTCTGTATAGTAATTCTATATTTCTGTATATGTTTTGCCTATGGTACGAATTTTAATTCTCAAATTCTGTACAAACTTACAATTATAAATTTTAAAGTAATTATCACATGCCTATTGTGTACAGTAGATTTTTTTGAGAAAAAAATGTATACAGTAGTTATTTAGACTTTTATTTGATGTTTTTATTTTGGTGTTCATGTTATAACTATTAATATTTATGTAAACAGTGTCAATTATCAAATTGGGAAATTGGGATTTTATCTTACTCCAATGGGTTACAATTCTAATTGAATAATCTAGGTGCAATTGTTCTGTTCTTATACTTATTTATTAGAATTGGTTTGTGTTTTACTATTTGATGAGATGTTGCCTAAAAAACATTTGTCTGGAAGTGAAAAAAGAAAACAAAGGAAACGAGAGGAGGAGTTAAAGAAGTCACAAAAAGGTGCTCTTGATAAATTTGTGTTTAAAAAGACTGATTCTCATGAAACTTTGAATCATTCAACTGAAAATTTGCATACTAAAAATGTGAATGATCCAATTGACTTTAATGATGTGCCAATTAATGAAAATGTTGAAAATTTAGGCATTGGTGAAGAAACACCTCCTCATTTGAATATATATGATCCTATAAATTGGGAGAATCTTGACAATAATGCGAGAGATATATTAGTTGGAAAAGGGCCCATAAAAGAAATGGATCTTGAATTTCCTGTTGATAAATATTATAGACATTTCTCATATGCATGTTATTCTAGAAAGTTGAGCAATGGTGAGACTAGTGATAGAAAATGGTTAGTTTATTCCAAAAACGTTGACAAAGTATATTGTTTTTGTTGCAAGTTGTTCAAATCGATTAGTAATGTAAGTTTGTTAGTCAATGATGGCTTAAGTGATTGAAAACATATTAGCCAAAGGCTTAAACAACATGAAAATAGTGTTGAACATATGACTAATATGAATACTTGGAATGAATTGAGAGTAAGATTGGATTAAAATCAAACAATCGATAAAAATTTGCAAGAAGAGATTATGAAAGAGAAAGAGTGTTAGAGACAATTGTGAAATGTATTGCTAAACATAATATTGCATTTCGAGGATCCAATGAAAAACTATATAAAGATAACAATGGTAATTTTCTAGGATTGATTGAAATGATTGCAGAGTTTGATGTGATTATGAAAGATCATGTTAGACGCATTCATGATCGTGAAATTCATTATCATTATCTTGGACATAAATTTCAAAATGAGTTCATTTCCCTTTTGACTCAAAATGTGAGAAATTCTATCATTAAGATCATTAAATAGGCTAAATACTTTTCCATAATTATTGATTTTACACCTGATGTGAGCCATCAAGAACAAATGACACTCATAGTTCGATGTGTTAATATATTAAATAACAAAGTTAAAATTGAGGAGTTCTTTTTGGAGTTTCTAAAAGTTGATGATACATCTGGATTAGGACTTTTTAATGAACTACAAAATGTTTTGAAGTCTCTTGATCTTAATGTTGATGATGTAAGGGGACAAGGTTATGATAACAGTTCTAATATGAAAGGAAAGCAACAAGGTGTTCAAAAATAATTTCTTGAAATTAATCCAAAAGCAATATACATGCCTTGTGCTTGTCATAGTCTAAATCTCACTCTTGGTTAAATGGCACATTCTTGTGTTAAAGCTATTTTTTTGGAGTTGTTTAACGCATATATGCATTGTTTTCGGGTTCTACAAAGAGATGGAAAATTTTACTTGATAATGTTCCTAGATTAACAGTGAAATATTTATCAAATACTAGATGGGAGAGTCGAATTAAAAGTGTCAAAGGTATAAGATTTCAATGTCCCCAAATAAGATTAGCTTTGTGTGAATTATATGAATCTTGTGAAAATGATGCAAAGTCAAAAAGTGAAGCTAAAAGTTTGGTGAATACACTCTCAAGTTTTGAGTTTTTGCTTGGTGTTGTGTTATTTGGTGTTAATATGGTAAGCAATAAATTACAATCTAAGTCTATGTGCATTAATACTACCATAAGGCAATTAGAAGGTGTGATGTCCTACTTTGAAAAATATAGAGATGAAGGCTTTACAACTAGTATGAATGTAGCTAAAAGTCTTGCACTTGAAATGGATGTAGAGCCTATCTTTCCCACAAAACGTCGTGTGATTAGGAAGAAATTGTTTGGAGAGAATAATGAGGAAAACGAAGTTGAATTGCCTGAAGAGTCATTTAGAGTCAATCATTTTTTTGTTGTGATAGATATGGAAATTTCTTCTTTGAAGAATATATTTGAGCAATTGAAGACATTTGAAAGTATTTTTGGATTTTTATATGATTCAAATAAGTTAAAGTCATTAGATGATAATGAGTTGAAAGAATATTGTGCTTATTTTCATTCTATCTTTTCTCATGGCAATTCATCGGATGTTGACTTAGATGATCTTTTCTCTGAATTGAAAGTCTTACAAATGACTTTGCCGACAGAATTGTTATCCGACACTGAAATTCTTAAGTTTGTCAAATCTGCAAATTGTTATCCGAATACTTCAATTGCTTATAGGATTTTAATAACTGTTCCTATGACCATAACTTCAGCCGAAAGAAGTTTCTCAAAGCTTAAATTAATAAAAACGTACTTGTGGTCATCAATGTCACAAGAAAGGTTGAATGGTTTAGCAACATTAGCTATTGAGAAGGAGATGATAGGAAACATTGATGTTGATGTTATTATCAATGACTTTGCATCTCAAAATGCTAGAAGAAATTGTTTCTTATGAGAAATTGTGTATGTTGTTTTGTAGGTGAGAGGCGTCAATTTTGGATTGAGAGAAACGATTCTAAGAGATGATTGAAGACATAATATGAGTAAATTGAGTGAAAAATTGTGATGTCTCTTTATATATTTGGTAAAATAATGTTGGTTAATGTAATAGAATCTACTCGTATATTTTTTAATGAAAAAATTTGTTTGGCGTTTACCGAAATTTATTCTTGAATTTTAAGTTATTTTTTAAGGACCCTTATCTCTTATTTTTCCTATGGCCCTTAAATGTCAGGACCGACCCTGGCTATGGGTTTGTAAGGTCGGGTCTTTGGTGAGCCCGACCACTATGGATGGTGGTCGAAGAGCGAACTCGTTGCCAATTTATGGCAAACTAGTCTCGATCAAAGAGGATAAGAGAGACTAGGGAAAAGAAAAGGGGCTTACCCGGTCGTTTAGACCTTCGATAAGCTTCACCGACTGTGCTTTTGGATCATGGTCTAGAGGTTGTTGCTCCATGGGAGAAGAAAAGTTGAAATAAAACAAATTGGGCATGGTTTCTTAGGTTTAACGCTGAAAAATAGCCATTTTTGGAAAAGATTATGATAAAATATCAAACTATTTGGGTTATTCGCGTAGTAGTCCTCCAACTTTAGCCTTATTTTTCATTTTAATCACTGATTTTTTATTTTTTACATTATTCAAATCTGACATATTTTGTTTATTTATTTTAGGTTCAAATTTGATACACTCTGTTTACTTATTTTATATTTGATTCAGATGCACTATTTTATTATTATTTTACTAATATGAATTTATTATTTGAACTAATTTTATGACCTTGATGTGACCCATCCTAAGGTATGGCTCGCATTATTTATGACCGGGTTAATTTCTAACCGCTAATTTATAAATTTCCAATTACTAACCTTCAAATATTTATTCGAATTAATTTACGACCTCACGATGACCCACCCTAGGGTATGATTTGCGTTATTAATGGTCTGGGTAAAAATTCCAAGTTAACCCCTAACTTTTAATTTTATTCGATTGTTTATTTTCTATCATTTATATTTCAATCCTTTGATTTATTTCTACATAACCGACTTTTTGGTGGGAGACCAATTCGACGTTTTGGAAAATAAATAAAATGGTTTTTAATGAAAAGACATATTCACCACCAATCATTTTTAAGGTGAGTTTTGAAGTACCTAAAATCAGGTAATTTTAATAAAAATATTTTATTTTACTAAAGATACAAGTTTTGGTCTATGAAATCAAAAATTAGGTTCATAGTCAGTTATACGTGGGGAATGATTAGCACCCCCACAGTGCCTAAAATTGGTACCTAGTCGATTACCCTATATTTTAAAATTGGAAATCTTGAGTTTGAAATTTTATTTAACTTAAAAATCACTATGTAAGCATATTTTAGAAAATTATGTCGATTTACCAAGACTAATAATGATCACTCCCAAGCAAAAATGAAAGCTTTGTTATCAACCACGATAAGTGAACATTACCTTAATAATTTAAAAATCATGATGTGGGGTTTTGAAAAGGATGTTCATTTATTTTGGCAATCAATAGTGGTCACCCCTAGGCAAAAACGGGAGATACACTAGTAACCCCCTAACAAATGAACATTGTCTTATTTTGAAAACAAAATTCAATCAAACATTGATTATTGAGCCTAATTATACTAAATAAATTAATTAAGGCTTCCTTCTAACTTAAAGTGTCAAATTCTGAAATTTAAAGAACCTAGAAGATTAAACCTAAAATTTTAGGCTTTAATATTAATCCAAATCATTTTCTTAATAAGTTATTGAGTCGAATAATCAAAATGGAACCTCGAACATAAGCAAGGACCAAAATAAAAATTCCCCTAAATTCAAGGATTAAAGTGAAATTAAAACTATATAGAGGCTCTAGTTATTAATCTAGTCAATATTAGCCAATTATTAGATCAAATAATTAAAATGGAACCTCGAACAAAAGCGAGAACCAAATTAAGAATTCAACTAAATTAAAGGACTAAATATGAGATTAAGCCTAAAGTGGAGGTTCTAATTATTAACCTAGTTAATTTTAACCAATTATTGGATCGAATAATTAAAATGGAACCTCGGGCAAAAGCGATGACCAAATTAAAATTTCCCCTAAATTAAAGGACTAAATTAAAAGGAGTCTAGATTTAAGGAAAATCTAAATATAAGGGTTTAGTCTAAAATCTAAATAAGTTATCAAGGACTAAATTAAAAGGAAGAAAAATTATCAACAAAAATTGAAAGCCATTAGAAATACATAGAATGACCAAACTAAAACAATTTAAAAGTGCATAATTAAAATCAAAGAGCAAGCATAGTGATAAAAATGAAATTAAACAGAATATTATGTCAAAATTGTACAATATTAAAATTGGAAATTAAAGGATTAAACTGTAAACATTGATACAGAAAATAAAATAACAGAAATTTAAATGTAAACAATTTAAAAGTGCATAATTAAAATCAAAGAGCTGCTTATTTTTAATTTTTATCCAGGCTATAATAATATGAATCGTACCGAGGTCGCTCATCACGAGGTTGTAAGTTAGTTCAAATATTTCTTAAAAATTAGCGGTTATTAAATTAACAAGTTAGCAGTTAAAAGTAAAAATTTTACTCAAACCATAATAACGTGAATCACACCCAAGGTTAGTCACCACATGGTCGTATTAAATGTTTAATAATAACAAAATAAAAACAGTGACTAAATGCAACAAAATAAGAAAACAGTGTCAAATTAAAGTAAAATAACATATATGAAAATGAACAAAATTAAATAAAAGAGAAACGCAAAGCATCAAATTCTAAGAAATAAAAACAAAGGGAATAGTGACCAAAACGTAAAAATACGCAAGACCTCAACAACCTCCAAACCTGATGCCACCCACCGTAAACTGGTGGCCACTCACACTCATAACACCGCTAAGTCCAACCGGAAAAGGCTAAACGACCACCCAATACCTAGAACACTTCCTCTCCTCCTCTAACATTTCTCTTATCTTTGATCGAAACCCTAAAAACCACAGCCACCGCTTGTTTTTTTTATTATCAACGCATTTCTTCACTTCAGCCACCAAACACCCCTAATCTCGACCTAAAATCGCCCCGACTCTCCTCTTTATATTCTAAAACCTAGAAAGCTAAAACAAACAGCCACTAAACGACAAAATCAAACCACAGTCGTTTATGTTTAGGGTATGTTATGGTAATGGGTTAATTGATTGTGTAATGGGTAAATTGTATTGGAGGAATGGGTAATTGGGTCTTGTAATGGGTTTAAGTGGGTTGAATGGATATGCAATGGTTTTTGGTAACTGTATAATGAATTCTAATTTGGGTTTGGATCCTAAATTTCAAAATGAGCATATATGATCACAACCCAATTAAGCATCGAAAAATATATCAACGTACTCACTAACCATATGCAAAATTCCATAACCATTTTTCAACTATACCCCAACATCATATGAACTAATCGAACAACCCTTCAAAATGATATTTGAATGTCTTCAATCCCATTTAAATTGTTCTGACAAAAATTATGGTACTACAGGTGCCCACAATAATGTGGCAAAGACAAATAATGACCTAATTTTGTCTAGTATGCTTGCATCTTCATTTTTGTCACCAATATCTTTCTTCAATCTTCTATTGATTTTTGCCTCCAACTTTCAATCGAACGATATGTCTTTCTGTATCTGAAAATATTCTCACTTGAGTTACCTCAATCTCATAAGTGATGAACCTGAATACAATGGCCATTTATTAGCTCATGTGAGGATTTATTCCCATTTATTTAGTCTTTCTTTCTTCTTCTTCTCTTTTTTCACTCGATTTTACCTTTTTCAATTTTCTCTTTCTCTCTATTTTTTCAATTTTTCTCATTTTTTATTTTTTATTTTTCCTTTTTTCTCTTTTTTATCAATTAAAAAGTTAATCTTTGACAATTGACTCCTCTGCACGAGGAAATCAAAAGATTTTTCTCATCTCTTGAAAGATTGTGCTAGTTCTCCTATATGAACTGCACATTCTTCCATAAAAGGTAAGTATGAAATTTGAACGACCTCTCCTATATAAACCCATTCTTCCTTCATGGTCATTTTCTCCTCTCTGAAAAGATTACAGATTCTTTCGTAAAGGCCACGTTGAGGTCGAAAAAGCTCTCCTATATGAATTTCTTCCTATGAGAATGATGATCCACCTTATTCTATAATGAAATCAAGTAAAGTGGCGATGGTGCTGATACAACTCCTTATGTGATGGAATCGAACAAAATGTTGATGCTGATCTACCTCATTCTGTGATAGAATCGAGCAAAAGGGTGTTGCTGAACCAACTCCTTATGTGATGGAATCCGAAGGTATTGACTTGAAGGTCCTCGAATCTTTGCTGAGATCTATTTCTTTAAAAAATAGAGATATGAATTAATTTTCTTTATTGATTGTTTTTTCTTCAACATGCAATTGTGAATTGAAATATCTTCAAACTTTTTTGAATTCCTGTAAAATATTTAAAATTTAGATGAAAGTGAATGAGTTAAAAGAAATTTGTTTCAAGAGAAGCAATCTCATGTGAGATAAAATTTTATTTTAAGTGAAACAATTTCGAAGTTTGTATTTCAAGAAAAATTATCTCAAGTGAGATAAAATCTTGTTTCAAGTGAAACAAATTAAAATTTTTTGTTTCAAGGGAAAAGCTGAAATTTGTTTTAAGAAAAAATCTTACGTTATATAAAAATTGTATTTCTAGTGAAACAATCTCAATGGTTGTATTACAATTGAAACTATCTCAAGCGAAATAATCTCAATATTTGTATTTCAAGGGAAATTTGTCTCAAGTGAGATGAAATTTATTTTAAGAAAAAACATTCTCAAGTGATATAAAATTTTCCTTTTTTGAGTGAAATGATTTGAAGATGATATTACTCATCCTTGTTGAAGATATCTAGTTATCTTTGGATGGTTTCCTCTTTTTTTTCTTCTGACTGATCATTATGTAATTTCTTGATTGGGCTCCTTCATCTTTAAAGTCTTACCACCCTGACTGGAAATCTATAGTAAACTTGTGCAATTATCTTGAATGTTTTCATGATGTTCATCTGATACAAATGAGCTTTTGAATTTGTCCTCATTAGTGAACAAAATGTTCTTAAAAATATAGGATTTCAAGTGAAGTTTCAAAGGCCTCCTCGTAAGTGGGAAATCAAAATTCCTTGTTGCACATGATAATATATGTTTGATGCAAAGATGCAAAATCATGTATGTGCATGTTGATGTATGTTTTCATGATTAATGACGATGAAAAGATGCACAAGCAATCTTGGTTCTTTCATGATTTGTTCATCGTCATTCTTTTCATCACACTAGAGTGTATCATTGCATTTCTCTACGAAAGTATGTTCTTCTTGCTCTAACAAATATTGCCTCTGACATTCAATTCTTTTACCCCAGTTTCTGATTCTAAGCTTCTAAGTCATTTGTCAATTTCCAAGATACACTCCTTATAGGAATTATCTTGTTTGGAAATATGTTTCTTCCTTTTTATTTTTCAAAATTGTGAAAAGTTTGTTGAAGAAATAAAATAATGCCCCTCTTTTGGGCTCACAATTAAAGCAAATCACAAAACATGAGTTCACTAAATATCAAAAGAATCAACAATTGTTTTAATCTTTCAAAGTTATAACTCTTTGACAAGTGTCAAAATTGATAGGTTGGTTTTAGGTTAGTGTCGAAATAGTTTTTTTTGAAGGGGAAAAAAGAGGGTCTCATTTCGAAATAATTTTTATGATCGGTTAATGAAAAAATGTGGTCGAGGAGTCGCCACTAATCTTTGTTAGGGTGTGATTGGGCACCCAAAAACATATTTTCCATTTTAATAAAAATATTAATTTTAATTAAAACAACAAACTTGCGGTCTGCTTTACCAAAATTTGAGTTTGGGAGTTGGTTACGTGTGGGGAATGATTAGCACCCCACAACACTCTAAATCGGTACTCAGTAGATTAATTAATTGTCTTTGCAATGAGATTTACAAGTTCGAGTCTAATATAATTTGAGATCACCTAAAAACAATATTCTTTGAATTTTTGGACAAAACATGATAATATTTAATTATTTCCTATCGAGAAGAATCAATCCTCATACCTTAAAGCAATTGATTCTTACTCCAATCGAAATAAAGAAATATTAAAATTCATTCTAAAGTTCATTATTAATTCAAAATAAAAACACCCAAAATAATCTTTAAGAGAGAAATCAATAATATCTAATTATTTCCAGTCGAGAAAAAATGACCTTTCATGCCTTAAAACAATCATTTATTACTCCAACCGAAATAGAAATATATTATTATTTTCAATATCGATGAGTGTTATTATTTCGAAAAACTCAACGGAAAACACATGCAAAAATAAAGCAATTAAAGGCATATCAAGCAAGTAAAATTATTTATTTATTTTACCAATATTTAATGAGAATAAGGACATTTAATTATTTAAATATCTTGAGTCTAGACCTTAGATTCGATCTAATAGTCTTTTATCGATTAATTTAATTAAAAGTACATGATTTTTCCCCAATCCCCCAATTTTAAAATGAATTCGATTTAGTTTGTGTCACTAAATTGGATACACTTTCATTTTAAAATTATCAAAAGTAGTGTTTTTATACGTTAAGACAATCACTGTATGACTATATTAAAATGAACAAATATTACCCTTAGTCAATTTATTTCGATTCAAGTCAAGTGATGCTTGTGAGGGTAACATGGAAAATTAATTATGAACTTATTCTCCCTCATTGGATGAGTTCTTCTCATTATAAACTCTACACTAGAAATGTTGGTTCAAGGTCGAATAAGTTCTTCTCATTATGAACTTTTTCTCCCTTGTAGGACATGTTGTTCTCATTATGAACTCTCCACTAGGAATATTGAGCCAAGGTTGAACAAGCTTTTCTCATTATGAACTTCTTCTCCCTCGTTGGATGAGTTCTTATCATTATGAACTCTTCATTGGAAACGTTGATCAAAAGTTGAATAAGTTCTTCTCATTATGAACTTTTTCTCCCTCGTTGGATGAGTTCTTCTCATTATGAACTCTCCACTAAAAATGTTGAGTCAAGGTTGAATAAGTTCTTCTCATTATGAACTTCTTCTCCCTTGTTGGATGAGTTCTTCTCATTATGAACTCTCCACTGGAAATGTTGAGCCAAGGTTGAACAAGTTCTTCTCATTATGAACTTCTTCTCTAATGATGTGTTCTTCTCATTATGAACTCTCCACTGGAAATGTTGATCCAAGGTGGAACAAGTTATTCTCATTATGAACTTCTTCTCCCTCGTCGAATGAGTTCTTCTTATTATGAACTCCTCGCTGGAAATGTTGATCAGTTTATCTTCTCTTTGAAGATTTTCAAACTACAAAAGATTATCATGTATCAGTAATTTGGTATTTGAAGTACCCGAAGGTATTAACCCTTAAAGGTCCTCGAATCATCACTGAGATCCACATTTCCAAAGATTGAAAAGTGGACTAATTCTTTTTTAAATCTTTTTCTTCACTATCCCAAGTGAGATAAAATTGGTTTCGAGGGAAACTGTCTATAGAGAGACAAAACGTTGTTTCAAGAGAAAATGTCTCAAGAGAGATGAATATTGTTTCAAGGGAAACAGATTCAATGATTTTGCATTTCAAGAGAAACTGTCTCAAGAGAGACAAAATTCGTTTCAAGAGAAAATGTTTCAAGTGAGAGAAAATTTGTTTCAAGGGAAACTGTCTCAAGAGAGATAAAATCTTCTATTTCGAGGGAAACTATCTCAAGCGAGACAAAATCTTCTATTTCGAGGGAAACTATCTCAAGCGAGATAAAATCTTCTGTTTCGAGGGAAACAATCTCAAGCGAGACAAAATATTCTGTTTTGAGACAAACTATCTCAAGCGAGATAAAATCTTCTTTAAAACAATCTTGACTGAAATAAAATGCCTTCTTTTAAGTAAAAACTGTCTCAAGTGAGACAAATCTTGTTTTAAGAAAAACAATCTTGAGTGAAATATATCTTCTTGTTTTGAGTAAAAATTGTCTCAAGCTAGATAGAATCTTCTGTTTCCAGGGAAACTATGTAACACCCATAACCCGTATAATTATACCTATACAGATTATAAATGTCACCCGAATTTCTAAAAAGCATTTCCCATTCCAAATATGATTTAAAATTTAATTTCTTAAAATGGTAAATGATATTATATAAATATCATATCATATAAATTTTGTTTCATTATAACAAATTTAAAACAAAAGATTTTTTTAATAACTAGTGAACAGTAACAGTGAACATTATTCGTGAACAGTAACAGTGAACAGTGAACAGTGTATCGATGCACTGTTACAGTAACATGAACAGTGCACCGATGCACAAAACATCGAATTAAGATTGTGTATCGATGCACTGCTATATGGCATCGATGCACTGCTACAGTAATTTCTGAAAAATACATATAAAACATCCAAAAAAATTAACCTTTCATCACTACAAAATTTACCATTTTGTTTCCAAATTTTTTCAACAAAACAAATTGAATATTATTAATTACATGACACTATCTAATTTAAATTACATCATAAGACGTCTTACTGATATTGAAATATACTCCTCGATGCTTGATTAACTTTGAACTCTTTATTCCATTACTGGCTTTTTACCTACACGTGAAAATCATCACACGCTAAGTATAAACTTAGTGAGGCAATTAAAACATTTAACAGTGCAATACAATTCATGCATGATTTTCAATGTCAAAATCAAATTTCCATAAAATCATTTTACTAACATATCCAATATTTTACCATGATCAAAATAATATAAAATCTCTTACCATTTATCCCATAAGCTTTGTAAGCTTATTTTACCAAAATACTTACCATTTAAATTCCATAAGCTCGTAAGCTTATTTTATCAATATACTTGCCATTATTCATAAGCTCGTAAGCTTATTTGCATACTTACCATTTATTAACCAATAAACCATAACTCATAGCCCATAATAATACTGTATGAGGAAATCGATATAGGGGTCAAATATTGCATCGAAGTGCTGAGGTCGAGCTTTGCTCACCTAATAATGCACCATAGTGCTTGTACTGTGTCTTTGCTATACACTTTGAGGCCTGCACTATGTGTCTTCTCTACACACTCTAGTACTACCTAATATTGCAGTTTGCTATACTCTATGGAATGCCATTAATACCACTGATCCTCAATAACATACTTGGGCATATAGTCAATTTTATTTGATCCATCCATGGCATAGTATATTATCATAATTTAACAATAGGGAAGTTTATACCCAAAAACAATCATGGCAAAATATCACATTTTCCATAATCAATGCATTATAATTTCATAAAGTGACATCTCAATGTCATGTCAATTTATAAAAATGACATAATATCATGCTGATATAAACAAGGTCGACTTATCGCAAGTCTTCCTGATGATGTATAAAACATCCATGTATAATTTCATGCATGTATTGCACTCACCTTGAACTTTATATCTTTCCAAATATATGTGCCTCACTATTGTCCACAATAAGCCCTTTTATATTTGATTTGCTTCGATTACAAATCAATCACAATCTGTATAAATCACCAATTCTTAACGATACATATGTTAGTATTGTACTAACATAAACATATCCCATAATATACTTGAACTCATTTTCTATCAAAATACTCAATACTTAATAATTCCTATAACATTGGAACCAACTTTTCCAATTTACCCAAAATGCTCCTTCACCATTTTAACACTTAAATTCTTAATACCAATAATTCCAGAATAATACATCAATTATATAACACTTACACAACAACCCATCAATTTTCCATATTCTGATAACTCGCACTATCTTTAAAGAACCGTATTACGTATTGATATACACACTATAATTTAGTTACATTTATTCCGTTGAAAAATAGACTAGCATACGAATATATCCATATAAATAACTCCTAATTCATTATGTAAAATTTATGGTGAATTTTCAAAGTTGATTAACAGAATCTGTTTTGCAGAACCTACTGTCCGACTTTTCTGACCTTTCCTTGGTTAAAAATTCATATCTCTTTGTATACACCTTGTAATTGATCCCCGTTTATTTTAAACAGAACTAGATCAATATATGAACAATATATATAAAAAACTCCAAATTATTTTTATATAATTTCTGATAAATTTCCAAACCCACTGCAAAATTTAAAATATAAATTGTTTTCTTTAACCTCATCATTAGATTCTTCATCAATTCTTACAACCAAATCTTTAAAATCACTTAACTCTTCAAAACCCATAAAACACAAGAATCAAGATCCCCTTTCATCAACTCAAGATGAACTTGAACATGAATCCTAGTAATATTCATGTCAAAATGTAGAGAATTGAACGTAGAACATTTTTCCTAACCACACTGAGTCTAATTCTCAAGAAATAGCTTCAAAATTCAAACTAAAAATGTTTACCTTTCTTGCTTGAAAGTGTCGGCCCTTGGAGGAAGAACAAGCTAGAAATGCTCATCCATGATTGATATTTAATGATAAATAAATCTATCACATGGCAATATATATTATAATGGCATTTTTTTATTCCATTCAATAAGAAATTCCATTTTTACTCTTAATGAATCTTCCTATTCACCATAAAACCAAGCCACCTGATCCATATCATATTAAAAAGTCAAATATGAATTAATTTGACTTCATTTCTGAAATTCTCCTTGAATTTTAAAAAATTGTGTTTCAGTCACTAAATTTCACTTTTTCAGTCAAATCTGAAAAATTGAACATTTTCAAACCAAATTTCTCTGATCCAAAATATTAAAATAATATTTTTCAACCATTTTATAACATCCTTCAAATTTTTGTAAAGTTCCAATTCGATCTGAAATTATCGATTCCTTACTAACTTTAACCCTTTCTAATTTTTCTTTACTAAAATTCCAAATCCAAAAATATGATTTATATAAAACCCCACTCTCAAGAGTAAATTATCTATTTATGGAATAAAATTCGTTTTAGGAAATTATCACTTAATTCCCTAAACTTTTTCCCAATTTTCTACTTTGACCATCAAACTTTCAAAATTTGCATTTTAAAACTTTCTATGAAAACTCTCCCCTCCATAAAAAAAAATCCGTCCTCGAATTTTAAAACTTTCTATGAAAACACTAACTCCCTTTTTTTATAAGAATTGCACTATCCATAGTACATTCGTAACCCTAATTTTGGGTTGTACTGACTGGTAAGACATACTGTCGCCTTATGCGAAAACCTCTTCTGGTCTTGCCAACTTCTTAAATTCTGATTTTTTTCCTCAAAACTTTGGGAATTTTGAAAAGATCATGCAAATCATTAGATTTTTAACCTGTTCAATTCAATTCTTCAACCTGATATGAAAATATCTACACATTTTCATATCATCCTCTCTTTCCCAAGTAACGTCCTTGACATTATGATTTTGCTAAATCACTTTGACTAGAGAAATCGTCTTGTTACGCAGTTCTTTGATTTCTCAAGCTAATATCCAAACTGGTTCTTTTTCATAAGTTAAATCTGTTCAGATCTCAATTACCTCCATAGTTAATGCTAACTGATAATCCATCAGTCTAACTCTTTTTAATATCTCATAAGATCCAATGAATCTTAGACTTAGTTTTCCTTTGAACTCAAAACACAACTTTGTTTTTCCAAGGCGATACTTTAAGAAAAACTTTATCGCCTTCATAAAATTCAATTTTTTTCTTTCAAGTCTGAATAAGACTTATGCCGATCGAATACCACCTTGAGATTATTTTTACTTTATCTTCAACCTCTTTCAATAATTCTGGGCCAACAAAATTTCGATCTTTTAACTCGAACCAATTTAATGGTGTTCAGCATTTTGTCCATATAAAGTTTCATACGGAGCCATCTTGTTACTCAATTGATAACTGTTATTGTAGGAAAATTCTACTACAAACAAATACTTTTCTTTTCCCATGATTCCTTAGAATCAATCACACATGCACTCAGTATAACTTCTAATATTTGAATAGTACTTTATGATTTACCATCTTTCTGTAGATAAAAGTTGTACTGAAATTCAATCAAGTACCTAAAACTTTATGCAATTATTTCCAAAATCTTAAAGTGAACTTTGGATCTCTGTCCGATATAATGGATACTAACATTCCATTTAGTCGAACTATTTCCCAAGTTATACAACTCTGTATATTTATCCAATGCGTAGTCCATTCACATCACAATGAAATGTGCCGATTTAATTAACCGGCCACAATCACCCAAATGGAATCCATTTTATTTTATATCAAAGGTAACCCTGTAACAAAATCCATAGTGACTCTTTAATATTTCCACTCTGGAATAGAAATCAGTTTCAACAATTACGAAAGCACTTTATGCTCAGCTTTTACTTGTTGACATGTCAAACATGTAACAACAAACTCAATAATGTTTCTTTTCATACTTGGCCACCCAAAATGACTCTTTACATCCTGATACATTTTGTTTTGCCTGGATTATAATCAATGATCAAATCATAATCCTTTAAAAGTTCTATCCATCTTCTCTATCTAAAATTGAGCACTTTTTGAGTCAACAATTATTTCAAACTCTTAGGATCCATGTAAATGTGGCATCTCTCACCATACAAATAATGACACCAAATTGTTAGAGCAAAAATAACCGCTGCTAACTCAAGATCATGAGTAGGATAATTCCTCTCATGTATCTTTAATTGCCGAAAAACATAGGCTACCACCTTACATTCTTGCATAAGTACACAACCCAAACCATTATGAGATGTATCACTATACACCACATACGCTTTGTCCGATTCCTATTGTACCAACACTGGTACTTCCGTTAAAATATTCTTTAAAGATTTAAAACTCTCTTAATATTTCTCAGTCCAAGTAAATGAAACATCCTTTCTCAAGAGCTTGGTCAAAGGAAAAGCAACCATCGAAAAGTTTTTCCCAAACCTTCGATAATAACAAACAAGTCCCAAAAACTTTAGACCTCTGAACATTTTTTGGAGGTTTCCACTCCAATATTACTTAAATTTTTTATACCTTATGTCAAGATAACATAACCAAGAAAAGCAACTTCTGATAACCAAAACTCACACTTTGACATTTTGGCATATAACGTTTTACCCTTAATTATCTCAAGCACAATACAAATATGAACATCATGCTCTTTCTTTGTATTCGAGTATACCCGAATGTCATCAATACAGACTACCTCAAACTGATTTAAGTAAGGTTGAAATACTCGATTCATCAAAATCCATGAACACTGCTAGAGTATTTTTCAAACCAAACAACATTACTACAATATCTTAGTGTCTATATCGTATTCTGAAACTATATTTAGAACATTTTCCTCTTTAAAATTTAACTGGTGATATCACAATCGAATATCAATTTTAGAGAAAATTACTGCTCCTTTTAAGCTGATCGAACAAGTCATCAATCCTCAAAATAGGATATTTTTTCTTGATAGTTTCTCTTTTTAACTATCGATAATTTATGCATAATCACACATATCCATTTTTTTTATAAACAACATTGGTTCACCCCAAGGTGAAATACTCGATCCAATACATCCTCAATTTAACATCTCTTGCAATTGGTTCTTTATTCTCTTAACTCAATTGCAACCATTCAACATGAATCCATAAATACAGGATTAATGTCTTGATAACCATTAATATTGAATTCCACCTCTCAATCTGGAGGTAACCCAAATAATAAATCTAGAAAAAAATATGTAAATTCCTGAGTTATGGAAATATCATATGATTTTACTTCAGATACTTGAGTATCTATCACTTTAGTTACAAAAGCTATGCCTCATTTTTATATTATCCTAATCGTAACCATTAATCGTAACCATTGTTGATATCACGCTAGTGATATTTCACTTTTTCATCAATCGTTAAAAATTTTAATTTCTCTGCATTTTTCTAAATTAATTGTTTCTTGCGACCATTAACCCAACCTTAATGCAGAGACAACCAAATCATGATCAAATTAATCTAAAACTCATTAATGATAATCCCATCGGATTCATCAGTAACATATGCTCCTGAATCTTTATCGGACATTTATTATTTGTCCGACTAACACTTATATCATGACTCACAGGTCTTACACCATAATAACACTTTTTATCAAATTGAATTCAATATCTCTACTTTAGAATTCCTTATTTCATTCTTAAGGAAATCTGTATAATTTTTCCAAATCCAAAAATAATATTTTTGAACAGATGAAACTTTTTCAATCTCAAATGAGAGTCTCAATGTTCACATCGTTCAATAAGAAAACTTGATAATTTGTAGCAATAACTTCATAACAGTTAATGCTAAAATCCCACTAGTAAACAAATTTACTCCTTTTTCTTATCATTACGAACTTGACACTTTTCAAGTTCTTGAGAATCCATCTCAATCTAAACAATATTTCATTGTAACATGGAATGTTAGACAATCCATTTTCGCATATTTATCTTCACAAGGTAACTCTATCCAGTTTTATGAACTTGATATCTATTTCTCAATCCAACACATAATCATTTGATTCACTAATAACTCAACTTTTTTTAAACTTTTAGTGGAAATCATATTTACCGCTTACTCAATTTCTCTTACTAAAATCAACAATGGTTTAAACAATTTAATACTTAGCTTAAATATTTCTCACTTATTTAAGCTTACTTGGAGAAACCTCAGAATCATCACTAGATTAAAAAATCTCCTCTGAATCCTCATCCGATTCGACTTTTCTTGTAAGTCATTCAAACTTTTTAATCGATTTTTCTAATTCAGAATATTCAACAAAATAGAGAAAAATCCCTTACAACTTCCACCCTTCTAAGGTGTTTTACATAAGTCATGTCGATCCCATTTTGTTCATTTCAATCTCAATCTTCTTTTCAACATTTTTGACTTTCTTACCTTTGTCTTCACTTTCTGACATTTGAAGATAGTCAGAATCATCATACATTAGTAAAGAATAACTTTACTCCCTATAAGCATCATCACAATATATATACAACTATCAGTAACTTTTGGCATCCTAGTGGCATGTATACACTTTTTAATTCAAAACAAACTCGGTTTAGTCCTAGAATCGGCTAAACCTGTAGCTCTGATGCTAATAAATGTAACACCCATAACCCGTATAATTATACCTATACAAATTATAGATGCACCCGAATATCTAAAAACCATTTCCCATTCCAAATATGATTTAAAATTTAATTCCTTAAAATGGTAAATGATATTATATAAATATCATATCATATAAATTTTGTTTCATTATAACAAATTTAAAACAAAAGATTTTTTTAATGAATTGTGAATAGTGAACAGTAACAGTGAACAATACCCGAGAACAGTGAACAGTGTATCGATGCACTACTATAGTACGTGAAAAGTTTACCGATGCACAAAACATCGAATTAAGATTGTGTATCGATGCACTGCTATAGTGCATTGATGCACTGCTATAGTAATTTTTGAAACATACATAGAAAACATCATAAAAATTTAACCTTTCATCACTACAAAATTTACCATTTTGTTTCCAAATTTATTCAAAAAAATAAATTGAATATTATTAATTACATGTCACTATCTAATTCAAATTCCATCATAGGATGTCTTACTGATATTGAAATATACTCCTCGATGCTTGATTCACTTTGAACTCTTTATTCCATTACTGGCTTTTTACCTATGCGTGAAAATCATAATACGCTAAGTATAAACTTAGTGAGGCAATTAAAACATTTAACAGTGCAATACAATTCATGCATGATTTTCAATGTCAAAATCAAATTTCCATAAAATCATTTTACTAACATATCCAATATTTTACCATGATCAAAATAATATAAAATCTCTTACCATTTATCCCATAAGCTCGTAAGCTTATTTTACCAAAATACTTACCATTTAAATTCCATAAGCTCGTAAGCTTATTTTATCAATATACTTTCCATTATTCATAATAAGCTTATTTGCATATTTACCATTTATTAACCAATAAACCATAACTCATAGCCCATAGTAATACTGTATGAGGAACCCGATATAGGAGTCAAATATTGCATCGAAGTGCTGAGGTCGAGCTTTGCTCACCTAATAATGCACCGTAGTGCTTGTACTGTGTCTTTGCTATACACTTTGAGGCCTGCACTATGTGTCTTCTCTACACACTCTAGTACTACCTAATATTGCAGCTGCTAGACTCTATGGAATGCCATTAATACCACTGATCCTCAATAACATACTTGGGCATATAGTCAATTTTATTTGATCCATCCATGGCATAGTATATTATCATAATTTAACAATAGGGAAGTTTATACCCAAAAACAATCATGGCAAAATATCACATTTTCCATAATCAATGCATTATAATTTCATAAAGTGACATCTCAATGTCATGTCAATTTATAAAAATGACATAATATCATGCTGATATAAACAAGGTCGACTTATCGCAAGTCTTCCTGATGATGTATAAAACATCCATGTATAATTTCATGCATGTATTGCACTCACCTTGAACTTTATATCTTTCCAAATATATGTGCCTCACTATTGTCCACAATAAGCCCTTTTATATTTGATTTGCTTCGATTACAAATCAATCACAATCTGTATAAATCACCAATTCTTAACGATACATATGTTAGTATTGTACTAACATAAACATATCCCATAATATACTTGAACTCATTTTCTATCAAAATACTCAATACTTAATAATTCCTATAACATTGGAACCAACTTTTCCAATTTACCCAAAATGCTCCTTCACCATTTTAACACTTAAATTCTTAATACCAATAATTCCAGAATAATACATCAATTATATAACACTTACACAACAACCCATCAATTTTCCATATTCTGATAACTCGCACTATCTTTAAAGAACCCGTATTACGTATTGATATACACACTATAATTTAGTTACATTTATTCCGTTGAAAAATAGACTAGCATACGAATATATCCATATAAATAACTCCTAATTCATTATGTAAAATTTATGGTGAATTTTCAAAGTTGATTAACAGAATCTGTTTTGCAGAATCTGCTGTCCGATTTTTCTGACATTTCCTTGGTTAAAAATTCATATCTCTTTGTATACACCTTGTAATTGATCCCTGTTTATTTTTATATAATTTCTGGTAAATTTCCAAACCCACTGTAAAATTCAAAATATAAACTGTTTTCTTTAACCTCATCCTTAGGTTCTTCATCAATTCTTACAACCAATTCTTTAAAATCACTTAACTCTTCAAAACCAATAAAATACATGAATCAACATCCCCTTTCATCAACTCAAGATGAACTTGAACATGAATCCTAGTAATATTCATGTCACAATGTAGAGAATTGAACGTAGAACATTTTTCCTAACCACACCGAGTCTAATTCTCAAGAAATAGCTTCAAAATGCAAACTAAAAATGTTTACCTTTCTTGCTTGAAAGTGCCGGCCCTTGCAGGAACAAGAAGTTGTAAATGCTCATCCATGATTGATATTTAATGATAAATAAATCTATCACATGGCAATATATATTATAATGGCATATTTATTCCATTCAATACGAAATTCCATTTTTGCCCTTAATAAATCTTCCTATTCACCATAAAACCAAGCCACCTTATCCATATCATATTAAAAAGTCAAATATAAATTAATTTGACTTTCATTTCTGAAATTCCCCTTGAATTTTCAAAAAATGTGTTTTAGTCACTAAATTTCACTGTTTCAGTCAAATCTGAAAAATTGAACATTTCCAAACCAAATTTCTCTGATCAAAAATATTAAAATAATATTTTCAACCATTTTATAACATCCTTCAAATTTTTGTAAAGTTTCAATTCGATCTGAAATTATCGATTCCTTACCGGCTTTAACCCTTTCTAATTTTTCTTTACTAAAATTCCAAATCCAAAAATATGATTTATATAAAACCCCACTCTCAAGAGTAAATTATAAATTTATGGAATAAAATTATTTTTAGGAAATTTTCACTTAATTCCCTAAACTTTTTCCCAATTTTCTACTTTGACCATCAAACTTTCAAAATTTGCATTTTGGTCATTATCTAAATTTTGGGGTATTTCAAACTATCTCAAGCGAGATAAAATCTTTTGTTTAAGGCGAAACAACTCTTATTTTAAGTGAGACTATCTCAAGCGAGATAAAATATTCTGTTTCGAGAGAAACCATCCCAAGTGAGATAAAATATTCTACAAAAAAATCTTGAGTGAAATGAAAGGTCTTGTAAAAACTGTCTCAAGTGAGACAAATCTTGAGTCAAATGAACTATCTTCTTTCGAACGAGACAAAGTTTTTTGTAAGAAAAACAATCTCAAGTGAAATAAATCCTTCGTATTCAATGAGACTATCTCAAGCGAGACAAAATTTGTTTAGTAATGTTGAATCTGAAGATGATTATTCCCTCTTGTTGAGACGTCTTGTTGTCTTTTAATCTCATCTTCTCCTGAAATATCTATAAAATGTATTTGGATGTAACTATGTTGATGATGGATGTTTGATACAAAGATGCAAATTCATGTATGTGTGATGCATGTTCTTCAGTGAAAAGGTGCTTAAGCAATCCTGGTTCTCTTCTTGATCTGTTCGCCTTCATTCTTCTTTTACACCAAGGTGTACCATCGCATTTCTTTGCAAACATCTGCTTTCCTGGCTCCTTAACATTCAAAATATTTGCCCCAATTTATGATTCTGAGCTTCTAAGTCTAAGGGACCTCTGTCAATTTCCAGGCTAAACTCTCTAAAGAGATTGTCCTGTTTGAAAATGTTTTCTTTCTTTTTATTTTCAAAATATGAAGAGTTCTTTTTAAGAAAAACGTCATTCTTTTAAGCTCACAATTGAAGCCAATCACAGAACATGAGTTCATTAAATATCAAGAGAATCAACAACTCTTTTAATATTTCAAAGATATTCCTCTTTGACAAGTGTCAAAATTGATGGGTTGGTTTCAAGTTAGGTCCTTTAAGTTTCTAAGGTTTCAGTCATCAAAATATCATCTCTTATTCGGTCCTCGTGAACCTTACGACATGCCCCTTTTCTTTGGCTTGGCATTTTAATCAGATGCGGAGAAAATGACGCAACTAGTATAATCAATCACTAGACTTTCGAGAACACTTCTGTTTCGGTTCTCTGAAATCTTTCATTTGTTCAAGCTTCATAGACTTCCTTTAACAAAGGTAGTGCAGGGACATCAGTCTAAACATAAAATTCCTGTGTGCTTGTATGAGGTTGACTATAACAAGTGTTCCCCGATTCCCTTAGTCAATTTTCATCGAAACTCATTATTAGATCAATTTGTTTTGGCATTGTCTGGCTAGCTAAATTTAGATTTATTGTAAATACCTTATAATCGCACTTATTGTGCTAGCTGAAAGGTTCGTCTCATCACAAGATCTTTAACTTGACAATTACAGTGGAGCAAACACTAAACTGCTAAGTATCTAAATAATGTCATGGTTCGAATGCAATCTATTCATAAAGACAGGACTTTTGAGTTGCCTCTATAACCAATTGCTTTAGAGGAATAGCTCAGCTTTATTATATAATCTATAGTAATAATTTATTAGCCTTTCGAGCATTCATATTTAGAATTTCTTAAGCTCATCAAAAAGAACTTGTTATAGTCTAGGTGTCTTTGATAGTCAGGAAATTCCACATTTAGAGCTCAGTTCCCAAACAACTGACCTAAACTAAATTCATCTACTCCACCATTCCATTTGTGAAGATTAGTATCATCACTAAACGTCTTCAACAGAAGTGTAATCTAGGCAATTTTACAATGTCATACACAAGAGATGCCCCATGTTATTCGCTCCTATTCATACATGAATGCCAAACCTTTTGATCATTTCCTCATGAGAGGAGAAGGCTAAAGTGGTCCCTGTAAGAGAAGGGTATAGGGTTCGAATGTATCATCTGTGGTAAGGTCAAGGGTCATTGTTTTATCAGTTTTTAATCTTGTCATTTTGTGAAAGATCTATAACTCTGATCCTTAAAAGAGCTTTTAATCAAGCAGATATTTAAAGAATTTTGAGTCTAAAAATTACTCATTTCTCATAACCTCATAAGGTAGCATTTAAAATTTTCGATTGTCAAGTGACTTACAAACTTTTTAACGAAAAGAGAAATAAAAGAAATTTAAAAAGACAATATGCTAGAACATCAAAAGTTCATAGTGGTTGCAATGATTTTTCTTGGTTTGCACTAGAATGACCTATCATTCATCGAATGTCCATGCCCCTGAATTGATTAGATGTTGAACTTTACGCTTCAATGCCCCACAATTCTCAGTAAGGTACCATGATTGTGATAGCATCACGTCCATACCTCTCAAACCTTTTTTGGTGCAAATGGGGTGACTTCATCTCACCTCGAAACCTTTATCACATGATTCTCCGCGAATTACTCTCGGGATCCATGATTAATGCAAATGTTGAGAAGTAATATATACTATGTAATACATAATGTGTATATACTAATGCAAAAAATGCAAAGATGTACATGCAAATGAAAAGATGCAAAAATGAGAGTGCAAAATGTGAGATGCAAATGCAACAAGGAATTGATCCCAAAATAATTGTTCCTAGAACAATTCTCGAAAAACTAACAATGTCTCGGTACACTGGGGAAGTGAAGATCTGGTCCATCTGTAAGTTGCCTAGCTCCAGCGAGCATTATGGTTCTGTATCGTCTTAAAAACTTCTACTTCATCTCCTACTCTAAGAAATCTTTCGAGCTGGTTCTTGATCTTAAACTGTTGCCTTCAGCGTTGAATCGTCTCGAGTCCAACTTGTTACCTCAGTAGATAGATGTCTAGCTCGTCTTCCTGGTAGGTATACTCATTCTAGCTACTCGATCTATGTAGAGCATCTTCGAAATCATACCGATCCAGAGAAAGGCATTACTGTGGCATTATTTGTCAAGAACCTTCTAAATGATAAGTTATTTAAGGATCAATACCTTTGAATGATATGTCATGTTTATGCAAATATGTAATAAGAGTAGACAAAAGAAAACCAATGTTAGTAGAAACAAAACAAAAAGAATCAAGTTAGTTGAAAAGATTAGTCCATAAATGTAATCTTAGCAAAAATAAATAAATATTACTCAAAGTTGAGACTGAAAAAACATACAAAGAAAATTAATAATCCTAACCGCATGCGTTCTAGTTCTCCTAGGCTATCCACATGGCTCTAGCGAGGTAGGCTTACTAAATTCTCTATATGAGGATGGGTTCTAGCAAAGGTTCACAAGCCATCTTTCCAACCCTCTAAGGTTACCCTTGATTCTAGCCCATTACAGACTTGTAAATCAGGTTCAGTTCAGGGGATCGTACCACTAAAAGCGTACCTCAAATCTGATATCCAGATAGGTAACTTAGGGTGCTTTCCAGGGGTACTTTATTAGACCCACAAACGAAATCCCAATGCTCCTCGTGAGGTGTGACGTTTCTCTCTACTTAGGTAAACTAGGTTCGAGCTCCAGTTTAGAGCTATGATATGCAACAATCCTAAATAATTCACATAAGTGTAAGTAATAATCAGGGAGAAAATATTTTTTCTTTTTGAAATAACATAATGAAACTTAAATTAAACAAAATCAAACTCGTAATTTCCAAATAGTAAATATAGGGTAACCAACTCGTGGCTCAACTTTCAATTTGTTTTTTAAAAACAAAAGTCTCAGCGGAGTCGCCAAGCTATCGACACCATTTTTTGCCCGGGCGGGGAAAGACCGATACCGACCCGGGGGTTTTCTCTTTGAAAATATCTAAAAATGTGAGGAGTCGCCACCAATCATTTAAGCTGAGATTGAAACACCATAAAAACTGGGTGATTTTTAATAAAACATTTTATTTTAATAAATTACCAAGTTTTAGGGTTTGTAAAAAATTAGAAATTAGGTTCGACAGTCAGTTACGTGTGGAGCACCCCCATAAGCGCCCAAAAATTGGTACCTAATTGATTATCCTATATTTAAAATCAGAAATTATGAGTTCGATTTTTATTTAACTTGAAAATCATTATAGATGTAGAGTTTGAAAAGGGTATTCGTTTATTGAGACCGATAGCATTCGCCCCCGAGCATAAATACGGAAGATCAACTATTGTATCTAATAACCAAACATTAAAATCTAAATCTAAGGGTTTAGTCTAAAACTTAAGTTAGCCATCAAGGACTAAATTAAAATGAAGCAAAAAATTATCAATAAAAATTGAAAGCCATTAGAAATACATAGAATGACTAAATTAAAAAAATTTAAAAGTGCATATTTAAAATCAAAGAGCAAGCATAATGAATAAAATGAAATTAAGGGTCTGTTTGTTTCACGTAAAACGTGTTCCGGAAAATATTTTCCTAATTTTCCAGTGTTTGGTTGGAGCAAAACTGGTTGGACAACGTAAAACATTTTCCTGGTCAACAAAATTTACTTTGTTTTTCTGAAAATGACTTATGGTCTGATTTTCCGTAAGTCATTTTCCAAACTTTTTATTTCAAATAATAAATACCCAAATAATTTTATTTTATGAATTTAATATTAATAAAATAATTTAATATCATTTTAATCAAAAAAAATTATTAAAATATTTAAAATATATTTATTAATATTTCTAATAATATAATATTATATTTTTAATATGTATAATAAAATAATCAATTACATTATAATAATATAATATAAGATATTATATTTTTATTTTAATAATATATAATAAATTATTAATAAAATTTATATTACTTATTAATTTCATAGATATAATATTATTAAATTATTAATAACGGATAATATTATTTATATATTTAATATTAATTTAATAATCTAATAATATTTTAATAAATATTTAAAATATACTAATTATATTTTTAAAATATAATATAACACTATTACTTTAATAAATAATTAATATAATTTATAATATTTTATTTCAATAAAATATACCAATATTAATATTTTTATTAATAAAATTATAATAATAATAATATTTTAATAATAAATAAATTATTTTAATAATTAAAAATAATAATATTGAGTTTTATGATAAATAATATTATTTATTGTATTTAATATTTTTATTAAATAAGTTTTTAAAAATCATCAACTAATGGAAAAAAAGTTTAAACAACATCTTCCAAATATAGTAAAACGTTTTTCATAAAATGTTTTTCAGAAAATGTAATTCCTTTTACGCAAAACATTTTTCAGAAAATATTTTCAGTGAAACAAACGGACCCTAAACATAATATAAACTTAAAATTGCATAACATTAAAATTAGGAATTAAAGGACTAAACTGTAAAAATTGATAATTTAAAGCAGAAAATAAACTAATAGAAATTTAAAGGGAAAAAGTAAATAAAAGAAATTAATCAATCAAATAAAATTAAAGATTAGCTGTTATTTTTTAATTTTTACCCGGGTCATAATAATGTGAATAGTACACTGGGACTGTAACACTCATTTCCTATATACATTTCCGTACATAAGTCACAAGTGTCACATGACTTTTAAAAGCATTTAATTATTTGTAAAACCCATAAAATTTTGTTTCTAATTATAAAATCCTTTAATGTAATAATAATAAAACATTCATTAACTTTTAATTATGTAAACCAATCTTAAAATTTTGATTATATTATATTTTTAATTTTTTTCATCACTATAAGTCAATTACTTTTCATAGCATATTCTTAGGTCTATTACATGCCAACTAAATACATCAAAAGTAGACATGGTTGTCGTACAATTACTGATGATGCGACCCTTGATTGATGATGTCAGATGCACTCCTTACTCCGCTCGGGCTAATACCTACGCGTGAAATCAACACACGTTAAGTATTTACTTAGTGAGTCGTAATAATAATGAGGTAAATGTTCTTTTAAAACATACATATACCATAACTATCAAAATATAAATTGATATTTCAAGTCATTATAAATTCAGGGGTTTTCGCACATGTAGTTCCGATACGGTAATTCACAAAATTATTATGAATTACGTGGGGTGCACACATAATGCCAATACGAAAATTCTAAACTAATTATGAATTTCTTAGGTTGCACACATATTGCCAATATGGAAACTCGTAAACTTATTATGAATTTCTTAATTTACACACACAACGCCAATACGAAAATTCATAAACTCATTATGAATTTCTTAAGTTGCATACACAGTGTCAATACGGAAATTCATTAACTCATTATGAATTTCTTAAGTTGCAGACATAGTGCCAATACGGAAATTTATAAACTTATTATGAATTTCTTAAGTTACACACACAATGCCAATACGAAAATTCATAAACTCATTATGAATTTCTTAAGTTGTACACACAATGCCAATACGAAAATTCATAAAGTCATTATAAATTTCTTAAGTTGGACACACAGTGCCAACACGAAAATTCATAAACTCATTATGAATTTCTTAAGTTGAACACATTGTACTAATACGGAAATTCATAAACTCATTATGAATTTCTTAAGTTGCACACATCGTGCCAATACGGAAATTCATAAACTTATTATGAATTTCTTAAGTTGCACACACAGTGCCAATACGGTAAATACAATACATACATTAAACAAAAGGCATCTACGACTATCATAACATATAAGTACGAAATAAATGAACTCACCTTGTATGCCTCAATAGGATGCCTTACTGATGTCCGACTAATCGACAACTTTATCTTTGCCCTTTTTCTTCTTAGACTCGGGAGCTTATTTTTTATTTACACAAGCATCCATAATTACACATACAATACAAATGTTAGTATACTTTCTAACATTTATACTTCTAATAATACTCAAAATTACTATTATTTCCAAATTCTATTAAATTTCATCCTAGCTTAACATTTTAGACTGACTGGTATCGGTACCCCTCTATGGTATCGATACTTCTATATTATGGTACTGATACTCCCTTTCAGTATCGATACCATTTCTGTACTCTGGAATCCAGGGCATCGATACCTTTCTCTTAGTATCGATACCCACATCAATATCGATACTAAATGCATCAGTATCGATACTAAATGCATCAGCATCGATACTAAATGCATCAGTATCGATATTGTTCATCGTTTTTCTTCAAATTTAAACATATAGTATACCCTTACCCAGATTTTCCATTTTTCAGCTCAATTTTTACCTTGATTTCGTTTAAATCTCTTACTTTTACTTCCAACAATACCATTAAACTCACCATTACTTAACCCAACTAACTTTCCTCCATTTAGCTTCTTGTAACACCCAAATTCTCTAAAGAACACTCCAAACCAAGAATCATACTACTTTTTATAACATGTTTTTAATCATATCGAAGGCTTATAATCTATTATTTACTTATTTGACAAGTCAAATATACTTGTAAACATCAATAAAAACTCATATTTCAACAAATCACAAAAACCCATTTTCTTCAATCTCAAATAAAACATTCATTTCTTAGTTTTAATCCTATTTAAACCTTCCTTAAGCTTCCTCACATCACTTAAGGTTTCAAAGCCAAACCAAAAATGAAAGGAAAACTAACTAAATGAAGTCTTACCATTATTATGGGGGCTTAGGACGTGAGGAAGAAGAATAAGAGAAAACCAACAGAACTTATCTTTTATTCTCCTATTCACTTAAATTAAATACCCCCATTAAATGAATATTAAATTTCATTCCATCCAAATGACTAAATTGCCCCTCCATTCTTCCATTCATAATAATTAGTCTTAACCAAATTTCCTAATTCATTTATTGTACATTAACATTTATTGAATTAAATCTTCCAAATTTTAAATCCTTTCATTATGGTCATCGACCTAATATTTGGGATATTACAATTCTCCCACTTAATAAAATTTGTCCTTGAATTTTAAGAAGTACCTGATACGAAGAGATGTGGAAACTGCTTCCTCATGTCCTCATCTCTTTCCCAAGTACCTTCTTCTACCTTATGGTTTTGCCAAAGTACTTTAACTAGAGGAATCTTCTTGTTACATAGTTCTTTGCTTTCTCGAGCCAAGATCCGCACTGGTTCTTCCTCATAAGTTAGACCTAGTCATATTTCTATTTCGTTTGGTGTGATAATATGGGATGGATCTGATTGATACCTTCTAAGTATCGACAAATGAAAAACCTTGTGGATCTTGTCTATATCAGGAGGCAAAGCTAGTTGATAAGCTACTGGTCCGACCCTTTTCAAAATTTCATAAGGTCCAATGAATCTCGGACTTAACTTTCCTTTTCGCCCAAATCACAATACTTTCTTCCAATGCAACACTTTCAGAAATACCTTGGCTTTCACTTGAAATTCAATCTCTTTTCTTTTCAAATCAACATAAAACTTTTGTCGATCGGATGATATCTTTAGATTATACTAGATAACTTTCACTTTCAAAATTTATCTCGTGATTTTCAGCTGTTTTGAGGCGTAAGCCACAACCTTTCCATCTTGCATAAGCACACATCCCAATCCATTATGAGATACATCACTAAAGACTACATATTCTTTGTCCGACTCAGGTTGTACGACTACTGTGGCCTCTGTTACGATTCTCTTTAGCATTTGAAAATTGTCTTAGCATTTCTCCGACCAAACAAAAGGCACATCTTTATGTAACAACTTAGTTAGAGGTGAAGATAACATTGAGAAGATCTTCACAAACCATCTATAATAACCAACAAGTCCCAAGAAACTCTGAAACTTTAGAAACATTCTTTGGGGGTTGCCAATCCACTATAGCTTGAATCATTTTAGGGTTTTATACCTTCTTCGAAGACTATATGACCAAGGAAAGCAATCTCATCTAACCAAAAATTGACACTTGGACAATTTGGCATACAACTTCTTTTCTCGAAGTGTTTGAAGAACCACTCGAAGATGAGCATCATGTTCCTCTCTTGACTTGGAATACACCAAAATTTTATCTATAAATACCACCAGGAATTGATCCAAGTAAGGTTGGAATAGTTGGTTCATCAAGTCCATAAATGTTGCAGGAGCATTAATCAATCCAAATGGCATTACCAAAATTTGTAGTGTCCATATCGAGTCCGAAAAGTTATCTTTGAAATATCATCCTTTTTATCTTTAATTGGTGGTACCCCGACCTCAGGTCTATCTTAGAGAACACTGTTGCACCTTTCAATTAATCGAATGGATCATCAATCCTCAGAAGAGGATATTTATTCTTTATCGTTACTTTGTTTAACTGACGGTAGTCGATACATAATCACATAGTCGATACATTAATCAACCCAAATCGCTTTACCATAAATTCGTAGTGTCCATATCAAGTCCGAAAAGTTATCTTTGAAATATCATCCTCTTTTATCTTTAATTGGTGGTACCCCAACCTCAGGTCTACCTTAGAGAACACTGCTACGCCTTTCAATTGATCGAATAGATCATCAATCATCGGAAGAGGATATTTATTCTTTATCGTTATTATGTTTAACTGACGGTATTCGATACATAATCACATAGACCTGACCTTCTTTTTCACAAAAAGTACAGGTGCTCCCCAAGGAGAAACACTGGGTCTAACAAATCCCTTATTAAGTAACTCCTTCAATTCTCTTAACTCTATTGGAGCCACATGATATGGCGACATAGAAATAGGTTCAGAACCCGGGTAAACCTCAATCAAGAATTCCACCTCGCAGTCTGGAGGTAATCCTAGTAACTCTTTCATAAAAACATCTGAAAACTCCCTAACCGTTGGGATATCATCTAACCTCGCTTCTGATACTCGAGTGTCTATCACATTAGCAAGAAAAACTATACACCCTTTTGACATCATTTTTTGCAGTCATGGTTGATATCACATTAGATAGTAATTTCACTTTTTCGCCGATCACTACTATTTCGGAGCCTTCCGCATCCTTAAAAAATAATCGCTTCTTGCGACAATCAACCCATCCATGATGTGGAGACAATCAATCTATGCCCAAAATGATTTCAAACACATCGAAGGGCAACTTCATCAAGTTTTTCGAAAACACAACCCCTTGAATCTTTATCGTGCATTTTCTACATACCCGTGTTACTCTCGTACTGTGACCCATAGGGTTTACCACTATCATCTCACTAAAAATTGGTTCTAAAGGAATTCCTCTAGCTCTAACCAACTTTGTACTAATATAAGAGTGGGTCAAACCATGGTCAATCAAAACAAACACAGGTTCATAAAAAAGATGGAAAGTACCTGTTAATATCTGTGGGTCATCCCGATCTTCATTAGTCTTAATATTATAAATTCAGTTTGACTCATATTGTCTGTCGGATCTTACTCTTACTCTGTTTTAATTAGATGTTGCTACTGATCTCTCAGTTTGCACTGATCTATCTCCGAATCTCTTTGGGCAATTCTGAGCATAGTGACTAGATTCACCACAATAAAAACAAGCGCCAGAGAGTAATCTACATACTCCCCGGTTCAATTTTCCATAAGTCTGACATAGAGTTCTCTCTCCAAATACTCTACCCGAGCTAGCAGCAAAAGATTGGGATTATTTAGTTTTCTGTGAAGCTGCAGCAGAACCAACTCTGTCAGTATATCGAGAACTCGAACCCTTGCCCCTCTTTTCCTGATGGGAAGTTAAAGACATTCCAACATTTTTTCCCGTCTGCAAACCTTGCTCCGCTGCTAGAGTCTTCTCTTGAGCTCTTTCAATGACCTTAGCTCGATTAATAACTTCTTGTAAGCTAGGGAAATTTAAAGCCAACATTATTTCTTTCAATTTAGGCCTCAAGCCCTCGATGCCAATCACATCGAGCTTTGTCATAGGGAACTACCTCAGTAGCAAAACGACTAAGCTTATTCTACTCAACCTCGTACTCATGTATTGCTCGATCGCCTTGTTTTAGATTAAGAAACTTCATCAGCATCGCCCTCATAAACAACTCCCCGATGTACTTGTTCTTAAACTCGTCTTGAAAGAATTTCTATGTTACCTGCTCAGGCGGTGCATACATTGTAGTGTTTTTCCAACACACCCGAGCTGATCCTCGAAGTAAAGATACATCTCCGCCCAGCTTTTCAAAATTTGAGCACTGTAGACTTTATAGCATCACCATAACGCCGTTTAACCATAAATCAACATCCATTGGACCTTCGTCATCTTCTCCTTGAAACTCAGGAGCTCCCAAACTTCTCAACTCTTTTGGGATTGACATTCATAGGGTTATTGGAATAGGGGGTGGAGGAGGTTGAAAACAAGTCAATATTGCATCGAGAGCCTGCATGAAAGCTCCAAACTATGGCACTTGCATACCCTGATGTGCCCCTGCACTAGCGTTTTTGGACCGAATATGGTGCTCACTATTAGTTTCATAGCTATTGTATCCCGACCCTTCTCTAATTTCTTGACCAGTCGCTCTTCGCGTATTCGTAGAATCTGACATCTAATAGAACATACATAATGATAACACTCAAGCTAGTAAGGAATGAAATCAATCATATTCTAACTACACCATATCAGTAACCTTGACATCTTAGTGGCATTTAAACCCTTTTTACAGTAATAATACACCTGGTTTCGGTCGAGAATCGGCTAAACCTGTAGCTCCGCTACCTATAAATATAACACCCATTTCCTGTATACATTTTCGTACACAAGTCAGAGGTGTCACATGACTTTTAAAAGCATTTAATTATTTGTAAAACACATTAGATTTTGTTTCTAATTATAAAATTCTTTAATTTAATAATAATAAAACATTCATTAACTTTTAAATATGTAAACCAATCTTAAAAATTAGATCATATTATATTTTTAATTTTTTCATCACTATAAGACAATTACTTTTTAGAGCATATTCCTAGGTCTATTACATGCCAACTAAATACATCAAAAGTAGTCATGGTTGTCGTATAGTTACTGATGATGAGACCATTGATTGGCGATCTTAGATGCACTCCTTACTCCGTTTGTGCTAATACCTACAAGTGAAATCAACACACGCTAAGTATTTACTTAGTGAGGTATAATAACAATGAGGTAAATGTTCTTTTAAAACATACATATACCATAACTATCAAAATATAAATTGATATTTCAACTCATTATAAATTCAGGGGTTTTCGCACAAGTAGCTCCGATACGGTAATTCACAAACTCATTATGAATTACATGGGGTGCACACATAGTGCCAATACGAAAATTCATAAACTAATTATGAATTTCTTAGGTTGCACACATAGTGCCAATACAGAAATTCATAAACTTATTATGAATTTCTTAAGTTATACACAGTGCCAATACGAAAATTCATAAACTCGTTATGAATTTCTTAAGTTGCATACACAGTGCCAATACAAATTTCATAAACTCATTATGAATTTCTTATGTTGCACACACAATGCCAAAAATTGATAAACTCATTATGAATTTCTTAAGTTGTACACATAGTGCCAAAATGGAAATTCATAAACACATTATGAATTTCTTATGTCGCACACATAGTGCTAATACGAAAATTCATAAACTCATTATCAATTTCTTAAGTTGCACACACAATGCCAATACGAAAATTTATAAACTCATTATGAGTTTCTTAAGTTGCACACATAGTGCCAATACGGAAATTCATAAACTCATTATGAATTTCTTAAGTTGCACATATAGTACCAATACGAAAATTCATAAACTCATGAATTTCTTAACTTGCATACACAGTGCCAATAAGGTAAATGCAATACATACATTAAGCAAAATACATCTATGACTATCATAACATATAAGTATATAATAAATGCACTTACCTTGTATGCCTCAATAGGATGCCTTACTGATGTCCGACTAATCAACAACTTTATCTTTTCCTTTTTTTCTTACTAGACTTAGGAGCATGATTTTGATCTACACAAGCATCCATAATTACACATACAATACAATGTTATTATACTTTCTAACATTTATACTTCTAATAATACTCAAAAGTACTATTATTTCCAAATTCTATTAAATTTGATCCTATCTTTACATTTCAGAATGACTGGTATCGGTACCCCTTCTTTGGTAGCGATACCCCTTCTTTGGTATCGATACTTCTATACTATGGTACCGATACTCCCTTTCAGTATCGATACCATTTCTGCATTCTGGAATCAATGGTATCGATGCCTTTCTTTCAGTACCGATACCCTTACCCAGATTTTCCATTTTTTAGCTCGATTTTTACCTTGATTTCGTTTAAATCTCTTACTGTTACCTCCAACAATACCATTAAACTCATCATTACTTAACCCAACTAACTTTCCTCCATTTAGGTTCTTATAACACCCAAATTCTCTAAAGAACAGTCCAAACCAAGAATCACACTACTTTTTCTAACATGTTTTTAATCATATCCAAGGCTTCTTATCTCTTATTTACTTATTTGACAAGTCAAATATACTTGTAAACATCAATAAAAACTCATATTTCAATAAATCACAAAAAAAATCCATTTTTTTCAATCTCAAATAAAACATTCATTTCTTAGTTTTAATCCTCTTTAAACCTTCCATAAGTTTCCTCATCACTTAAGGTTTCAAAGCCAAACAAAAAATGAAAGGATAAACTAACTAAATGAAGTCTTACCTTTGCTATGGGGGCTCGAGACGTGAGGAAGAAGAAGAGGAGAAAACCAACAGAACTTATCATTTATTCTCCTATTCACTTATATTAAATACCCCCATTAAATTAATATTAAATTCATTCCATCCAAATGACTAAATTGCAGCTCCATTCTTCCATTCATAATAATTAGTCTTAACCAAATTTCCTAATTTATTTCTTGTACTTTACCCTTTATTCAATTAAATCCTCAAAATTTTAAATCCTTTCATTATGGTCACCAACTCGATATTTGGGGTATTACAGGGACGGCTCATTCGCGAGGTTATGAGTTAGTTCGAATATTTCTTAGAAATTTAGCAGTTAGTAATTTAGCAAGTTAATGTTTAAAAGTTAGAATTTTACCCATACCATAAAATGTGAATCACAACCTAGGATGGGTCACCACAAGATCGTATTAAACTTTTAATAATAACAAAATAAAAACAATAACTAAATGCAACAAAATAAGAAAACAAAGTCAAATTAAAGTAAAATAACAGAATTGAAAATGACCAAAATTAAATAAAAGTGAAATGCAAAGCATCAAATTCGAAGAAATAAAAAAAAGGATTAGTAACTGAAACGTAAAAATGCTCTAGACATAGGGGGACTAATCTACGATTTTCCCTTAAATTATAAGTATTTAACCCACTTTTTTTCTTAGTTCATTTGAAGTCCTGACCCTAAAAAAACTCTCATGTTTTTCTCACAACCCACATCCCACTCTTCTCATGCCACCGACCTCAACAACCTCCAAACCCGACGCCCGCCACCGTAAACTAGTGGCCACTCACGCTCGGACCACCGCTAAGTCCAACCAGAGAAGTCTAAACGGCCACCCAATACCTAGAACGCTTCCTCTCCTCCTCTAAACTTTCTCTCATCTTCGACCGAACCCCTAAAAACCACAGCCATCGCTTATTTTCGATTATCAACGTCATTCTTTAGTTTGACCATCAAACGCCCCTAATCCCGACCTAAAATCACCCAACTCTCCTTTTTCTGTTCTAAAACCTAGAAAGCTAAAGCAAATAGTCACTAAATGCCAAAATAAAACCACGATCGTTCGTGTTTCTGATTCTAGTGACGACTTGACTCCGTTGATACCTTCGACGAAACAAGATAACAAAAACCCAACCTTTTTCCTCTAATTTAGCTTCAAAAACGCTGTTGGAATCGATGCAAAATGGAGACTTTGAAAGTCTTGTCTTTTTGTTTCAATTACTTCCCTGTTTTCGACTGGGGGAAGATCCCTTTTACACTTTTTTTGAGCAAAAATGGGAGCCTCTTACGCTGTTTTTTCAAGAGAAAATGGGAGAGGATGAATAAGGGAAGCCTCCCGGTTTTTTCAATCGTTTGGGTTTATATACATCCTTTTCATAGGTTACAAAACGAAAAAAAACAAAAAAAAAATTCTTTCTTTTCTTTTTACAACTCATCCTTTATTTTTTTGTACTTGCATGGCTGCTGATCTGTTGAGGAGAAGCTCGATTTGGGGCTGCCTAGAATGGGGGGACAACTGTGCACTTGCTGGTATGGAAGGAGGGCCATCCCTAGAGGCCTCTTCGTGAAAGGGGGACCATGATGCTGATCACATGGGGAGCTGATGAGGTTGTTGTGTGCGTGGCCGAAATTAGTTGCTGGTGTGGAAGGGGGACCCTTGGCATAGCCCGTGCATCTCACACTAGCTGGCCAAGTGAAGTGGCGGTTGTAAGGGAACCCTATCTAGGGTTTTCTCAATTAGACAAGTCTTTGGGCCATTCGAGTTAATTGATGTAATTAGCCCAAACGATCGAATAGGGTTTGGGGTATGTTATGGCAATGGGTTAATTGATTGTGTAATGGGTAAATTTTGTATTGTATTGGGTTTATGGGTAAATGGGTCTTGTAATGGGTTTAATTGGGTTGAATGGATTTGCAATGGTTTTTGGTAACTGTATAATGAAATTTAATTTGGGTTTGGATCTTATATTTCAAAATGAGCATATATGGTCACAACCCAATTAAGCATCAAAAAATTTCTCAACGCACTCACTAACCAGATAAAAAATTCCATGAACCATTTTTCATCTTTGTCCCCTAATGTCACGTGAGCTAATCGAATGACCCTTCTAAATGATATTTTATTATCTTCAATCCCATTTGAATTGTTTGGACAAAAATTAGGCTGTTACAATTTCATTTTAGTTCTTTTACTTAATATTTTAATTTCAGCTTTGTTTTTTAATTATTTTAATTTATTCCTTTTATGTATTTTAATTGCCTTTAGTTTTTGCTAAGTAATTTTACGTTCTTTTAATTTAGTCCTTGATAGATTATTTGGTATTTTGATATAATCCTTAAATGTAGGTTTCTTTAAAATTTTGACCATGATAGTTCACTTATATTTTAGGTTTAGTCCTTTAATTTAGGAGAATTCTTAATGCGGTCCTCACTTTTGCTCAATGTTTCATTTTAATTATTATATTCAATAATTAGTTTAAAATTTGTTAGGTTAATATTTAGAGCCTCCATTTTAGGTTGAATTTCACTTTAGTCATTTAATTTATGAAAATTTTCAATTTGGTCCTCACTTTTATGCTCGAGGTTCCATTTTGGTTATTCGACTCAATAATTTATTAAAAATGATTTGGATTAATATTAGAGCCTACATTTTTAGGTTTAATCTTCTATGATCTTTAAATTTCATAACTTTACACTTTAAATTAGAGGGAAACCTTAATTAATCCATCTAGTATAATTAGGTTTCATAACCGATTGTTTGATTGCATTTAGATTTTTAATTTAAGGCAATGTTCCTTTATTAAGGGTTAATATTGTACCCCACCTTTTTATGGGGGCGACCGCTATTGATTCCCGAAGTAAATCAACATCATTTTTGAAACCCCACATCATGCTTTTTAAAAAATTATCGAGGCAATGTTCATTTATTGGGGTTGATAACGAAGCTTCTGAATGTGCCCGAGGTGGTTGTTATTGGTCTTGGTAAATCAACATCCTTTTCAAACTCTGCATCCATAGTGATTTGTTAAATTAAATAAAGTTTTGCACTCAAAATTTCCAATTTTAAAAACTATGGTAGTTGACCAGGTACCAATTTTGGGCATTGTGGGGGTGCTAATCCTTCCCCACACGTAACTCTCAATTTTTAATAAAATAACAAAAACTTGGTATTTTTTAAAAAAATAAAATGTTTTATTAAAATTACCCGATTTTAGGTGTTCCAATCTCACCTTAAATGATTGGTGGCGACTCTCAATTTTTCATAGAAAAAATATTTTATTTTCCAAAACGTCGTATCGGTCTTCCACCAAAAGCCGATTGTGACAAGTAGCAAAAAAAATAGTTGAATATATAACAAAACATAATCAAAAGCTTACATTAATATTCACATGTAAACAAATAAATTAAAAAATAATAGCTAATTATCATCTCAAGATACCAAACATTAAATTAATATCAAGACTTTAGATAATAACCTTAACAGTAAACGATACTCTTGATGTAGTAATCAAACAGTAACAATAAACTATGTCGAACAAAAGATTAACTTTGGACTAATGTAATGTTCACATAAAATACTTTATAATCATCATACATTTATTACCACATTTATCACTTGAAATCCGGTCAAATATTAACTTTCCCTTGGGCCTATTAATAAATTCATGAATTACAATGACACAAAATCATCTTGATATTTTAAAGAAATTAATCTATGCAAAATATGTTACTTTGACAACATTTTATTTCGACGAATCCATTAAAACATCAACATAGCCAACATATAAATTAATTTGTTTCAAAATATATATATTCTAATAACCAACAATCAAAAGTGAAATTTTGATCAATTCAAATTGAATATATACATATTTCATATATTTCATTTACAATATACAAAATCATATAAATATTGTCAACTAATCAATTTTTCTTAATTTTTCTTTTAATTAAAAGATGATCAAAATGATAATAAATTTGAATAAACTTAAATCTCATCTTAAGATGTCATATACTTCTTTAATATTTTATCTTTTGATGAATATTCACTTTAAGTGATATTTGATATGATAATCAAACACTGATAATAAAAATATGTCGAGAAAAAATCTTCATTTGGGCTGATTTATTACTCGAATATCAAACTGAATAATTATCGCATGCTTATTACCAAAGTTGTACATATAATTATGTTAAATATTAATTTTCTTTTGGGCCGATCAATACTAACATATCTTAAATTACATGCATATAAGCTTTATATTTTAAAACTAAAATATTTTCCACAATAGAGGTCACTATAGAGACTTAATGTTTCAATTAAGTCATCTCAAAATAAATATCAATATTCAAATTAATATTTCTATAACAATTAGAGGTGAAAACTAAAATTTCTGATTGCAATACGGTCTCTAAAATAATCCAAAATAAGGTTATCTAAATGGTGCTATCAAAAGTCAAACTCAAGTCTTTGATTGTTTCTGAAAAATTCCTTAAACATGTATTTAATTCATAACTTCATAAATCACCAAAAAAATGAAAAATAATCGGTATTTAACCAAAAGTCAAAATCAAAGTGCATACTAATAAATTAAATCTTTAATTAAAATGAATTGAATATATTAATACCAAATATATATTTTATAATCCATAACCTTAAAAAACCAAAAATTCAATTTTCTAGTCACGTCATGGTTTTCGATGTAACTCGTAATAAGATTGTCTAAATAACGTTATTAGAAACGGAAAACCTAAATATTTGACTATTTCTCAAGAATTTTTTTAATCATTGATTCATTCGATTAAAACTAAACATGATACAAGAAACCAAATAATCACACATTGCAATAATAACCACGTACTCAAAATAAATCTAAAATCAAAACCCGAAATCTTGCTTTTAAAATCCAGAAATCGTAATCGCATGACAAAGTTCAATTGTCATCCTCATAAATTATAAAATTTTATGCAATAAAAATCTAAATTCAAATTTTACAAAAGTAATCTCAAAACCAAGGGACGTAGTGACTAGGCCTAGAAACAAACTGAAATAAAATATAACAACAGTAAAAATTGCTAAGCGAGGTTTCCAAGTCAACAAGAAGTAAAATAAAGAATAAACAAATTGAATATATTCAATAAATCTCCATAAACAAATAACCTAAATATAAAATTCTTTAGGCACAGGCATACATGAAAATTAAATAATTTTCAAAATTATCGCACAATTGTAATTGGAATTTAAAACAAAATTCTAGAGATTGTGTGGATTACAAAACGGAAAACATACGATTAAAGATTAATAATCCAAAACTAATGATTAAAATCCTTGATTCTCAATAGTTCGACATGATAAGGTTTTGATATGACTTGTTAGAACTAAAATCATAATAAATATGAAAAGTGACCAGGATTTAATCATGTCAAATCATCAAGAATAAAATACTAGATGTGGAAGCGTACATGAATTAAGTGATATGTTGAAATCCTTAAGTCTTTGTTTGTGTGTGACCTTCTAAGAATATATGTTTGTTCTTTTCGTACAAACCTTTTCACGGAAATAAAAATAATAGAAGTTAACCTAATTCTTGAGAATCATTGTCTCTTTATATATAATGAATATTAGGCCGATCTATTAAGTATTTATAATTTTGCTCCTCATTAAATTATAAATACAACTTATAATATCTATGTCGAAACGATTTTTTTCAGATTTTTTTAAAAAACACATTTTTTAAATTATCTTTTGATTAATTTTTAATTAAAAAGGAATGTGATTTTTTAAAAGATTTCTCACTTCGAAAAATTTGGAATTCCTATTTAAAAGTAAATTGAAAAATGGTTCGAGGAGTCGCCACCAATCCTTGATTAGGGTGTGATTGGACACCCAAAAACATTTTGTCATTTTAATAAAAAAATATTAATTTTAATTAAAACAACGAACTTGCGGTCTGCGTACCAAAAAATTGAGTTCGGGAGTCGATTATGTGTGGGGAAGGATTAACACCCCACATCGCCCTAAATCGGTACCTAGTCCATTAATTAATTGTCTTTGCAATGAAATTTACGAGTTCGAATTTAATTTAATTTAATTTAAGATCCCTTAAAATAACATTCGTGAATGTTAGAACAAAACTAAGTAATATTTAATTATTTCCTATCGAGAAGAAACAACCTCTCCTACCTTGAGACAATCAATTCTTACTCCAATCGAAATAAAGAAATATTGTGGTTTCATTGCACTATTCAAATGCACGAAATTAAACAAATTTAATTAAAACTTACCATACCTTTTAGAAAGAATAAGAATATTCTATTATTTAAAGACGTCGAGATCAGACCTTAGATAAGTTCTAACGATCTTTTCTCGAAGAATTTAAATAGAAGAACATTTCTTTTTTCTCTCGTTCCCAAATTTTAGGTGTAGTCAAATTTTAGGGTTTTGCTTAATGGGATACATTTTCGTTTTAAAATTGTGGAAGTAGCCTTCTCATAAGTTAAGGAAACCACCTTTCATCTATTTTAAAACAAAAAGGTATTACCCTTAGTCAAATTATTTGGATCGAGTCAAGCGATGCTCGTGAGGGTATCATACATATCATGCATAATTGATGCCATGTGACTTGTAAATTAATCATTCATATACTCATGCATATGTAAACATATCAACATGCAAAACAAATATAAACAACTAATTACAGAAGGCAATAACCTAAAAAGGGACTTTGTTAGAAAAAATCTAAATGTAAAGACTAGATCTAAAAGGTAAAGTAATCTGAATTAAGTCTAATATATTTAAGACCTAAATCTAAAGATTCAACTCAAAATAGTACAAATTAGTGACCAAAACAGGAATGCGCCTAAGTTATAAGGAAAAAAGAGAGAATGACCCAACAGCTAGTGACTGGAGTGTAAGAATAAGCCGAGATAAGGACGGTCTCTTAGTGATTGTCCCTAAAACTATAGCATAAAAAATAATTTTTTTATAATTCAGGTTAACAACCTTTATATATGTGTGTGTGTGTGTGCGCGCGCATGTGTGTAAAATATAGTGACTAAAATAATCTAATAAGAAAAATATAAGGACTACAATATACTTTTACCATCTAAAACAAGTATCAAATCACAACTAAACAGAGCTAATAAGAACCAACATGCAAATATACCAAGAGTTACATGCGCACAAATATCAAACAGTAAGCTAGTAATTAAAATGAATGGTGATTAAAACATAAATACAAATCAATCAATGACACAAATAAAAAAACAAACTTTCAATTGATGGTTAAAGCAGAATATTACAAAGGTAACAGGGACATAAAGTGCTATTACCCCACTCTATAAATACGGGTTTCCATAGCCCTTAAACGTTGCCATTTTGGCAGGGATATATATATGTTATTTTGGGAAAAAAACTAACCTAACCTCATTTTTATCACCCTTATTTGTTTTCTCGGCCGTAAACTCTCTACCAGTCTCTTTTTTCCTTTCAATTTCTTTCCTCTTCGTTTTCTTGCTAAGACATGCAGCCACCGAGGCCACCACCACCTAGAGCTCCGATGAGGAGCCTAGGAGGCCTAAAGCTCACCCCGAATGAGCCCTAACCTAAACTCCAACCTAAAAATACCTGAGCCCTAACTCTCTCGAACTAAATCCCCAAACCCATAAAGCTACTTGACAGTGGCTAGGGAGTACGAAAAGTTTACCCTTGATGACTCAACGAGGTTCGGACCTTAGGGGACGACGATAATGCTCCTTTTGGACGGGGAAGGTAAGTTTCTTTCCTTTTTTTTTTGGGTATTTGGTTCACTCATAAAAGGGGAAATGGATCTCCTATTTTGTTTTGGTTCATTGAGAAGGAAAAAAATGGTGATGGATGATGATTTCTGCTCTAGGTTTTCCACCCTTGCTCTCGATTTTTTTCTCTGTTGATAAAAAGGATCGAGGTTTTTTTCACTTCATGCTCTCTGTGGATTTTTTGGTTGTTGTGCTCTTTTTTGGGATTATTGTGGTTACCTCTTGCTCTTTATATCCTCTCTATTTTCCTTCTATTCTATTTTTTCTTATGATATTTTGTTGGTTTTTCTTCACATGCATGAAGGACCTCTGTCATTGTCACGACACAGGAACATAGCAGGCAACACAAGTGGTGTTTGCTTGGGTACGACAGGGGCAGTGGGAACACAGGTTCGTGCGCGCATGGAAGCTAGAGAGTCGTGGGAGATCTGAAGAGCTTGCGTGTGCATCAAATACAGGTTATATCTGATGGTTGATCTCTATATGAGCGGTAGTGATGATTAGGGTTTGAGAACCCTAAATATTACTCTAGATCTGGACCGTTGAATGCGTCCAGATCTAATGGTTTTTGTGAGGCAGCATTGAAGGGTTACCTAAAGCCTAATATGGAGTCTTGATCTGGACCGTCATATTGGTTAATAGATCTAACTGCTCCAGGCTTTTGGCTGCACTCTAATAGGGGAAACCCTCTCTAATAGGGGAAACCCTAGGGTTTTTGGCAACATTGCTTTGAGTCTTGGGCTGTCGGGTTTGGGCCTCTTCTTTTGGGCTCGCATGTAATCTTTGGCATGTAAAATAAACATTTAATTAATATTCTATTTCATGTTTGTTGTTAATAAATATATATTTTAACATTACTTATTTATTTATTCGTATATACATATATATGATAATAGCTATACACACCCATAATATATATATATATATATAATCACATGTATCACTAATATAGATAATTAAATAAGTAGGCCATATGTAATTAAAAACACACATACAACTAAAATATACTTAGCTAATGATAATATAAATATATAGATAGTTACATGCACAACTTGGTAATAATAACTAATAATTAATCTTTATATAACTGGTAATATATATAAACCTGAGTAAAAACTCGAATGAGAGCCTTGGAAAAATGAGCATCTACAGCTGTCCCTCTTTACTCATTTCATACAAAGAGAATAAAACAAATATCAAAGAATTGTCATATTTGTCAAGTTATGAGGAACTTGAAAGATTAATCCACTCTACAACATCTTTGGGGTAGCTCGGACTTGATCTGCTCTGTTTTTTTCGGGTAATTAGGTATGGAAAATTTGATTCACTTCGCTGCTCTTCAGGGAAGATAAATCCAACTTGATTTGCTTCAATGCTCTTCAGGAAAATCAAATTTGAAAGAAGAAGAATCTGCTCTATTACTCTTTATAGGAGATCAAACATGTAATTTTGATCCATTTCGCTGCTCTTCAATGAAGATTAAAACAGAACCGATTTGCTTCATTGCTCTTCAGGAACACCAAATCTAAAAGAAGAAGAATCTGATCCACTACTCTTTAGGGGATATTAGACACATAATTTTGATCCACTTCACTGCTCTTCAGGGAAGATTGAATCTGAATCGATTTGCTTGACTGCTCTTCAGGAAGACCAAATCTAAAAGAACAAGAATCTGCTCCGCTACTCTTTAGGGGAGATCGGACTCGAGAAAACTTTGATCCACTTCTCTGCTCTTTAGGGAAGATTGAATCAGAATCGATTTGTGTCACAGCTATTCAGGATCTGCTCAAATACTTTTTAGGGGAGATCAGCCACATAATTTTGATCCACTTTGCTGCTTTTAGGGAAAATTAAATCTGGATTGATTTGCCTTACTGTTATTCAGGAAGACCAAATCTGAAAGAAGAAGAATCTGCTTTGCTACTCTTTAGGGGAGATCAAACTTGAGAAAACTTTGATCCACTTCACTGCTCTTCAGGGAAGGTTGAATCAGAATCAGAATCAATTTCTTTCATTGCTATTCAGGAAGACCAAATCTGAAAGAGGGCAGATCTACTCCACTACTCTTTAGGGGAGATTAGACACGTAATTTTGATCCACTTTGCTGCTCTTCACGGAAGATTGAATCTGAAAGTAGAAGAATCTGCTCCACTACTCTTCAGGGGAGATCATACACGTAATTTTGATCACTTCACTGCTCTTCAAGGAAGATTGAATCGAAAGTGATTTGCTTAGCTTCTCTTCAGGAAGACCAAATCTGAAAGGAGAAAGAATCTTCTCCACTACTCTTTAGGGGATATCAAATTGGAGAAAATTTTGATCCACTTTGCTGCTCTTTAAGGAAGATTGAATTGAAATTTATTTGCTTCACTACTCTTTAGGAAGACCAAATCTAAAAGAAGAATAATCTGCTCCGCTACTCTTTAGGGTAGATCAAACTCGAGAAAAAAATTGATCCACTTCGCTGCTCTTCAGGGAAGATTAAATCAAACTTGATATACTTTACTTCTCTTCAAGAAGACCAAATTTGAAGGTTTAGAATCTGAGAGAATCTTTGAAAATAAATTTATCTTGTAGCCATCAGATATGGGAATTTGCCTTGGCTTGATTGTCATTTGAACATTCCTCTTTTCAGGATTTTAAATTGGTTACTCTTATATTGAGGTTTCAATAACTTCAACCTTTGGCTTTCTTTTAGGAAACCTGTAGATAATTACATTTGTCGTCATGCATTTATGAATGTCATGATCCTATTTATGCCTAAAATGTGTGTAACAATGCAATTTTATTGTATTTTTTCTCGAATGAGAACCCTTTCTCGCTGGCCGTCTTATTACTCAGTTTCATCTTTGGCACATAAAACACTACCGATTCACCCCAACGGACGATCTTGATCCCATATTCTTTGGTCAGACATGATCTTGGTTTTCTTTCTTTTTGAAACCCGCCAGTACCCATGACCAACTACTCAATTAATGAAAAATATTTTGGGTCATCCTCAAATGGCTGAGACTTTCTATGTACTCCAAAGTTTTAGTTTCTTGTATCACGTCATCATGTAAGATTACAGGTTAAAACCATTGTCAGTTTCAAAACACTTGTACGTTTCCAAAACTTTTTGTACAATAAGACACAATGATCTCATTTACTCCAAGTTAAACTACATGTATTTAATTTTCAAAGTAAGATGCTTGAAAAAGGTGAGTTAACAAGAAAAGACCACTTTTTATTTATATAATTGTAAAGAGTTTTTGAGTAACTACATGAAAAAATTTTAACTGGAAAAAAGGTAAAAGGAAATGAAGTAGGAATCCTAAAATATCAAAAGTAAAAATGCTTTTGAACTGGAACGCTATAGAGTGACTCAAGTGTAGCTTCTGTTAAAATAATCTCGAGAGTCGTGACAATGCGTAAGGGTGTGAAGTTCCTTCTACCTACCAAATATCTAGATGTTGGATGCCATTAACTAATATTTAATCTTATATGCATTCAATTTCTTTTTTGGTTGTTGTAATCGAGACTCTTTAATCTTCAGTCTTAACACTGATCACCACTCGATGTTGTTACCCAACCCAAGAACATTTTACTATTTTCAATGAATCCAGGACCTCCACCATGCACAAATCCTGAATTTGAATGACACTCAAGCCACCTTTTATGGGTTTTCAACTTGATACCTCATTTGGTTTTAGGAAATCCTTTTAGATTTTCATCTTGAACCTTTCTTTTATTTATTTTTCTTTTTGTCTTATTCTCTATTTTTTCTTTTTCATTTTCTAATTTTTTCTTCAGGAAAAATATCTCTTAACCGTATCAGAGTTCACTGGGTTGGGTAATTCCGGCCCATCCATCTCAGTAAGGACCAGGGTTCCTCCAGAAAAGGATTTCTTCACAACATAAGGTCATTCCCAGTTTGACATCCATTTTCCTCGGAAGTCTTTTTGAATAGGTAGATCCTTCTAAGCACCATATCTCCTTCGTGGAACTCTCAGAGGCGAACATTCTTATCGTGTGCTCGTATCATGCACTTCTGGTACATCTGACCATGACAAATACCTTTCAATATCTTTTATTCAATAAAATTCAATTGGTTATATATGGCTTGTACCCATTCTGCCTCATCTAGCTTCACATTTGACAAAACTCGAAGTGAGGGAATTTCTACCTCAATGGGTAGGATAACTTCCAACCCATAGACTAAAGAAAATGGAGTTTCCCCAATCGACGTCCGCACTGAAGTTCGATAAGCAAATAGAGAAAATGACATCTTCCCATGCTAGTCCTTATGAGTCTCAGTCATCTTCTCTATAAGCCTCTTGATGTTCTTATTAGCCGCCTCTACTGCCCCATTCATCTTCAGGCGATAAGTGGTGGAATTATGATGCTTTATTTAGAACTGCTCATAGACTGAGTCCATTATCTTATTGTTTAGATTCAATGCATTGTTGGAGATAATTCTCTCTGGTAAGCCATATTGACAGATGATTTCCTTTTTTAAGAATTTACATACTGTTGACTGAGTGACGTTTGCATAGAAAGACACTTCTACCCATTTGGTAAAGTAGTCTATTGCTACCAAAATGAAAATTTATCCAATAACATCCATGCCCCACATAGAGAATAACCATAAAGCTGTCATCACGTGTAACAAATTACGAGGGGTATGTATCATGTCGCCATAAATCTGACACTTGTGACATTTTCAGGCATAATTGATGCAGTCAGTTTCCATGGTTGACCAATAATACCCAAATCGAATAATTTGTCTAGCCATTGCATGTCCATTGGTATAGGTACCACATACTTCTTCATGCACTTCTTCGAGAATTATTTTAGCTTCTTTGGTATCCACACACCTCAATACAACCTGATTAGAGCTTTTTCTTATATAGAATCTCACCATCGAGCACATACCCTGGTGTCATTATTCTAATAGTTCTCTTGTCATTCTCGGTCGCCTGTTCGGGGTAACTCTGATATCTGCTGTATTACAAGATATCATAATACCAGGGGTTTCCATCTTCATCTTCTTCAATGTTAAAGCAATGGGTTGGATACTCATAAGCCTTCATTCCGATGGGCATCTTATTCGAGTGCTCGTCTACCTTGAATAATGCTGCCAAAGTGGCCAAGGCATCTGCCATTTGAGTCTCTTCTCTTGGGAGGTAATTGAAGGTTACTTTTTCAAATTCTTTGATAAATTCCATGACCAATTTATAGTATTCTACAAGCTTGGGATCTTTTCTCTCCCATTCTCCCCTGAGTTGGTTAATTACAAATGTTAAATCCTCATATGCCTTAAGAATTTTTACCTTACATTTGACGACAACTCTATGACCCATAACACAAGCCTCATACTCAAACTCAACCATGTTGTTTGTGCAATCAAAATTAAGCCGATTGGTGAAAGGATAATGCTATATATTTGGTGAGATCAAGATTACCCCAAGGCATTTGCAACACCATCAAAGTTCAACTTCCAATGTTTACTAGTGGACGTAATTATTTCTTCCACTAAAATAGCCATTAGATCTTCGTATGGGAAATCAAAGCTAAGCAACTCATATTCTTCAAAAACCCTACTTGAAATAAATTCTGCTATGAGGCTCCTTTTAATCGTTATCTAGCTTACATACTGGATATCAAACTCTGATAACAGGATTTTCCAATGAGCTAATCATCCAGATAGTACAGGTACACCCATCAGATACTTCAAAGGATCGAGTCTGGATATAAGCCAAGTGGTGTGATATAAAATATATTGTTAGAGCCTTCGGGTAGCCCATACCAAAGCATAGCACAATTTTTAGATTGGAGAGTATTAGGCCTCACATTTAGTGAACTTCTTACTGAGATAGTAAATAACCCTCTCTTTCTTCTCAGTTTAGTCATGTCGTCCTAATACACACCCCATTGAGTTTTCATAAACTGACAAGTAAAGAATTAAGGGTTTGCCTAAGATGGTTTTTACTAAGATTGGGGTACATTACAAATATTGATTAACTGCTTCAAAAGCTTCTTGGAAATCATCACTCCATGCCCCTGAGTTATTCTTGCGGATAAGACAAAAAATGGGATCACATTTCTTAGTCAAATGCGAGATAAATCGAGCTATATAATTCAGTCTCCCCAAGAATCCTCAAACCTTTTTTTAATGTTCTTGGGGATGGTAAATCTTGAATGACTTTGACTTTATCTGGATCTATTTCAATTCTTTATTTGCTCATTACAAACCCCAAGAGCTTCCCAGATGTCACCCCAAAGGTACACTTACTTGGGTTAAGCTTCAGCTGACATTTCCTTAGCCTTTAGAAAAGCTTTCTTAAATTTTCAATGTGTTATTTCTCTGTCTTGGCTTTGACAATCATATCATCAACATAAATTTCTATTTCTTTATGCATCATGTCATGAAACAACGTTACCATGGCCCTTTGATATGTCGCTCCTGCGTTCTTCAACGAAAATGACATCACTTTGTAGCAAAATATCCCCCATATAGTGACAAACGTTTTTTTCCCATATCTTCAAGGTGCATTTTAATTTGATTGTAGAGAAAGAAACTATCCATGAATAAGAACAAGGAATTTCCAGTAGTGTTATCCACCAAGGTGTCTATATGTGGCAAAGGAAAATTATCCTTCAGACTAGCACTATTGAGATCTTTGTAGTCAACAGACATACGAACTTTCCCATCCTTGTTTGGTACTGGGATAATATTTTCCACCCACTCAGGGTACTTGTCCACTTTAAGAAACCCAACATCGAATTACTTCTTCACTTCTTCTTTAATTTTTAGCAGCATCTGGGTCTTATCCTTCTTAGCTTTTATTGCACATGCTTACATTTAGGCTTTATCGGCAATCTGTGTACCACTAATTCTATATCCAAACCTATCATATCTTTATATGACCAAGAAAATACGTCTTTGTATTCTTGAAGTAATTCAATCAAGCTCTATCATCCTTCTGCAGATAGAGTAGTGACAATCTTTACTTCTTTATTATCCTCATCTGACCACAAATTTAAGATATCAATAGGCTCCTTATGAGGCATAATTTACTTATCCTCTCTTTCTATCATTTTTAGTAGCTCAGAAGGTAAGTCGCATCCCTCATCATCATCACAATCCTCAACTTCCCCTTGACATATAGGCAGCTCAAAATCAATTTTCGGGTCAGTGTCATCAGTATTCATGTTATTTATATCTGAGGTCCTGAAATAATAACGAACGAGAGGATATATATTCATACAGGAGAATCTTATCCCATATCAAGATAAATAGAAAGAAATAATACATACATATAACATAGAATGAAAAAAATGCATGGGAAAATGTTTTCCATTATGAATTAATAGGAATGCATCTTTCATTGAAAGTAAGAAAAACATATATATTAACCTTTTACATAAAATCACCTATTACCCCAGGGTATAAGCAATAGGGAAAGTTCTTGTGTATTACTCTGAAAAAGACTTGTAAACTACATGTAATTCCTCAGTAGTCCAATTATTCAACACAAAGCCTGGTGGTGCGGGGTAGATGCACATTGCTCTCCCTTCTTCAGATTCATCATCCACTATGACATTGATGCCCAACTCTCCCAAGGCATTCTCATCAATCAGCTCCTTTAGATGCAACTGATATCCTAAGTCGAAGTAATCTTTCTTAGGGATGGGGAAAATTGGATTAATCAGTATCTGCAAGTGACTTTCTAACCCATTTTCTACCTTTCCTACTCTCCCTAAGGTCGGCTTGAGCTCTAGTCTAGATTTGGGTATTTTTTTTATTCGGCCACGAATGTGGCATTAAAAAACTCCAATGATCTAAAAGAGCATTCAATAGCTTTCTTGTCCATTTCAACATACGGAGTAGTGGTGGAGATAGAAGCGATGATGTCTTTTTTAGTGTTAATAAATACCAAACTCACCTCGATTACAAATTTTAGCTTTTAATGCAGTGTGGATGGAACTTTCCCTGCCTGGTGAATCCAAGGCCTCCCCAATAAGTAATTGTAAGTGGGCATGATATCCATCACAAGGAACTCCACCTCATATGTAGTTGGGCCAATAGTTAAAGGAATGTCGATCTTTCCTAACACCTCTCGTTTGGTTCCATCAAAAGCTCGGACAATGCTCTGGCATTTTCTCTTGAGTGTACTATCAATTGGCAATTTCTTCAAGGTCACAAATGGCATTATGTTTAAAGAAGAGCCATTATCAACTAACACTCGAGACATAACATGTCCTTTGCACCTAATAGTGATGTATAGGGCTTAATGGCTGCCGATCATCCCAGATGGGATCTTATCCTCGGAAAAATAAAGGAAGTTGTCAGCATGTATATTTGTAACCAACCTATCCAGTTTGTCTACGGGCAACTCTTTCGGCACAGAAGTCTGGTTCAAAACTTTCAGTAGGGCATTTCGATGTGCCTTGGAGCTCAATAGAAGTGCCAAGACCAAGATACGGGCGAGCAACTTGTGCAACTGCTCAACAATATTGTATTTGCTATGTTTAAGAAATTTTAGGAATTTCACAGCTTCACTCTCAGTCACTAGTTCATTGATGACAGGTTCATCTTCTCTTAACTGTAGGTCATCATTATTTCCTTTGTCAATGGTAGCCTTCTTCTCAGGTTCTTTAGGTTGGTTGAGAGAGTAACATCTTCCACTTCTAGTGAAATGTCCAACTTCTTCTTATTCTTCATTTTCTTTCACATTTTTTCCATATTGCAGTCATACTTCCATGGTACCTGCTTGTTAACTTTATATGGGAATGAGGATAAGGGTGTGATTACCACCTTTGAAGCTATTTTCTCTACTACATGAGTCATTAGCGTGATTATCAGAGGACAGTTAGCGTTGTAAACCCCTCTAGACGAACTTTCAAAGGTAGAGATTTCCACTTCTTCTTCTTCTACGGTTTCTTTAAAGAACTCCATCTCCTTATCATCTATCATCTTTTATACTAGAGCTTGGAAAACAATACAATGTTGTATTGTGTGTCCTTTGCAGATGTGGTAATGGCATATATCTCCATTGTTGAGTTGTTTACCTTGCAGATTGGGCATCAAAAGGCCTATCTTGATCACTTGACCTCAAACCCAATACATAGGTGATTTTATCTCGCTAACTTTCATTATAATTTTCTTTCCCTTCCCCTCGGTGGTTGAATTGAGCCCTGTACTTGTGTGGTTAGGCAGTTGGTTTTGGGCCACATTTGGCTGCTTGTTGTCTCTAAAGTTGATGACGTTCTTTGTTCTCAAGCTTTGGACGATTTTCTTGAATGAAAAATAGTTGTCAATAGAATGTCCAGGAACCCCTGCATGATACTCATATTGAACATTGGTGATGTGATCCCGGCTATGCGCCTTTCATCATTTTCTACAATCTCCTTGAGATCGTTTGATCGAGGCAAGTTGTTTACATTCAAGAAGCTTCTAGAAGATTATTCGAGCCAAGTTTAGATTTTCGGAAGCCTTTTTCAATCCAAAAGAAGAACCTCTACCATCATACTCAAGGCTGAAACGTGAAGAAGGAACAACCAACTTTAAGGGAGGATTCCATCCATTTACTTGTGCATGAATTTGCATGAGAATTTAAAAGTTTGTATAACATTCATTACATTTAATAAGTGTGTTGTTCATTCAAGCATGATTGCATTTAAATCATTTAGTTCCTTTATCAAACTAGTTCTTTTATTAAATTAGCTCTTAATTGTTTCATGCATGTTTTCAATTAAAGATTGAATAAAGTTCACATTTGTGTCTAGGTGCATGAGAGAAGTTGAACGGTTTCAACTGATGCAAGAATATCAGTCAGAATGTCTTCTAATTATGGATGTGATACAGACGTTTTTGGGTACAAAAATCATTTGGACATTATTCCTCTATCTCTTAGCTTTCCAACTCCTTTTGAATCATCTCAATACGATATTGGGAGCTTGAGGTAAATCCATTTACTGAAGATAGTGCAGGCTAGAATTTTCATTACGGGAATTTTATACGATGATGATTTGGATGAGTTTAAGCCAAAGAAGAGTCTTTTCAACTTCAGCCAAGTGACAAGACATTGAAGGAATCTTAATTCATCCATTCAATGCATTCAAAGTTGATTGTTATCATCTAAATTCAAGGGTTGTTCATATTCTTCAAGTGAGTATGCAATGAAGGGTAATTTAATTCACTTATTAAGACAATTTTCAGCATGGAATAGCAAGAGTCTTCCACCCCTTGGATGAAATTAAGGCCAAATCCAGTTTCAAATTGTTTAGATTCATCCCCAAAATGATCTAGAATATTCATCAAACTTTGAAGATAAGAAGAAAAAGCATTCAAGTGCATTTTATTGCTAAATTGATGAGAATGTTTTCATCTTTTGAGTCTTTTCATATCCTGCTTAGAAACACTATAAATAGGCACCTTTGGGAACATTTGTACACACAATTTGATTTATGAAAATACTTTGAAATATTGATTTCATTTTAGTTCTTGGATTATAACTCTATCGGTTTCTTGTCCGTCTTGAAGCCTTCATCGATTTCATCTTGTTATAGCGTTAGTTCCTAGCTCTGCTATAGCTAGTGGGTCATGTTCCACCCTCTATCACTTCAATTCCATCTTTATTATATTGTTGGTTCTGAACTCATATATAGTTAAAGGGTTACAATCCATCCTTTCAATTATTATCATTCTCCACGCCAACCACAAACATCCTTCACCATTTTCATTACATCCATTCAACCACTATCGCCACCACAGTTCTTTCATTTACAATCCACTTCAACTTCATTCTATCATTTCCATTGCTTTCATACACTGATTTATATATACATATTTCCCTTCTTATAACTTTGTTTGTACATTTAGTCTTCAATCAAAGCACTGCGAAGTTCTTACTAGAATCACGATTGGGCAACACCGTATATGACTCGGAACACATAACCAAGATCATATCATTTGGAATCAAAGCTAGCTGATTCAATAAGCATATGGTATCATTAGTTATCTCCCGGGTTAGTAAAAAAAGCAAGAAAAAAAGAAAAATAATAATAAAAGAAAATTTTAAAGAGTGTGGGAGTAATTTTTTTCATCTTTGAAAAAAATATTCAAGAAGGTTTCGTATTCGTTTCATCGTTTCTTTCATTATCTTTACGATTTCATTGCCTATTCTCATATTTGTTCTTTATTGTAGTCAATTCTATCTTTACTCACATCCTTCTTCCAACCAAGCCCCAAATTATTTCAACCAAAGTCTACATGACACCTTGTAAACCTCGAGGGAGTTCCACAAGAACTTTAAAGGAAACCAAGAGCAGTAAAAGGCAAGAGTGTGCATTAAGAGTAAAAGCCATCTCGAGTGAAACATGAGAGGAGAGACTTTTCCTTGGAGTGTATTGGTGAGGTCTATTTTTCATTTTTTATTACTAATAATGTCTTTTACTTCTAGAGACAATTCTCATATTTCAGAAGGTGACGACCAAAATGATGGTGGTGCACCAAACTTACAAATGCAAGCCATGACACGAGAGATAAGGATTTTGTTTCAAAAGCATCTCGGCATAATCTCAAAGAAATTAGATCAAATGTTTGAACGAGCTTCTTGTTCACAAATGCGTCCACCAATCAAGATCATCAAGCTTCCTCCATATGGTATGATGCAAATACAAAAAGTTCTCACCAAGGACGATTCGAGAAAAGATGTCATAGAAGAAATAATTGGAAACCCACTACGAGGAGCTCAAAAGGAGTTCTCCATCTATGGGAACGACTTTTTTTTGCTTGGCGATGAAGAACATATTCCCAAAGATGTTTGTAATTCGGGGATGAGCCTTTCTAAAGGGCAAGGAACTCAATTGGATTATTCTACCTATGACCAAGATTGTTTCTTACATGCCATTGAGATTTGTTCTTATATTGATGTTTTCGATCCGAGGACGAATCGATTTAAAGAGGGAGGAAATGATGTGATCCCGGCTATGCGTCTTACATCATTTTCTGCAATCTCCTTGAGATCATTTGATCGAGGCTAGTTGTTTACATTCAAGAAGCTTCTAGAAGCTTATTCGAGCATAATATGGGAATTTCAAACCAAGTTTAGATTTTTGGAAGCCTTTTTCAATCCAAAAGAAGAACCTCCACCATCATACTCAAGGCTGAAACCTGAAGAAGAAACAACCAACTTTAAGGGAGGATTCCATCCTTTTACTTGTGCATGAATTTGCATGAGAATTTAAAAGTTTGCATAACATTCATTGCATTTAATAAGTGTGCTGTTCATTCAAGCATGCATTGCATTTAAATCATCTAGTTCATTCATCAAACTAGTTCTTTTATTAAATTAGCTCTTAATTGTTTCATGCATCTTTTCAATTAAAGATTGAATATAGTTCACATTTGTGTCTAGATGCATGAGAGAAGTTGAATGGTTTCAACATATGCAAGAACATCAGTCAGAATGTCTTCTAATTATGGATGTGATACAGACGTTTTTGGGTACAAAAATCATTTGGACATTATTCCTCTATCTCTTAGCTTTCTAACTCCTTTTGAATAATCTCAATACGATATTGGGAGCTTGAGATAATATCCATTTACTGAAGATTGTGCAGGCTGGAATTTTCATTACGGGAATTTTTTACGATGATGATTTGGATGAGTTTAAGCCAAGGAAGAGTCTTTTCAACTTCATCCAAGTGACAAGACATTGAAAGAATCTTAATTCATCCATTCAAGGCTTTCAAAGTTGATTGTTATCATCTAAATTCAAGGGTTGTTCATATTCTTCAAGGGAGCATGCAATGAAGGGTAATTTAATTCACTTATTAAGATAATTTTCAGCATGGAATAGCAAGAGTCTTCCACCCCTTGGACGAAATTAAGGCCAAATCCAGCTTCAAATTGTTTAGATTCATCCCCAAAATGATCTAGAATATTCATCAAACTTTGAAGATAAGAAGAAAAAGCATTCAAGTGCATTTTATTGCTAAATTGATGAGAATGTTTTCATCTTTTGAGTCTTTTCATATCCTGCTTAGAAACACTATAAATAGGCACCTTTGGGACCATTTGTACACACAATTTGATTTATGAAAATAATTTGAAAGATTGATTTCATTTTAGTTATTGGATTAGAACTCTATCGGTTTCTTGTCGGTCTTGAAGCCATCACCCATTTCATCTTGTTATAGCGTTGGTTCCTATCTCTACTATAGCTAGTGGGTCATGTTCCACCCTCTATCACTTCAATTCTATCTTTATTATGTTGTTGGTTCCGAACTCATATATAGTTAGGGGGTCACAATCCATCCTTTCAATTATTATCATTCTCCATACCAACCATAAACATCCTTCACCATTTTCATTACATCCATTCAACCACTATCACCACCACAGTTCTTTCATTTACAATCCACTTCAACTTCATTCTATCATTTCCATTACTTTCATACACTGATTTATATATACATATTTCCCTTATAACTTTGTTTGTACATTTTCAGTCTTCAATTAAAACACTGCGAAGTTCTTACTAGAATCATGATCAGCCAACATTGTATATGCCTCGGAACACATAACCAGGATCACATCATTTGGTATCAGAGCTAGCTGATTCAATAAGCGTATCGTACCATTTGTTATCTCCCGGGTTAGTAAAAAAGCAAGAAAAAAAGAAAAATAATAATAAAAGAAAATTTTTAAGAGTGCGAGAGTAATTTTTTTCATCTTTGGAAAAAAATATTCAAGAAGGTTTCATATTCGTTTCATCGTTTCTTTCATTATATTTACGATTTCATTGCCTATTCTCATATTCGTTCTTTATTGTAACCAATTCTTTCTTTGCTCACATCCTTCTTCCAACCAAGCCCCACATTATTTCAACCAAAGTCTACAGGACACCTTGTAAACCTCGAGGGAGTACCACAAGAACTTTAAAGGAAAACAGGAGCAGTAAAAGGAAAGAGTGTGCATTAAGGGTAAAATCCATCTCGAGTGAAACACGAGAGGAGAGACTTTTCCTTGGAGTGTATTGGTGAGGTTTTTTATTGGTGAGGTATATTTTTCATTTTTTATTACTAATAATGTCTTTTACTTCTAGAGACAATTCTCATATTTCAGAAGGTGACGACCAAAATGATGGTGGTGCACCAAACTTACAAATGCAAGCTATGACATGAGAGATAAGGATTTTGTTTCAAAAGCATCTCGGCCCAATCTCAAAGAAATTAGATCGAATGTTTGAATGACCTTATTGTTCACAAATGCGTCCACTAATCAAGATCATCAAGCATCCTCCATATGGGATGATGCAAATACAAAAAGTTATCACCAAGGACGAATCGAGAAAAGATGTCATAGAAGAAATAATTGGCAACCCACTACGAGGAGCCCAAAAGGAGTTCACCATCTATGCGAACGACTTCTTTTTGCTTGGCTATGAAGAATATTTTCCCAAAGATGTTTGTAATTCGGGGATGAGTTTTTCAAAAGGGCAAGGAACTCAATCGGATTATTCTACCTACGACCATGATTTTTTCTTACATGCCATTGAAATTTGTTCTTATATTGATATTTTTGATCCGAGGACAAATCGATTTAAAGAGGGAGGGAATGATGTGATACCGGCTATGCGCCTTACATCATTTTCTGTAATCTCCTTGAGATCATTTGATCGTGGTAAGTTGTTTATATTCAAGAAGTTTCTAGAAGCTTATTCGAGCATAATATGGGAATTTCAAACCAAGTTTAGATTTTTGGAAGCCTTTTTCAATCCAAAAGAAGAACCTCCACCATCATACTCAAGGCTGAAATGTGAAGAAGGAGCAACCAACTTTAAAGGAGGATTCCATCATTTTACTTGTGCATGAATTTGCATGAGAATTTAAAAGTTTGCATAACATTCATTGCATTTAATAAGTGTGTTGTTCATTCAAGCATGCACTGCATTTAAATCATCTAGTTCATTCATCAAACTAGTTCTTTTATTAAATTACTCTTAATTTTTTCATGCATGATTTCAATTAAAGATTGAACAAAGTTCATATTTGTGTCTAGGTGCATGAGAGAAGTTGAACGGTTTCAACATATGCAAGAATATCAGTCAGAATGTCTTCTAATTATGGGTGTGATACAGAAGTTTTTGGGTGCAGAAATCATTTGGAAGTTATTCCTCTATCTCATAGCTTTCCAAAGCCATTTTAATCATCTCAATACGATATTGGGAGCTTGATATATGATCGATTTATTGAAGATAGTGCAGGCTGGAATTTTATACAATGATGATTTGGATGAGTTTAAACCCAGGAAGAGTCTTTTCAACGTCAGCCAAGTGACAATACATTGAAGGACTCTTAATTAATCCATTCAAGGCATTCAAATTTGATTGTTATCATCTAAATTCAAGGGTTGTTCATATTCTTCGAGGGAGCATGCAATGAAGGGTGATTTAATTCACTTATTAAGACAATTTTCAGCTTGGAATAGCAAGAGTCTTCCACCACTTGGACCAAATTAAGGCCAAATTCAGCTTCAAATTGTCTAGATTCAACCCCAAAATGATCTAGAATATTCATCAAACTTTGAAGATAAGAAGATAATGCATTCAAGTGCATTTTATTGTTAAATTGATAAGAATGTTTTCATCTTTTGAGTCTTTTCATATGCTGCTTAGAAACACTATAAATAGGCACCTTTGGGATCATTTTTACACACAATTTGATTTATGAAAATACTTTGAAAGATTGCTTTCATTTTAGTTCTTGGATTAGAACTCTATCGGTTTCTTGTTGATCTTGAAGCCTTCAACCATTTCATCTTGTTATAGCGTTGGTTCCTAGCTCTACTATAACTAGTGGGTCACGTTCCACCCTGTATCACTTCAATTCCATCTTTATTATATTGTTGGTTCCTAACTCATATATAGTTAGAGGGTCACAATCCATCCTTTGAATTATTATCATTCTCCACGCCAACCACTAACATCCTTCACCATTTTCGTTACATCCATTCAACCACTATCACCACCACACTTCTTTCATTTACAATCCACTTCAACTTCATTCTATCATTTCCATTACTTTATACACTTATTTATATATACATATTTCCCTTCTTATAACTTTGTTTGTACATTTTCAGTCTTCAATCAAAGCACTGCGAAGTTCTTACTAGAATCACGATCGTGCAACATCGTATATGACTCGGAACACATAACCGGGATCATATCATTTGGTATAAGAGATAGATGAATCAATAAGCGTATAATATCATTTGTTATCTCCCGGGTTAGTAAAAAAAAGCAAGAAAAAAAGAAAAATAATAATAAAAGAAAATTTTAAGAGTGTAGGAGCAATTCTTTTCATCTTTGAAAAAAATAATCAAGAAGGTTTCATATTCGTTTCATCGTTTCTTTCATTATCTTTACGATTTCATTGCCTATTCTCATATTCGTTCTTTATTGTAGCCAATTCTTTCTTTACTCACATCATTCTTCCAACCACTCCCCAAATTGTTTCAGCGAAAGTCTACAAGACACCTTGTAAACCTCGAGGGAGTTCCACAAGAACTTTAAAGGAAAGCAAGAGCAGTAAAAGGTAAGAGTGTGCATTAAGGGTAAAGGCCATCTCGAGTGAAACACTAGAGGAGAGACTTTTCCTTGGAGTGTATTGGTGAGGTTTTTTATTGGTGAGGTCTATTTTTCATTTTTTATTACTAATAATGTATTTTACTTCTATAGACAATTCTCATATTTCAGAAGGTGACGACCAAAATAATGGTGGTGCACCAAACTTGCAAATGCAAGCCATGACACGAGAGATAAGGAGTTTGTTTCAAAAGCATCTCGACCCAATCTCAAAGAAATTAGATCGAATGTTCGAACGACCTTCTTGTTCACAAATGCGTCCATCGAAGATCAAAACACAACTAAAAAAAGAGAGACGACAATCGATATTTTTCTAGTTCTACACCTAATTGTAGCAGAAGATCTTACACGGAGGATCCCAATTTTTTAACAAGAAGTAATGTCAAAAGTTCAACGCAAAGTGAGCCAATGAATTTTGCATCTTTCAATACTAAAAGTCTAGCTCGTCTTCAAGTGTGTTTTGATAATTTTTTCAAAGAAACACAATTTCAAGAACAACTACAAAAAGAAAGTGTTTGCAAAATAGAAGAAGAAGCGAGAGTTGAAAAAGACATTGAGAGAAAAGAAAATGAAACTGTAGTTAAAAAAATTGAAAGTGTAGTTGAAAAACTTGGAAACGAAAAGAATAGGAGAAGGAAATTTCATCTTACACTAACCTTTTTTTCCTCATAGTCTTGGTTTATCATTGCAAAATCAGGAGAACATTTCAAAGGACATTCCGAACTCATCACCAGTCATGGAGATAATCAAACATCAACCATGCCTAGATTATATTTCAAGAGAATATACAATGAAGTTTTTCATCATCAAAGACATCAAGCAACAACCAGCAATCTAGATCATCAAGCATCCTCCATGTGGGGTGATTCAAATACAAAAAGTTGTCACCAAGGATGATTCGAGAAAAGATGTCATAGAAGAAATAATTGGCAACCCACTACGAGGAGTTCAAAAGGATTTCTCCATCTATGGGAACAACTTCTTTTTGCTTGGCGATGAAGAAAATTTTCCCAAAGATGTTTATAATTCGGGGATGAGCCTTTCTAAAGGGCAAGGAACTCAATTGGATTATTATATCTACGACCAAAGATGTTTGTGCAATCAAAATTAAGCCGATTGGTGAAAGGATAATGCTATATATTTGGTGAGATCAAGATTACCCCAAGGCATTTGCAACACCATCAAAGTTCAACTTCCAATGTTTACTAGTGGACGTAATTATTTCTTCCACTAAAATAGCCATTAGATCTTCGTATGGGAAATCAAAGCTAAGCAACTCATATTCTTCAAAAACCCTACTTGAAATAAATTCTGCTATGAGGCTCCTTTTAATCGTTATCTAGCTTACATACTGGATATCAAACTCTGATAACAGGATTTTCCAATGAGCTAATCATCCAGATAGTACAGGTACACCCATCAGATACTTCAAAGGATCGAGTCTGGATATAAGCCAAGTGGTGTGATATAAAATATATTGTTAGAGCCTTCGGGTAGCCCATACCAAAGCATAGCACAATTTTTAGATTGGAGAGTATTAGGCCTCACATTTAGTGAACTTCTTACTGAGATAGTAAATAACCCTCTCTTTCTTCTCAGTTTAGTCATGTCGTCCTAATACACACCCCATTGAGTTTTCATAAACTGACAAGTAAAGAATTAAGGGTTTGCCTAAGATGGTTTTTACTAAGATTGGGGTACATTACAAATATTGATTAACTGCTTCAAAAGCTTCTTGGAAATCATCACTCCATGCCCCTGAGTTATTCTTGCGGATAAGACAAAAAATGGGATCACATTTCTTAGTCAAATGCGAGATAAATCGAGCTATATAATTCAGTCTCCCCAAGAATCCTCAAACCTTTTTTTAATGTTCTTGGGGATGGTAAATCTTGAATGACTTTGACTTTATCTGGATCTATTTCAATTCTTTATTTGCTCATTACAAACCCCAAGAGCTTCCCAGATGTCACCCCAAAGGTACACTTACTTGGGTTAAGCTTCAGCTGACATTTCCTTAGCCTTTAGAAAAGCTTTCTTAAATTTTCAATGTGTTATTTCTCTGTCTTGGCTTTGACAATCATATCATCAACATAAATTTCTATTTCTTTATGCATCATGTCATGAAACAACGTTACCATGGCCCTTTGATATGTCGCTCCTGCGTTCTTCAACGAAAATGACATCACTTTGTAGCAAAATATCCCCCATATAGTGACAAACGTTTTTTTCCCATATCTTCAAGGTGCATTTTAATTTGATTGTAGAGAAAGAAACTATCCATGAATAAGAACAAGGAATTTCCAGTAGTGTTATCCACCAAGGTGTCTATATGTGGCAAAGGAAAATTATCCTTCAGACTAGCACTATTGAGATCTTTGTAGTCAACAGACATACGAACTTTCCCATCCTTGTTTGGTACTGGGATAATATTTTCCACCCACTCAGGGTACTTGTCCACTTTAAGAAACCCAACATCGAATTACTTCTTCACTTCTTCTTTAATTTTTAGCAGCATCTCGGGTCTTATCCTTCTTAGCTTTTATTGCACATGCTTACATTTAGGCTTTATCGGCAATCTGTGTACCACTAATTCTATATCCAAACCTATCATATCTTTATATGACCAAGAAAATACGTCTTTGTATTCTTGAAGTAATTCAATCAAGCTCTATCATCCTTCTGCAGATAGAGTAGTGACAATCTTTACTTCTTTATTATCCTCATCTGACCACAAATTTAAGATATCAATAGGCTCCTTATGAGGCATAATTTACTTATCCTCTCTTTCTATCATTTTTAGTAGCTCAGAAGGTAAGTCGCATCCCTCATCATCATCACAATCCTCAACTTCCCCTTGACATATAGGCAGCTCAAAATCAATTTTCGGGTCAGTGTCATCAGTATTCATGTTATTTATATCTGAGGTCCTGAAATAATAACGAACGAGAGGATATATATTCATACAGGAGAATCTTATCCCATATCAAGATAAATAGAAAGAAATAATACATACATATAACATAGAATGAAAAAAATGCATGGGAAAATGTTTTCCATTATGAATTAATAGGAATGCATCTTTCATTGAAAGTAAGAAAAACATATATATTAACCTTTTACATAAAATCACCTATTACCCCAGGGTATAAGCAATAGGGAAAGTTCTTGTGTATTACTCTGAAAAAGACTTGTAAACTACATGTAATTCCTCAGTAGTCCAATTATTCAACACAAAGCCTGGTGGTGCGGGGTAGATGCACATTGCTCTCCCTTCTTCAGATTCATCATCCACTATGACATTGATGCCCAACTCTCCCAAGGCATTCTCATCAATCAGCTCCTTTAGATGCAACTGATATCCTAAGTCGAAGTAATCTTTCTTAGGGATGGGGAAAATTGGATTAATCAGTATCTGCAAGTGACTTTCTAACCCATTTTCTACCTTTCCTACTCTCCCTAAGGTCGGCTTGAGCTCTAGTCTAGATTTGGGTATTTTTTTATTCGGCCACGAATGTGGCATTAAAAAACTCCAATGATCTAAAAGAGCATTCAATAGCTTTCTTGTCCATTTCAACATACTGAGTAGTGGTGGAGATAGAAGCGATGATGTCTTTTTAGTGTTAATAAATACCAAACTCACCTCGATTACAAATTTTAGCTTTTAATGCAGTGTGGATGGAACTTTCCCTGCCTGGTGAATCCAAGGCCTCCCCAATAAGTAATTGTAAGTGGGCATGATATCCATCACAAGGACTCCACCTCATATGTAGTTGGGCCAATAGTTAAAGGAATGTCGATCTTTCCTAACACCTCTCGTTTGGTTCCATCAAAAGCTCGGACAATGCTCTGGCATTTTCTCTTGAGTGTACTATCAATTGGCAATTTCTTCAAGGTCACAAATGGCATTATGTTTAAAGAAGAGCCATTATCAACTAACACTCGAGACATAACATGTCCTTTGCACCTAAGTGATGTATAGGGCTTAATGGCTGCCGATCATCCCAGATGGGATCTTATCCTCGGAAAAATAAAGGAAGTTGTCAGCATGTATATTTGTAACCAACCTATCCAGTTTCTACGGGCAACTCTTTCGGCACAGAAGTCTGGTTCAAAACTTTCAGTAGGGCATTTCGATGTGCCTTGGAGCTCAATAGAAGTGCCAAGACCAAGATACGGGCGAGCAACTTGTGCAACTGCTCAACAATATTGTATTTGCTATGTTTAAGAAATTTTAGGAATTTCACAGCTTCACTCTCAGTCACTAGTTCATTGATGACAGGTTCATCTTCTCTTAACTGTAGGTCATCATTATTTCCTTTGTCAATGGTAGCCTTCTTCTCAGGTTCTTTAGGTTGGTTGAGAGAGTAACATCTTCCACTTCTAGTGAAATGTCCAACTTCTTCTTATTCTTCATTTTCTTTCACATTTTTTCCATATTGCAGTCATACTTCCATGGTACCTGCTTGTTAACTTTATATGGGAATGAGGATAAGGGTGTGATTACCACCTTTGAAGCTATTTTCTCTACTACATGAGTCATTAGCGTGATTATCAGAGGACAGTTAGCGTTGTAAACCCCTCTAGACGAACTTTCAAAGGTAGAGATTTCCACTTCTTCTTCTTCTACGGTTTCTTTAAAGAACTCCATCTCCTTATCATCTATCATCTTTTATACTAGAGCTTGGAAAACAATACAATGTTGTATTGTGTGTCCTTTGCAGATGTGGTAATGGCATATATCTCCATTGTTGAGTTGTTTACCTTGCAGATTGGGCATCAAAAGGCCTATCTTGATCACTTGACCTCAAACCCAATACATAGGTGATTTTATCTCGCTAACTTTCATTATAATTTTCTTTCCCTTCCCTCGGTGTTGAATTGAGCCCTGTACTTGTGTGGTTAGGCAGTTGGTTTTGGGCCACATTTGGCTGCTTGTTGTCTCTAAAGTTGATGACGTTCTTTGTTCTCAAGCTTTGGACGATTTTCTTGAATGAAAAATAGTTGTCAATAGAATGTCCAGGAACCCCTGCATGATACTCATATTGAACATTGGTGATGTGATCCCGGCTATGCGCCTTTCATCATTTTCTACAATCTCCTTGAGATCGTTTGATCGAGGCAAGTTGTTTACATTCAAGAAGCTTCTAGAAGATTATTCGAGCCAAGTTTAGATTTTCGGAAGCCTTTTTCAATCCAAAAGAAGAACCTCTACCATCATACTCAAGGCTGAAACGTGAAGAAGGAACAACCAACTTTAAGGGAGGATTCCATCCATTTACTTGTGCATGAATTTGCATGAGAATTTAAAAGTTTGTATAACATTCATTACATTTAATAAGTGTGTTGTTCATTCAAGCATGATTGCATTTAAATCATTTAGTTCCTTTATCAAACTAGTTCTTTTATTAAATTAGCTCTTAATTGTTTCATGCATGTTTTCAATTAAAGATTGAATAAAGTTCACATTTGTGTCTAGGTGCATGAGAGAAGTTGAACGGTTTCAACTGATGCAAGAATATCAGTCAGAATGTCTTCTAATTATGGATGTGATACAGACGTTTTTGGGTACAAAAATCATTTGGACATTATTCCTCTATCTCTTAGCTTTCCAACTCCTTTTGAATCATCTCAATACGATATTGGGAGCTTGAGGTAAATCCATTTACTGAAGATAGTGCAGGCTAGAATTTTCATTACGGGAATTTATACGATGATGATTTGGATGAGTTTAAGCCAAAGAAGAGTCTTTTCAACTTCAGCCAAGTGACAAGACATTGAAGGAATCTTAATTCATCCATTCAATGCATTCAAAGTTGATTGTTATCATCTAAATTCAAGGGTTGTTCATATTCTTCAAGTGAGTATGCAATGAAGGGTAATTTAATTCACTTATTAAGACAATTTTCAGCATGGAATAGCAAGAGTCTTCCACCCTTGGATGAAATTAAGGCCAAATCCAGTTTCAAATTGTTTAGATTCATCCCCAAAATGATCTAGAATATTCATCAAACTTTGAAGATAAGAAGAAAAAAGCATTCAAGTGCATTTTATTGCTAAATTGATGAGAATGTTTTCATCTTTGAGTCTTTTCATATCCTGCTTAGAAACACTATAAATAGGCACCTTTGGGAACATTTGTACACACAATTTGATTATGAAAATACTTTGAAATATTGATTTCATTTTAGTTCTTGGATTATAACTCTATCGGTTTCTTGTCCGTCTTGAAGCCTTCATCGATTTCATCTTGTTATAGCGTTAGTTCCTAGCTCTGCTATAGCTAGTGGGTCATGTTCCACCCTCTATCACTTCAATTCCATCTTTATTATATTGTTGGTTCTGAACTCATATAGTTAAAGGGTTACAATCCATCCTTTCAATTATTATCATTCTCCACGCCAACCACAAACATCCTTCACCATTTTCATTACATCCATTCAACCACTATCGCCACCACAGTTCTTTCATTTACAATCCACTTCAACTTCATTCTATCATTTCCATTGCTTTCATACACTGATTTATATATACATATTTCCCTCTTATAACTTTGTTTGTACATTTAGTCTTCAATCAAAGCACTGCGAAGTTCTTACTAGAATCACGATTGGGCAACACCGTATATGACTCGGAACACATAACCAAGATCATATCATTTGAATCAAAGCTAGCTGATTCAATAAGCTATGGTATCATTAGTTATCTCCCGGGTTAGTAAAAAAAGCAAGAAAAAAAGAAAAATAATAATAAAAGAAAATTTTAAAGAGTGTGGGAGTAATTTTTTTCATCTTTGAAAAAAATATTCAAGAAGGTTTCGTATTCGTTTCATCGTTTCTTTCATTATCTTTACGATTTCATTGCCTATTCTCATATTTGTTCTTTATTGTAGTCAATTCTATCTTTACTCACATCCTTCTTCCAACCAAGCCCCAAATTATTTCAACCAAAGTCTACATGACACCTTGTAAACCTCGAGGGAGTTCCACAAGAACTTTAAAGGAAACCAAGAGCAGTAAAAGGCAAGAGTGTGCATTAAGAGTAAAAGCCATCTCGAGTGAAACATGAGAGGAGAGACTTTCCTGGAGTGTATTGGTGAGGTCTATTTTTCATTTTTTATTACTAATAATGTCTTTTACTTCTAGAGACAATTCTCATATTTCAGAAGGTGACGACCAAAATGATGGTGGTGCACCAAACTTACAAATGCAAGCCATGACACGAGAGATAAGGATTTTGTTTCAAAAGCATCTCGGCATAATCTCAAAGAAATTAGATCAAATGTTTGAACGAGCTTCTTGTTCACAAATGCGTCCACCAATCAAGATCATCAAGCTTCCTCCATATGGTATGATGCAAATACAAAAAGTTCTCACCAAGGACGATTCGAGAAAAGATGTCATAGAAGAAATAATTGGAAACCCACTACGAGGAGCTCAAAAGGAGTTCTCCATCTATGGGAACGACTTTTTTTTGCTTGGCGATGAAGAACATATTCCCAAAGATGTTTGTAATTCGGGGATGAGCCTTTCTAAAGGGCAAGGAACTCAATTGGATTATTCTACCTATGACCAAGATTGTTTCTTACATGCCATTGAGATTTGTTCTTATATTGATGTTTTCGATCCGAGGACGAATCGATTTAAAGAGGGAGGAAATGATGTGATCCCGGCTATGCGTCTTACATCATTTTCTGCAATCTCCTTGAGATCATTTGATCGAGGCTAGTTGTTTACATTCAAGAAGCTTCTAGAAGCTTATTCGAGCATAATATGGGAATTTCAAACCAAGTTTAGATTTTTGGAAGCCTTTTTCAATCCAAAAGAAGAACCTCCACCATCATACTCAAGGCTGAAACCTGAAGAAGAAACAACCAACTTTAAGGGAGGATTCCATCCTTTTACTTGTGCATGAATTTGCATGAGAATTTAAAAGTTTGCATAACATTCATTGCATTTAATAAGTGTGCTGTTCATTCAAGCATGCATTGCATTTAAATCATCTAGTTCATTCATCAAACTAGTTCTTTTATTAAATTAGCTCTTAATTGTTTCATGCATTTTTCAATTAAAGATTGAATATAGTTCACATTTGTGTCTAGATGCATGAGAGAAGTTGAATGGTTTCAACATATGCAAGAACATCAGTCAGAATGTCTTCTAATTATGGATGTGATACAGACGTTTTTGGGTACAAAAATCATTTGGACATTATTCCTCTATCTCTTAGCTTTCTAACTCCTTTTGAATAATCTCAATACGATATTGGGAGCTTGAGATAATATCCATTTACTGAAGATTGTGCAGGCTGGAATTTTCATTACGGGAATTTTTTACGATGATGATTTGGATGAGTTTAAGCCAAGGAAGAGTCTTTTCAACTTCATCCAAGTGACAAGACATTGAAAGAATCTTAATTCATCCATTCAAGGCTTTCAAAGTTGATTGTTATCATCTAAATTCAAGGGTTGTTCATATTCTTCAAGGGAGCATGCAATGAAGGGTAATTTAATTCACTTATTAAGATAATTTTCAGCATGGAATAGCAAGAGTCTTCCACCCCTTGGACGAAATTAAGGCCAAATCCAGCTTCAATTGTTTAGATTCATCCCCAAAATGATCTAGAATATTCATCAACTTTGAAGATAAGAAGAAAAAGCATTCAAGTGCATTTTATTGCTAAATTGATGAGAATGTTTTCATCTTTTGAGTCTTTTCATATCCTGCTTAGAAACACTATAAATAGGCACCTTTGGGACCATTTGTACACACAATTTGATTTATGAAAATAATTTGAAAGATTGATTTCATTTTAGTTATTGGATTAGAACTCTATCGGTTTCTTGTCGGTCTTGAAGCCATCACCCATTTCATCTTGTTATAGCGTTGGTTCCTATCTCTACTATAGCTAGTGGGTCATGTTCCACCCTCTATCACTTCAATTCTATCTTTATTATGTTGTTGGTTCCGAACTCATATATAGTTAGGGGGTCACAATCCATCCTTTCAATTATTATCATTCTCCATACCAACCATAAACATCCTTCACCATTTTCATTACATCCATTCAACCACTATCACCACCACAGTTCTTTCATTTACAATCCACTTCAACTTCATTCTATCATTTCCATTACTTTCATACACTGATTTATATATACATATTTCCCTTATAACTTTGTTTGTACATTTTCAGTCTTCAATTAAAACACTGCGAAGTTCTTACTAGAATCATGATCAGCCAACATTGTATATGCCTCGGAACACATAACCAGGATCACATCATTTGGTATCAGAGCTAGCTGATTCAATAAGCGTATCGTACCATTTGTTATCTCCCGGGTTAGTAAAAAAGCAAGAAAAAAAGAAAAATAATAATAAAAGAAAATTTTTAAGAGTGCGAGAGTAATTTTTTTCATCTTTGGAAAAAAATATTCAAGAAGGTTTCATATTCGTTTCATCGTTTCTTTCATTATATTTACGATTTCATTGCCTATTCTCATATTCGTTCTTATTGTAACCAATTCTTTCTTTGCTCACATCCTTCTTCCAACCAAGCCCCACATTATTTCAACCAAAGTCTACAGGACACCTTGTAAACCTCGAGGGAGTACCACAAGAACTTTAAAGGAAAACAGGAGTAAAAGGAAGAGTGTGCATTAAGGGTAAAATCCATCTCGAGTGAAACACGAGAGGAGAGACTTTCCTTGGAGTGTATTGGTGAGGTTTTTATTGGTGAGGTATTTTTCATTTTTTATTACTAATAATGTCTTTACTTCTAGAGACAATTCTCATATTTCAGAAGGTGACGACCAAAATGATGGTGGTGCACCAAACTTACAAATGCAAGCTATGACATGAGAGATAAGGATTTTGTTTCAAAAGCATCTCGGCCCAATCTCAAAGAAATTAGATCGAATGTTTGAATGACCTTATTGTTCACAAATGCGTCCACTAATCAAGATCATCAAGCATCCTCCATATGGGATGATGCAAATACAAAAAGTTATCACCAAGGACGAATCGAGAAAAGATGTCATAGAAGAAATAATTGGCAACCCACTACGAGGAGCCCAAAAGGAGTTCACCATCTATGCGAACGACTTCTTTTTGCTTGGCTATGAAGAATATTTTCCCAAAGATGTTTGTAATTCGGGGATGAGTTTTTCAAAAGGGCAAGGAACTCAATCGGATTATTCTACCTACGACCATGATTTTTTCTTACATGCCATTGAAATTTGTTCTTATATTGATATTTTTGATCCGAGGACAAATCGATTTAAAGAGGGAGGGAATGATGTGATACCGGCTATGCGCCTTACATCATTTTCTGTAATCTCCTTGAGATCATTTGATCGTGGTAAGTTGTTTATATTCAAGAAGTTTCTAGAAGCTTATTCGAGCATAATATGGGAATTTCAAACCAAGTTTAGATTTTTGGAAGCCTTTTTCAATCCAAAAGAAGAACCTCCACCATCATACTCAAGGCTGAAATGTGAAGAAGGAGCAACCAACTTTAAAGGAGGATTCCATCATTTTACTTGTGCATGAATTTGCATGAGAATTTAAAAGTTTGCATAACATTCATTGCATTTAATAAGTGTGTTGTTCATTCAAGCATGCACTGCATTTAAATCATCTAGTCATTCATCAAACTAGTTCTTTTATTAAATTACTCTTAATTTTTTCATGCATGATTTCAATTAAAGATTGAACAAAGTTCATATTTGTGTCTAGGTGCATGAGAGAAGTTGAACGGTTTCAACATATGCAAGAATATCAGTCAGAATGTCTTCTAATTATGGGTGTGATACAGAAGTTTTTGGGTGCAGAAATCATTTGGAAGTTATTCCTCTATCTCATAGCTTTCCAAAGCCATTTTAATCATCTCAATACGATATTGGGAGCTTGATATATGATCGATTTATTGAAGATAGTGCAGGCTGGAATTTTATACAATGATGATTTGGATGAGTTTAAACCCAGGAAGAGTCTTTTCAACGTCAGCCAAGTGACAAGACATTGAAGGACTCTTAATTAATCCATTCAAGGCATTCAAATTTGATTGTTATCATCTAAATTCAAGGGTTGTTCATATTCTTCGAGGGAGCATGCAATGAAGGGTGATTTAATTCACTTATTAAGACAATTTTCAGCTTGGAATAGCAAGAGTCTTCCACCACTTGGACCAAATTAAGGCCAAATTCAGCTTCAAATTGTCTAGATTCAACCCCAAAATGATCTAGAATATTCATCAAACTTTGAAGATAAGAAGATAATGCATTCAAGTGCATTTTATTGTTAAATTGATAAGAATGTTTTCATCTTTTGAGTCTTTTCATATGCTGCTTAGAAACACTATAAATAGGCACCTTTGGGATCATTTTTACACACAATTTGATTTATGAAAATACTTTGAAAGATTGCTTTCATTTTAGTTCTTGGATTAGAACTCTATCGGTTTCTTGTTGATCTTGAAGCCTTCAACCATTTCATCTTGTTATAGCGTTGGTTCCTAGCTCTACTATAACTAGTGGGTCACGTTCCACCCTGTATCACTTCAATTCCATCTTTATTATATTGTTGGTTCCTAACTCATATAGTTAGAGGGTCACAATCCATCCTTTGAATTATTATCATTCTCCACGCCAACCACTAACATCCTTCACCATTTTCGTTACATCCATTCAACCACTATCACCACCACACTTCTTTCATTTACAATCCACTTCAACTTCATTCTATCATTTCCATTACTTTATACACTTATTTATATACATATTTCCCTTCTTATAACTTTGTTTGTACATTTTCAGTCTTCAATCAAAGCACTGCGAAGTTCTTACTAGAATCACGATCGTGCAACATCGTATATGACTCGGAACACATAACCGGGATCATATCATTTGGTATAAGAGATAGATGAATCAATAAGCGTATATATCATTTGTTATCTCCCGGGTTAGTAAAAAAAAGCAAGAAAAAAAGAAAATAAAATAAAAGAAAATTTTAAGAGTGTAGGAGCAATTCTTTTCATCTTTGAAAAAAATAATCAAGAAGGTTTCATATTCGTTTCATCGTTTCTTTCATTATCTTTACGATTTCATTGCCTATTCTCATATTCGTTCTTTATTGTAGCCAATTCTTTCTTTACTCACATCATTCTTCCAACCACTCCCCAAATTGTTTCAGCGAAAGTCTACAAGACACCTTGTAAACCTCGAGGGAGTTCCACAAGAACTTTAAAGGAAAGCAAGAGCAGTAAAAGGTAAGAGTGTGCATTAAGGGTAAAGGCCATCTCGAGTGAAACACTAGAGGAGAGACTTTTCCTTGGAGTGTATTGGTGAGGTTTTTTATTGGTGAGGTCTATTTTTCATTTTTTATTACTAATAATGTATTTTACTATAGACAATTCTCATATTTCAGAAGGTGACGACCAAAATAATGGTGGTGCACCAAACTTGCAAATGCAAGCCATGACACGAGAGATAAGGAGTTTGTTTCAAAAGCATCTCGACCCAATCTCAAAGAAATTAGATCGAATGTTCGAACGACCTTCTTGTTCACAAATGCGTCCATCGAAGATCAAAACACAACTAAAAAAAGAGAGACGACAATCGATATTTTTCTAGTTCTACACCTAATTGTAGCAGAAGATCTTACACGGAGGATCCCAATTTTTTAACAAGAAGTAATGTCAAAAGTTCAACGCAAAGTGAGCCAATGAATTTTGCATCTTTCAATACTAAAAGTCTAGCTCGTCTTCAAGTGTGTTTTGATAATTTTTTCAAAGAAACACAATTTCAAGAACAACTACAAAAAGAAAGTGTTTGCAAAATAGAAGAAGAAGCGAGAGTTGAAAAAGACATTGAGAGAAAAGAAAATGAAACTGTAGTTAAAAAAATTGAAAGTGTAGTTGAAAAACTTGGAAACGAAAAGAATAGGAGAAGGAAATTTCATCTTACACTAACCTTTTTTTCCTCATAGTCTTGGTTTATCATTGCAAAATCAGGAGAACATTTCAAAGGACATTCCGAACTCATCACCAGTCATGGAGATAATCAAACATCAACCATGCCTAGATTATATTTCAAGAGAATATACAATGAAGTTTTTCATCATCAAAGACATCAAGCAACAACCAGCAATCTAGATCATCAAGCATCCTCCATGTGGGGTGATTCAAATACAAAAAGTTGTCACCAAGGAAGATTCGAGAAAAGATGTCATAGAAGAAATAATTGGCAACCCACTACGAGGAGTTCAAAAGGATTTCTCCATCTATGGGAACAACTTCTTTTTGCTTGGCGATGAAGAAAATTTTCCCAAAGATGTTTATAATTCGGGGATGAGCCTTTCTAAAGGGCAAGGAACTCAATTGGATTATTATATCTACGACCAATATTGTTTCCTACATGCCATTGAGATTTGTTCTTTTATTGATATTTTTGATTCAAGGACGAATCGATTTAAAGAGGGAGGGAATGATGTGATCCGGCTATGCTCCTTACATCATTTTCTGCAATTTCCTTGAGATCGTTTGATCGAGGCAAGTTGTTTACATTCAAGAAGCTTCTAGAAGCTTATTCGAACATAATATGGGAATTTCAAACCAAGTTTAGATTTTCGGAAGCCTTTTTCAATCCAAAAGAAGAACCTCCACCATCATACTCAAGGCTGAAACGTGAAGAAGGAACAACCAACTTTAAGGGATGATTCCATCCTTTTATTTGTGCATGAATTTGCATGAGAATTTAAAAGTTTGCATAACATTCATTGCATTTAATAAGTGTGTTGTTCATTCAAGCATGCATTGCATTTAAATCATCCAGTTCATTCATCAAACTAGTTCTTTTATTAAATTAGCTCTTAATTGTTTCATGCATGTTTTCAATTAAAGATTGAATAAAATTCACATTTGTGTCTAGGTGCATGAGAGAAGTTGAACGGTTTCAACAGATGAAAGAATATCAGTCAGAATGTCTTCTAATTATATATGTGATACAGACTTTTTGGGTACAGAAATAATTTGGAAATTATTCCTCTATCTCTTAGCTTTCCAACGCCTTTTGAATCATCTCAATACGATATTAGGAGCTTGAGATATGATCGATTTACTGATGATAGTGCAGGCTGGAATTTTCATTACGGGAATTTTATACGATGATGATTTGTATGAGTTTAAACCAAGGAAGAGTCTTTTCAACTTCAGCCAAGTGACAAGACATTGAAGGACTCTTAATTCATCCATTCAAGGCATTCAAAGTTGATTATTATCATCTAAATTCAAGGGCTACTCATATTCTTCAAGGGAGCATGCAATGAAGGGTGATTTAATTCACTTATTAAGACAATTTTTAGCATGGAATAGCAAGACTCTTCCACCCCTTGGACGAACTTAAGGCAAAATTCAGCTTCAAATTGTCTAGATTCATCCCCAAAATGATCTATAATATTCATCAAACTTTGAAGATAAGAAGACAAAGCATTCAAGTGCATTTTATTGCTAAATTGATGAGAATGTTTTCATCTTTTGAGTCTTTTCATATGCTGCTTAGAAACACTATAAATTGACACCTTTGGGATCATTTGTACACACAATTTGATTTATGAAAATACTTTGAAAGATTGCTTTCATTTTAGTTCTTGGATTAGAACTCTATCGGTTTTTTGTCGGTCTTGAAGCCTTCATCCATTTCATCTTGTTATAGCATTGATTTCTAGCTCTACTATAGCTAGTGGGTCACGTTCCACCCTCTATCACTTCAATTCCATATTTATTATATTGTTGGTTCCTAACTCATATATATAGTTAGAGGGTCATAATCTACCCTTTGAATTATTATCATTCTCCATGCCAACCACAAACATCCTTCACCATTTTCATTACATCCATTCAACCACTATCACCACCACGGTTCTTTCATTTACAATCCACTTCAACTTCATTCTATCATTTCCATTACTTTCATACACTTGTTTATATATACATATTTCCCTTCTTATAACTTTGTTTGTACATTTTCAGTCTTCAATCAAAGCACTACGAAGTTCTTACTAGAATCATGATCGAGCAACATCGTATATGACTTGGAGCATATAACCGTGATCATATCAGTTGGCATCATACCACTTAGGGTAGGGAGGTTGTAGAGGTGACACATGATATGGTGACACTACATGTCTGTCATACAATATCTGGAACAACTCTTTATAGGACATAAGGATAGGATCGAATTGAAGCCTCTCTCTTACCTCAGCTCCCTTTCCCCCTGTCTAGTGGTATTTTGTGTTGACGATCCTGTGGCTTGAGGCCAAGACATAGTGATGTTATTAGAGTCATACGACCTTATTTTACTTACCTCGTTTTCCTTTTTCCACATTGGTGGTCTCTTGTTAGACTCACCTCTATCGAGCCTTTCATTTTTTATTGCTATTTCAATCATTTCCCCATCCATAACCATTTTAGAAAATCTTTTCGAATAATTCCCTATGAGGTGCGTGATAAAAGGATCCCTCAACGTGTTGATAAAGAGCATGCTTGTCTCCTCTTCTTTGAGTGGCGGGTGAACTTGACGTCCCTCCATCTTTGAGCATATTGTCTAATGCTCTCGTAAGATCTATTTTCCATGCTTTGTAGCATAATTTTGGTTGGGCCTTACGTCCTTTACATGTTTATGCGTCTCAAGGATTACTTTAGCAATATCCTTCCAGGTCTTGATATGAGCCATGCTCAGTTGATTTTACCATTGGATTGTTGACCTTTTCAACTTTTCCCATAAGTAGTGTATCAACAACTTGTCATTCCCTATGTATCCAGTTATATTCCTACAAAACATCGTGATGTGAGAATAGGGACATTTTGTACCATCAAACTTCTCAAAGTCAGAGATTTTGAATTTCGGGGGAAGCACTAAGTTAGGAACCAAACTCAATTCTTTGGCATCAAGTCCATACACACGAGTATCTTCTTTCATAGCCCTGATTTCCCCTTCTAGTTGTTTCTACTTCTACTCCATTTGTTTGTTTTGCTCTAACCTGGCTTCTTCATCAAAATTGTTGAAAACATTTTGATGTTTCGATATAACAAATTAATTTAAAAGAATTTTAATTTTGAAAAAGGTTTTTTCTAAGCATATTCGATATATTAAATAGAATATCAAAATATTACTCAAAGTATTTCAAAGTTCATTTTAAATCCTTACTCAAGTGTAAAATTAAGTTTTAATCTTAAAATAATTTCAAAACGATTTTACAAAATATTTCAAACCATTTCAAAGCCAAAAATTCCAGATTGCTCAGAGGGAACCGATTCCCCCCCAAGGGGGTACCGATTCCCCCTGAATGGTTTTGCTCCGAGAAAAACAGAATGCTCGGAGGGAACCGATTCCCCCCAGGGGGTATCAATTTCCCCCACTGTTCAACGGTCTAAATATTTGAATTTTACACTTAGGGAACCGATTCCCTATGAGGGGGTACCGATTCCCCCCACGCTCTAAGCTGTTGTATTAATTGTTTTCACACTTAAATGGCTCCAATAACTTCATTAATGATCCTCAACGTTCAGAATTGATTCAAGGTATATTTAAGCAAGCTTAGAAGCCATTGATCAACAACAAGAAACATCAAGCAACTAGAATCAAGAGAGAATCAAAGAGAAAGCATCAAACCTCAAGTTTGAGCATTTGAAGCCTATTTTTCATTCAATATTCATTTTGCTTTCAAGAACACTTATTGTGCTCAATTGTATTCATTCTTGAGTGTTCTTTTCTTTATTCTAGAATTGTGCAAACAATATACCTTGTGAGGATTTCCTTGTAAGTTTGCAAATTTGTATTGTTCTCTTTGGGAAAGAGTGTTCTCAAGAATTTGGGGTATAATTCTTGAGGGTTTGTAAGGTTACTCTTTGCCTCAAAAGAAAGACAAATTAGTGAATTTTTGGAAAATCCTTAGTGTGGATAGCTAAGGTAGTGGACGTAGACTTTGGTTGAGAAAGTCAAACCACTATAAATCGCTGTGCAATTACTTTTATTTTCTGCAAAAGCTTCTACCAAATTTTTAATTGCCAATTCACTCCCCTCTTGGTCGATTCTATCAATGATTAACTCAACAATTGGCATCAGAGCCTAACTCATTTGAAGGTTTAATCGACTCGTGAGTCGATTCGGGAAGAGTTACATCGATAATCAAAGTCATCAATGGCCTCTACTTTAAACTTCGACTCCGGTCTCGATTCGATGCCCATCAACAAGCCTCCTTTCTTCAATGGGGCTAACTATGCCTATTGGAAAAATAGGATGATGTACTTCATTCAAGCAAGTGACATGGGAGCATGAAATGTCGTAGAAAAAGGATACATCAAGCCTCTCACTCATCCAAGATTGTGGAGTGAATGAGAGATAAGAATGTTCCAGCTCAACTCCAAAGCCATCCATATCATATTTTATGCTCTTGGACCATATGAATACGAAAAAGTTTCATCTTGTACAACCGTCAAAGAAATATGGGACAAACTTCAAGTCAGTCATGAAGGTACCGATGAGGTAAAGAAATCTAAAATTAGTATTCTAACGCATAGCTATGAAAATTTCAGGATGAAACCAAATAAAGTTATCAAAGCTATGATGGATAGATTTTCAACAATTTTCAATGGTCTCAAATCATATGGAGAGATCATTTCAAATGAAAAGCTTGTGAGGAAGTTAGTATACTCCCTTCCAAAATCATAGCAATCAAAGAAGACGGCAATCATCGAGTCTAAGGACCTAACGTCCTTAACTCTTAAAGAACTAATCAGTTCCCTTCTCACTCATGAAATTATGCTTGAAGATGAAGTGGACCTCGATAAAATTGACGAGACACCAAAGGAGAAGGAGAAGAAGAAAAACATTGGAATTGCTCTCAAATCCACAAAAGATGAGAGTGATTCAAATGACGATGATGACGACGAGGAAATGGTATTATTTGCCAAACGATTCAGAAAGTTGATGATGCCCAACCGAGGAAGAAAATTCAAATGTCATGAAGGCTTCAAAACTGAATCGAAGGAGAAAGACATGATCATTTGTTATGAATGCAAAAAGCCGGGGCATGTCAAATATGATTGCTCATAATTGAAGAAAAAGGGTCAATCCAAAAAGAAGCACAAGGCTCATGTAGCTACATGGAGCGATGAAGAAGGTTCCGATGAAGAGGAATAAGAAGTTACAAACTTGTGCTTGATGTCTATCGGGGAATATTCTAAGCTAACCTCTAACTCATTCGATTTGGATGAATTATCTTATGATGAGTTATTAGAGGATTATAATGGGTTGGGTTCGGATTATAAGAATCTATTTTCAAAATACAAAAATGATATTTCAAAAAGAAGCACAAGGCTCATGTAGCTACATGGAGCGATGAAGAAGGTTCCGATGAAGAGGAATAAGAAGTTACAAACTTGTGCTTGATGTCTATCGGGGAATATTCTAAGCTAACCTCTAACTCATTCGATTTGGATGAATTATCTTATGATGAGTTATTAGAGGATTATAATGGGTTGGGTTCGGATTATAAGAATCTATTTTCAAAATACAAAAATGATATTTCAAAATTGAAAAACGAAAATAGTCTTATATCCAAGACCAACAATGAGCTTGAAAGTAAGATCAAAGAATTGCAAATCAAAATTAATGATTCTGAAAAGAAAAATACTTATTTTCATAACTTAGTTTCAAAAGTTCATGATGATAATCAAAAGAAGATTGATGATCTTAAAACTTCTTTTAATAAGGTTGGAACAAAAAGTTTTGAAAAATGTGAGAATTCAAAATCCAACTTTGTTAAGAAAAGTTTTAGAAGCTACAATCATAGAAGTCCTCAATAAACCTTGAATGGTAAAATTTTTAGGAGTATATGGGTTCCTAAAGAATTCATTACTACTAAATATAAGGATGTCGTTCATAAATGGATACCAAAGGGGACAAGGATTTTAGAAATTAATGAATATGGACCCAAAAGAATTTGGGTACCAAAAATTAGAAATTAATCTATGTTTGTAGGAAAAGGAGCATTGCTACAAGGCACGGGAAATAAATCCAAATTCATGGTACATTGATAGTGGATGCTCGAGACACATGACCGGGGACAAAAACCGGTTCATAGAGCTTAACGCTAAAAATGGAGTAGAAGTGACTTTTGGTGATAATTCAAAAGGTCACATTGAAGGTATAGGTACAATAGGTAATACCTCTTCCATACAAATTAAAAATGTGTTATATGTGAATGGATTAAAGCATAATCTCTTGAGTATTAGTCAATTATGTGATAAGGGATTCAACGTCATATTTGAAACTAATGGTTGTAAAGTTATTGACATTGCATCTAATAGGATTATGCTTGTTGGTCATAGAATAGGAAACATATACATGGTGCATTTAGACTCTATAGAAATGACTAATTTATGCCTAGTTGCTAAGGATGAGCATGATAGTTGGTTATGGCATAGGAGACTAGGACATGCTAGAATGAGTGTTTTACAACGGTTAGTTCAAGGAGAATTGGTTCGACGGCTGCCTAAACTAAAATTTGATAATGATAAAATCTGTGATGCTTGTGCTAAAGGAAAACAAAAGCGAGTTTCTTTTAAATCCATTAATGATGTGTCAACTAGTAGAGTATTACAATTGATCCATATAGATCTTTTTGGGCCAACTAGGACTACTAGCTTGGGTGGAAAATAATATGCATTTGTCTTGGTAGATGACTATTCTAGATATACTTGGGTTCTATTCTTAAGTACTAAAGATGAAGCATTAGAAAATTTCATCACATTTTCAAAAGTAATCCAAAATGAAAAAGGTTACTCTATCACTAGTGTTAGAAGTGATCATGGCACTAAATTTGAAAATCTTGGATTTAATGAGTTTTGTAATTCTAATGGTATTAGCCATAATTTTTCAGTACCTAGAACCCCTCAACAAAATGGAGTTGTTGAGAGTAAAAAATCAAACTTTAGAAGAAATGGCTAGAACCATGTTTTGTGAAAATAATTTGCCAAAATATTTTTGGGCGGAAGCCACAAATACCGCTTGTTATGTTGTAAATCGAGTAATGATTAGGCCAATTTTAAAGAAAACTCCATATAAAATTTTCAAAAATAAAAAGCCTAACATTAGCTATTTTCATCCTTTTGGATGTAAATGTTTTGTTTTAAACAACGGTAAAGAAAACCTTGGCAAATTTGATACTAAAAGTGATAAAGGAATTTTTATGGGTTATTCCTTAAATTCTAAAGCTTATCGGGTATTTAATAAAAGAACTTTAGTTGTAGAAGAGTCTATACATGTTTTCGATGATAATCTCCTTCCGAGGAAGGATTCTTGTGTTAATGATGATGTAGGTATTATAAATACAAATGATGTTAGACATAACGTTGGAGAATCATCATCAAAGGAAGAAACGAAAGATGAGGAAACTCATGATCCTCTCGAGAATCCAACCATTGAAGAAAGGGAAGTATCTTATCCAAGAGAGTACAACTATGTCAAGGATGGTGAGCTTATATGTGATCCATCCAAAGGGGTAACAACGCGATCTTCTCTTAGAAATATTTGTAATTATGTTGCATTTATTTCATGCATAGAGCCTAAGAATATCAAAGAATAATTAAATGATGAACATTGGATTATGGATATGCAAGAAGAGTTAAATCAATTTGAGAGAAGTAAAGTATGGACATTAGTTGAAAGGCCTAGTAATAAATCTATTGTAGGTACTAGATGGGTATTTAGGAATAAGCTTGATGAGAGTGGTAATATAGTGAGAAACAAGGCTAGACTTGCTGCTTAAGGGTATACTCAAGAAGAGGGCATAGATTATGATGAAACTTACGCTCCCGTAGCTAGGATGGAAGAAATTAGATGTTATTAGCATTTGCATGTTTTCATGAATTTAAACTATATCAAATGGATGTTAAAAGTGCAATTTTAAATGGTTTTATAAAAGAAGAAGTGTATGTGGAACAACCTCCAGGTTTTGAAGATTCAAAATTTTCGTATCATGTTCTTAAATCGACAAAAGCAATTTATGGTTTAAAACAACCGGAGCCGTAGCGAAAGCGAGTCTTCATAGGGCAATTGTCACTGCTTATGGACTCGAACCTTGGTATGAAAGATTGTCAAACTTTTTAATTGAAAAAGGTTTTTCAAAAGGGAAGGTTGACACTACATTGTTTTTAAAGCATAAAGGTAAAGATTTATTAGTAGTTCACATTTATGTTGATGATATAATATTTTGTTCTACTAAAGATGTTATTTGCCAAGAATTTTCTAAGCTAATGCAAAGCGAATTCGAAATGAGCATGATGGGGGAGCTCTCATTTTTCTTGGGACTCCAAATCAAGCAAAGAAAAGATGGCATCTTTATCAATCAAGCTAAGTACGTCAAAGATATGCTCAAGAAGTTTGGACTGGAAAATGGGAAACCTCATGACACTCCAATAAGCTCTTCTACAAAGCTTGACTTGGATGGAAAGAGGTAAATGTGTGGATGTTAAATTATATAGGTCAATGATTGGTTCTTTGCTCTATCTAACTGCAAGTAGACTAGACATTATGTTTAGTGTTTGTGTATGTGCTAGATTTCAATCATGTCCTAAGGAATCACATTTACTAGCTGTTAAGAGAATCTTTAGATACCTTAAGGACACTCCTAGTTTAGGACTTTGGTATCCTAGAGACTCTAGCTTTAGCTTGCATGCATTTTCTGATGCGGATTATGGATGATGCAAATTAGATAGGAAAAGCACCTCCGGTACTTGCCAATTCCTTGGAAATATGTTGATTTCTTGGTTTTCAAAGAAAAAAATTGTGTTGCATTATCTACCACTGAAGCCGAATACATTTCAGCTGGTAGTTGTTGTGCACAAGTTTTATGGATGAAAAAAAACTTTTTGATTATGGAATTGAAGTAGGTACCATTCCTATCAAGTGTGACAATACTAGTGCTATTTGTCTCACTAAAAATCCTATCCAACACTCTAGAACTAAGCACATTGAAATAAGACGTCACTTCATTAGAGACCATGTCACTAAGGAAGATGTAGTTCTAGAATTTGTTGATACTTTGCATCAATTAGCGGATATCTTTACAAAACCTTTAGACAAGGAACGTTTTTGGACACTTAGGAGAGAATTAGGTTTAACCGACCTATCTTCACTTAGTGTTTAAAATAATTTTAGCATTTTTAAGACTAAATGAAAAATACTTATAATAGTAATTTTTGATTGCATTCATTACTATTAGTTAGGAGGAATTTATGATTCTTGATGAAAAATTAACTTTATGTTCAAATGTAGTTTAAGGATTAATTTGATTGATTGAACATAATTAATTTTTGATATATGAGTTGCCAATACCACTAGATAAGATTAATTTAGCATTTTGAGTGTTTAAAATACAAATTTTTTAATTATAGGGCAGAGGGAATCGATACCCCCTTGAAGGAGAACCGATTCCCCCTTTGAAGGGGAACCGATTCCCCTAGGGGAATCGATACCCCCCTGGGGTTCTAGTTTTATCAGGCAGAACCCTTATATTTTGCTCAAACCCTCTCTTTTTCGTCCTTTGCCGCCTATCACTCTCTCCATCTCTCAAATCTCCACTTTGCCTCAAAACAACATTTTTAATCGGAATTCCCTTCAAATATCATCCCCTAAACCTATTAGCATTATTAAAATCATGCAAACAACATCAAAATCCACTCAATCTCATCTTTCAAGGTAAATTTTTCTAAACTCTCTATTTCATTGATTTTGAACATAGGACTAGTTTCAATTAGTTCTAGATAGAAATAGTGATCGGGCATTGATTATTAGTGTTTAGAAACTAAATTTTTACAACTAATTTCATCAAAATCTCACAAATTTTCTATTATTTTTTGAATTTTAGAAAAAAATGAAAATCTTTAATTAATTTTAAAATTGATAATTTTTTATTTAGTTATGTTATTTATATGTAAACTATACATACTATGGTTTTTCATATATTTTTTTAAAAATATTTTTTCAAAACTTTGCCCATTAGGATTTTTTTTAGAACCTTGAAATATTGAGAACTCAATTGAGTTTTGGGATTGATTGAATTGCATACATGTGTTTTCTAAATTGCAGGTTATCCATTCTATTCCGATCTTAAACGTGCTAGGTCTTCATCTAGTCATTCAAACCAACAACCAAATCCACCTCCAAATCCTCCTCCTATTCCTGAAATTCCTATTCTTAATCCCGTTGATCCTAATATGACTATCCAAAACTCGTGCTTCAATCATCCTGGTCCTAGAAATCATCGTTTTTGGTATTATCAATATTTTGACTCTTACAAAATTAGAGAAGAACGTATCCCTTCTCTTCAAGCTATGATAGATATCGATTTTAGATATCTTCCTCTTTTACAAGAGTGGAAATTTGATAAACTTTGTGACCTTGAACCTATAGTTTACCATCAACTTGTTCGTATCTTCTATTCAAATGCCGTTTGTGTTAAAAACCGAGCTCAAACCAAAACCATAGCAGTTTGTTCCTATCTCCTAGGACAATTATTCCATCTTGATACGGCTTACATAGCTAATGAATTAGGATTAGATAATGATGGTATATCAAATGAAAAATAGTTTTTAGGTTCTCGTTATAAAAGAAGGGATAGTGCGAGTATCTTAGATCTTTATGATCGTTTTCTTCATCTAATGATTTCTTGGTGGTTTCGACCATCTGGAGGTCGTTACTCAACTCTTAGATCCTTGGATCTTTGGTGGTTACATTATTTCCAAAACAATATTAAAATAAACCTACCTCAGACTATTTTTGCTGAAATTGTTGAAACCATAAATCTTGTTCCTAATAAGAAACTTTGTTCATCTATAGTTTACGGTTGCATTCTGAGTAATCTATTTTGTAAAGTCGGGCTTAGAGTTGGTCTAGATGTCGTCTTTCCTCTCAAGAAACAAATTAATCTTCTTTCCTTAACGAGAGCGGGATGAATAAAGAATAAGGAAATCGATGAATGGGTTAGATCTTCTGAAAATACTCCAGGAGCTAGTTCTTCTCAAGCTCCACCAGAAGCTGACGACGATCCCAAGCTTGAACAATTAATGCAAGATATTGACGAAGCCAACGATGAGCCGAAAGAGCACGAGGAACAAGCCCAGCAAGAAGATCATGTGCCTCCATATTTTTAATCATTTATGGAGACATTTTATTTCCGTTATGCATCCTTGGATTCTCGCTTCACTTCTATAGAATCTCACTTATCGACTATCGAAGCTCAATATTTGGAAATTCTCCGGGATATGTGTGCAAACAATGAAGCAACCAACGCTCGTATTAATACACTCACTCATGAAATGGAAACTATGCGAGCTCATTTTCCACCTCCCGATCCTCCTACGGATGCTTGAACTTTGATCTTTGCTTTGGTTGTTTGGATTGAACTTGGATATTTGCATTATTGTTAAAACATTTTGAATGCTTTTAGATTGTTTACCTTTGGTTGTTTGAACTTATGTTTAATACATTTGATTTGGATTTCGTGTTTATTTTGCATCTTTAGACATATATGACCAATTATCCATTACATGTTTATGAATATTGATTATGAAACTAATGGCTAACCTCTCTTTTGATTGTGATATTAGCAGCTTAAGCTTTATATTAATAAATCAATTGGCTTACGTTTTTCAAAATTCTTGTTTAAAACGTTTTTATAGGGTCTTTTTTGATTTAACAAAAAAGGGAGAAAGTGTTACAGTAAGGGGGAGTAGTATTTTTCAAAATGAAAATTCATTTTGAAATTAGAAAATCTTAAAATGTTTTTCTATATCAAAAAGGGGGAGATTGTTGAAAACATTTTGATGTTTCGATATAACAAATTAATTTAAAAGAATTTTAATTTTGAAAAAGGTTTTTCTAAGCATATTCGATATATTAAATCGAATATCAAAATATTACTCAAAGAATTTCAAAGTTCATTTTAAATCCTTACTCATGTGTAAAATTAAGTTTTAATCTTAAAATAATTTCAAAACAATTTTACAAAATATTTCGAACCATTTGAAAGCCAAAATTTCCAGATTGCTCAGAGGGAACCGATTCCCCACAAGGGGGGTACCGATTCCCCCTGAATGGTTTTGCTTCGAGAAAAACAGAATGCTCGGAGGGAACCAATTCCCCCTAGCGGGTATCGATTCCCCCCACTATTCAACGATCAAAATATCTGAATTTTACAATTAGGCAACCGATTCCCCATGAGGGGGGTATCGATTCCCCCACGCTCTAAGCTGTTGTATTAATTGTTTTCACACTTAAACGACTCCAATAACTTCATTAATGATCCCCAACGTTCAAAATTGATTCAAGGTATATTTAAGCAAGCTTATAAGCCATTGATCAACAACAAGAAACATCAAGCAACTAGAATCAAGAGAGAATAAAAGAGAAAGCATCAAACCTCAAGTTTGAGCATTTCAAGCCTATTTTTCATTCAATATTCATTTTTCTTTCAAGAACACTTATTGTGCTCAATTGTATTCATTCTTGAGTGTTCTTTTCTTTATTCTAGAATTGTGCAAACAATCTACCTTGTGAGGATTTCCTTGTAAGTTTGCAAATTTGTATTGTTCTCTTTGGGAGAGAGTGTTCTCAAGAATTTGGGGTATAATTCTTGAGGGTTTGTAAAGTTACTCTTTGTCCTCAAAAGAAAGACAAATTAGTGAATTTGTGGAAAATCCTTAGTGTGGATAGCTAAGGTAGTGGACGTAGACTTTAGTTGAGAAAGTCGAACCACTCTAAATCATTGTGCAATTACTTTCAATTTTCTACAAAAGCTTCCACAAAATTTTTAATTGCCAATTCACCCCCCTCTTGGCCGATTCTGTCAATCGATTAACTCAACAATAATCTAGAACCTGGTGATGTTGATGTTCTTCCTGGTTCGAACTAGATCTAGGATATAAGTTCACTGAGGCACCGATTGGGTTAATGTGTTCATTCCCAATATGAATAGGCATTTCTTGAACAATCTGGGATTGAGTCGGGGTAAACCCTGTGGGTAGAGTGGTCCTTCAGTCACAGTTTCAGGTACAAGGCTCTTTACATGTGTAGGATTCCTTCCTTCAAACAGGCTAGCGAACTTAGCAAGCATCTCTTTCTGGGCATTCAACATATCTTCTTGCATCTTTCTCATGTTTTCTTGTATTTCTTGCTGAGTTCTCTCAATTTGGGTGATTTTATCATCCATGGCCTTTTTTCCTAGTGTTGTACGGATACTTGGAAGTTTCCTCATTAATGGATATAAGATATATGACTATGAATGAATAAAATGCAGTGCAGAAAGTAAAATACGATGCAAAAAGTAAAATGTGGATGCTAAATGCAAGGTGTTAACTCTGGAACGATTCCTTAGAATAACTTTTTATATTAGAAACAAAGTTTGATTACAAGGTTTGAACATATCACAGATAGATCTGTACTACTTCTCCTAATTGTTACATGTGTGTCAGTAACTCCAAGATCCTCTGGGCTTCTTCAGTCTTGGGTTTCAGTCCTTTGTTTACAACAACAACTTCATGGGACAGGTTGACTAAATATTGATCTATTCCTCGAGCATGTCCCAGGTAGCTAGCAATGAAGCCATCACTTTGTTTAACTCTCAAATGAGCTTTCTCCCAATGATGATGCCACTATATAAATCCTTCATAAGGGACTATCGGAAGTTCACTTGCACTTCTCTGAAAATCTTGAACCATAGCCTCAAACTTATTCGCTCGTTTCTTCAGGCTTTCAACCTCTCCACGGCTCGAGCTACGTTCCCGGATTTAGTATCTTCATAATGTAGCCCCTAAACATGAGATCTTCCCTTTCAGTTTCTTATTTTGGGATCGATTCTCTTGTAATCATTGCTCTAAAGCACTCTTTTCTTTCGATAGAATCTTGACTTGATGTCTACTTTGCTTGAGCTCTTATTTACTCTCTCCAGCTTCTCTCTTTAGGCTTGACACTTCTTGTCTCCACTCAGTAAGTGATTTACTAGAGCTAGAGGTCATATGAGCCTTTACCATTCGATTGTAGGATAGTTGAAGATCATCAAAGTCCAATCGAAGTTGTTTCTCAAGTTTTTCAAATCGATCAGCTCGACCCTTTTGAATGTCAATCTCCACCTCCTTTTGATATACTTCATCCTTCAAGTGTTGCAGGGTTTATTTCCACCTCGAAGTCACGCTTAGCTAGCTCTAGCAGGGATGACACCACTCTCAGATGTTCTTTCATAGGTTGAACATTCTTGGGATTAACCATCGGGATGTTATCATTAACTCAATTACTTCTTCATTGTTCGTATTCTTGAGATAGCTTCAGATCAATGGTGAAAATATTTACACGATGAGTCTGTTTCCATGCATCAGCAAACCCTTTGACTTTACTCTTGTATTGCTCTCCCTTGAATGCAAACTCTAACTAAGATAAATCTCACGTTGTAGGGATGAATTGTCTTGATCCGAACTGCCTAGAAACTAGAAGAGGTGCATACCCTACGAAACCCCAAATACTTGGCAAAGAAACCCAGTCTCGCTCTCCACACCTGTATAGTATATCTGAAGAGACATTCCACGAAGCTCGGCACAATATGTCACCATATTTGATATCCTTGAAGATGACCATCCATTTATCTTCGGTGAAAACTCTAGGCCATTCTCGGGAAATGAAGTCTTTCAACGTTGAAAACCCGTCTAGAAACATTCATTCAGGTGCTCTTTCGAAATGCTTGAAGTGGCTAAAGATCCATACTAGCAGCAGAGGCACACATCCTATAAAGCATCATTCTCAATGACAGGAACATGGTCTATGTACTTGTCTAATCTCTCAAACCAATCAACAATTGATACATCCACATGCCCCAACACCTTCAGAAAAATGACTAGCCCATAAACCCCTAAAGTAAACAAGTCAATCTTCTGCCTCTTATTGGGATGACGATCAATTACTTCTCTCAAAGTAGTCCAGGTGATTCATTCACTATCTCCCTTCTTCTTGATGCTTCTAGCGACCCATTCTTCACTAATTTCATTCATCAAGAGCAATTTCTTCTTGAAAGAATGAGTGTTTGGAGTTTTGGTGTACACCCTATCCATTTGAAATCTCAGACAATGAATCAAAGCACGATACTCCTCTATAGTAGGCATCAAATCCACTCTTCCAAAAGTAAAGCAACTATAAGCGGGGTTCCAGAATTGCGCAAGAGCTCTAAATAAGTTTCGGTCAATTGGGACACCTAAGATATGGGAGATATCACTGTATAGTTGTTAAAACAATTGTTTGTGAGTGTAACCAACCAAATGACACGTATCCTGGCAAAAAATTATCTTCATTGTTCAGCTGCGACTGTTCAGACCATCTGCATTATCTTCGACCCCTTTTTGAACCCTTTGTTCCATATTACTATCATTCTATATGGACATCGATCACTGATTAACACCATGAAATGAATAGTGCAATACAAAAAAACGAAAATGAAAATAAAAGAACAAAAAAGAAAGATAGCTAGTAATGATTAAAGAAAAATCGATCAGGGATAACATAGTTTACCCATGAAACCTACCCTCACATGCTGACTACCCAATAATGCTTTAGCATATCCTACCCTTAACATCATTTCTACCACCATCCTTTTTTTGAACATAAAAAACCTAACCTCATGCTATCTAGTTCGCATTCTTATTCGAGAAAAATAAATCTATCCACATGATCTCTAGTTCTCATACATTTAATCATAAGGTAAAATATACTACAAAAAATTAAAAGACACAAAAATTTTTCCTTGTGTACTCTCCTCACGGGATTCTTAAGGTTTGGGTTAGGCTCTAACAAGGCTCAAATTTCTAGGTTCACTATATGCTTGGTTCTGCTATAAAGTAATAGGTTCTCAAATTGTCCTTGTCGGTGCCCCCTTGGGCTGCCATACCCTCAATCTTGGCCCATAATAAGCTTTCAAGTCAAGTTCAATTCGAGGGAACACACCTCCTTATGTCCATACGGAGGTGAATACCATTACAAGGACTATAAGGAGTGAGCTCCATGAGCGATCCACTGTCCCATACGGAGGTGAAAACCACACGAGGGAGTGGAAGGAGCGGGGTTTTAGCTAATGGTATGATAATGTGAGTGTACAGTCTGTGAGGAAAAATGAAAAACACATAATCAAAAAACACACAAATCTCAAGTCTTAAATTCCTTTAAAACATAATTAATCTGAAGACATTAGCAAACAAGTCATTACAACTATTTAGTGGTTAATCCAATGACATACAATTTTTTTTAAAACCAAACAAGGGACCAAAAATAAAATTAAAACAAATTTGTAACTTTCATTTGCAAAGACAATTAATTAATTAACTATCAATCTGACTCTCTGAAAAAGTCTCCAGCAAAGTCGCCAAACTGTCGAAACAATTTTTTTCAGATTTTTTTAAAAAAAACACATTTTTAAATAATATTTTGATTAATTTTTAATTAAAAAGTAATGTGATTTTTTAAAAGATCACTCGCTTCAAAAAATTTGGGACTCCCTTTTAAAAGTAAATTGAAAAATGGTTCGAGGAGTCACCACCAATCCTTGATTAGGGTGTGATTGGGCACCCACAAACATTTTGTCATTTTAATAAAAAAATATTAATTTTATTAAAAACAACAAACTTGTGGTTTGTGTACCATAAAATTGAGTTAGTGAGTCGGTTACGTGCGGGGAAGGATTAGCACCCCTACAGTGCCTAAATCATTACCTAGTCGATTAATTAATTGTCTTTGCAATGAAATTTACGAGTTCAAATTTAATTTAATTTAAGATCCCTTAAAACAACATTCGTGAATGTTAGAATGAAACTAATTAATATTTACTTATTTACTATAAAGAAGAAACAACCTTTTATACCTTAAGACAATCAATTCTTACTCCAATCGAAATAAAGAAATATTACGGTTTCATTGCAATATTCAAATGCATGAAATTAAATAAATTTAATTAAAACTTACCAGTCCTTTTAGAAAGAAGAAGAATATTTGATTATTTAATGACCTCGAGATCGGACCTTAGATAAGTTCTAACTATCTTTTCTCGAAGAATTTAAATAGACGAACATTTCTTTTTCTCTCCTTCCCAAAATTTTAGGTATAGTGTAAAATATAGGGACTAAAATAATCTAATAAGAAAGTATAAGGACTACAATATATTTTAACCATCTAAAACAAGTATCAAATCACAACTAAATAGAGCTAATAAGGATGACAACCATCGTTTTCGATGTCAAATAAAATTCCTACTTCTCGGATAATAAATAAGGAAATTCGCAGTATAAAGAAGTAAGGGTCGATTCCACAGGGACTTAGAAAATTATAAACTTTTGTTTCGTTTGTTTACACCAGGCGTGAAAGTAATAAATGGGGGGTTTGTTAATGAGATATTTAAATAATAAAAGCGATTAAATAAATAAAAGCAATTTAAATAAAAAATAAGAGAATAGAGATTGTGAATAAATACGGTAAAATAGCCTCAAGCCTTGCTTTGACTCAATTTTCTTCTGATCATCGAATAATATTTTCTCTTCGGGATTCACGTTGGTTACTTTGTCTACGAGGGCAATCCCCGTGACTCTATCTTGTATACCAAATACATAAGGCAATCTTTGATTACGGCTTTGGGAATTGATTCTAACAACATCAATTATTGTAGATCAATTTCCGTTTAAGTTTATGGCGGCCGACTCGGATTGTTGCTTCAATAACTGTCAATTCTGATCTAAAATCCCTCTTGACAAAGCTATCTTACCAAGTTTGTTCCAGGAAGTCAAATTGCTTTCTATAAGCAGAATTTTCCTCCCACACATTTAATCGCAACAACGTCTTGACCAAAGTCAATCTTTGATTTTGAAAATTGTTTTGATTTTGAAAAATAAGCGCAGAGATTGAGGAGATATTCCGAAGATATTAAGGGCCTATTTAATTCTCCCGTTAGAATTGAGTCATCGCGTCAGCTCTTGGATTATGAAAAATTTAGCTAAGCATGACAAAAGTCATACTTAGCATTTTGAAAACAAAGCTTGAAAAATAAAAGAAAAATGAAAAGAACTTGAAAAGTAAAAAGAGAAATCTTTTATAAAAACTAGAGAGAAAAGAGAATTGTAATCTGAGTGATGAGTTTAGGCTTACCCCAAGTGGGTATTTATAGCCTCTCAAAGCCTAAAGAATAAACAAAGAAAATAGATAAAATAATCCTAAAGATAATTGTTTTTTTTAATTTAAATTCAAACTTAAACTAATCTCCTAATGCAACTCTGCTCATCAATCTTCCATAAGTCTTGCGGAGGAAGTCTTCTAGAAATCGTCATTGACTGGACCTTCTAGAAACAGCCACGTCAGACCGCATTGTGCCTAGAGTCGTGTCCATGTCTCCAGCTATGACCAAATAATAAAAAATACAGAATACGCTCGTTTTGTCACTAATTCTGGAAAGTAAGGACCTGCGCAAAAACAAGTATAACACAACCAATTCAGCAGCAATAATTCCACAAAATCGAAGAATTAACCAGCAAAGATTAACGATTATGAACACTTATCAAATTCCCCCTCACTTATCTCATGCTTGTCCTCAAGTATGATTAATCAAATCGGTCAAAAATTTCATCAATCGTTCCTTGTCAAGTTTCATATCCGAGAAAGCAAGGTAGAGACCACAGTAACTATTCAAGTCAAGAAATCAATCAATTGAACATCACCAATTGGATCAAGTCAAGTGCAATTGTAATATCCATTCATTCATTAATCTCAATGCTCATAGCTCAACACCTTACCGGGATTCACTCAAATCACTCAATGTGTTTGAGGTAAAGAAACGCTCAATGTCAGAATCGACATGATATTACCATAGGCCTGCAATTAAATTAAAACTCCACTACTAATGAGAACACGATGCATAAATCAAATGGTCTTTTATTGGTTGTAACGGGGCTTAGGTAAAGGTTGGAAAAGGCTAAATATATGGCTAGATGTTCAAGGCAAGATACTAACAAACAATAATTTCAACTCCATCAAAACAAACATTAAGCGCAACAGGATAAAAAGACAACCTATCAAACAACAAACTTCTTTTTTAAATGCATTGAAATTTTTTTCTCTTTATTGTTGTTTCGTTCTCCATTCTTTTTCACATCTTTTTCCTTTTTTATTTTTTTTTCTTTTTCGAACATCTCTTTTTTTCGAATTGTTTTTTTTTGATGGAGCATAGAATAGATCAATGGTTCACTTGCCCTGAAATAGGTAGAAAAAGGGATAAAATATAAGGCTCGAGTTTATAAACATGGTGAAAATAAAGAAGTGGGAATAGGCTCAAAAGTGGTTAACTAAGGGAAAAATGCACGGGTAGGCTATTTAGTGGGGAAACATAATGGTTAATCCTAAGGTGCCCAAATCATTTTTAAGCATCATGTTCATATGTAATATCGACAGTATTTAACATGCATGTTCTAGAATATCAATGCCAAATTCGACACACTCAACCCAACAAAATGAGAGCAAAAATGATATGCTCGTAAAGGCTCAAATCTCACCAAATTGTTTCATGCATTGAACTAATCACATTTTAACCAACGAAGTCATGGAATATCACAAAAACACCAACTTATCACAAATCATGCTATTCGCTATCAAGAACATCCTAACCTAAACAATTATGTGTTCCCAAACAAGCATAGCATTCCAAACAATATTCAACAAGACAAATACAATCAATGAAATTTCTGACAAGTCCAACCAACACATACTAGCATCGAAACATAAAGATAAGCAAGGTGAAATTCAATTCTACACTCTACTCCCTCTCACATAAAATGTTTTGCCTCAAAACGTAAAATTAAAGCGCAAGAGAAGGAATAGAGTACTCCCCAAATTTAGTGTCGACCACGGCCACGACCTCAGCTGCAATGAGAGGCACTAGGACGTAGGTAGGAGAGGATCTCTGTGATTTTCGTCTCGATGGAGTGGAGGCGGTCGTGGACTTCATCCATTTGGGATTGCATATCCAGGCGTGGTGCTGCAGGTGGCGGCACTGGTGCATTTCGGTGCATGAAGACTCACTCGCTGTGAGGAGTGAGGACACCCGGTGGAATGAAGTAAGGTGTACTCGGGGTTCCCACAAGTAGGCCCATTGAATCCAAGTATCGCTCATTTAAAGCATCTGCAGAGAAAGCATAAGTTAATCGCGTTACATCAAAGTTAGCGACGCGATAAGCTAAATGGGTGATGTAAGGGCCAAGGATAAGGGGCGATTGGATCGAATAACGATTTCAAAGGCCCGAGCAAACCAGAATCCCAAGTTCACACATTCGTCGACTGACATGCACCACAAAAAGAATAGCTCAGCTCAGCTTAAGGAGGATGATAAGTCGTTCCGTCCATAATAGTTATAAGCAAGGAAGCGATGGATATATCGCAAGGCCGGGTCGTGGATAAGATGGCCTCGCGTCGCGAGAGCGTTGAAAGTGTGGCCGGCTAAACCGGTAAGTCCCTCATAAGTCATGTCGGCATCGAAACTCTACGGAATCTCAAGTAAAGCGGTTAAATACGAATGACTCGTAACATCCATCATGAACCCCATAATAAGATTAAATTCTGATAGAGACATTAAAAAGTATGTTCCACATAATCAGAATATTACAACATCAGACGTTGGGGCAAAAAATTAAAAGTGGCATAGAATTCAAACACATGTTCATAAAACGTTCCACAGTTAATCATCAGATATAATTCCCAACCAATGGCAGCAAAGTATTTGTGAACAGACTCACGTAAATGCAATGTTTCTAGAGTACGAGTTAAAATATATTTAGCTAGATGAAAACGGCGATGTCTCACCAACTTAAAACATACCAGTTCGTTATTAGAGAATTGCAAATAGTCGTGCATCGTTTCCTCGTGGGGTACAGTGTAGGACCGACCCTGTCGGTTACACTCCAGGTTCTCGTAGGCTGGTGGTGGGCTGTCAGGTTCATCCACCGGGCTAGGTGGACGAGTTGGTGAAGCATCACGTGGAGGTTGCTGCCGTGAGCTTGATATTACAGGCGATGGGTCTGGAGGTGGAAAACCAGTAGTGAAGTCCTCTATAAAACCATAGATAGAGTGGTACATTAGCAAAGGTTAAATTGAAATAGGGCTAGAGTTTACCTCGGGGGTGTTATCCGAAGCCACCGAATGCATCGAGTATGACAGGAATACCGTACGTCTTGAGCGTGTTTATGTTTCTTCGGTTGACAGTGAGTGGAACGACGGCGATGGAGATCATGGAGGAAATGGACGGCGAGACGTGCTCGGCCTGGGACGGAAGGAGACGGTCGGTGAAAATACCGAGTGATACGGCGATATCGGAACATGGCCACGATTCTGAGTCGTTTAAACCGGGGGAGGTGGCGGGATGGAGTCGGAGTCACTCGATAACTCGAAGAATGCAGGCGCGTTTGAGCGGTGTCGTCTTCCTAGGACGATGGGCGGAGGGGGTTGGTGTTGTCGGGTTGGTTTCGTATGCGCACCATTGCGTATTAGAAAGGAACAAGAAGTGTGAAGATGATAGAACGATGAGAGTTTTGCGTTGGTGCCACCGGTGGTGAGCAGAAGGAGGGGCGATGGTTCGTGCTTTGGGGAGGGGTGATCAGTTATGGAGAAGATAAAGAGGAGAAGTTTGGTTTAATTGGGTTTAGTTTGGTAGTGTCATGCGTGGGAGGGGGTTTGAATTTGAGTCAAATGGGGATTTTGTTTGTTTGGGTGGATAAGGTGAGTTTGAAGTTGAAAAGTAAATTAATAGAGATGGGGGTTTGTTTTTTATGATAATAGGTGTTTTGAAAATTGAAAAAGTGTAGTGATAATAGGGATGGGGCCCATGGCATTGTAAGAAGAGGGAATTGGGGAGTGTGGGTGGCAGAAAGAAAACAAAAGGTGGGAAATTTGTTTTTGGGTTTTGTTAATGTGCGCCCAAGCCTCCCTTGGGTTTCGCTAACGTGCACCGTTAATGAAATGGTGCGCACAGGCTCCTCCTCCTTTTTTTTGTTCGATCGTGTATTGCACTGTAGGTTTCGAATTTGGCACTGTTCGAATGGAAATTTTACAATTCTTTGTCGTTTAAGTTTGAATAAAAATATTTGGTTCCTGCAAAATATGAATAGAAATTAAATTAAACATGCTTGAATAAATAAAAACAAAAAGTAAAAATAAAAATAAAAAATAAAGTAGAATTAAAAACAATGGGTTCCATCCCATGAAGCGCTTTTGTTTAATGTCGTTAGCTCGACGACATGTTTCAGACTACAGGTTCTTCCAAGTCGAGGTCTTCAATTAAGCAAACTTCTCTATTCGTATAATACGATTTAATCATGTGTCTATTTACTTTAAATCGAGTGCCCGAAATGTCTTCAATTTTGACTGCGCCATAAGAGAATATTTCAGTTACCGTATAAGGCCCGCTCCATTTTGATCGAAGTTTTCCTACAAAAAGTTTTAATTTTGAATTAAAAATAAGAACTTTTTGCCCGATAGAAAAAGATTTAGAAATAAATTTTCGATCATGGAATTCTTTTGTTCTGTCCTTGTATATTTTGGCGTTGTCGTAAGCATCTCTCCGGATTTCCTCAAGCTTTTGTATATATAATTTTTGCGATAAGGTTTTATTTGGCTAGCTTATCCTCTTATTTTTGGTTGGTTTTTGAATCATTGAGTATTATAGAGGCTTAAGGAAGAGTTAAATAAGATTAAAACTAAGAGATGGATGAAATATTTAAGATTTAGGAAAATGGGTGTTTGAATGATATGTTAAGATGTGAGTTTTTATTGATGTTTACTAGTATATTTGACTTGTCAAAGAAATAAATAAGAGATTAGAAGCATCGGATGGGTTTAAAAACATGTTAGAAAAAGTGGCATGATTCTTAGATTGAAATGTTCTTGTGAGATTTTTGATGTTTTAAGAAGATAAATGAAGGAAAGTTAGTAGGGATAAATAAAGAAGAGTTTAATAGTATTGTTGGGTATAAACATAAGGAAATTTGACCAAATTTGTGTAAGAATCGGGCTGAAAAATGGAAATTTTGGGTAAGGGTATCGGTACTATAGGCTTAAATGGGTAGAAATATGATGAACGGTATCGGTACTAATGCAATTAGTATCGATACTTATGGGGTATCGATACTAAAAGGAAAGTATCGATACTATGGATTCCAGAATGCCAAAATGGTATCGATACTGAATGGGAGTATCGGTACCATAGTATATAAGTATCGATACTAGGAGAAGAGTATTGATAGTATAGATCTAGAATGTAGAAATTGTATCGATACCTAAAGTAATTATCGGTACCACGGTATAGAAGTATTGATACCATGGTAGGGGTACCGATACTATTAAGCCAGAAATTTTAAGATATGTTGAGATTGTCATAGAAAATTTAATAATAGTACTTTTGAGTAATTGTTTAAGTATAAATGTTAGGAAATATAATAACATTTGATATTGTACGTGTCTTTGATGGATGCTTGAGTAGATTGAAATCAAGCTCCCGAGTCAAGCAAAACGAAAGGCAAAGGCAAAGTAGCTGAGTAATTAGATTTACATTTTGGATATAATAGCAAGGCAAGCCAGGTGAGTGTATTTATTATGTACTTATATGTTATGATAGTCATATATGCATGTTGTTTAATATATGTATTGTGATTACCAAATGACACAATTTGTGCAAAACTAAGAAATTCATAATGAGTTTATGAATTTTCGTATGGGCACTTTGTGTGCAAAACTACGAATTTCATAATAAGTTTATGAATTTTCATATGGTCACTTTGTGTGCAAAACTAAAAAATTCATAATAAGTTTATGAATTTCCATATGAGCACTTTGTGTGCAAAACTAAGAAATTCATAATAAGTTTATGAATTTATGTATAGGCACTTTCTGTGCAAAACAAAGAAAAGCATAATAAGTTTATGAATTTTCGTATGGACAATTTGTTTGCAAAACTAAGAAATTTATAATAGGTTTATGAATTTTCGTATGGGCAATGTGTATGCAAAACTAAGAAATTCATAATAAGTTTATGAATTTTTGTATGGGCACTTTGTATGCAAAACTAAGAAATTCATAATAAGTTAATGAATTTCTGTATAGGCACTGTGTGTGCAAAACTAAGAAATTCATTATAAGTTTATGAATTTCTGTATGGGCATTGTGTGTGCAAAACTAAGAAATTCATAATAAGTTTATGAATTTTCGTACTGGTAGTGGGTGGACAACCCAATTAAACTATAGTAAGTTTTGGAAATTACTATATTGGCACTACAAGTGTAATTATAGAGTGTATATTGAATTGAAAGAGTTAATAGATATTATAATTGCTATGATATACTCGTGTTTAGAGTTTTACTTATGATTATTTATGACTCACTAAGAAATTTCTTAGCTTGTGTTAATTTCACGAGTAGGTTATTATTCAAGCAAAGTAAGGAGATCATCTGACATCGAAAAGCAAGAGTTGCCTCATCAGTAACTATATGACATTCATTTCTACTTTTGATGTAATTAGTTGGCATGTATTAGACTTAGTAAAAATGCTCTGAAAAGTATTTGATTTACCATGATGTAAAATGATGAAATGTTTGAACATTACTTTTTATTTATCTACATAAGTTTAATGAATGTTTTAGTAACACTAAATTAAAATTATCTATAAAAAGAAACAAAATTTTACAAATATTCAAATAAGTAAATGTTTTTAAAGTGATGTGATATATGTATCTCGTGTACGGAAGTGTATACGAGAGATGGGTGTTACAATTACTCTAAACCTAGAAGGCCAAAATATCAAAAAGTAAAAAAATATATATTTAAAACATAAAACATAAATAAAATGAAAATTATTAAATCCCTAAACCCCTTCTCCTTCTATCGTGCATGGCAACATGAGTAAGGGAGTGGAGGCAGAGATAAAGAACAGAGAAAATGGGGTTTAGTTTTTTTATTTTTGTTAAAATTCATCCCTATTCTTCATTACCTTTTTAGGTTCTTAAACTTTTCTTGCTAGCTTGATTCCTACCAAAAATACCCAAAAATTACAAAGATGAATAGATGATTTATGAAGGTTTTTTTTCAAAATTTTTCATTTTTGAGTTCCAACTTACAGCAAAAGAAAAACAAGAAGCAAGATAAAATAATGAGGTACTTGAAATTATGAGCTCCTCAAAGTGAAGGATTTTTGTGTGATTTTGTTTGATTGAGTTTGGGTAGTGAAATTTGAGAGAAATTTTGAAGTTTGAAGTAAAAGATTTGAAATTTTAGTTGGGTTGGTTTTAGTTGATTTTGTTTTGAATGACTGAATCCTTGTTCTTGACTTGTATTGTACTGATTCAATTTTTTTAGTTGATTTTAGATTACTTTTTTCACTTGATTTCAGAATTTAGATTGTTTTTTCTTTTTTTATGGAAAGTAATCTGAATTTTACAGGGGACTATATTATTTATTTTCCTTTTGAATTGTTTGATTTATATATCAATTATGCATATATTTTTTTAAAGTTATTGTGTTGTTGTGTTGAGTGTTGACTTGGCGTAATGGGAATAACGGTCCATTATCGATATGATCAGTCATTACAAATTAAGTTGCGGCCGCTATTGATCGCTATAGATGTAATTTCGCTTCATGCTACGATTTTGGACAACAGCGGTATTAGACGGCAATGCGACCACGATATAATAGCCACTATTATGCGACACGACCGCTATTTAAATCCTTGTATATAGCCATTAATGCAATGAATGCAACAATCAATAAGCTTGGATTAACCTTATGACATCTCAAATGACTTTTTGTGATGTGATCCAATTCAACATCATGTTTACATTGGCTATTCCAACCTTCAAGGGAATAAACTTTCTATATTTATACATAATGATGCTTATTTCATATACTATAACATAGTTATATTCATATACATATATTACGTCTATAGCTATAATGATAATAACTTATTCATTACTATGTGAGGCATAAGTTATTATTATATACTATAGTACATATTTCTATCTTATACACATTATATAAGTTCATATACTTAACTTATTTCCTTATGTTATGTATGTAGGCACATTCGGCCACAACTTGGGAGCTATATTGGAGCTAAATGGAGCATGCAACAGCAAGGAAACTTACATGGGGACGTTTAGTAGAGCATAAGGAACCAATGGTGAAAAGTTATCCGGAGACCCGTGAGCTCATTACTGGATTGAGCTGAAGATTTGAGGTACAAGATGACTTCAATTCAGCTGGGGAGTTGCACCATCATCATCACCACGTATGTCACTTCAAATATGCCCTAAGTTAAAATTTGTGAAATCATACCTTTCCGTGAATAGTTATCACCTCAAGAGGTACCATTTCACAAGGAGATGCCATAATGTTCACCATGCAACAACTCACCTATGGCCAGCTCACCTCCAGCTCATTCACCTCTGAACTAGCTCAAACATGAAAGGTTACCTTTCCAAACATTGTGACCTTTCATGAATGATGCTGCCCATAAAGATGCCCTTTCACCAAGGAGCATGTTGGTGAAGAGATCACACCCATTGGAGGCCTAAATCATTAAAGGACATGATGCAGAGCTCCATGACTATTCGACCACACAAGATACCTTGCACATGAGAGCTTTGGCGCCAAGCATGAAGAGGCACATCATCATTCGGCCAAGGAGATGACTTTGGCACCAAGTTGAACCAACATGCACATTCGGCCAAGGGAGATGTCTCCCCACCCTTTATCGAAATATCAAGGCCCTTCATGAAGGGTTAGCCGAACCATCACCAAGCCAAGGGACTTGTCCTTTCATTTTGAAGCATTATGTACTTTCCTAAAGTCATATATATCCGAATCATTAAGAGACTATTCGGCCAAGCCCTCTCATTTCCTATAAATTAAGAGGCTTGCCTTCATTTTTAATCATCTCATCTCATATATTAAACAAACTCTTGTGAGTTAATTTCTCTTCAAAGTTCTTTGTGAACTTTATCGATTAAGCAAGTATAATTCATATACTTGTGGCGTCATACCTTCCATCTTGATTCCTAAATTCCTAGATTTATATCTAGTAGGTTGAAGACACTATCACCACCCCTCAAGTAAGTTTGTGAAGATCGGGACTGTGCTTTCTAGTATAGTTTCCTCTTTGGCGTGCTTTAGATACAACATCACCACCATCTCCATTTCAACATCAACACCATCAACATCATCCATCAAGACCATCATCATCCTCTTAATTCCACAACCATCTATCTCATTTCTTTATATTTCCATTATTTTTATTATTATCTATTTCTTAAGTCCATCATTAATATTATTTCTTTCTTATTTTTATTGCATCCCAAACTTATAATTCAAGGACATCAATACTTGTCAATCCTAGATCGGGACATAATAAGGCTAGCTTCTCACTTTAATCAAAGCGTGTAGATTCAGCCTACATCAAGCGGTATTCAGAGCATAGTTGGATTGACAACAAAAGTGTCATTGGCATACAAATAAAAAAAAAGAAAATCAAAAAGAATAGAAAGACTCGTACAATAATCAAAGGAGTTCAAAGACAAAAAGAAGAAAAAATCAGAATAAGAGAGGAATAAAAGAATTTCAAAAAAAAAAGCAAAGCCAAGGAAAGTTCTCTACCATTACAAGTACATCAAAGAGGCATATTTACACTAATAGAAGATAACCTTATTGTTTCTTGAGAAAGGTTGCAGTAAGTGTTTTTTCTTGAATTGTAAGTCACCTCTTCCTTTTCTATACTTTCATTTTTTTTCTTGTCTTCAACCTTTTCCTTCTTTTAAATACCTTGAATCCTTTCTTCTACCTTTTTGTTTCTTTTACTCCTTTCTACCCAAACCTATATGCAGCCGACGCACACAAGTAGAGAATTAACTTTTTCTAATCTTGAGTAAGTTCTTCAAAGGACTTATCAAGAGAAATCGAGTGGAAAAAGGCTAATTGAGAGAGTGAGATCAGAAGGGGAATTGTTAAAAGCCAAGATATATTCCCGAGAGTAAACACAAGTGTTGAGTGGAATGATCTTATCATTTCTTTAGAGTGAATTTGAGAGGCTTTGTGAGTGTGATGGTAAGGTTTACTTTTATTTTATTTGTTTACTAACCATGTGTCAAAGTCCTAAAGAAAATGCAGGTCAACCAAACTTACAAATGCAAGCATTGATTGGAGAAATGATGAGAATGTTTCGTGCAGAGTTTGATGCTCTTCATGACAAGATAGACCAAAGACAAGATCAACCCCACGATCAGAACAATGATACTCCTTGGAGGTAACAACCTCTTCCAGAAAATGATGCCCTAGACCATTAAGATGAAGAAGAACTAGCAATGTTACAAGGACCTAGGCGTGCCAATGTTGATGATAACATGAGCAACATAAAATCAAGATTCCTCAATTCCAAGGGAAAACTGATCCTGAAGCATATCTTGAATGGAAAGCAAGGTGGAACATGTATTTAGTTGCCACAACTATTCCAAACTCAAGAAAGTGAGATTGGCAGCCATGGAGTTTGTCGATTATGCTTTGATATGGTGGGATCAACTTACTATTACCAGAAGGAGGAATGGAGAAAGACCAATCTCGACATGGCTTGAAATGAAAGGTATCATGCGTAAACGTTTCATTCTTGTTCTTTATCACCGAGATTTGTTTCAGAAACTATAGAACCTTAAACAAGGCCAACGAAGTGTAGAGGATTATTATAAAGAGATGGAAGTGGCAATGATCCGAGTCAATATTGAGGAGGATCGTGAAGCAACCATGGCTAGATTTCTTTCAGGACTCAATCCAGAAATTGCCAATACCTTGGAGTTGTACCATTACATAGAGATTGATGAAATAATGCAAATGGCTATGAAGATAGAAAGGTAACTATGGAGAAGATCTATATCTCGCACTATCATGCCTACACCTTCAAGATGGAGTCCAAACAATTTGAAGAAATCTACCCCTACTCCTACCAAAGAGAAGGTCAAATCATCAAGTGCTCTACAACTCAACAAGGATAGCCGAGGAAAATAGACCCCTGAACGATCAAGAGATATTCGGTGATTTAAATGTCTTGGGAGGGGGCATGTCTCTACACAATGTCCTAATTGAAACACCGTGTTACTACTTGTAAATGATGACATTGAGTGTGACCATGAAGAAGAAGAAGAAGCACCCACTAAAGTCGAGGAAGAAGCAGAAATTGGGGCTCCCGTAAAAGGTGAAGCTTTAGTGGTTAAGAGAAGCCTGAGTACTCAAGTGGTAGAAGTCAATGTACAACATGAAAACATCTTTTATACCCGATTCCATGTGAATGAAAAGGTGTGTTTCATGATCATAGATGGTGGAAGTTGTACCAATGTGGCAAGTACCATCATGGTGGAGAAATTGGGATTGAAAACATTAAAGCATCCAAATCCCTACAAACTACAATGGCTCAATGAACGAGGAGAACTTAACGTCAATAAACAGGTGATGGTTCTTTTTTCAATTGGAAAGTACAAGGACGAGGTTATGTGCGATGTTGTTCCTATGCGTGCTAGCCATTTGCTCCTTGGAAGACCATGGCAATATGATAAGAGGATCATCCATGACTGTTTTACCAATCAATATTTGTTCAAACATGGAGGGAAGAAGATTATCCTTACACCTTTGACACCTAAGCAAGTCCAAATTGATCAAATCAAGATGAAACAAAGTGTTGAGGCCATGAGGAAAGGAAAATCGACATCAAGCAAGGAGGGAATTAGTCCAAAAACAAGTGCTTATACATCTAAGTGCTTGTTACAGGAATGCTTATTGTCGAGAAACAAGATTGATGATTTTTCTAACATTGAAACTGCAGAAATTTCCTTTGACTTGCAATATGTCCCAAGCAACACAACTTATCAATTTAGGAGGCTAAAGGACTGGACCTTTCATGAATCAAGAGTTGCGTCTAATGAAAGGCAAAGGGAGGCGATTCTTCATCCAAAGGGCGTGACTTATGAGGATTATAAGGACATCACCATTCCAAGAGTCATCACCTTTCATGATTCGATGCATACATCTCTTGAGGAACCAAGGGACATGACTTTTTAAATGATAAAAGACATAAACGTTCAAGGCAAAATTTCTTCAATAGACATGAACTTTGAACATTCATCTAACAGGGAGTACAATTTAACTTTAATTATGTTTGATCACATTTTTATTTATGAAAGTTTTCTTTCTTTTCAGACCATGTATTTTTCAAGCATTCATTCAAAGAACATAAACCTTTTTATAAAGGTACTCATTGAATGGAAAGACACTAGGAAAAGAAGACCTTTCGATTTGAGGACAAATCGATTAAAAGAAGGGTAGGATGATGTGATCCAATTCATCATCATGTTTACATTGGCTATTCCAACCTTTCAAGGGAAGAAACTTTCTATCTTTATACATAATGATGCTTATTTCATATACTATAACATAGTTATATTCATATACATATATTACATCTATAGCTATAATGATAATAACTTATTCATTATATGAGAGGCATAAGTTATTATTATATACTATAGTACACATTTCTATCTTATACACATTATATAAGTTCATATACTTAACTTATTTCCTTATGTTATGTATGTAGGCACATTCGGCCACAACTTGGGAGTTATATTGGAGCTAAATGGAACATGCAACAACAAGGAAACTTACATGGGGACGTTTAGAATAGCATAAGGAACTAATGGTGAAAAGTTATCCAGAGACATGTGCGCTCATAGCTGGATTGAGCTAAAGATTTGAGCTACAAGATGACTTCAAATCAGCTGTGGAGTTGCACCATCATCTTCGCCACTTAGGACACTTAAAATATGTCCTAAGTCAAAATTTGTGAAATCGTACCTTTTCGCGAATAGTTGCCACCTCAGGAGGTACCTTTTCACAAAGAGTTGCCATAATGTTCACCATGCTACAACTCACCTATGGCCAGCTCATCTCTAGCTCATTCACCTCTGAACTAGTTCAAATATGAAAGGTTGCCTTTCCAAACATTGCGACCTTTCATGAATGATGCTGCCCATAAAGATGCCCTTTCACCAAAGAGCATGTTGGTGAAGAGATCACACCAATTGGAGGCCTAAATCATCAAAGGACATGATGTAAAGCTCCATGACTATTCGGCCACACAACATGCCTTGCACATGAGAGCTTTGGCGCCAAGCATGATGAGGCACATCATCATTCGGCCAAGGAGATGACTTTGGCGCCAAGTTGAACCAACATGCACATTCGACCAAGGGAGATGTTTCCCCACCCTTTGTCGTAACATCAAGGCCCTTCATGAAGGGTTAGTCGAACCATCACCAAGCCAAGGGACTTCTCCTTTCATTTTGAAGCATTATGTACTTTCCTAAAGTCATGTATCTAGCCGAATCATTAGGAGACTATTCGGCCAAGCCCTCTCATTTCCTATAAATTGAGAGGCTTGCCTTCATTTGTAATCATCTCATCTCATATATTAAACAAACTCTTGTGAGTTAATTTCTCTTCAAAGTTCTTTGTGAACTTTATCGATTAAGCAAGTATAAGTCATATACTTGTGGTGTCATACCTTCCATCTTGATTCCTAAATTCCTGGATTTATATCTAGTGGGTTGAAGACACTATCACTACCCCTCAAGTAAGTTTGTGAAGATCGGGATTGTGCTTTCTAGCATAATTTCCTCTTTGGCGTGCTTGAGATACAACATCACCACTATCTCCATTTCAACATCAACATCATCCATAAAGACCATCATCATCCTCTTAATTCCGCAGCCATCTCTCATTTCTTTCTATTTCCATTACTTTTATTATTATATATTTCTTAAGTACATCATTAATATTATTTCTTTCTTATTTTTATTGCAGCTTAAACTTATAATTCAAGGACATCAATACTTGTCAATCCTAGATCGGGACACAATAAGGCTATCTACTCACTTCAATTAAAGCGTGTAGATTCAGCCTACATCATTTTGATATATATATATATATTACTTTTTTATTAGGGAAACCCTACCTAATATATCGATGGTGGTAGACATCTACCTTAGGGTGTGACCAAGTTAATTTAAGTAGCACCTATCTTAGTCTATATGACACGATTTTCATATATTGCATGCTTTTTTATTTCAATCACTCAAACATCATAATATATGAATAAAAATAAATAAATATCCAACCAAAAAGGTTTATGTGGTTCCGTACTAAAAAATAGAAAATTGTAAATAAGATTTACTAACTCATCCAAAATATATTTTAGGCCTTGAACCTCTTTACACATGTATCATACCATCAATAATCGTCATGAACATCACACGAACTTTATCATAATCTTTTTTATTTATTTTAAGTACAATAAAAAACATGAATATAAAATTTTCTTGAAAATCATTAATTCGTATAAATGGAATAAAATCTAAAAACTCTAAATTTTATTGTTTGGAATAAAACTTTCTTTTTTTCACAAACCATTATAATGTTGTTAAAAAGATATCATGTACTCTTTAATTAAACTATGATTTCAAACTTATAAATGCATCTACATCATGTATGAGTCACAGACTCAACAAATCATCTTTCGGTTTACTATTTCGAGAAGCGTCAGATCTTGATATATTAAAGTATGCAAGTCACACACATAATCTTACATTTACTTAAGGTTAAGGGTAAATATATTTTGAACGTCACAAGTGAACTTAATATTTAAACAGATTTAAGATCTTAACTCAACTCGGATCAATCCTAATGTGATATTAGTCTAGATCAACACATTTATATCTTTATTCGGGGGTAAACATGTCACAATAGTTAAGACAAGTTATCTCATTTGAACACTAGACAACGTAATAGTTCTTCTGAATGGTTTGATCAGTGTAATTCTATTAACTCGTGCATATTTATATTATCAGCTAATATAAATTATATTTTTGTATTATAATTAACCTTATAATATATTTCGTTAAAGTTAGGTAACCAATAAGCGGATATTAGCTTATCACTTTATCATTTTATATGTAATATCAACTTTTGAGAACAATGTGTACAACAAAAATAACATAAAGAAATTTATTTATTTTGTTTCAGTTTAAATAGGTTTAGTAATTACATAAATTACTTCACTTAAAACACTAAATTCTCGCATAATTATCATGCATGTACCCCTACGGGTGTGCTTAGATTATGTTTTATAGTTGAATTAAGGTTTTACTGGAATGCGGTTGATAGTGTGGACTCATGAATATAATTAAACTTAATAGGTGGCAATGAGTGAAGTTGTTTAATGAATCTTATCATAAAATTTTGCTTGAAATTATTCCTTATTAAAATTTATGCTAATGAATGTTTATTTGTGTCAACAAATGAGTAAGTCTTACAAGCATGAAAATGGTGTTTAGTAGATAAAATTTCACATTCAGTACCTATGATATTGATACTAAAAATTTGTATTTATTTCTAAAAAATAGGGGTGAATAAAATCTATTTAACTATTTTTAAAATTAATTAATTCACATTATTTGGTCTTTCGAATAAATTAAAATAAATAATTTAGTTTTTAAAATTTAAATCAGAATAAATTAAAAATAAGTTGGTATAATTACCCTTTTGAATACCACAATAATTTCAAAACAAGTATTTTTTAAATAAATCACATTGAAAATTCAGAAAGTTTATACAAAAATTCAAAACATTATATAAATTTCTCAAAAACGTTAAATTTTAATGATTTTAATTATTTTCTTCAAAATGGTATATTATAAAAATTAAATTTCCTCTTAAACTATAGACTTGATACTTTAAACAAGTAAATTACTAAATTAAATTTATCAAATTAGAGTATCTTGAATTTTTTTTCTTATTTTATATAATTCTGGAATGATGAGTGAATTAAAGATATGGGGCCGCTTCAACTCCATCATTCCCTGCCTTTAACTTGAGTTTTTCGTCTTCTACATCAGCTGTGAGTTCTTTAACTGGATTTGGTGTGACAAATGCAGCCACTACGTTAGAGAGTTCTGGTTCTTTCTCTGGCTTTTCTTTATCAACAAAACCTTCTACTCCTGCTTCATCCTCACAAGCACAACCCACTGCCTCTGCTCCTTTATTCAGTGAGTCTTCCTATATACTGTAATATTCTTGGCTTCTTTGTTCCCTTTAATGCTTGTCATCTTTTTTTTTTGTGTGTGTGTATATATATTATATTTTTCCTTATAATAATTATTAAGTTATTCCTCTATATTTTCTTTTCATCCCTTAACCAGCTGCTTCATAGAATTCTAAAGGGCCTAGATCAAGTAATGGTGAGTTAAAGTTCTTATGCAAATGTGAATTCTGATCCTGCAGGTCTCAGTGCTTCCAGTTTTGCTGCTTCAACTACAACAACTACTACTGCCCAAACATCATCAGTATTCGTTGCTTCAAGCAGTGGGTATGTTTAGGTTTCTTTTTGGTGGATGTATATTTTTTTCCCTTTTCTGGTATTCATTTAACCCAGTGTTGTCAAGGTGCGCCCCTAGGCTTGCCTGCACTTTGGCATTATTCAACAAAAGTGTCACAGACCCTTTCAGGCCAGGTACATTTGATCAGGCGCACGCTTACTGTACCTTGGCATGCTTTTTTTTTTTTTTTTTTGTAAGGCGATAGGCATAAAACCTGTTCGATTGATTTTCTCTTTAATTTATTTTATTTTTCACTTTATCTTTCTTTTGATATATCTATACTAGCAAGGAGATGATAATATCAAACTCTATACTTTGTAATATTTGATCATTCAACATCAAACATTGACCATAAGGAAATCATGCATACTGACCAATAAAAAAATTGCATGTTTTCTTGATAAACTAGACTCTAGTTTTGGTTTATTATTTATCTTAAGCTTTATATATAGAAAGATATATATTGATATATGTTCTTATATTACAAAAACTCATCTATATGCATGTTGTGCTTTACTTCACTCAGGATAGCACTTTTTTCCCCTCCTGCCTGAGGCAACGTAAGGGTTTAAGCACCTAGATTGCACCTTGAGCCTAGATAGGCTAGATTGCACCTTGCGCCCTTAGTGACATTGCTTAAACCGTATCCCCCTTTTGTCAATATTAAATTCTAGCTTTGTCTTTGAAACTTTATTGAGAAAAATATTTTATGGGATATTACACCATCATTTCTCCCTTCCTTAGCTTTCCCTAATTTTTCCTTGACATCACTTTTTGTTTTCAATTTTTCTTGTCTCAAATTGTTTATTGGAACAAAGATGAGGGCTTTGGAATTGAATTTTGGGTGCCTAAGTCAGGATTATAGATAGGGCTGGAACTCATCATATTTTACGCTTGAACTTGCATTTGGTGGAACTCATGAGAGATGATTGTTATTGTTACTAGTTTGGTGGGTGCTATTTAAAAATGATCTGATTTTTAGAGGGTCTAGTGCCTGTAATAATTGTAGTGTCTTTTAATGTTTTAAACTATGAAACTGTTCCTTTTTTACCCTCTACATTTTTATGGGGTTGCATCCTTGTGTTTATTACTAAATTTGCTGAATATTTCTTTTCTAAAAGTGGTGTTTTCTTCTATATTCTTTAAATTAAATAAAAATATTCTGATTTTCTTATCGAATCATTGAAATAGTTTTTGATGTAACTTCTGTATGGTATCTCCACTTTTGTTACTTTTCTTATAGGACGACTTCAAGTGCCACTGCTGCAGTATCTACCACCCCTAAGTTACCTTCTGAGATAACAGGTAAAACAGTGGAGGAGGTAATTTTTTTATATTTTAATTTATATTTTGTAATGTTAAATCATTCTTTTCATTTCTTTTTAATGTTTTCTCCTAATATTTCATGCTATGAGCAATTATCTAATCGTACTAGTTGAAAAGGTTAGGTTATCTTTGTGTAGAAACACTGCTTTAGTTTTTGGATAAACCAAAGCAAAACAAAGAGGAAAAATGGTAAATTAATATTCATAATGTACCTGGAAGAATAAAGAATTCAACATATGGGACTGGATGTACGTGATACATATCTCAAGCACTTGCAACAACAAAGCATATTTTATCTGCCACTTTCAAACCTTACCATCTTCATTCTCAAGTGTTCCTCAAACTTCACTTTGGAGGAAGAAATATGAACAATATCTTTTTAGTGGATTCAAGATGTATATTTCATTTCGTCCTCATCTACATTCTAATTTATGGTTGTCATTGAGATGATGAGACTTTCTTTTGCGGGCTGCAGATCATCAAGGAATGGAATGTTGAACTTCAAGAACATACTGGGAAATTTCGAAAACAGGCCAGTGCAATAGCTGGGTGTTAGAGTGTTATTAGTTTGTTATGGTTTGTTATTAGCTTGTTATTAGTTTGTTATGTTGGTTACTTGGGCTATATAAGCTGAGTATTTTCCCACTGTTAATAAAAAGCTTATTTTGTCGTCTCTCCCTCTTACTGTCTACTTTCTCATTTGCTAACGCAACTCAGCCTTTCACTCTCAGCTTTCATGGCTGCATTCTCACATGGTATCATTCGCTAAAAGATCCTGGCGTCGTTTTCTCTTCTGTCGTTGCGCACGATTGAGTTCCTTTACTGTTATTTCCGATCTCCCATTTGTCCTTGTGATTAATCTTGAGATTCCTGCAAAACCGAACTATAGTTTGGTCCTCTACTATGCTGCTGAACGGCCTGTGAATAACGATTCTTTGCTGGAAAAGTTTTTTGATGGAACGGATGCATTTCGTGATTCAATATTTAAACTGATACCAAGCATTGTTGAGGGGTATTGGATGGTCAAGCATGCAGTTGGAACAAAAGCCTGGCTACTTGGGAAAGCTATTTCGTGCAAATATTTCAGGCAAGACAATTTCCTGGAGATTGACGTGGACATTGGATCATCATCAGTAGCAAGAAGTGTTATTGGCCTTGTCCTTGGATATGTCACAAGCTTAGTAGTAGATCTTGCAATACTAATAGAGGCAAACGAAGTGGCAAAACTGTCAGAGTACATTCTAGGTAGTGTTCGACTGAATCGTGTGAGGACAAATTCTTTGTAAGTTGATGTGGAATGCTGGATATTGATACAACATTGCTTTGTTCAGCTATTGACATTTTGGTTTTTACATTCACTGTTATTTCTTCTCCAAAGTTTGACATGGAACTTTGAGGCTTAACAACCAAGTTACCATTGAAGAAAATCTCTGGGGAGGGTTAACAGTTTAACAACCATGCCTTCATTTACCAGACAAAATAGGATGTTTTCTTGCCCAAAAGAGGCTTCAGATTGCATTCGGGAGTTCGTAGCTTAACCGTCTTGCTTCCAACAAAAAGAAAGTCCCAATAAGTGAAGAGGAAGAACAGTGAAGATGAAAAATAACTCTTGAAAAGAAGAAGAAGAAGAAAAGCCGAGGAAAGTTGAAGAAAGAAGATGTTTTTAGGTGAAAGAGAATTTGTCTGGTAAATTGTTCATCAAGACGGCAAAACGGTTGAATTCCAGCTTATTAAGTTTGCATTCTTTGTTTGATCAACTCTCTAGTAGCAAGTTCATTTTGAAGAAAATTAAAAGGTTGAAAATTAGAGTGAATGTTAGAGTGTTATTAGTTTGTTATGGTTTGTTATTAGCCTATTATTAGTTTGTTATGTTGGTTACTTGGGCTATATAAGCCATACTTTTGTATTAGATTGTAAGCTGAGTATTTTCCCACTGTTAATAAATAGCTTATTTTGTCGTCTCTCCCTCTTATCGTCTCCTTCCTCATTTGCTAACTCAACTCAGCCTTCCATCACTCTCAGCTTTCATGGCTGCATTCTCACACTAAGTGGGACAGGCCAATCTTGCGGAATCGTGATGTTCTTCTTAGGCTTGAGGTACTACTATATTTTATTGTGAGGTAGCTTTCCTGTTGGTGTCATTTTAATGCTTTATCAACAAGGCATTTATATAGGAGTCTAACAAGGTTTCTATATTCTCCTATTTTCTGAAATTTATTTTGTAATATGTTTTTGTATATTTCTCTTCTAATTCTAAACATTAATTCAGATAGAAGTGCGAAAAGTGGTTGAGACCCAAGCTAGCCTGGAGCGACAACTGGAGTTAATTGAGACTCATCAAAAAGAGGTATTTCAATGGTTTTTTGCTTGTATACATTTTGCTAACTTTTAAACTCAGCACTAAGGGTACATGACATTTTGGCTGTCTTTTTGAGACATTTTTGACTTTTACTAATGCCGTTCTGTTGTAGGAATCTCTACATCGCTACCAAAATTTATGTTGCTGAAACTCTGGATGAAACTGTTCACTTGCTTTGGTTTGCAATGCTGTCCTAGTTCTAAGAGGATTTGTTTGTCATGACTCATTAATGATTTTGCGATTATTATTTTGCTTTCTTTTGCTACTTTTATGTTTTGATCAATAAGATAGCTAAGTTTTAATGACTGCTGAAGCTTTATGCTTAATTTCGCATGTGAGTGTAGCATCTTCACTGACCTACTTTATCAGTCAATTCTGTGTAATTTTGTTTTGTCTAATATGCTTAAACTTTTCATAAATAAGATTGCAGTGTATATTCAACTCAGTACCATTAGCTTTTATCAGTCAAAAGAAAGTTGCGGGAACATTTTATTGCATGATGGTAAATGTTGAAGGCCTACACCCATGATTGTCTTCACATTCTAGGTGTTACTTGAGAGTTAAGTTCACCTGTTTCTAGTGAAAGTTTCCTCAATGTTCAAATGCACAAACATAATTTTTTCTGTCCAACTAAATATAGAAGAAGAAAAGTATTTCATGTTCCTTGTGTTCATAGTGTTTCTGCGAAAATCATGGATGATCATAATATAAAATTTTAGACATGCCCTGTATAATTTTTGTATTAGCAATTGCTTGCCTCCTTAATATGATATTTGGATTGTTCATTACTTAAATGTGTAACGTGGTAAAGTCAACCATTTTAAAAAGAGTGAATATCATGTATGCCTGTCCTCCCTAGGTTGATAAGGCTTTGGAAAGTATGGAAGAAGCAGAACGTATCTATAAGGATGAGCGTGGTTTGCTTCTTGATGATGAAACTGCGTCAACAATGGATGCAATGTGAGAACTAGCTTGTTTTATGTTTTAACTTCTGTCCACTTTGCAATCTTATCCCATGCTTGGTCTTGTGTTCAACTCAGCTTTGTTTTACATGTATCGGTCGGGAGTTTATTCTTTCATCTTCATTCCAGGTTTGAGCAGGCTGAAAATGTAGAGACGGAATTGGAGCATATGACAGAACAGATCAAGTCTATTATCAATACTGTAAACTCTAGTCAGGTAACTATCCTGTGTGTTATGATCAGACTTGCTCTAAGTAGCTTTGACAACATAAGCAGAAATGACAACTGGCTTCAAATATGTTTAGGGTGGGGAACTCGAGGCACTTGATGGAAATACTCCCCGAGATGTGGTGGTCAAAATCTTGAATAATCAACTAACATCTTTAGTGTGGATCGATGAGAAGGTTAGTAATATTTTCTCTGGCCTCCATTAGTCTCCTCAATTATGTGTGTTGGGTAATGCAGTTGTTAGGTTTGTAATTTGTGAAAAGCAGCGATGTACATCGTATAAATTAGTGAACAGTTGGGTGGAAAAGTGCGGAATGCATATTTTATTCCCCGTTTGTAGGAGTGAGCAAAATTAGACTCAAAAAATTTGTTTTTTCGAACTCAATTTGAAAAACGAATCGAATTGAGTTAGAGTTGTAATTTCATGTACTCGATTCGAAAAAATTTCAAGTTCAAATCGAGTTGTAAAATACAACTCAAATAACTCGAATAACTTAAATTTTAGTTGTTATAGGATTGATTTTTAATTTAAGTTCCTCGACTCTGTGTGATATATATGAAAAAAATATGAAAAAATATATATTTATTGTATATGATTATAAAAAATTATTATTATAATAAAGTAATATCATAATATTATAAAATATTTATAATTAAATTTAAACGGAAACTCAAAAATTCGACTCGACTCAACTCAAATTTTATAAACTTGACTTGAATCGAAAAAATTTCAAGTTTTTAAATAAGACTTGTCAACTCGAATAACTCGAAATTTTTTGACTCGACTCAATCGAATGCTCACCCTTACCTATTTACCATCATCAAAATCATACAGTAGCCAAAATTTTGATAGGAGTTGATGGTTTTCAGAAGCAAGAGCCTTGACTCATGTTAACTCATTAATGTGTATGTCAGGCTGAGGAATTTTCTGCTCGTATTCGAAAGCTTGCTACACAGGGTAATGCGGCAGATGGAGAATTAACGGCTACACCAAAATTTTGGATGTCCTGATCCTTAAGTTTGAAGGCTGCCCTGAAGTTGCTGTTGAGTTTAGAAACTTAAGAGGTAAGATGACTAATTTTTCCCATTTTTCGGCATCAGGTGGATGATGTAGAAGACGTTTGTGTAACAATTTCAGACTTGGTCTAATGATTGTTACAATAAAGACAAAAATTTGGGGTTCAAGACCTGAATTTCGCTCTTATACAGCTTATCATTTATTAATTTAACTATTCAGCTTCCTTGTGGATGATGCCCAACTATTTAACTCTCGCCCTTATATATATACACACGCGCACGTATACGCACGCTCGCACGTATACACACTTCCATTTAACATAAAGTAGTTTTACATAATATATGACCTTTTGAACAATACCTATTTTAGCAATCTGATTTTTATGTTTCATGACGTTGATTATGAATGTCGAGTTTTAGTTGATATAAAAATTAGGGTAAATTACACAAATGGTCCATTGATTTTAGGATGTTTGTTGAGTCTTTCGACTATTAAAAGTTATAAAATGATCATCTGATTATTTATATGTTCATCTTCTTTTTTGTTAAAAGATTGATGACATTTTAAGTTAGACATTAACTTATTGATTGAGATATAATTAAATCAGATCTCATAATCTCAAACGACTATCATTTATCAGTCAATATGTTAATGTCTAGTTCAAATTATTGTTAATTTTTTATGAAAAAAGACGAGTTTGAAACATAATGAAAAATCGGGTGATTATTTTGTAACTTTTAATAGTTGAGGAATTTAACAAAATAATTCCTTATGGTTGGGTGATTATTTTATATCTTTTAATAATTGATGACTCTAATATCATATATAGTCAGAGGATTATTTATGTACTTTACCTTTATATATTTGGTAGAGCTATTATTTTAGATTGATTGAGATGACAGAATTATTGGATTGATTTTAATTTTAGGTGCACGATAAAGTACATTTATATGGATATATTTAACGGTTTGATTGTTGTAATATGTTAATAATACAAGAAGTATTTAAAATTACTTAAAGTTCAATATTTTTTTATAGTAGGAGTGATTACCATGTAATATATATTTATATTTTTTTCTTAGTTATTGATATGGATACACGCCTTAGGGAAAGCACCAACGTGAGTGGAGTAGGCGAAGCGGAAGTGACAATGTCGACTTGAGTAACACAAACATTGGTAAGAATCCAATGCCTCGTAAATTAGGGATGGGCATGGATTCGAATTCGACGGGTTTCGATTCAATTGACCTGAACGAGTTGAATTTTTTAAAAAAGATTTCGGGTTTGAGTTTGGTCAGGTTTTTTAGTTGTGTTCGGGTTTAGAGTGAAAAATATCTGACATGGAAAAAAATATTCTTACATTATATTTAGATAAAATTACAATAATACCACTTTATATATATATTTTCAATCAAATCTCTATTTTTATGGATTGAGTTGGTTTCGAATTGAGTGGAGGGTATATATTTTTCGGGTCGAGTCGGGTTGATTGAAAATCCGACCCATGTTAATTTCTATCGAAAATCCAAGGGTTCCTTTGCAAGGTTTGTTCATATAGGGTGAGTCAGGGCTTAAGTACAGGTCGAACTACAAATATAATTCCACAACCTATAGATATAGTTGTTTGAATTTAGGATATACAGGAGAATAATATTTCCCTTAAAATGAGTAGTTATGTTTGGGTGGTTGATTTTTTTTAATAAGCTTTTAGGTGGTGCATAGTCGAACATTATAATATATAAATCATATTATAAGTTGTAATAACAAAAAACATGGGGTAAATCATTTAGTATATAATTTTTTTTCTGTTTTGATATCTAAATTTTATTTTCTAAAAAATAATACCTAACGTTTAATTTATGTTTTAATTTGATATATTATCATTAAGAAATTAATAGAACTGTTGATATTATTTTTTTTCTATTTTTTTCAATAATGATGTGACATTACCTTATAGATACGTGTCAATATTACTGCTAAACTTTTAACGAATGGATATCAAAATAAAATTTAATCTAAACATCATGTATGGTTTTAAAAAAAATAAAGTACCAATTAGGTACTGTAATACCCCAAATAATAGGATAGTGATTGAATTGAAAGGAATTAAAATATGGAGTACTAAATTGATTAATTGATAAAGATGAGAATGAGTGAGAATAGTAGGTTAGACTAAATTGTAGTGAGGAAAGATTTAAAAGGGCATTTATGGGTATTTGGAGATAAATGAATTTTAAATTCATTTATTATGGTAGAGATATATATATATATATATATATATATATATATTAGAGAAATAAGAGAGGATGAAAAACGGAAAGTTAAACACTCTCTTCTTCTTCCTCTTTCACGTTATTGGAATATACATTCTGGAATATACATTTGCATTCTAGAATATGCATTGTTAACATGTAATGTGTGCATGCACTGTTAATGTGTGCATTGAGTGTGTGTTTGTGTGTGTGAGTTGTTATAGTTGTTAAGGATAGGGACGTTTTGGATTCTGTTATGAATGTTGTTATAGGAAGCTAAGAGATTGAGTAAGCTTGAAGTCATAGCTGCTATGTAAGTTGGTTGTGATGTAGTTGCACGTGAAGCATAATAGTAATATTAGATGTTATTCATTTGATCTTAATTCTCAACATGGTATCAGTTGCTAAAGATCCTGAAGCCTTTCTTCCGCCGCACCTTTCTTTTGCCACTGTTATCTCCATTACCTTTTTTCAAGTTGTTTTTCTTCATCCGTGTTTTTCTTCATCTTCTGCTCTTCATTGAATGATGTTGCTGTCATCGCTAGCACCACCTGTTTCTTCTTCTTTTTCTGCCGCAAGTATCGCATCATGAGGTGATTGCTCTTTTATCACCAGTTTTTCTTTAACATCAGTATTGAAGAATTTTGAGTTAAACAATGATGGCTCTATCGTGCATTTATCATTTATGATCTTATTTGGAATCATCTACTACATGTTCGACGTTTTGTTTGTTAGAGTTCGGCAGTGACAATGTTTTCTCCCGTTGCTTGGAATTCGTTGGTGCTATCGTTACTGTTTCCAGCGCTGTTAATGATCGTATCCACCTGCTATTCTCTTGCCGCTCTTGTTGATGATGCCTTTGTCATCACTGCTGCAAAATTGCTCTCAAATATCTTGTCTGTTTTTCGGGTTCATCGGATCTCTAATTGTTTGTTATCTTCGTCGATTCACCAGTCGAACTTCCTCCATTTCATATCAGAATCTCATATCTGAATCTGGTTCCTTGACGCCAGTTGGTTGTTCATTGGCAGTGTTACAAATTTGATGGTTTGCTACGTCAGAGTTTCATCATCATCGCTTCATGTTTTCTGGCGACTGTTGCAATTCTACAATGAGATATGTTGAGTTTGTTTTTCAGGTTCTATCTAAATGCATGCTGCCTCCTCTATCATTCGTGTTTGATTACTGATTCATGTCTCAGTAACTATCATTTCTTAGTTTTAGATGGTAATTGATTTTGGAATATCAGTTGTTGTCTGTCTACTGCTTATGCTTTATTGAGATTAGTTTTGTGTTGGTGATTCACAATGTTTAATCAAATCTGGTTTGGTGATTGGATTCTTGCATTTGGGACGTTATTCAAGTAAGAAATCAAAGTTAGCATGAATTTGAGCAGAGTTGCAACATGTGAGAATTCTGATGTAGTGATTTAGTTGTTGCATAGACGTGCATACTCCTCATTCTGAGTCTTGTTCTGTTGACTTTTACTGAATTGGTTACTGCTGATGGTTGGCTGAATACTTGTTCATTGGTATAAGCGAGTTAATTTGGTTGAGAACAATGGTATTGTTTTGGTGATCTCTTCAATAGTCATGGTCTGTTTAAAAACAACTTATTGTTGTGGTATATTTTCATCATTTGTTACTTTTTCTCCAAAGAAATCATGGGACTTGAAAGCTTCACAGAAAATCTAAAGGCACATTGGGTAAAAGGATGAAGAAGGAAGAAAATAAAGGTGAATAAAGTAGAACTAAGGGAAGCATCGCACTTTTGATTCTCGTCTATAGTAGAACGAAGGGAGGCATCGCACTTTCGATTCAAGAAGAACAGAAGGAAGCATCGCACTTTCGATTCAATTAGAATGGAAGGAAGCATCGCACTTTCGATTCAACTAGAATGGATGATTTACTAAATCATTGTCCAAATATTCGTTTGAGCAATTTCAACCCAAAGTGCAGATTTTCTCATTTACTCAAGGAGAAGGAAAATAGTAGGGAGAATATTGGAATATGCATTCTGGAATATGAATTTGCATTCTAGAATATGCATTGTTAACGTGTAATGTGTGCATGCACTGTTAATGTGTGCATTGAGTGTGTGTGTGTGTGTGAGTTGTTATAGTTGTTAAGGATAGGGACGTTTTGGATTTTGTTATGAATGTTGTTATAGGAAGCTAAGAGATTGAGTAAGCTTGAAGTCATAGCTACTATATAAATTGGTTGTGATGTAGTTGCATGTGAAGCATAATAGTAATATCAGATGTTATTCATTTGATAAAAGCATTCAACCCTAGCTAAAGGAAAGTTTCCAAATTCATGATTTATTCCTTCAATTTTTGTTAGTTGTCAAATCCTTGTATATGATGGAAAACTAATGAAGGTTTAGATAGGATTAAAACAAGGAAATAAAGGAAATAAAAGAGACTTTAGAAAATGGGTTTTATCATGAGAAGTTAATATATGAAGGTTTGTTGGTAAAATTGACTTGTCATTAAGGTAAATGAAATATTAAAAGCATTTGTTGAGTGAAATAACAAGCTAAAAATTATGGTGTGATTCTTAAAATCAAATGCTTTTGAGGAATATTAAATGTTTTAAGTTGTTAAATGAATGAAAGTTAGTAAGGTTAAGTAGAGAAGTGTTATATAGTATTGTTAGGGGTAAAGGAGATGAAAATTTCCCAAAGTTGGGCAAATTTTGAGTGGAAAACTGGAAAATTTGGGTAGGGGTATCGGTACCCTATAGAACAGTACCGATACCCTAGGTAAGAATTAGGCTAAATTATATAAGAGCTATCAATACTGATTCAACCAGTATCGGTACCCAAGCAATGTGGTATCGATACCGTGGTAAGGGTATCGATACCATTAAACATCGAATCTAATTTGGGTATAGATACCTAGAGGGGGTATCAATACCATAGCATAGGGGTATCGAGACCATGGCGAGGGTATCGATATCAGGCTACATCGAAGCTACTTTTGGTATCGATACATGAAGGGGGTATCGATACCTTAATAGGGTATTATTGATACCATAAGCAGGGGTATCGATACCAAAGGGCCAGAAATGTTAATTTGGAGCTGATAATGTTGTAGGAAGTTAATAATATATATTTTGATTAATGTTAAGTTTTAATTGTTAGGAAAAATACTAACAATTGATATTATGCATGTTCTTAATGAATATGAAATAGAGCGCAAACAAGCTCTTGAACCAAGTAAAGCCAAAGACAAAGACAAACTTCCGGAGTAGCAAATTGTGAATTTTGGTTATCAAAGCAAGGCAAACGAGGTGAGTACTTTATTATAAGTATGAGAGATGATGAATATTCAATTTAGCTTGTTTAAATTATATATATGTGTTATAATATTGATTATGATATCTTATAAGTATAAAAAGAATATTATGAATAAGTTCTAGAGTATGAACTGCTCTAAACCAATTTCATAATTGAAAATACATGAAAGGATACATAAAGGCATGAACGAATGCTATAATTTAAAATGCATGAAAGGATGCATTAAGGCATGAACGAATGCCATAATTGAAAATGCATGAAAGGATGAATAAAGGCATGAACGGATGCCATAATTTAAAATGCATGAAAGGATGCATTAAGGCATGAATGGATGCCATAATTGGAAATGCTTGAAAAGGGTGTATTAGGATATTAAAGGATACCCTTTATATTAAAGAGCATACATGAATGTGTAAATATGTGATAATAGACATAAGTGACTTAAATGAGCTAAAGATAAGTATGTTGGAATACTAAAGATTATATTAAAGATAATACAACCAATGTTTGAATATAATAGGAATGATTTAATACATTCCTGTGGATGGTATAAATTCTTATGAAGTGAAATAACTATGAGATACTTATGTATTCTTTAATGTTATTTGCTATATTATCTCACTAAGTAAATGTTTATCGTGCATGGTTTTTCACGTGTAGGACAAAGACAAGATTAGCCGAGTAAGGAGTGTTTTTGTAGCTGTGGTGATCATCAACTAAGGTGGACAATTCTGTAACACCTGACAATCTAATATATTTTGAAAGTTTTATTGGCATGTAATCACAATACTTAAATGTTTTTAAATTCAAACAATTGGAATGTATGACATGTTGAAAGCAATGTTTTGTATTATATTAATATATTATTATTTTTTTTTAAAAAAAAACTTTAAAGTGACATCCATATCTCATGTACGGAAGGGTATATGGGGAATAGGTGTTACAAGTACTAAACATATAATTTATCCACAAATATATATACTATTAGTACTAAAACCCCTTTCCCTAGGAGCATATGTTTACTTTTTGGGATCACCTGTAAAATTTCTAATCTTATTTTCCTTGCTACGTTAAAGGAAATGTATAAGGAATGATAGTCTAATTTAAGGTTAAAGAAAAGTGCAACAAAAAATGTTAAAAAAGCTTAACATAGTGCAACAAAAAATGTTAAAAAAGCTTAACATAGTGCAACCTAAAATGTTAATTATTTCTTAATTTATTTTAGTTGCAACCTTAAATGTTATTTTATATAAATAACATTTTCGGTTGAACCAAAAATTACAAAAAATTAACATTTTAGGTTGCTCTCATTAATATTTTAGTTGCGCTCAATTAAAAATGTTAATTTATTTTTAACATTTTCAATTGCATCTTTTATTAACCTTAAATTAAATCCATCGTTCGAAAAAATTGCCCCTACATTAAATTGTTACTTTCTTTTGATAAAATATATGCATCATTTCACGTATGGCTCATTTGCGTGCCACAAGCACGCGGTTTTATTTCTTAATTATGCCACATTTGATCATTTACCTCTTTTTGAGATATATAAGAAATGAACGAGTTTACAGTTAAAATTGAACATTAAAATACACCACTAATATAATAAATTAAAATAAAATATTAAATAAAATATCTTTATTAAGTAAATACTAAAAAACTCAATGACCGTTCCTTGAGTAATTTATTTTAAGAATTTAATTTTAATTCTAATTAAAATATAATTCAATTATTATTATTTTATTAAAAATCAGCGATGCAAATTGTGACGCTTTCACTTTGACCACTTAACTATTACTCTCTTTCACTTTAACCATTATTTTTTTTAATTCTGTCAATCAGACCACCTAATTATTTAATTGTATTCAATCAAGCTATTTGCAGTTAGCATTTAACCGAAGTGCTGAAGTGATAGTTAATAAAATTGATATAATTATAAATTTAGTCCTCAATAGTTACACATTCTATCGATTTGACTCTAATTTAAATTTAATTCAATAAATTAGTCCTTCAATCATAATGTGACAAGTATTAACACGTGATCATAGCATGTATTGTTAGTGACACGTATCACCGCATGATTGGAAAGACTTTATCAATTTTAATTTATTTAATAAAATAAATTTTCTATCCTATTAAATGATGATATATGTCACCTTTAATTGGATAAAATATAAGCTAAAGATGAATTACGTTTATGGGAGGTAAATCTAGGTTCAACTATGTGATAATCAACACCCTAGCCACTAAACCAAATGCCTCATTTCGTTGGACAAGTACACCAACATATATTTATTTCATAATATTGTTAATGATAGGAAAAACAAAGAAATAAAAACATTCAAATGATATGTAACTATAAAATTTTTTGACAATCTTTTCCTCCTTTTGCTAATGGGGTCTCCAAGAATATGAAGGGGTTTTTAACGAGGCCGCTTTCTTATAAAAAAATAAAATTAAACATTCTTACATTTTAAAATAAAACAAAATAAATTTAATCTAAATTTAATATTTTTATTTTTAAAACAAAATTTATGGAAGAAATCAATTAATATAAAAATAAAAATATTTTTTATATTTTTAGACAAATTAAATTTAATATTTTTATATGAGCATAAGATAACTACAACAAGGAATGATTTTTTAAAAAATTAACGAAAAATAAATAAATGTCTTCTTCCATAAATTTTGTTTAAAATTATTAACTTATTTTGCTTTGTTTGAAAATGTAAAAATATTTAAAGTTAAATATCATTTGAATGTTTTTATTTTTTTATTATTAATAATATTATGAAATAAATAATTGTTGGTGTAAAGAATTAATCAAATGAGATATTTGGTTTAGTGGCTAGGCCAATGTTTATCATCTAAGGGAACCTAAGTTCAAATTCTCGCAAGTTTATTTCACCTTTAGTTAAATTAGAATTAATAAAAAATATTTAAATCATGTTGTGACATGTGTCAATAACAATTGAATAAATTAAAATTAATAAAAAAAACCTTCAAATCAGGTGGTGACAAGTATCATGATCATGTGTTTACATTTGTCACATCCTGACATCATTTAAATAATTGAGTGGTTTGATTGATAAAATTAAAAATCGCTGGTTAAGCTGAAAAGGGACAATAATTAAGTAGTTATATGTATAACTTACCATCAAAATTAAATTCTTAAAATGGATTAATCACATAATGGTCCTTGAATTTTTTAATATTTACTTAATAAGGATAAATTATGTAGTTGTATTTCGGTATATTACTTTGATGATATGTTTTCTTATGCGACGTTCACTGTAAAATTTTCCTATAAGAAATATATAAAATTAATAACATTGTCAAGTGTTGGACCCACACCAAATGGATTTTAGATCTTTCGAATTAATTGTTCACTCATTTTGAAATAAAACGAAATATTATAGTTTTTTTTGTTGCCCTTCTGATTCCGGGATTTTTCCTTGATTAATTCGGATAGACCCGCATCATACACCCAAAATAAAATTTATTTTTAATAAATTTTGTTTATAATTTCCTTTGAATTTTCTTTGAATTTAGTAAAATATTTAATAAATAATATAAAAAATACAACACTAAAGTAGTTTTTTATAAACAATAGATCTAATTACCTAAAATAATCAAACATGCCCTGAGGCATTACAATCCAACGGTAATAAAGAGAGAATTTCAGCTGGATTGATATCGTCAATTTCCTTTCCATGAGCTCAAATATTCTATTATGAGTGTCAATCACAGCTTTTTGTATTGTATACGTATAACTTATATTTTTGATGTAACAAATATTTATAAATTTAGGGCTTGATAGAATTTATTAAAATTTCTGAAAAACAATTTAAAGTCTAAATTAACTTTAAAATACGGGTTCTAAATTGTTATATATATATATATTCATTAAAATATGTTTATAGTGTTTAAAAATGAAAACATTATTCAATCACTATTTGACGTTGTTCATGAAATTGTTTATACACGGGTACTGTAACCCCCTCAGACCGATGTGAGTAACCCGTTCCGATCTGAAGTGTCACATTAGGGCCACTGGAGCGACCCACCGTAAAAATAGCAGAAAATTTAAAACTTTATTTAAAACATGTAACTCATAATTGCTTTATCAGCATTCAGAAATAAAACAGACTTTCAGACTCGTATATAAAACAAAATACAATTACATGCCGCCTAATCACATGTACCATACTCTGCAAGCAACGCCGGAAGAACTCCCTTACTGAAATCGATAGCTGCACTGGTACAATCCTTTTAATCTGCCATGGTGAGTAATAGAATGAGCTTCGGAAAGCTCAGTAATACAAAACTACCAGATGATGCTACATGACATGCAGATAAATGGAAAGCCATATAATTTCCTTATTGAACAGACGTATACATATGTTCAGAATAATCTGGGGTTCCACTGGTAGTTCATCGAATAAAAGCCATGAGTATCTTAGTTCATAGGAAGCATTCATAGTATCACGTTTTTAGGAGATCGACTAGGATGTCTAGTGTGTTCCAACAATACAGTAAAATCATAATAGGTACACTAATCAAATGATAGTTCAGTAAATCTCATAAATCATAATGTAGTGGAGTTTTTTAAACTCGTAGTCTAAAACCATCGTATAAAGAGTTAACCTAAGGGAACATCTTAGGGCCTGAGAGCCTACCCAAGAAAATTCGGGGCCACGGGGCCTACCTAAGAAAACATCTTAGGGCCACGGGGCCTACCCGAGAATGATCTCAGGGCTGCAGAGCCTACCTAAGAGTCACATTAGGTCCATAAAAATTTTCCAGCTTGATCAGAGTTTTACTTTACAAATTTGTATCTCCGAGATACAATTTATATAGTGATACAATTCCATAAGCCATCACCAATAAGTCGGTGCATCCATAAAACAGTAACCATAGATTTCAGTGTACCTCATGTTAAAACAATTTATCAAAATATAAGGAACACACTAGAGAATCCAAGTATTTTTCAGACATTTTGAAGTCATCAGTATGGATAACAGAAAACTTATGAAATTTGATCGAAATCCAACAACGAGGTCCTATTGAAGAGAATCGATTTATAACCGATCTAATCATACATTTACAATCCATGTTGATCGATCGGTTTATCGAACAATTCGAACTGAACAATCTCTCAGAATTAATGCATGTCGACCCGTCAATTTATTACATTTCTGGGGTATTCACTCTTAAATACTAATAATTCTTGTCCATAAATCATCTTCGTAATCACCGCTGAATAGATCTTTCTATGGGCTTTATTTCATTTACATGATTCAATGATATCAGGAAATACAGACGTAGTTGATTCTTGGTTAATGATCCATAAGGATAATTCATCATGTAAGTTCAATAATGTTTCCAGATTCATCCAAATCACTTATTTAATTCTCAGTCATTGAGATAACTTAGTTCATTTAGTAATCACTTCTATCCCGGTTACTTCAGAATTTTCCAATGTAATTCAGACGTTTTCTGAATTATTGATACATATTCTACTTTCCTTCAGTTTAGTTCAGTATTAGTGGTTGATTTTTCATAAAAATATCAAATTCTTAGTACTGAATGTGATCTAGAGTTGAGCTGAGCTGAATACTTCCAAAATTATCATCGAGCCAAACTTGAGAAGTCAAACACGTATTCAAGTGACACCCATGTCGTTCTGGTACTGATATAACACTAACATTGGTTGTTCGGCTTAATTTTTGATCCATAACTTTTAAGAGCAGTACCACACTCACGATTATTTGGATTCCTTAATTAATCCAAGACATCTACTTAGTCTAGGACATAAGGGTATTTTGGTTATTTTGGTGCTCAGTTTTATTCCATTCATTTCAGAGCTCAAGGGTATCCAATCATTCTTGAGCTTGGTGAAATTCTTGATCATTTGCATTCTAAGGATATTCTGGTAATTTTACAGATACAATCTATTATAATCATTTCCTTCCGTCTGATCTTATTATCGAATTCAAACTTATCATTATTTCAGTCATTTCGAACAATTCTGTCAAAAGAGCACCATCGATAAATTATTCTTCATGAATTTACTCATAACTTGGAGATTTACGGATTATCAGAAATTTTTTGTATAAACGTATAACTTAACGATGAAACTAGTAATTCATTGATTTAAGCATGACTTCTTGAGTACTTTTCCAATCATGGTCAATTTGGGCTACTTTTCTCTCTCAAGGGTAATTTCATAATTTCTTAACCATATAATTTCGGTATTAAAATTCTTAACAAAAATAATTATAATTCAAAGATTCTAGGGTTTATCTCTTTTTCGAATAATCTTTAAACTTTAAAATATTCCTTATCAAACTTCTAGTATATTGTAGAAGCCATCTTGAGTTTAGAAATCAGTTATCCAGATTTCCTAAGCAAACTAGCATTTTTATGCACATATGTAGTTTCATCATATCAATATGTATGTACAAACTTCTTATCCAACTTTTAGGGCCAATTCTTATATTTTTACAACATAAGGGTATTTTCGTAATTTATCACTTAAACCGGAGTATTGTCATACTTTATCAAATGAGATAATTTATACATTAAATATCCAATGTTGATTCCCATATCACTTAATCTAATAACTTGTAATTAAATTCAAACTGTCTTTCAATTTCTTATACTAGTCATCTGATCCATATTCATATACCGAGTTTTTACCATATTTGAATCAAGTGTAGAACTTCATTAATTACACATATTAGACCAAACATTTCTATTCATGCATTTACCAATATTCACAAGTTCCATAAAGCATAAAGAGGTAGTAAAGTATTACCTCGATTTCCATGCCATACTGATCGACCATATAAATTCCATTTGAACGCCCCCAAATCTTGAAATCATCTTCTAATAATTCCTCAGATGCATATCAACAGAAATTACATAAAAAACAGAGCTTAATTCCGAAAAACGGATCGAATCAGTTGATAAATCAGTCAAAACTAGCTTATCGGGTTCGAGTTTGGCGAAACAGACACCAAAAAGGGATTCAAGACATCGATAACATAAAATATGACTTTTCAAAAATTTTAACTTTTCGGTCAAAGTCAAAGTCAAAGGGATTGACTGGCAATTTCGAGGCTTTTGAGTCTGAATTTCAAAAAAAGGAATGCAGAATCGAACTCAGGACGTCGAAAAACGTTAGGAAAGGTGTACCCGAAAAAGTCAATGGTCGTTCAACGCCCGGTCAACGTCGGTCAAAGTTCTGGTCAACGCGGTTAACGTAGGTCAACGGTCAACAGTCAACAGTTTTACACAAATATAACCCTAATAGATATTAATTACAAAATTAGCCACCTTCTAAAAATATTTACAAAAGTAACACCTGAGTTTTACACAAATATCACCGTAACAGAAATTAATTACAAAATTTGCGCCCCTACGCGCAGTGGCGGCGCGTGAACAGTGATACAGTGTAGAAAAAAATTCCAAAAAATTCCTAAAAATTATTTGAAGGCATTTTGAGACACTTACCAAGCTCGGTTCACAATTTTGAATGGCGGAAGCTCGATTCCAAAACATCGAAAACTTTAACTTTCTCACCCCTCCATGCGCCGGCGACGACGGAGAAACGGAGGACACCGGTGGACTCGGAACGATGCAAGGAACATGATGGTACAAGAGGTGTCGAAAATGGATGGTTGGATCATCGTGAATCGATGAAAAACCAACGGAATCGAGTTAAAATTGACTATACTTCCAACTGAAATTAATGACGAACGATGATGATTCACGATGAAAGGTTTGAGGGTTTTTGTTCATCGATCGACATCTAACACGATGGTGGTTTCGGTTCGTCGATCGGAAGTCAGACGACGAGTAGATCGGAGTTGAAAGGAGGGTTGAGGGGAAGAGGAAAACTGGAAACAATCTGGAAACTGAGCACGGCAAAGGGGTTTATAATTCATCCCATAAAAAAAGGGTAAACCAAGAGTTTAGTCACTGAATTTTCAGCACTTTATAAAACGGTCTGCCAACTTTACGATTTTACAATTTAATCCTCAATTTCTTCCAAAATTCCAATTAAATTTACCAGTTTATAATTTCTAAAATTTAGCCCCTAAATTTGAGTATTACATGTACTATTCATGAACAGTAAGTTTCGAAACTTCTGATAAAGTTTTCAAAATTCTGATAAAGTTTTGAAACTTGGGCTTTTGGAATAACTTCAACTTTTCTTCAACAGTCCTATTTTTAAGTCAAGTTTCAAAACTCATGTTAAAAGTCGAAAATTAAGCTCCAAAATGCTTTTTTAATGCTCGGGCATAAGTCTACAAATGACTATAATTCATTCCCAATGGCTATAAACGACTATAAACTCATTCCTCACTATTTAGGCACCTCAAGAACACTTCAAGAAGGTTAATATACCTATCCAAACTTAAAGATCAAGAGGAAAAAGTTTCAATCTTTATGCTTTCATTTTTTTTCTTGTACATAGTGTATTGAGCTTTGTTGTATCTTTTTTATTTCATTTTTTGTGAGCTCAATTTTGTAAACAAATATCTAGAGAGGTATCCATTGTTTACACAAATCAAACCTTGTAAAAGGGAAAGGTTCTAGTTTTGCCTTAGAAAAAGTAAAGTGATTTTATCTTAGCCATTGTAAAAGATGAGGTTCTATCTAAGCCTTGAAATTTTTAAAAGTTTTTTTCTTAGGATGCCAAATAATAGGGAGTCACAAAAATGATTTTTATTATATTTGTATTATTATTGAATTCATACTTTTATGTAAATCTAGATCATGCAAAATGTTGATTATAAAATATATATTTTTTTACATGATTATGTAGTTTGAGTTTTCATCAATTGATTTTAAATATTTTATTTTTTCCTTTTTTTTAATGAAATTCATTCTTTACTTTTTGCATATTTGCATATGTATGTTTAATCTTTATATCTATAATATGCAAATTCAAATAGTTAAATGTCCATGCATATGTTCGTATTAACAGTTGGTATCTGTTGGGATTTGCGAAAGCATGAATCGATAACCAAAAGAGTTGTAAATGGGGTGAATTGGTAATAATTTGTTTAGGGAGTAAGTAGAGTAAACGATAGAGAAATTTGTCACAAGGATTTATAGTGGCTCGACTTATCAACCAAGTCTACCTCTACTACCTAAGCTCCTCACTTAGGATTTTCTAACAAATTCACTAATTTGTTCTTTCTTTTTAAAGGATCAAGAGATAACCTTTACACTCCCTATATTTTCACTTGGCTAAGATAGAACCAAACCCCTTTTACAAAAAGAAAAAGAAGTAAACAAATAAACCTCTACAAGGGTGGGTGTTTACAAATTTAAGCTTACTAAAACACAAATATTTACAAGAGAGATAAAATAAGATTGAAAACTCTTCTCTTGTGTTTGAATGCTTGGATAGGTGTTCTAACCCTTCTTCAAGTGTCTTGAACTTGTATTTATAAGTTGGAATGAAGTTATGGTCATTTCTAGCCGTTGGGGATGATTTCTAGTCGTTTGGGGATGAAATCTCTGCAAAATAAAACTGCCCAGTACAGAGGGTATCAATACTCTTAAAGGAGCATCGATACTACCTTTTTTATTTTTAAATCAACTAGTCTTTACTAGCCGTTGGGGTCTGATGGTATCGATACTACTATACAAAGTAGTATCGGTACCCCTTAAGGTATCGATACCATTTTTACATCCTGGAATTTGAGCAATGCTGGTAGTATCAATACTACCTAGTGAGTATCGATACTTCCCTTACCTTGATATCAGTACCATATGAACAGTATCAGAACTATTCATGAGGTATCGATACTGTAAGAATAGTAGCGGTACTCCTTGTCCAGAAAATTGTTTTGTGCTCAATTCCAAGTTAAATGGACTTTGAATTATTTTTGAAAAATTTGAAATACTTTGAATAAATTTAATTCATGTCCAAAAACATTTTGCCTTAATTTTTATATAAAAAATATAGTTCAACAATCTCCCCCTTTTTGATGTAACAAAACATTTGAAAAATTGTTTTTAGCAAAACTCCCCCTTAATAAAATATTTAATGAAAAAGATACCAATTGTTGGAAAATAAATGAAAATGTTCAGCTCTCCCTTTTTCATTAAAAAATTGAATTTTTACAACCCATGCTTCTCCCCCTTTTTGTTATATAAAAAATAATTCAACTTTAACGTTCTAAAATAACTTTGGAGAGTAAGTGATAAATTTAACATTAACAACATTTAAAAAATCAAAGCTCCCCCTCAAAAATTGCATTCCAAACAAAAATTAACTTTAAAATCTTGACGCTTAAACAAAGTTGAATTTCATCAAATAATAACAAACATGTTAGTAGCACATGAAATTCAATACACTAGTAGAAAAAACCCCATTAATGACGCGCATTGTGCGTCATCTATGGGTACGGATGACACACATTTGCCTGTCGTTAAAGCCACCAACATGAATTTCAGATGACGCGCAACTGTATGTCATAAATATATGACGCGCATTTTTGACACACATTTATGACACACATTTATGACGCGCATTAATGACGTTCATTGAGTGTCATTTTAGCCCCCGCCATAAATTAAGATGACACACATTTGTGCGTCATAAATTTATGACACGCATGTATGACTTACATTGCGCGTCATTGAAGCCCCCGTCATAAATCTGCTTGACATACATTTGTGTGTCATAAATTTATGACACGCATGTATGACTTACATTGCGTGTCATTGAAGCACACGTCATTAAAAAAGACGACAAACGTTGGTTTGTCATGATTGTATTTTGTAAATTATATATATATATATATATATATATATATATATATAGATTGACAAATAATCAAACTAAATCACATTGAATGCCTCATAATACTAAATCTATGTATCATATTATATATAAGCAATCCATTTGCATACAATATATTCACATTAAGTTATCAAAAATATTGTATTAATCATATGTCGATACAAAATATCAAGGCACAATAAAGTTTGCCACATAAAATACCCATTCTTTGCGAATATCATCAATGTCATAATCCGTGTATTCTTCTTTCCCATCGCCAACCTAAGTAAAAAAATATGAAATAAGTATATAATTTATACATATTTAAATTGAAGTATATAATGAATTATTAAAGAGTACTAAAATGACCAATTTTACATATGCATTCTTTGAAGCATAATAACATTATGCAAAGTCATCAAATCAATAGCATTATAAAAAGTACAAACTTTGTTCATAACAATATCACCACAAATAATAACATTATGCACTATACGATGCAAAAATCAACGATGTATATGCTTTCAATAAAAAAAATATGGCATGAACAACTGAATCAACCTCATGTTCTTCCATAATAGAGATCTAATTTTTTAACTTTTGGCACCATGATTCCTCGTGCGAAAATAAATTATCTTTTGCTTCCTAAATTCATCAGACTCACAAAGCTTCAATATGTCTTATTGATCCTAAAATCTCATTTTTGTCCATTTCGCATCCAACAAGAAAGTGAAAGTAACAATTGCATCATCTAGAACTATTGAATCTACAGGACATAAAACTCGACAATCATTTGTTGACCTTTTATCACCACAAGAGAGTCCCTATTACGTCTAGAGTACTTGACAAAATAAAATTTTGGATTTTAAGTGCTAGTACGTGTCAAATGCTTTCACAACTCCACAGAACATTTCAAATTGTTCCTTTAGACATTGATTCATATATCGAAAAATAGTATCGATTGCCACATGCGTAAAACGTGTAATTAGATTCAAGAATTCACTCATTACTTACAACAGAATCTATAAGTAGAAGCAAATAACAAGAAGTTTACCATCAATGTAATCTTTCACTAAGTTAAATTCACAATATTTTTAAGTTTGTTTCAAATTATAAACGATAACCTCCATTCCATACAGAAACGTGAATCATCAAAATAAAAAAACATTTCAAACTACAAGGTGATAAATAGAAGTCTAGAATAGCATCTAACTATGAGTTTTTTCAGTAGAAATAAAAAGAGCATGACAATTCTTATTAATATGAATAGACAAGATGTTATCGTAGATGAATTTCCAATAATATCATCCTACTTCAAGTCCATATGATAGTTGTATGACTAATGTGTATGTATGATATGACAGATGTGTATCAGAAAAGTTTTCTTACATTCTTATTGACCAGCACTTGAAGTCCGTTCTCGACTATCTCTTTCATGAACTTACAAACATAATATCCACACTCGGTACCTCCCGACTGACGAGGACCCTACAAACAGTTTACAATAAATGATTAGTCAAATTGAAAGCTGCAATTTAAACAAGGAATGATCGTTCAAAGTCCTCACCAAAAACATTCATCCAATTGAGGCTAACCCTTTTGTTAGATCCACTTTGAGCAGTGTACAATTTCATTGCCCTATAAAAATTGATGAAATATATCAAAGAATATACTATAATGTTTTGATAATTTATGTTACTTACGCATCAATAACTTGCTTCAACTGTTGATGGACATTGGTGGGCCCTAATGAATCAAGATAATAACTTGTTGCTTTCATATCTATCACCACCAACACCCAATGTCTTCTATAAAAACGAAAAACCAAATTAAGTTTATAAAATATATTGATAATCAAATGAAAAAACAAACCCGGGATTATATGGCACTAGGACGATGTCATTGTCCTTTCTTAGAGACAATCGATCTGCAACGCTTCGAATTGCCTCATCGCTATTTTTGAATTTTGCCTTACGTCCTGATGGCGAGATTGCAGACAGACTCATAAAACAAATTCCATGATCTACTTTTGGCCCATTCTTGATTTCCTCAAACAAGTACCTATATATTAACATTAGACAAGTACGATGATTAAATATATTGTGTTTGAATAAAATTAAAATTATGCACTTACATCATATAACAAGTAATCGCAGAACCGGTCATCTCATCCACAGTAAAAACCACTTTAAAATCTTCCCAAGTTATGTACGTGAAACTCCCATACCCAAACATATCAACCTCACATTGCACTTTCACGGACTCCACATTTTTAAGTTGTATATCAACCATACGTGCAAACACTTTCAAAACACGGTTGCTTTCAACTCTTAGCCTTGTCCTCATTTGTGCTCTCGTCCTCCTCCTTTGCGGTGTTCCCTCATCATTTTCTTTCTTTTTTTCCCTTTTCGGTGTCCCTTCTCCTTTCTCCTCTTCCTTTTTCCTTTGCAGTGTTCCTTCTCCTTTACCCTCTTCCTTTTCTTTCTCTTTTTTCGTCTTCAGTGTCCCTTCTCCTTTCTCCTCTTCATTTTCAACAAGTTCTCTTTGTCATTTTTTTTCCTTTATTACTTTCTACTTCATCTCCGTTCACATGTTTTTCCTCATAAACACCAACACTTTTTCCTGCAAAAAAATATAAAAATATCATTTAAATTAGACATATATAATTTCTTTAAATAAATGAAAATATTACCAAATCAGAGCATCGAATGACTAGATGTCTAGGCCACTTCACTAGGAACCCCACTGCATCTTTAACCTTGTAAATAAACTCCTCATATAGTGGAAACGGTAGTAAAGCGTCTCCTTGCACACTCTTTTCCATCAGTACTTCAATGTTTTCACCTGTTATATAAAGTTATTACTAAGATACAATATTCTAAAAAGTCAAAAAGAAAATTGATATTTTTTGTAATACCTGATAGATCATTGTGCTTCACTATCGTTCCTTTGGCAACTATATTGGAGGCAATATCAATCGCAAGATAACAGGAAGTATCCTACAAATTATATATATATTAGTTGTAGTTAAGACTTACATTTAATTCATACTATAATTTAATAAGACTTACAAGTAATTCCTCGGGTGGGTTGTCTTCAAAATCTGTTTTGCCCCACCCTTGGAAACTTGCGCCTTCAGAAGCATGATTCATCCCTTTTTGTAGTTTCTCTATTGCACCTTCAATTTGGTTGAACCTTTTTTCAATCTTTTTCTTCTCACCATCTAAGTAGTTCTTCACGGTATTGGGTAAGTAAAAGTATTAGTGTGGCCTTACAAATTTACCCATCCCACGTACACGCCCACGTTGTTCCTGGGTACCTAGGGCTTGGGTAAGCATGTCATTTGTTCCACAACTGACCTCTCCTAAAGTTTCCAACTTTTTCATCTCTTCCTGTAGTGAAAGCAAATATTCATATTTAAAATATTCAAAGGATTAAAGCTCATATGGTGCTATAACAATAAGATGAAAATAAATAAAGTAGGAATGTTGATAGGAACTTACCATTTTATCAACAACAATCTGGACATTCGGGTCATAACCTCCTTTTTTCATTTATCTTGCCTTTTTCCACAACAATGCTCTATCAATCTCGTCTTCCTCCTTTCTCGTTTCTTGCATCTAAATTAAAAAGAATAACAACAATGAATTAACATAAACAACTGCATATATAAACTATTCAAGTAATTTACTACATACAATCTCAAGAGTTAGTCCAGCATATCCTTTTCTACTCAACCGATGATTGTATCTATGTTGTCCACACATTTTTTTAGCTTTCTGACTTATTTCTTGCATTAGAAACATTAAAATAGTCAAGACTGGTTTCTAAAACTAATATATATAACAAATACAGATTGGTTTCTAACCTCCCACTTATTTGAAAGTCTTTGTGATACAAAAACCTTCCACTGATCTATCTTCAAATAAGGATACATCTCTGGAGGGTTGAGCAGATTTGCATTAGGGTAATTATTAAACTTCTCAATGAATTTCTTATACAGATAATGCTTAAAGTTCTTCCACTTTGTCCCAATGGATTGAAGGGTGTTCTTCCGACTCCTTGGATCAAGTTCAAAATTCATATGAAATATAAAGCATTAATTAAAAAAAATATTATTTTTAACAAAAAAAGATTAATTGGAAGTTAAGATAAGATGTTAGACTTACCAAAATGTATTGCCATATGTCTTCTTCTTTTTTTCCTGTTCAACATCTCGCCAAGTGTTATAAGTGATATGCACCATTGATCTTGCTACCATGCCCTCAAAGGAAGCAAGTTTCGTTGCTTTAACGCCAATCGGAACACCCTTTTTATTGTAAGTAATGATAACTTTTCCTTTAGTAGTTTTTCCCTTTATTGTCAGACCTCTTTGTTTAGAGTCTTCATCATGACTCAAATATTGATTCGATTCCATGGTACCAAGTACAACCTGTTTCAACATGATTCAAATAAAAAAAAGTTAGTACATTGCTATTTCTTGCAGTTGGGATAGAATTAATAACATACAGATGTTGAAACAAAAGCATACCAAAAAGTTCAAAATGATTTTATTTTGTACAAAATATTTTAAATTAATATGCCCTCGCCATCCGATGTACACAAGAAATCATCATCAAGTTCTACTAAAGGGGAGTCTTGTGAAAAATCAAAAGTATCATGGTATTCCAACATATCATCAGTTTCACCATTTGCTCCATACTTGTACATCTTATGTGGTGTGAAGCCGACAACAGACAAATTCGCATCTTGTTGATCTTGAACATAAAAAACTTGTTTGGATTGACTAGCTAATATGAAGCGTTCAGATTGGTGATCAAGCCTAGCAAAGTTAACCTCTGTGAATCCAAAATCATCTTTTTTTATTCCACGACTATCAACCCAATCACACATGAAAACAGGAACAGTGAATATGCAATAATCAAGATCCCATATCTCCTGTATACGACCATAGTAAGTAACAGCTCCATACACGGGATTGGAGTCTTTTGCACTAACAATCTACAGAGCATGTGCAACTAGAGATACTCCACTACATTGAGTTGTTCTTGATTCATCTCGAGATGTTGTATGGAACCGATACTCATTTATGGCAAAATCGCTATATTTCTTCACAGCAAAACTTGGCCCTTTGGCCAACCAACGAATACTCTCACAAATGTCTTCCCCTTTAGCGAAATGTGTATCAACCTTGGTCTTAAGCCAACTAATAAATGTTCGACTAGGCTGAGTCTGCAACCATTTACTATTTCGAGAGGCACGGGGGTTATGATCCTTCAATTCCAACATATGTTGCCTAAATAATATTTGAAGATATAATCATATTAGAAGTTAGAAAAAGTTTAATGCATTACATAGAGTACAAAGAAGACACAGTGGTTCTTACTCTATATACGGCTCCATATCAGCAGTGTTTTGTAATACATAAAGATGAGCTTCATCAAGAAGCTTAGCATCTACAACCTCGACTGTACCCCGTGATAAAGGTTTGCTGGTGCGAATTCTTTTATCAACACGTCCATGAGGATTGCCAATTGATTTCATGTTTTTTAATTAGTCTGAGCAAAATTCCAAGGCTTCCTCTACCACATAACATTATGCAATACAACCTTCGGGTCGATGATGATTCCGTACATAGCCTTTGAGTGTTTTCATGTATCTCTCAAATGGATACATCTACCTAAAATGAACCGGGCCACATAACCTCACCTCTCTAACTAAATGCACCATCAAGTGGATCATGACATCGAAAAACGAAGGAGGAAAATACTTCTCTAACAAACAAAAAGTTAATACGATGTCACTTTGCAACTTGCCTAGCTTATTAACATCAACGACTTTACTACACAACACGTTGAAAAAATGACACAAACCTATGATTATTTTCCTCACTTTCACATGTAACACCCCCTTTATTGCAAAAGGGAGAAGTTGTTGCATTAGTACATGACAATCATTAGACTTCAAACCATTCATCTTTGATACATCATCAGACACGAGATTCTTGAAATTTGAACAATACCCATCAGGCACTTTTATGGTAGAGAGGGTCTCGTAAAACTAGTGTTTTTTTGTGGTATTCAATGTGTAGCACGCAGGCGAAAGCCAAGTACGAATCCCTCTTGGTTGAGTTTGTAATTCAGGCCTAATGCCCATCACCTCATGATCTTGTCGTGCTCTTAACCCATCCTTCGTCTTGGCAGGAAAATTTAACAATTTCCCATAAACACTCTCACACACTTTTTTCTCTATGTGCATAACATCTAACTGATGACAAACGAGCAATTTCTTCCAATATTCAAGTTAAAAAAAATCGATTTATTGTTCCAAAATTTAGCTCTCTCATCGATGCTTTTTTTTTCCTTCTTTGATGTTTTCTTCTTTGACATTTTCTTCTTAGACGTTGTCTTCTTACCCCATGAAGTCTCAAACCCCGTCAGATAGTCATAAATCTCTTCACCTGATAATGGTTGTTTTATAACACCATCCTCTTGTTGATTATTGAAATCATTTTTTCTTTTACGAAGAGGATGTTGAAGTGGCAGGAATCTTCTATGACCAAGAAAGAAAACTTTTTTCGAATTTGGAAACCACTGTGAACAAGTATTCTCTGAACATATTGGACACGCATAATAACATTTGGTAACACACCCCGAAAGATTACCATATGCGGGAAAGTCATTTATAGTCTAAAGTAATATTGCTCTTAGATTGAAGTATTCTTTCTTATAAGCATCATATGTCTTCACGCCAGTTTCCCACAAGAGTTTTAGATCTGCTATCAATGGTGCCAAGTAGACATCAATATTGTTACCAGGTTTTTTGGACCTGATATCAATAGAGTCAACATCATGAATTTTCATTTCATGCACAAATAAGAGGGTAGATTATAAGTTATTAAGATAACCGGCCAACAACTATACTTGGAACTTAATGACTTGTGAGGATTGATACCATCAGCGGACAAGGCTAATCTAAGATTCTGTTTTTTTTCTCCGAATTCTTTCCACGTTCTATCAACAAGCTTCCAATTAGGGGAATCGCGAGGATGACTAAGCATACCGTTATTAGCCCGACCTTGTGCATGCCAAGTTAAGTCTTGTGCCATTTCTGGTGATGAAAACATTCTCCTAAATCTGGGGATGGGAGGAAAATACCACAAAACTTTCGAAGGTATGTTTTTGGTATTCTTCTTCCAACGAGATGTGCCACAAGTTGGACATTGAGAAGCTTCCTTATGTTCTTTCCAGAATAGAACACAATCGTTTACACATGCATGAATTTTTTCATATTGTAGACCTACTCCTTTTAACAATTTATTGGCATCATATAGGGAGTAAGGTATTCTATTGTTTAATTGTAAGACATCTTTTAGGGCACCTAACAATACTTCACAACTAGCCTCATACCACCCAAATTGACCCTTGATATGTTGTAATTTCAATAATCCACTAAGTGCATTATACTTTGACCCTACGTAAAGTGGCTTCTCACATTCTTCAAGAAGTGACTTTAATGAATCAAGTTATTTTTCTACATCTCTGAAGGCATCATGTAGCATATCTCTTGTATAATCAAAGTCGGGAGGAATAGATTTGTTAGGGCATCTAGAATCAAGCTCGGGCTATCTTTCTCCATGGAAAGACCAAACCTTATAACTTTCATCGAAGCCATAGGAAAACAGATGATAGCGCACGGTCTGAATTGAGTGGTGCCACAAAATTGATACAATGTATACAAGGACATCGAAATTGATACAATGTATACAAGGACATCAAATAAGATCTGAATTTGGATCATTACTTTGTGAAAAGTCTAGAAAGGTGTTTTCACCCACTTCATATGCATCATATAACCTATCAGACGAAATCCGTGCTTTATCCATCGACCATTACTTACCAACCTAAATAATTATAAAGTATTAGAAAAACTACAACTCTATAACTGATGATTGATGAAATATTTATGTAAGATATGAAGAACAAAATGTTTACCCCAAATTACCGAGTACAAAGTAACCCTAACAAATTCATTTTGTACTATGCTATAGAACAATGTTCAAGGGTTATGACCCATTCATAAAATCTAAAAAACCTATTCGAAACTAGAATAAACCCTAACAATGTTAGATAAATTATTGATGTTAGCCTATTCGATATCTTTTAATGTTCTTGGTGTTAGCCTCAAATTCTCTGTCTTGTGCTTATTGTAATTTAAGTTGAAGCACATGGTTGTAACATGAGAAAGCCTCATTGCCTATATTCGTAATCATAATTCAAAGAATGTATTCTTATCTAAGTTAATAATCATATTTTACGTTACTTGAATTTGGGTGTGAGCATCAGATAGGAGTACATGTCTGAAATTATTATATTAGACAGAAGATTCTTAAAAGTCATATGCTAGTACCCATATGACAGACAAAAATGTTAGAAATAAACACTTCAAGAAAAGAATGAAAAGTCGGAGCAACATATAGTTACAAAATTCGACTAAAATAAATAATAAGATAAGATGCCACTAACCAGTATACCCAGAGAACTGTGGATATTATGTATGGGGCATTTCTTGAGAGAGACTCAACAAAGGAATGTCATGTTCCACCCAATGATAGCATCCGTGCCAAAGTTATGCCAACCTACATTTATCAAAAAAAAAATTAAATTTCAAGAGGGAGTGTTTAGTTAAACTAGCAAAATAATAAAAAGGGAACTATGCTACTCGAACGAAAGTATGAGTGTCGAATACATGTATTATTAGATTTTTTAAAGTTATTTCTATGCATTTAGAAGATCTTTGGAGGTCATATCCACATATCTATATGTCCAACACAAAATGTCAGATACCGATACTTCAAATGAAAAGAAGAATCCAAACAACATAGAAAGCAGAAAAAGTTGTGTTAGTGAAACATTAAGTACCAATGCAAAGGACAGACCCAGATATTTAAAGCCTCTTCACTAATGAAAAGTCCACAACCAACAGCAATAAGCAACCAAAAGTAAATCCATCTGAAATATGGCAATTAGGTAAAAACTTGGAACCATTCTAGTTAGCAAATGAAATACATATGTGGGAACTGGGAAGCAGAGGCACCTCCCTAACTCCTCATTTTTTAAACAAAAGAATCCCAAACATAATATAACCTTCCAAAAATCCTCGAAATATATACTATTATAGGGTCATTCAGACCTATATCGCTTGGACTCGGAAGTGAGTAACAGATATGGGATTCTTTTTGAGGTTTGTCCATGTCGGACAATGATACTTCAAGTCAAATGAAACAAGATATGTCTGTAAACATTTCAACAAGCATAAAAAAACATATATCACAAGACAATCAAAGTTCAACATTTTTGAACCAAAATACATAATCCATCAAAACCCAAAAATAAAAGAGAGATCAAGAACTAGCATAAGAGTCCACTGAAGTAAAAAAACCGAAATAACCACTTAAACAACCTATGAAATGAACAAATCAGTAGTGATAAAACAAATAATAGAAAATAAAACAAGCATGCATGCAACAAATATCGATTCAAAAAAACATATATATGAAGTAAAAACATCAAACCCATTAAATCAGACAAAATAGAAATCAACAAACCCACAAATATTGGAATAGAAAATGAGGATTACCTGTGGAAACCCTTGATTTTTGACTCCCTCGACTGCGTTGTGGTGAATGGTCAAATCGGTACTAGGAGGTTGCAAAAAAGGGAAAACAGAGGAAAATGGGGGAAGCATGGCGTGAACTTTTGTTAACCAGGGGGAAGCAGAAGCGGGAAATTAAGGATGAAAAATAAGGGGGCGAAATTAGAATACGACTCCTAAAGATGACACACAAAATTCATCTGTACTCCGTGTTTTTCTAAATTTTTTGGATTATGACTATTAAATATGACACACATTATTGTAAGTCATAAATCGTTCAGATTTTAAAAACATGACATTTTTTATGACACATGTTTTGCAAGTCATAAATTAGCGTGTGTTATCGTTCGTGTGTCATTAAAGGTATATTTTATTGTAGTGATATATCCAAGTCTAAAATACTTTATGAAAGACTAATTATTGAAATTAAGTACATGTGCGTAAAGCTTTCTAAAAATGTTATGTATTTGAAAAATAGATATCAATTGTTAGAGAGATACCATTTAAAATAAATCACTTGCATAACCATTTAAAAATTAAGGTAAAAAATTTAAAAATTTGTAAAGTCAAAGCATTTAAAAAGTTTATATTAATTTTTAGAGAGATATCATTTGCATTGTAAATCAATTTTTACCAAAATTCATTATGATGAACTAAAAATTATGAAAAATCATTAAAACTTTAAAATGTTCATCATAAAGCATTTTCAACATACATGAGATTAAAAACAATGCATAATCATTTAAAATTAAAACTCATGCATGCTTAAATAAAATGAGCTACCAAATAACCAAAATAAAAGCATTAAGCTTATAGGTTACCCATTCCTTTTTCAAGTGTCGCAAGAACATCTCAATTTCTTCATTTTCATCACCATTGCTCCCACACATCTACAAGAGACATTTATTTGGATTTTGGTATCCAAATTGCTTTGGATACTTGGACATTAGTTTCAATGACCCTTGTTCCCTTAGGAACCAATACTTGTCTAATTTTAAAAGATTTTATTTTCTTTATAGGACAAACATGTTCTGAATGACCATGAAAATGACAATGTGAACATTTTGCCATTTTTAAATAAAATGAGTTGTTTTTAGAAATTAATTTTTTTCCTTTGTTAAACTTTCAAGCTTAACTTTTAAATCAAAATTTTCTTTTCCAAATTTTTGAAAATCTAAATCATTTTTCAAAACTTCATTTTGTTTTGCAAAATCAAATTTTGCTTTCAAAACCAAATCTTTTTCAACTTTAAGTTTTGAAATTAATTTCTTATATTTGGAATTCATGGTCTCAAATTCCAAATACAACTCATCATAAGCAACTTGTAACTCATTGAAGAATAAGAATCTAATTCATTTGAGTTAGAAGTTACCATTGAATCTTCTTCGATGGCCATCAGGCATAGGTTGACTACTTCTTCATCACCATTGGAGTCATCTTCATCACTCCAAACTGCCACAAATGTCTTATTCTTAGATGATCCCTTATTTCTTTGAAGGGGATAATCATACTTTACATGCCTCGTTCTTTGACATTCGAAGCACACTAGGGGACTCTTTTTTTGATAGGTTTATGTTTTACCTCCTTGAAAGTCATGAATCTCTTGAATCTTTTAAAGATCTTGGCCATATCTTCTTCTTCTTCATCGTCTTCATCTACCTCTTCATTTGAATCTTAATAGCTCTCATTGGTGGACTTGAAGGCAACGCATACTTTCTTCTTATTTTATTCCTTCTTATTTTATTCCTTTTTCTTGTCATTCTTTTCTTCATAATTTTCCTCTTCCTTCACCATCAAATCATGAGTGAAAAGAGAACCAATCAACTCATCGAGAGTGAGAAACTTTAGGTCTTTAGCTTTGATAATCGTCGTCTTCTTCGATTGCCAAGACTTTGGAAGATAGTAGATCATATTCCTCACAAGCTTCTCATTAGGGATTACTTCTCCAAATCCCTTGAGACCGTTAACAATCACAGAAAATATATCTCATATCTCACAAGACTTTGATGTCTTCCTCGGGTTTAATCTTGAAATTTTCATAGCTAAGGTTGAGAAGACTTATCTTGGTTTCCCTCACTTCATCGGTTCATTCATGAGTACTTGAAGCCCATCCCATATCTCCTTGGCATTGGAACAAGCGGACACTCTTCCATATTCATTCGGGCCTAGTGAACAAAAGAGGATATGCATAGCCTTAACATTGAGTTGGAACTTCTTCTTCTCTCCATCACTCCAATCGTCAATCTCGCCGGTTGGAATGGTGTATCCTTTAATAATTGAGTTCCAAGCTCCTAGATTGTTGGCTTGAATGAAGAGCATCATCCTATTCTTATAGGCATAATTTACTCCATTGAAGTAGGGTGGCTTATTGACCGGTTGTGAATATTCAATGAAATAGGCACCAGAGGTTGAAGCCATTTCTTGTCAGTTGTGTCGGGAATTGGTAGAGCTTCTTTTAGGAACGTCTCAAGGTGGTTAAATCTTCTAAAGAGTTAGGATATGATAGCAATTATTGGGATTTGTGAAAGCACGGATCGACAACCAAAAGAGTTGCAAATGGGGTGAATTGGTAATAATTTGTTTAGGGAGTAAGAAGAGTAAAACATAGGGAAATTTGGCACAAGGATTTATAGTGGTTCGACTTATCAACCAAGTCTACCTCCACTACCTAAGCTCCTCACTTAGGATTTTCTAACAAATTCACTAATTTGTTTTTTCTTTTTAAAGGATCAAGAGATAACCTTTACACTCCCTATCTTTTTCACTTAGCTAAGATAGAACCAAACCCCTTTTACAAAAATAAAAAGAAGGTAAACAAGTAAACCTCTACAAGGTAGGGTATTTACAAATTTAAGCTCACTAAAACACAAATATTTATAAGAGAGATAAAATAAGATTGGAAAACTCTTTTCTTGTGTTTGAATGCTTGGATAGGTGTTCTAACACTTCTTCAAGTGTCTTGAACTTGTATTTATAAGTTGGAATGAAGTTGTGGTCATCTCTAACTGTTAGGGATGATTTCTAGCCGTTTGGGGATGAAATATCTACAAAATAAAACTGCCCAGTACAGAGGGTATCAATAATCTTAAAGAGAGCATCGATACTACCTTTTTTATTTTTAAATCAACTAGTCGTTACTAGCCGTTGGGGTCTGATGGTATCGATACTACTATACAAAGTAGTATTGGTACCCCTTAAGGTATCGATACCATTTTTACATCCTGGAATTTGAGCAATGCTGATAGTATCAATACTACCTAGTGAGTATCGATACTTCCCTTACCTTGATATCAGACCATATGAACAGTATCAGAACTGTTCATGAGGTATTGATACTGTAAGAATAGTATCTGTACTCATTGTCCAGAAAATTGTTTTGTGCTCAATTCCAAGTTAAATGGACTTTGAATTATTTTTGAAAAATTTGAAATACTTTGAATAAATTTAATTCATGTCCAAAAACATTTTGCCTTAATTTTTATATAAAAAATATAGTTCAACAATCTCCCCCTTATGGAAAGTTTAAGAAAGTTATTACACCTATCCAAGCTTAAAGATCAAGAGAAAAAGAGTTACAATCTTTATTCTTTCATTTTTCTCTTATATATAGTGTATTGAGATTTATTCTATATTTTTTTATTTTATTCTTTATGAGTCCAATTTTGTAGACACCCTGCTTAGAGAGGTATCCCTTGTTTACACAAATAAAACACTTTAAAAGGGAGAGGTTCTAGTTTTGTCTTAGAAAAGCTAGAGTGGTTTTATTTAAGCCTTGAAAAGATAGTATTGTAAAGGTTAAACCTTGTCCTTGAAAGGTTTAATTTAAGTTAGTGAATTGGAAAATCCTTAGAGGTGGAAAGCTAAGGTAGTGGATGTAAACTTTGTTCGATAAAGTCAAACCACTTCAAATTGATTGTGCCAAAATTCTTTACTTTTTATCAAGCTTCCATCAATTTTTCTAAAAGCCAATTCACCCCCTCTTAAAGCTTAGGAATATTCTAGCTTCCTATGCCAGAATTACACTATGAATGGATCATTAGATACACTATATGAATTGTATAATATTCATAAGATGATTAAAGAATTATGGATGATAAATTTATTCAAAATGAAATATATGTTGACACCAAAAAAAATAGTGACCAAGTTCTTAAAATTTGTAATTATAGCACAAAAAAAAGGGATGAAATAAATATGAATTACCTTCATTGATGATACAAAAAAGTATTACTATATATATATATATATACATATATATACACACACACACACACACACACACATATATATATATATATATAATATATATATTTGCTAAAGAACAAAAACTAAGTATAGAGTAATCATGCGATAAATACATTGAACTATTTGATTTATATTGTGCACAATGTGATATTATATTCAAGTGAAATCACCATATCCCTTCTAAATTAATTGGAGTAGCAAAGCAAAAGAATCAAACCTTAAAGGAAATGATGAACGCAATGTTAGGAAGTCTTGAGTTATCACGAAACATGTGAAGAAATTGTTCTATTAGATAATTACTTTTAAATAAGGTTTTCATAAGAAAATTGATAAGACACCGTATGAGTTATGGAAAGGTAGAAAAACCTTCCTACAACTACTTGGAGGTATGGGGTATCTTGGTAGAGCACAAAACATGATGTATGATGGTAAGTCAAAACATATGCGTTGTCGACATAATATTGTTAGAAAATTGATCTTAAATGGAGTTATCTCTATTGATTTTGAAAAATAAAGAAATAACATTGTAAATTAGCTAACCAAAGGGTTGAATCGAGATCAATTTGATAAAACATCAAGAGGAATAAACTGAATCCCATGAATTGTTAAGGCATTATGTGAAGAAAACCCCAATTTCGTTGATTGAAGATCTTAAGATCTAGGTTCAATGAGACAACCTAATTGCATAGACTTTATAAGGTCACTGTGCAGTTTTTATCCTAAATCAATTCCTATGATAAAAATAATTATTAAAATGTGGAAAAGGTTAAGCAATTCTTTTAATGACCATTATTTGTTTCAGTGGGTCGAAAATGTGAGAGTCAAATGAAGCCGCTTAAAGGAGACTATTAGGGCATAGTTCTCTAAGCTCTTTCATAACCAAGAGATATCCACAACTATATGGGCATAACCATGAGAACCAAATTCTTGCCAGTGACGTATTTGTGTGAGGTATGTCATTGCTTACACAAATAGTAGGACAATTCAAGGACATCACGTCTACTATACAACCAGTAAGGTAAACATATTTTTAGAAGAAAATATTGCAATGGGGACACCTACCTATCCCATATAAATATCAAACGTAGAATCTATCATTGCATCTAGTCAATGTTTTTGAGTCATCCATTTCATTCATGTGGAGGATTGTTTGAAAAAAATAATGGATTAGTTGAATGATATTGATGCTATTTATAATAAGTCATAAGTCATGTCTGTGTCAAAGACAAGACAGACGGAGGCAATGCGTGAGAGCCCCCCTTGTTCTCTATCACTCAACAAGGGAGTGGAGAATGCAAATTTTAAATACACATTCTTAATAGTGTTTCCAACTCTATGCGGGATTTAGCATACCAACAGTTACAAAGGGTTGTCCTCTTTTGTAACAAGTTAGGACATATGAAGAAAAATTGAACTCTAAAACAGTAAGCAACTACTTTGGTTATTCTAAGCAATTTAAGGGTTATAAGTTTTATGATCTTATAATTAGAAATATTTTTAAGATAAGATATATAACATTATTTTAAGGATGTTGAGTTTGGAGGGGGAAATAAGGCTTGCGAAATCGCTTTTGAGGAGGAATTGGATTATAATCTAATTTCTATCATCGCTTTTGATGATATCCATGTGTGTCGATAATCAAGAAGTGAATCTAGAACCTTAACAAGATAATTTTGAACAACTCTCCATTTAAAATAAGAAATTGTTAAGGAAAAACAAACTCAACAACCTCAATGAATAAGTGTCATTAAGTAGATCTACGAGATGAGAGAAATGTTATTTAGATTATTATGTTTTATTCTCCAAGAAATAAGGATGAAAATGGAATGATGGAAGATGATCTAATCAACTTTCTTCATGTCATAAAATTTTACTCTTAAAAGTGGATTAATGTCATGTAAGAAGAGTATAAGTTCCATACAAGATAATAAAGTTTGAGAACTTGTCTCATTGCCTAAAGGTGCAAAATTTATTGGTTGCAAATAGATATTTAAAACCAAGATGGATGTAAATGGTGATGTTGATAGGTATAAGGCATGTATTGTATCTAAAGGATATACTCAGAAAGAATGTATTAATTTTGTAGAGACATTCTCTTTAGTTTCATTGAAAGAATCTTTCAACATAATCGATACTTGTTGCTCATATTTGGTCTTGAGTTACATAAGTTGGATTTTAAAATGGTAACATTGATGGGATGTTTTATACTGTGCAATTAGAAAATTATGATTGATGATACAAAATTAATGATATGCAAATTAAGGAAATCCATTTATGAATTTAAGTATGACTCCTGTTAATGGTATAACAAATTGTACCAAGTGATTATCTAGTTTGGTTTTGATATGAATTTGATTTACGAGTGTATATATTAAAAGTTCAGTGGGATTAAATCAAGTGATACCCCTTATTGCTAAAGGAAACAAGTTCAACCATGATCGATGCCCTAAGAATGCTTTTGAAAATAAGGAAATGCAAAGAGGTTCCTTATGCTTCAGAAATAAATGAAGAGTTTCATGTATACTCAGGTTTGTATCCATTCAGTCGTAGCATATGATGTTGGAATATTAAGTATATATTTAAGCAATTAGGGTATGAATCATTGGTTAGTAGCCAAATTGATTCATACGATACATTTAAGAACAAAAACATTACATGCTTACATATCGAAGGTCTAGTAAGTAAGAGATCATCATGTTTATGGACTCCAACTTATTGAAATATAGATGCAAAATTTTATCACATGAACTACTAATTATGGATTGATAAGAAATGGCACTTGAGTTATTTCATGATAACAAAGTTACAATCATTTATTCCATATACAATAGAAAAACCTTAAAGTCTAAGCACACATACATAATGTTTCTGGTTATTAAAGAAAATTCAGAGTGATTATGTGTTTATAGAGCATATTGGTACAAACTCATTCTTATGTGCTTACTAAGGAACTGTTACCCTAGGTCTTTCATGAGCACACTACTCATGTAGGTGTAATATCATTTAAGGATATTCAGTTTTAGTGGGAGTTTGTAATTTTAATGCTCGTTTGTTATAAACACAATTTTAGTTACTTAAGTTTAAAGGATATTTATTTTAAGGTTATTTTCTACAGAAATAAAGTTTTTTTGGTTTATCCATACTCTAGTTTTGGTAAAATTTGATCTCACTAAAGAGGACCAAATGGAAATATACGTGTATGGGTCACGTTGCATGCAATTTCCATGCTACAATCCATGATTAATCTATGTCATTTGATTATGTTTGTATACGTGACCATTGATGGGTCTAGTCATGATTTATATGGAAAAGGACGCTTTGATCCTATATGGATATAGTTGATGGACGAGATTGTTATAGAATACCTATTATATGATAAAAAATCCATAAATTTGTACATTTGTCAGGAAACATATATTGCCCTAGTGGAAGATTGTTGGATTAAAATCCATAATTGTGGGCACATATGTATAATGTACAATGTTATCACAAAATATGACATAAATTAAGTGACCAATTATGTTATAAAGTCTAAGGTATTAGAAGTATCATGGAAATAAAAGTGTAGATACTATTAAGTTGTATTTATAATGTGATGAGGGGCGGAGCTATAAATACATACAATAACTTATTCTTTAATCAGCTATATAAAGGGGTTATGGTCCCTAAGAAATAGATCATCTCATATTACTCTTATCCCCGTCAGAGTGTTTATCTCAAGAGAATTATATCTTCTTAGAAGATCACAACCAAGAAAGATTCAAAGATTTCAACCTATCAGTTAATTCAAGTACGCTTCCGTAATTCTAGTTTATTTTATTCTTGATGATTTTGCATGATTAGATCCTGATTAATTTTCATATTTATTATGTTTGATTCTAACAATGAGAAGTTAAATTGAGGTTAAAATGTGTTTTGTATCAAAGTTGTTCTAGTAAATGTCTCTTTGAGTAAGGTTGTATAAAGATAGGATTAGTTTGATTTGACCTGAAAATATTTTCTTGTGTTATTTACTTTATGTATTTTACTTTTTTTCTTTAGTTGTGTTTTCATAAATGTTTGCAATTGATGACACTTCACTGACCACTCTTGATACACCTTAAAATCTAAGGTTATGAAGTTATAGACTAAATTGTAACATTTGGATAGTTTAAGGGTTAATTTGGGTATTTAAACAAGTTTGAGGTCTAACTAGGGAAATTTAAGTTTGGGGATTTATTGAAATCATCTGGAATTATGGGGTCAATATCAGGAAAAATGAAGATTTTGTTACTAATTTTGTGAAAACTAGAAAGTTTAAGGTTCACTTAAATAATTACCCATTTTGGAAATATTGAAAATATTATATCTCCTGATGTTTTTAAAAAGAACAACGTATTATTAATAAGGGTAAATTACAAATTAACTTACTAAACTTTACTCTATCCTATTTCACTCACTATACTTTCATTTTTTTTTCAATTTACTCACTGAACTTTCATATCGCTCCTATTTGGTCACAATGAATTATTTTATTATTATTTTGGTATGACATGATATTTGTATCATTATTATTTAATATAAAAATAATTTAAAATATAAAATTACATTCAACTATTCACCGTCCATTATTCGTCATCGATGACAGCCACTGATGGTGGTTGTTTTATTCCATATTTCATTGGTCGCTTTATCTCGGCTCCTTGAGTTCGAATTCAACCTCCATTTTTTTGGAATGTGTAACTAAGTCCATAAATAGGAGATCAAATAATGTAGGCTAAATCTACACGCTTTGATTGAGGTGAGTAGATAGCCTTATTGTGTCCCAATCTAGGATTGACAAGTACCGATGTCCTTGAATTATAAGTTTTGGCTGCAATAAAAATATGAAAGAAATAATATTAATGATGGACTTAAGAAATAGATAATAATAAAATTAATAAAAATATAAAGAAATGAGATAGAAGGCTGCGGAATTAAGAGGATAATGATGGTCTTGATGGATGATGTTGACGGTGTTGATGTTAAAATGGAGATGGTGATGATGTTGTATCTCAAGCATGCCAAAGAGGAAACTATGCTAGAAAGCACAATCCCGATCTTCACAAACTTACTTGAGGGGTGGTGATAGTGTCTTCAACCCACTAGATATAAATCTAGGAATTTAGGAATCAAGATGGAAGGTATGACGCCACAAGTATATGAATTATACTTGCTTAATTGATAAAGTTCATAAAGAACTTTGAAGAGAAATTAACTCACAAGAGTTTGTTTAATATATGAGATGAGATAATTACAAATGAAGGCAAGCCTCTCAATTTATAGGAAATGAGAGGGCTTCGCCGAATGGTTACATAGTGTTTCGGCTAAGTACATGTCTCTAAGGAAGTACATAATGATTCAAAATAAATGGAGAAGTCTCTTGGCTTGGTGATGGTTTGGCTAACCCTTCATGAAGGGCCTTGATGTTTCGGCAAAGGGTGGGAGATATCTCTCTTGGTCGAATGATGATGTGCCTTTCATGTTTGAGCTAGTTCGGAGGTGAATGAGCTGGAGGTAAGCTGGCCATAGGTGAGTTGTAGCATGGTGAACATTATGGCAGCTCCTTGTGAAATGGTACCTCTTGAGGTGGCAAGTATTCACGAAAAGGTACGATTTCACTCCACTCAACACTCGTGTTTACTCTCGGGAATATAACTTGGCTTTTAATAATTCCCCTTCTGATCTCACTCTCTCAATTAGCCTTTTTCCACTTGATCTCTCTTGCTAAGTCCTTTAAAGAACTTACTCAAGATTAGAACAAGTTACTTCTCTACTTGTGTGCGTCGTCTGCAAATAGGTTAGGGTAGAAAGGGAAAGAAGAAATGTAAAGATAGAAGAAATGATTCAAGGTATTTAAAAGAAGGAAAAGGTTAAAGAAAAAAATGAAAGTATAGAAAAGAAAGAGGTGACTTACAATTCAAGAAACAACACTTACTGCAACCTTTCTCAAGAAACAATAAGGTTATATTCTCTTAGTTTAGATATGCCTCTTTGATGTACTTGCAATGGTAGAACACTCTCCTTGGCTTTACTTCTTTTTTTTTGAAATTCTTTTCTTCTTCTTTTTTCTGATTTTCTTCTTCTTTTTATCTTTGAACTCCTTTGATTATTGTAGGAGTCTTTCTTTTCTTTTTGAATTTCTTTTTTTTGCTTTGCATGTCAATGAAACTTTTGTTGTCAATCCAATTATGCTCTGATACCACTTGATGTAGGCTGAATCTACACGCTTTGATTGAAGTAAGTAGATAGCCTTATTGTGTCTCGATCTAGGATTGACAAGTACTGATGTCCTTGAATTATAAGTTTGGGCTGCAATAAAAATATGAAAGAAATAATATTAATGATGGACTTAATAAATGGATAATAATAAAAGTAATGGAAATAAAAAGAAATGAGAGAGATAGTTGCTGAATTAAGAGGATGATGATGGTCTTGATGGATGATGTTGATGGTGTTGATGTTGAAATGGAGATGGTGATGATGTTGTATCTCAAGCACGCCAAAGAGGAAACTATGATAGAAAGAACAATCTCGATCTTCACAAACTTACTTGAGGGGTAGTTATAGTGTCTTCAGCCCACTAGATATAAATCTAGGAATTTAGGAATCAAGATGGAAGGTACGACGCCACAAGTATATGAATTATACTTGCTTAATTGATAAAGTTCACAAAGAACTTTGAAGAGAAATTAACACACAAGAGTTTGTTTAATATATGAGATGAGATGATTACAAATGAAGGCAAGCCTCTCAATTTATAGGAAATGAGAGGGCTTGGCCGAATGGTTACATAGTGTTTCGGCTAAGTATATGTCTCTACGGAAGTACATAATGATTTAAAATGAAAGGAGAAGTCTCTTGGCTTGGTGACGGTTCGGTTAACCCTTAATGAAGGGCCTTGATGTTTCGGCAAAGGGTGGGGAGATATCTCCCTTGGTTGAATGATGATGTGCCTCCTCATGCTTGGCGCCAAAGCTCTCATGTGCAAGGCATGCAGTGTGGCCAAATAGTCATAGAGCTTTGTATCATGTCCTTTGATGATTTAGGCCTCCAATGGGTGTGATATCTTCACCAACATGCTCCTTGGTGAAAGAGCATATTTATGGGCAACATCATTCATGAAAGGTCACAATGTTTGGAAAGGTAACCTTTGATGATTTAGGCCTCCAATGGGTGTGATATCTTCACCAACATGCTCCTTGGTGAAAGAGCATATTTATGGGCAACATCATTCATGAAAGGTCACAATGTTTGGAAAGGTAACCTTTCATGTTTGAGCTAGTTCGGAGGTGAATTAGCTGGAGGTGAGCTGGCCATAGGCGAGTTGTTGCATGGTGAACATTATGGCAGCTCCTTGTGAAATGATACCTCTTGAGGTGGCAACTATTTGCGAAAAGGTATGATTTCACAAATTTTGACTTAGGACATATTTGAAGTGTCCTAAGTGGTGATGATGTTGGTGTAGCTCCCCAGCAGAATTGAAGTCATATTGTAGCTCAAATCTTTAGCTCAATCCATCGATGAGCTCACAAGTCTCCAGACAACGTTTCTCCAATGGTTCCTTATGCTCTCCTAAACATCCCCATGTAAGTTTCCTTGCTGTTTCATTATCCATTAAGCTCGAATATAACTCCCAAGTTGTGGTCGAATGTACCTACACATATAACATAAACCATTAAATTAAGCATATGAACTATATAATGTATATAAGATAAAAATGTGTACTATAGTATATATATAATAATAACTTATATCTCACAAAGTAATGAATAAATTATCATTATAACTATATATGTAATATATGTATATGAATATAAATATGTTATAGGCATTATTATATGTAAAGATAGAAAGTTTATTCCCTTGAAAGGTTTGAATAACCAATTTAAACATGATGATGAATTGGATCACATCATCAAAAGTGAGGAAACCGAAACGTTTCAATCGAGATTTGCGGGTTTTGGGACATTTTCCAATGAAACAACCACCAGATTTCTCCCAGTATAATTTGGAATTAAACAGTCGTTGGTTCTTAAGGCTGACGGTGACAACAAGTAGTAATGATTATTTTAAATAATTTTAAATTTAATAATAATGAAATAGTATCTTATTATTTATTTTAAATTATATAATATTTAAAAAATGTTATGTCATAAAAATAATAATATTATATAAAGTGACAAAAATCAATTTATAAAATTCAGTTAGTAAATTAAAAAATTAAAAGTATAATAAATAGGATAAGACAGAACAAAGTTCAATGAGTAAATTTATAATTTACCCTATTAAAAAAAACCCTAGCTTATCCTCTAAAAAAAACTTCTTGCATCAGCCATCTTTTCCCTTCCAAAATTAACCCTAAACCTTCTTCTTTTGGGGCATCGCCATCTCACTCCTTTCTCCAGCTCCCCTATCCCTTTCATTCGCTTTCCCTTTCCCTATCGATCGCTACCCTTGTACCTCCTCGTTTTTCCTCATCATTTTCACTATCTCTGCCATCTGTTAACATGACTATTCCATACATAAACCCAATGCCTATTTGTGCATCTAGTCCAAATCGAACCACTATGCACCGAACTGATAAAGGTTTTTTGGCCAGCGCTCTCTTGAATCTTAAGTCTTGATTCCGCGTGTCTTCTTGTTCCAGTTGGGTAAATAGGATACCAATTTTGAGTATTTAGATCATTTTCACATTTTTAAATTTTTTTGGAAAAATATCATTTTATACAAATAATACTTGAAAATACATTTCTTAACAGTTAAAAAATTGTGTTCATAGATTTCTTCTACAAAATAACATTATCTTATTTTTAATATATATATATATATAATCAAAACCCAACAAATTATATATTTAATATTTATAATATATAAATAATGTATAAAAAATATAATAATTATATAATATATGTTCATTCTAACGAGTGTTAGTACAAGTGGTTGAGATTCAGAAATTTGAGCTTGTAAGGCCTAGTTCAAATCCCACCACCGTCACTCTTGGTGGGCAATTTGTAAAGTCCTATGTAAATCTCAATTGGGTATTAGGTATGTCCTGACCCTGAATTGGGAGAGCCACCCCTAACATAAACTTTTTTTACCAAAAAATATAATATATGTACATAATATTTTAATTAAAACCCTTATATATATATATATATATATATATATATATATATATATATATATATATATAATAACATATTACATACATATATATTAAAGGAAACCATGACATGCCAAAAAAAATGACATGACTTAAATGTAATGAATGCAAACATGACATGCCAAAATACAAATAACATATATTAAACAAGCTTAATAAATGAGTGGCTAAATTAAAAAATCAATAAATTAAAAGGTATAACAGTAAACATGACAATAATCATGATGCAAAATGTAAATATTATATAATATGAGTACTTGAATCAAAATAAACACCAACATCATGCATAATTAAAATGAAATATGTTAAAATAAGGTGTCATAAAGAAGCATGAAACAGTGACAAAACAACATAGATGATTAAAATAAAATAGGGAAAAATAAAAGGGTAATATTTAAAATTTAAAAGTCTCGAATTGAGAACTAAATTGTATTAATTTTAAAATGGGTGGAGCCCTTATAGTAAATAAATCCTAGAAAAATGTGTGGGTCTACCTCTAGTCGAACCTTGAAATGTAAGTCAACTAAAACTCCTAAAATGGTGTCGTTCCAAGGGTTGTATATAACTGTTTGATTAAGGTTTAATCTAATCGTAAATCATTTTTTCTTCTTCTCTCTTCGTCTCTCACCTAAACCATAGAAAGCAAAACAAAATCCTCTGAAAACCCCACTAATTTAGGAACACCATTGGACCTTTGTAGATGATCTCCGAATACAACCTCTCTACCTTTGGTTCCTCATCGAAGACCAAACATGCAAGAAATGGAGCTTGAAAGCACTCCTTGATGTCGAATCCTCTTCGAACCTAGTAACTAATCCCTAAACCCCCACATTTTTACTTAAAAATATCCTACGAGAGGAGAAAATACTTAAAAAATAACCACTTTTTTCTTTTCTGATTATTACAACCCTTTTTGCTCCCTAAAATCTCAATTTTCCTTTATCTCTCAATTTTTTTCTTCGGTTTTTGTATTGTGGCTATTTTTTTTAATTTCTAAAAACCTCCCCTCTCTTCACTCTTGCATATATAAAGGAAAACAAGGGGATTCCTTTTCCCTTTGATGTATCTATGTTGGCTCATCAGATGTGTGAAGAGGATTGTCTAACCATCTCTAACATCTAAAGGCTAGGATGTCTCTGATTTCCTGCAGTGTCATGCAAGAGGAGCATAATAAGCTCGCACGGACGTTTGTATGATGGTGTGGCTGATGTGACGCTGTATGAGAGCTCTTGAGGTGACATGGGACCAAACCCATGACACGTATAAAGAGAACAAACGATCAATCTGTCAGGAGAAATTTAGACTGTTAGATCAGTAATTAAATCCAACGGTTGGTAAACATTGATGACGTACATCCTTCAAGGGGCATTTTGTTCAAGATATCTCACATTGGGAATGAAATGTTATTCCCCGTTTAGTTAAGGATGTCTCACATTACCTTGGGATTGGAATGTCATTCTCCCGTTTGGTTGGCAAACATTCCTAACTCCCGGTAATAAATTATTCCCAACAGTGGTATTTTGAGGGTAAATTAATGAGAATGTGATTACTCACATTCCCTTAGGTATTGTTACATTCTCGGCGTTTTGGACTAAAATGCCCTTAATTTTTTTTTCAAAATTATTATTCTTCTATCGTTGAATAAAAAAATTCTACAAATGTTAAATTATAAATTTATCCTTAAACTATTTTAGATTTACAAAAAAATCAATAATTAGAATTTTATATGAAGTTCAGGGGTTAAAATAAAATTTTACCCTTTTATTAAACCTATTTATCTTTTTAATTTTAGAAAAAAATTATAAATTTTATAAATTTAAAATTTTTAAAGAAAATATATAAATTAATTATAGTAGAATTAAACTTATTAAAAAAATAAATATATAATAAGGACAATTTGATAAAAATATACATTTCAATAATCTTTTATTCCTTTAACAAACACTATAATCTTACATTCCTACTAAACGAACCAAACACAAAATATAACATTTCACTAATCTTATTTCCTCCGATAATCATATTTCCGTAGATAAATTTACATTAGATGAACTAAATGATTTTAAACTATAAAACGTCTGGATAAATAGACTGTCAAATCCTCCACTAATCTGAAGCTATTAATTTGGCGGCGCAGGTGATATCCCTTGGGATTTCTGCATTTTGTTTAATATTTTGGGCCACTTGGGCTACATAAATTTAGGACCTAGTTTGGGTTTACTAATCTGAAGCTATTAATTTGGCGGCGCAGGTGGCAGGTGATATCTCTTAGGATTTCTGCATTTTGTTTAATATTTTGGGCCACTTGGGCTACATAAATTTAGGACCTAGTTTGGGTTTTAATTGATTAAGCGTAGCAGGTCAACAAGTATAATTGAGTTTTAGGGTATTTTAATGGGTCTGTAATTTGGAGAATATGTTTTGGTTTTTGGTTTTGTCTGTTTTTATTTAATTTGGGATCTTACAAGGGGATTGTGCACGATGAAATTCTTGTGATTCAACAATGATTGGATGGGTAATTTTCACTCTAAAGCTTCATACATGTACTGATTAGTAATTTTCACACTAATGGTTCAATCATGTACCAGATGGTATTTTCATATTTCAGTTGTTCTCTTATGTAGTGGATGGTAATACCCGCACAATGATGATTCATCTATATATAAGTTGGTAATTTCTACACTCTGACGGTTCATCACATTATGTTGATATTTGGTTATTGCGAGTTATGGGTAACCTTATTCTAATAGCTTAGCGGATGAATTGGTAGTTACGAATTTACTAATCTTCGTATTTATTTGAGTTAGTCATTTTAATGCTTCATCCTATTTCTGTTAGTTCTTGCGTTGTATGATATGAATTGTTGTCCGTTGATGCATTTCTGTCTAAATTTATAATGCTTGTGTACCATACTTCTGATCATGTATATATATATATATTCTTAATGTAAAAATAAGTATCTAAATTATACCTTAAGTTAATTTTAAGTATCTAATATTTTGTTTTGTTAAAAATATGTGTCTAACATTTTCTCTATTACATTTTCAGGTGTCTACGTTGTAACGGCCGTTAAAAATATTATTCTTTTTTCAAAAGTACCCTCAATTTTCTAAAATCTCAAAAACACCCCAAAATCACCCTAAACATCCTTGTCGTTGTTCACCGCAGTTCACAACCCTGCTTCAATTCATATTATTTCTTCAAGGATAATTTTTCAAGTCGTAAACAATCAATTTATCGGCTTCAATTCATACTATTTCCTCAAGGAACATTGGTTAAATTTCAATAAATTTTCAATTCCTTAGACTACTTGTTGAATAATCGGGTAAAGAAAACAGAAAGAACACAAGAATTTTAACGAGGTTCATCAATATGCTTACATCCTCGGTGCCTTAGACGGCGCTAGAATTTTTATTCAATTCAATGTCTCATAGGTTTAGGTTACATCTCCTTTTATAATAAACAAACCCTGGTACATATTTATAAAAATAACCCTGTACTATACCGCGAGGCCGTAGCCCCCACACCCCCAACCCACATAATCGTAACCCCCTCTATGAGACTTTCCTTTATCGGTATATTTATGAGTCATACCTAACAAATCTCCACCTTGGTGAATATCCTGCCCCTTAGGAAACATTCAATGTGGGTTAGGTTACCTTACTTCTTTAACAACTCGAAACATTCAACAAGTCCAAGCAATGCATGAACTTGTCTGTCGTAACTGGCTTGGTGAACATATCAGTGGTATTCTCATCAGTATGTACATTCTGAAACAAAATCTCTCCAGATGCAACTAACTCTATGATCTTGTGAAACCTTACATCAATATGCTTGGTTCTAGCACGATATACCTGATTCTTAGCCAAGTGAATAGTACTTTGATTATCACAAAGCAACTGAACTCCACCTTGCTGAACACCCAACTCCTTCACTAAACCAATAAGCCATAAAGCTTCTTTTGCAGCTTCAGCTGCTACCATGTATTCAGCTTCAGTTGTAGATAATGCCACAACATATTGAACAATAAACTTCCAACAAATAGGCCCTCCACCAAGAGTAAAGACATACCCTGTCGTAGATCATCTATTATCCAAGTCACCCGCATAGTCTGAATCCACATATCCTACAACCAAAGGATTATCCTACTGACTACTAAAAATAATTTCATGTCCCACAGTACCCTTTAAGTACCTAAAGATCCACTTGACTGCTTCTCAATGTTGCTTACCAGGTTTAGATATGTACTTACAAACTTGACTAACAACATGAACTAAATCAGGACGAGTACATACCATTGCATATATCAACCAGCCAACAACATTAGAATACAGAACTTTTTCCATATCTTCAGCTTCCTTATCTGTCTTAGGGCACTGCTATGATGAGAGCTTAAAGTGATTCGCCAATGGAGTGTTCACTGGTTTTGCGATGCTCATCCCAAACCTTTCTAGCATTTTCTCAACATAACCCCATTGAGATAGCCACAGTTTCCTTGAGTCTCTGTCCCTGCAAATTTCCATTCCAAGAATTTTCTTTTCAGCACCTAAATCTTTCATATCAAATTCACGACTTAATAAAAATTTCAAATCGATAACATCATCCATGTTCTTCATAGCAATTAACATATCATCAACATACAGTAACAAAAAAAATAAAAGAACCATCATCAAGGCTCTTAACATAGACACAAAAATCATACTCACATCGCTTGTAGCCAATCTTTATCATATAGGAGTCAAACCGTTTGTACCATTGTCTCGAAGAATGTTTCAACTCGTACAAAGATTTCTTCAATCTGCAAACTAAATGCTTGTTTCCAGGTTGAGTGAAACCTTCAGGGTACTGCATGTAGATCTGCTTCTCTAAATCACCATGCAAAAAAGCAGTTTTCACATCCATCTACTCTAAATGCAAATCTCAACTAGCCACCAATGCAAGTACTACTCGGATTGAAATGTGCCTGACCACACGAGAAAAAAACTCATCATAATCAACTCCTTTCTGCTGTGAAAAACCCTTTGCTACCAAACGAACCTTGAACTTCTCCCCCTTTTTTCTGTTACTGTTGTTTTCTTTTTATACACCCATTTGAAACCAATTGGCTTCTTACCCTCAGGAAGGCGAACTAACTCCCATTACGATTGCGATTCAAAGACTCCATCTCCTAAACCATGGCAGCCATCCACTTGTTGTTTTCCTGACTAGCAACAACATCATTAAAAGTAACCGGATCATCACTGCTAACAGTAAGTCTAAAAGAGACCAAGTCTTCAAAACCCAATCTATTCAGATGCTTTATATTCGTCTGTCACACTATGTCTATGGCGAGACTATAATCCTGCAAATCATCCGTATCGGAACCACCACAAGTCGGTTGAGAAGTTTATATTTTCTCAACTGGAAACTGCTCAAAATCTACCACTGTCGTGTTTTTCTTCTGCTGCAATATGGGATGTTCATAAAAAACAACATCTCTACTGATCAAAATTTTCTTCGCAATTGGATCCCAGAATTTGAATCCTTTGACACCTTTCTTGTAACCCAGAAAAATACACTCCTTCAATTTTGCATCAAGTTTGGATCTCTCATCAGCAGGTACATGCACATAAACAAGAAACAAAAAATCCGTAAGTGATCAAAAGTAACATCATGACCAATCCATACCTCTTCTGCAACTTTCCCAGCCAATGATGCCCTTGGCGATCTATTGATAAGAGAACACGCCATGTTAACAACCTCAGCCCAGAAGTGTTTGGGAAGCCACACATTCAACCACAAACATCTGGCTCTTTCATTCAATGACTTGTTCATCTGTTTCGCAACACCATTATGTTGTGGTGTCTTGTGCACTGTAAAATGCCTCTTAATCTCATGCTCCTTACAAAAGTTTAGAAACTGTGAATCTGTGTCCTCTATACCATTGTTAGACTGCAAACACTTGATTTTTCTTCATCTTTGGTTTTCTACCTCAGCTTTCCACAGCTTGAACTTCTCAAAAACGTTAGACTTCTGTTTCAAAAAATACACCCAAACTTTCCGTGAAAAATCATCAATAAAAGTATTATAATACCTAGATCTACCCAAATACGATGTCGTGGAAGGCCCCTATACATCAGAATGCACATAATCAAGAATCCCTTCAGTTGTGTGCTTCCCAATCTTGAAATGAACTTTAGTCTGTTTACCAAGAACACAATACTTGCAAAAATAAGTTTACATCTTTTAACACCATGCAACATATTTTTTTATGTAATTCAACTATACCATGTTCACTAAGATGAGCAAGAGCATATGCCACAGTTTGGTAGTATCATCACATGACTCAATAGAATGAACTCCACCTACAACGGTACTCCCTAACAATATGTAAATATTCCCTGCAGTCATCTTTCCTTTCATCACATTCAAAGCTCCTTTAACAATCCGAATGGTTTCCCTATCCTCATCAGCCTTAGCGATAAAACCATTCTTGTGCAAAGTGCCCAGAGAAATCAAATTCTTCTTCAAATATGGGATATGCCGAACACCACACAATGTCCAAACAGAACCATCATACATCTTAATTATGACATCACCAATACCAATAATATTACAACATCGATCATCACCTAAATAGACATAACCAGAATTAACCGACCTATATGTCGAAAACCATTCTCTATTTGGCGTGATGTGATAAGAATATCTAGAATCAATAATCCAAGCATCCGTCAATTGAGTCAATGAAATAGTGAGCATATCACCCTCATTGCAATCAGAATTGTCATCTTCGACCATATTCACAGACTTGGATGAGTCATCACGCTTCTCATCAGTATGCTTTTTCAACTTCGGATAGTCTCGTTTTATATGTCTCGCCTCCTTGCACTTGTAACAGTGAATGGTCTTCTTATCCCCAGATTGTGATCTAAAATTTTGCTTCCCAGACCCTGCCTTCTCTAGCTTCTATCCACGGTCTCGATTACCCTTGACATATAAGTTATCAGCTTGAGAGCTTTCCCCTGTATTTTGTTTCAGCTGGTTGTGAGCCAAAAAGGATGCAGTAATCTCCTCAAATTTGATAATCTCTTTCCCATATGTAAGAGTAGTCACCATGTGTTCGTAAGAGGGAGGCAACGAACACAATAGAATTATCTCTTTATTTTCATCCTCAATTTTCATATCAAGCCGAGCCAAATCAGAAACAATTTGTTGAAGACATTCATGTGTTGCGCCAAATCATGATTATCCTGCATCTTCAAGCCATACATCCGCTGCTTTAGATACAGTTTAGTCGTTAAGGATTTGGACATAAACTGAATTTCCAACTTCTTCCAAATTTCATTTGGAGACGATAGATACATGACCTCGTCCGCAAAACATAATCGTATGGTTCCTGCCACTCGCTTCTCTAATTCTTCCCAATCTTCCTCCTCCATCGACGCCGACTTTGTAGGTCGCAAAGCCTTCAGGATCCATTGCTGCACCAACAGATCCTTCACCCTTGTTTTCCATAATTCGAAGTTACCCTGACCATCGAATTTCGTAACTTCAAATTTAGCTCCTGACGTCTGATTCCAATTGTTGAATAATCGGGTAAAGAAAACAGAAATAACACAAGAATTTTAACGAGGTTCAACAATGTGCTTACGTCCTGGTGCCTTAGACGGCGCTAGAATTTTTATTCAATTCAATGTTTCATAGGTTTAGATTACATCACCTTTTATAATAAATAAAACGTGGTACATATTTACAAATATAACCCTGACCATACAGCGGGGTCACACCCCCAACCTATATAATTGTAACCCCCTCTACGAGACTTTCCTTTATCGATATATTTATGAGCCATACCTAACACTACTTAATCTAGTGAACCCCATCGTCGGGGATAACCACATCATACTCATCTACTCTTTGATGGTGTAACAGCTGATGGCCTCGCTGCTTGTATCTGTAAATAGGAGAATGAATCAGGGGAGCATATAGACGAATCATATAACATTTAAAAAATAAGATTTAGGGTTTAGATTTATAAATATGGGTATTACGTTTTAAATATTTTGGGGATTGAGGCGATGGCATGTCAATCAGTGGGTGATCGATGACATGTGAGTGCTTGACGAAGTGATAATGATCATAGATGGTCTGCAATGGTAATGAAAATAAAGAATTTTAGTGTTTTGAGATTTTTTATGATTTTAAAGAAATTTATGATTAATTATATATATATATTAAATATTTCATGTTAATATCTTGTTATTTTTTTAACAGTAATGTAGACACCACTTTTTGTCTGGTCTAAAAAAATATTATATTATTATTATTATTATTATTATTATTACATATTACAATTATTTTGCATGCCCACCATATCAACCCGATTATAGCCCACTCAACATTCAGCAGACCCAATCCAAAGGCCAAAAAGTGCTCTAAACTCAGATGACACTCACCATGATCCCACGAAACTCTCAACACCTTTAATCCACAATGAAGCCATAAAATCTTAATAAATCCCATGATTTATGAGATCTTAGGGGTTAGTTACAAGTTATAAAAGGGGGAACCGGGGAGATATATGGGAACAGGGGGAAAGCAAAACAAATTAATAAATATTTTAAGGAAAATTTCCATGTTTTCTTCATAATTTTTTCTTTCTTTGTGTGTTTTATTTATCATTGAACACAATATGAAACAAAAAAGACGTGATTCGAATTATTCCGTGAAAAAGAGTGAGTACGAAGAAAATAAAAGAAAAAGAGTTTTTACCACTTGGCTGTAGACCTTCACCAGCAATTGGAGGCTCCGTTCACGAATCCGAACGCTGAGATCGGAGAAGATATTATCAGGAGCAACAGATTTCAATCTTGAGACGATCTAATGATGGATGATTTTTCCTTATTTTACGTCGATCGGAGTATACCTAGGCAATTTGGACCTCAGATTCAGGTTCCTCTCATCAAGGCGAAGCTGCTAGTGTATTTAGTCCATCGACGGCGACGACGGCGATTGACCGACGAAGATCACAGACATAAAATGGTAGAACGATGATTGTCTGTAGAGTGAAATCAAATATTCTTCGGTAGATGAGAGCTCAAATGAATAAAAGCCAAAAAAATGGCTTTTGTTCTTAACTTGTCTATTTAAATCAAAATAAGCCCACGTGACATAGGACTTTGGGGTAAACTCTCCCTATGCTCTTTCAACTCCTCTCAAGGTTCCTCTAGTTTTGACACATCCTTTACTTTCTTTCCTTCTAATTTTATCTTAGTTTTGATAGTTAGTTTTGATTTTCATTATATTAGTCTCTAATATGTTTTCATTCATTACTTACAGGTTACGTTCGTTTCATTTCGTTCCTCTTTGACTTATTTTTTTATTAACTTTTTTTTTTATTTTTTATGTTCATTCAATATCGACTTTTTTATTTGGTTTATTTTTATTTATTTTTACTTATTTATTTAGTTTCTTCAAATTGAAGCACCGATCTTTCTTTTTATTATTTAGTTTCCTTTTCGCTTACTATTTCTAATTTATTACACTTTCAATTTAGTTTATTCTAAATTTATTTAGAGTTTAATTTAACTATTTTATTTTCTTTTGTTTCAGCTCACTGTAATCAAGACTACGTTTTTAATTTCTAATTTTGTATATTTTTATTTTTTATTATTTTGTTTATTATTTTCTTTCTTAACTCTAGTTTTATTTTTTAGGGAATTCAATTAAATTTCAAACAATTATCAAAGGTAAATTCATATTGTATTTAAATTATTATTTAAATTTCTATTTTTTTGCGATTAAGATAACCGAGAAATTAAAATGGTACTGAAATGGCAGTTCAAGGGTGCTAATCCTTCCTTGACTATAACAAACTCCTGAACTCGACACATTTTTGGTAAGACATATATCAGGTAAGAGAATAAATTGAGGTGTCCGATCAACCTAAGTTTTCTTTTTAAAATAAATGATCGGTGGCGACTCTAACCCATTTATTTAAGTCGAAGCTCGATTCCGAGCCCACATGAAAGACGGTTGCGACAGCTTGGCGACTTTATTGGGGACAAGTAAGTGAGTCGGGCCATAATTAATATCCAATTGTCTTTTTAAGCAAAAATATTAAATTTAAGTTTTAATTATTTATTTAATTCTAATTATTTATCATTGATTATTTTTCAAATAAATAGTTGTACTGACATTTTTTTCAATGATTTCAGATTTTTAAAATTTTCATCTCAGGCTCTATACCCGAGCTCCGAACCGTTTTAAGTGAAGGTGAAAGTGATGCCTTCGTGGGAATTTATTCTCCATATAGGCCTAGCAAGTAACCTTCGGGATTCATATACCTTATGTCTTCGTGTGAATTTATTCTCCGTATAGACATAATGGAATGTATCATCTCGAGTTTATCTTGGTTCAAATAAGCTTGTAATGGGCTTAGGGCTTAGGGTCTGGCAAGCCCAAGTGGGCACCAGTAAGGAGGACTCGGGTACCCTTCTTTAGAACTTAAGCTAAGAGATTAAAAGGGTTAGAGCCCACCCCAAAACTTCATTTCAAAACCTAGGTTGTTTTGAGATTATTTCCTGTTTTATTTTCTGTTCAAAGCATGTGAACTAGAAGTTTATGTGGTTAGGACTTGTTCAAAATCAACTTGCGGGATAGAGATTATGTCCGGGTAGGAATAATAAGTATGTCGGGTAGATATCATGTTGGGTAGGACTTTTTATTTTCATTGTTGTTTTGATTATTATTCTTACCTCACTAACTCTTTACTTTCATTTTTTGTTATCTTTCATTTTATTTTAATCATTTACATCATTCAAAAGAGGTGTTAATCCACAAAAACGTGTTTGTTAAATATAAATAATTTGCATTAATGGATAAAGGGGTTATAATACAAGAGGTGAAAAACGCAGAGGTCCGACTATGGTCAGAAAAGACTCAGAAAGAAAAGGGAGACAATCTGCAAGGCAACTATGTGTCACATTTAATCAAGAAGATGTGGTGCCCATAATCAAAGAGTATATCACTCTGCTACATTGTAAAGGACTCAGAATGAACTGGGTTTACACCAAGCACATAAAAAGTCAACTTTTCAAAAATGGGTTGGTAAAGGTTACAGGGCAGATGAGAAAAAATATTATTAACCTAGAGAGTCCCTTCAAACACAACAGGAACAAGATGACAAAACGATTGCTGAATTGGAGGCCATTGTTGACAAATTCAAGAAATAACCAAATGAATTTCAGATAGTCCCTTTGATGGAGGAATTCAATGGCATTTTCGTTGGGAATAGGCTCAGCAAAGGATGAAAGCCAGAGATGCTGTTATTCGATACTTCTTGGAGCAAGTACAAAAAGTAGCTCGTCAATTGCACGGTTTAACCAGAGAAGCCAGAGTGGTTCGACATGCTATTTAACCGATGACAGATGAAGGCGGAAGACTAGTCAACCTGTTTCGGGTCTAGAAGACTTAGTCAAAATGTACCGTTAGAATGCTTTTGTCTCTTAAGAAATAACACTTTTGTCCTAATAAAGATTATTTATAATAACAGACGTGTTTTTGGATCAATGCCTCGAACATTTCACGCATCATTGCATTTTGCATAGCATTCATTTAAGCATTTTTACATGCATTTATCATACCTTGTGGGGAACTTTGAGGAAGGGCTTCTAACGGTAACTACACTTACACAGTACTGAGAATGGAAGCAAAATTTAATAAATTGAAGAAAGAGCTAGAAGAGAGTTTATAAACGATGCAAGCAGAGTGGGGAGCTAAAATAGAGCAGTCAGAAAAGGCTACCGTGGAGTGTATATTGCAAAACCAAAAAAGACCTAGTTGACCAAATGGTAGAAAAATTGGTTGGGTTCAACCAGGAAAGAGGCAAAGAGAAGATTTCCTCGACCTGTGAAACCTCTGAATATGTGCTAGCCCATACTAGTCCCCAAATACTCATTTCACCCCATAAGCTTCCAAACCATCCAACAAGGTTCTCTGGCACTAAAACTCGAACAACTATGTTATATCCTCGGGATAATTCTACTGATCATAACATATTCGTTCCTAAGGAAATGAGTAGAGCCATGAATGAGATCCTTGAGAACTTGAAACAGTGGTACAGAGAGATATTCAAAGGAATGAGAGAACAAGGCTCTCACAATGAAATGGATGCAACTAAACTAGTTTTAGTTCCCGACCTGGTGCTCCCATTCAAAATTTAAGATGTCCTACTTTGAAAAGTACAGTGGAACTAGTTGCCCTAATGCCCATTTCACGATGTTTATTCGAAGGTTGACTGGATACACCACAATGATCAGATGTTGATCCACTACTTCCAAGATAGTCTGATTGGACCCACTTCAAGATGTTATAATCAACTGAGTCATATTCAAGTTCACTCCTGAAAAGATTTGGCTAGTGCTTTTTTGGGCCAATACAAATACATGATTGATATGGCCCCTGATCGAACAATGCTACAGAATATAGAGATGAAGAGTGGTAAGAGCTTTCGATAATATGCTCAATGATGGAGGGATGTTGCATCTCAAGTGCATCCACCAATGAATGTAAAAGATTTTATCACTCTATTCATCGATACATTAAGTCTCTATGTATCGACTACATTATAGGAACTTCCACCAAGAGTTTCTCTGACATCATCATGTGTGGAGAAATGATCAAAAGAGCTATCAAGAATGGCCAAATAAGTGACATTGAGGAAAGAACTGAGATTAACATCGTGGGATCTTACCTAGCTAATCTTGGGACTAGACCTCATAATGTCTTCCATGAAAAGAGTCACAACAATCCAATTCCAATGACATATTAGGAATTACCCCCAACGCTAGTTGAGAGAAATCTTGTGATTACAGTTCAATCCAAACCAAGAGAATCCCCATATCCTGAAGGCCATGATATTAACGCCATATACAATTATCATATTGGGAGCTCAGGGTATACCATTGAGAACTGTGGGGCGTTAAAGCACAAAGTCCAAGATCTGATCTATTCAAGGGCAAGATTGATTCCAAGGACAAGACCAGCAGACAAAGAATGAGATTCTATTTGAGGAATAAAACAAGAACTAATCCATTGTGCATACATCTTAGACATACTTAAGAGCATCACATTTATCATTTTTCCCATACAAAATTTTTGCAGCTTTATAGTCAAATTTCAACTTCAAGGAGAAAGATACTATATTTAAAAGAGTTTTAAAAAAATTCGGTGGTGTTTGCTTAACTCAACGGAAATGAGCTACACCTCAACCAACTTGACCTATGGAAAGTTCAAGAGTTAATTCAGAGCGGATCCAGTTTAGCTTGACTTAAGGGCGAGTGGCTAGTTTTCAGTTAAAGTTTTCAAGCCAGATTTCAATGTCACTCGAAGAACATCTCACATGACTTTCATGTGAAGGGGAGTCATCCAAAGATAATCTCACTTCGTTCAGACCCATTAAGGCGAACCAGCTGAAGAATTATAACCGATTTAGACCCGCAAAAGGGAGCCATCATTCACTTAAAGGAACTGTTTGCATCATAGCTCAAGGCGAGAAGAGCTTATCAACCGCACAGTAGCAGCAAGGAACTACTTTCCGATTGAAGTTTAAACTGAGGTCTTTAAGTGAAGAAGATGACCTGGGTTGGTTGTAATTTAGCAACAAGGAACTATATCCCAATCAAATTTATAGCATAGCTCAAGGTGAGAAGGGCTATCTTTCAACAAAAATCGTCGACTTCGATTCCATTTAGCTCTAGGGCATATCAAACACATGGTAGCCACACTTGTGTTTGCACTTCCACAACATTCTAAATAAAATGCTTCATTCTGAGGAAATGAGCAATAAGGAAATTTTAATCTTGAATTCCTTTAATATCACCTTAATTAAAAGCTTCTTAATAATTGAGGTTGTAAATATTTGACAAATGACAAGATTGGACCCCTACAAAACAAGGACCCCTTGATCCTAATCTAGAAGATACACCTGAAAATATACCATTCTCTTGTAGGGACATAGCTAGTTTTCTCTTCTCGTGAAGAGTCCATCAATGATTTGGCATTCAGGTATGTGTTAGGAGTGGACAAAATAGGGCAACTAGCACATTAAATTGACAAACTAATTGGTTTCTACTTCTGTTAATGATGTTCAATGATGATCATGATATTCTAAGATGGAATGGTCAAGTAGGTGAATCTAGATTAGAAAAAAACTTGTCCCCTGTTTGTGAGTACTAAATATGGGTGCAGATATATGTGCAAGTATACATAATCGAAAAAGTAATACAGTGATGAGTGAGTATCGTCTCCACAGGGATTGGAGGAAATTTATAAGTTTAATCAAAGTGCTTTACTATGTCACCTAAGTAAAGTTAGTGATGTTATTTGCAAATAAAAATGATGTGGCAAAATGAATGGATGTTGTGGAAATTGTCTGATGGTAATATGGTAGTAAATTGAGATGTTATGGAAAATTGAATTGTGTTGAGTGCAAACAAATGAAAATGTAAAGGCAAAATAAATTGTAATTACTGGATTTCCTTATAAGGACTTTAGACTCCTCACACGACAAGCTACTATGGGAATGAATGATAGGAGCCACTTTGGAAATTTAAGTCTACTTCTCAGAAATATCTTACTTCTATGTCTTATCTGCCCGACAGAGTTTACTAAGGGTGCCCTATGCTATCTCTAGTTAAGGGACTCAACAAATTGAAGATGCTTTTGCAAAATCGGTTGATGTTAGCTACTGCAGGGATCCTATTGATCCAGATAACAGGATATATCTCGGCAATACCTTTTTACAGTAGCATTAACATCTAACCTATCGCTCATGTATAACTCCTTTTAGTCGAATGAAATCCTTGCCTTATCTCTAAGGTGGATTAGGCCTAGTTACTATCTATAACCCCTTGCTTGTGTGGTTTCTCCCTAGTTTCTCTCGAATACTAAGGATGTGCTACTTATACATTCTCTTGAACACTTAGTAATTTCCTAAGGAATGGCTACTCTCATATCCCCTACAACCTTAAGGCATTAAACTTCATAAACAAAATAGATTGTAACATAAAAAAAACAACCATTCATTAAAGCAAAATCAAATATCCATAAGGAACTCCCACCAAATAGGATTAGTTCATGGTGTGGTTTGAAATAAGCAAGCACAAAACAAGTTAATCCGTTCCTTACAACCCAAATAATAAATAATGAAAGCAAAGAGCAAAAGGAAGGAGGAAAAACCTTCGACTGCATTGTCAGATATTACCCCAGCCACCACGAACTGTCCCAGCGATTTAGCTCTTCTCAAACGCCTAGAACACCACTCCCTCTAGCTTGTCAATAGAGGAATGCCACGGCAAAAATGATTGACGAAAAAAAGAAAAGATTTTTTTCTCCAAATTTTTAGGTTCTTGGCGGCTGTCTAAAAGTCTCCTCCTTCATTGTGGCTTCATCTTCTATTTATAGGGAGAGAATGAACCTAGGGTTTGTGTTACAATTACCCTAGTACCCTTAAGTTCATTCCTTTTATGTGAAATATGGTGCCTAGGTGGTATAATGGGCCCCTCCTATATGGCTGATTGTAGAAATCACATATAGTCAATGAGAGCTGGCTCTTACTAAAAATATCTTCTTTTATTTTTCTGCCAGAAATGACGTCCGAGTTGTCATGACAATCGCATTTTACTCAATAGTCTCATCATGTCATGGCAATTCCCTTTTGCTTATCCTTGCTCCCAAATCCTGCACATCATCAAACAAAACACCTTCCCCATAAAGCAGTACTGATTACAAAATAAAATGCCTCGGCAAAATGATTTCCACCACATGCAACTATATGCTCCTAAATGCATCTATATGATCCTATATGAGCTCTTAGACAGTTAATAACTTAAGTGAAAAGGTTTCAAATATGATATTTTTACGGATTTATCACACCCCCAAACATAAGCTATTGCTTATCCTTAAGCAATGGATAATATTAAGCAAAATAAAAATATCATGGCAAGTTCAGAAGCAGAATAGTTATATGATACAAGCACGTTTTAAACTATAAAGGGAGAATTCTTGAACATCCTTATAATGCATTCACTTTATACTAGCCTTATAATATATACTATTATAATACATATCATGCTTAGGATTTTAGTTATGAAGTTAAAGAATAACTAAGTATGAACACAATTTGCACATTGTTATTTTAATATGTTAAACATGATAGGATAGTTTTATAATCATATTAAGCATGATTATTATATATACATCAAGGCAACATACTTACAATGCATTTTGTTAGTTCATATGCATTCATATTAGCTCTTAAGCCTCATGCATAATCTTATACATATTATGAGATGATATAATTAGCTCATGGCCTTCAAACTTAGCTCACATTACCATAAACAAACATGACAGCAAGGTATTTAGCTCATATCATCTCAATACCATGGAATTACCTTGTTTCCTTGCACATATAGGTACATTGGAGCATGATTCACGTTGAGGTAGCTTGGTAAATGATTTGGACGTCATATGCAGCTCACAAATAGCTTACAAAGTACAAGGCAGCTCATGGAACACTAAGGGAAGCTCGATTCAGCTGGAGGAGCTTAAGGCTAGCTAAACTTAGCTAGTTGTACTATTTGGAGTTGAGTTGCCAAAAGTGATGTCAAAGGTAGCTGAATGTAGCTGAACATAATGTTAAGGAACTCACAAGGACTTAGCTAGGAAGCTTGTTCACAAATAGCCCATGTTTGCTAGCTAGCTCCACAACTCAAGCTAGCTTGAAAGAGACACATGCACGCCCAAGAGAGAGCACATGACCAGCCATCATTCCATGCACAAGGCTGCACCACAAGGCTTCCTAGAACACCCATGTGCCTTGCATATGACCAGCCTCCATGTGCCTTACATGTGGATCATTTAGGCGCCAAGATGAAGAGTTCTCTCCCTATTCGGCCAAGCCATGTGTTTTGCATGTGATCAGCCCTCATGTGGTTCATTTAGGCGCTAAGATGAAGAGTTCTCTCCCTATTCGGCCAAGCATCAACTACCATCCAAATTGGCGCCAACATGAAGTGACACAAGAACTATTCGGCCAAGTGTTATTACCCTCCATTTAAACTGAACTGTCATCTCTATTTAGCATTAAATTATGTCTCTATAAGAAGGCACAAGGCTGGCCAAATCTCCTTGTAATTATTCGGCCATGTCTCTCCATTTCCTATAAATAGGAAATCATTCATCATTTGTAATCAGACCTTTGTTTTAATTAAAGTGAGATTATTCTCTTCCTTAAGTCCTGGTGACTTTTTATCGACTTATGAAGTATAATTTATACTTGTGGTGTCAACCCCTTCTCTTTTCACCTTGATACTTCTGGTTCCTAGTTCTTTATAACTAGTGGGTTAAAGTACTTCATACCACCCCTTAAATAAGCAATATAAAGTCTGGGTCTTTGCTCTATATAGCATTGGTTCTTCTTTGAGTCTTCTTTAAGATACTATCCGCACAACCATCCCTTTGTTTCATAAACCATAACCATAGCCATATCAACCATCTTCCGCTTCCATCTCTCAACAGCCCACCTAATCACCCATACGTTTACCACCCTTAACCATTCTGTTTTGAGCCATTCACTTTGCAGGTTGTTTTGCTTCCTTCCTAGATCCATAATCAATTTGTTAAGGCATCAGAAGAGCCTTACATCATTATATAGGATAGAATTTCAACCCTCAGAACATTTGGCTTCAACATGCTAGACTAGTTTGAGAAATCAAGTATTGTCCCCTAGGGCAAGATTCTTTGTGTGGGTGTGTGCGTGTTTATATCCGGTCCATGCTTAACAAACCTAAAATTTTTCTAAGCAAGCTTTCTTGTTTTTCCATGACATTTATAATTTTTACTCCCACATTGTTTTCTTTTCTTTTTTTCTTTTTTTAACATTGCTACGAAGATAGTCAGCCCATCACACTTATCATCCCACACTCTAGGTGAAAGGGAGCATACCTTCTACCCCTGAGCTAGTCAGGTAGAGTTATCCCGTGACTACTTTCATTCACTCATATACCATAGCTGCCATTTATTTATTTGTAGTTTCCAGGCAATACCATGGAATAGTGGAGTGTCCCTCTAAAGATATACCGAAACATTTATTCACAACTTCATTCTTTTTTTCCTTTTTTTGTGGAGTTTTCATCATTCAAAGTTTTATGCCATGACATTCAAAAATTTGCTTATAAAAAAATTTCTAAGTTCCTTAAGCATGGAAAACATACAATCGTGTATTCAAAGGGTTCAAAGAAGCAAGTCCTAGAGTTGGTTCTATCATCCTCAACAGTCATGTACATTATATCCTAGCCATCAAGAATTTATCATCATCGGGCATCATTAATTTATTCCAGAAAACTAATTCTAACACTTACTAATGTCATGGCATATTCATTCAACTAATACTATCATGCAATGATTTAAGAACCCTAGTTCCCCCAAACTTGAGAGAAGCATTGTCCTCAATGCTAAAAAAAACTAAGGTAAAAGTAAATTACATGCTATGAAATGAAATGCAATGCAAGGTACCTTCACTTTATGCTTGTGGTGGTGCGGCGGTCGTGCGACGTGTGCGCTTTCAAAATTTTGTAGGGATGGAGTGTTCAAAATATGATGCTGATACGGTTGAATCTGGATGGACCCTAACCTTGGAAAGAAAAATAAAATAGTAAAATAAAAGGAAACTGAATAAAAATAGTAACAAAATAAACATTTATTTATGCACAGGAGTAAATCCAAAATGTAACGTCATCTTGAAGATGCTTAACAGGTTTTGACATCCTGCAAGAAGAATGTAGATTTGTCACGTAATGGCGAAGCTCCTTGATAAGCCTTCAAACGCTGGCCATTAACTTTGAAAATTTATCTGTCATCCATATTATTGATATCCACAACGCCATGAGGGTAAACATGATGGACTTCGAATGGTCCTGACCATCGTGACTTTAGTTTGCCAGGGAAGAGCTTGAGCCTAGAGTTAAACAAGAGCACTTGCTGGCCAACATGAAAATGTCGTGGTAAAAGAATTCTGTCATGCCACTTCTTGGTATTTGCTTTGTAGAGCTTGGCATTTTCATATGCTTGTTCTCGAAACTCTTCCACTTCATTCAGATCGAGCAACCTTTTCTCCCTAATTAGTTATGCGTCAAAGTTCAGCTTTTTGATCACCCAGTATGCCTTATGTTCTAACTCCACTGATGGGTGACAGGCTTTTTCATATGCCATCTTGAAAGGCGACATTCCGAAAGGTGTTTTGAATGTCATTCGATAAGCCCAGAGCGCTTCGTCCAGTTTTGGGGACTAGTCTTTCTGTATAGGGTTCACCACCTTCTCGAGGATTTGCTTGATTTCTCGATTGGACATTTCAGCTTGCACATTTGTTTGTGAGTGATATGCCGTGGCAATTTTATGTCGCACTCCATATTTCTGTAATGTCTTGGCAATTAGCTTGTTTTCAAAATGAGTGCCCTCGTCACTGATGATGGCTCTTAGTACTCCAAATCGAGTAAATATATTCTTGTGAATGAACTTGAGCACCGTCTTAGAGTCATTCCTTGGTGTGGCAATCATTTCAACCCACTTAGATACATAGTCCACCGCAAGCAAAATATAAAAATCTATAAAAGAAGATGGGAACGATTCCATGAAATCAATGCCCCAAATGTCAAATAGTTATATCTCTAAAATATTTTGCAATGGCATTTCGAGTCGTCTGGAAATGTTCCTAGTGTGCTGGCATCTATCGCATGCTTTGCAAAACTCATGAGCATCCTTAAATAGTGATGGCCAATAGAAGCCTGATTGGAGGACCTTTGCAGCAGTCCTCACACCTCCAAAATGCCCTCCACAGGGTGCTGTGTGACAATGGTGTAGAATATCTTGTTGCTCCTCTTCGGGGACACATCGTTGAATCATTTGATCGGCGCATTATTTAAACAAATATGGCTCATCCCAAAAATAGAACTTGGCATTATGCAAAAACTTCTTCTTGCCCTGGCTGTTCAATTCATAAGGAAAAATCCACTAACAAGAAAATTAACAATGTCAGCGTACCACGAGATTGCTGTGGCATATAAAATATTCTCATATGGGAATTCTTCTTTAATATAAAAAATGTCATGGCATTCTGAAATGTTTTCTAGCCTAGATAAATTATCTGCAACCTGGTTCTCAGTACCTTTCCTATCTATCACCTCTAGGTCAAATTCCTGCAGTAGTAGTATCCACCTAATAAGTCTAGGCTTGGCATCTTTCTTGTTAGCTGAGTGATCAGTGTGAACTATAACTTTGGTTCCTATTAAGTATGACCTAAACTTGTCAAATACAAATACCACGGCAAGTAAATCTTTCTCAGTGGTAGTATAATTCAATTACGCCTCATTCAAGGTACTGCTAGCATAATATATAACATGGAAAATTTTACCTCTACGTTACCCAAGCAAGCTCCCACGACAAAATCACTTGCATCACATATTAACTCGAACGGTGACGTCCAATCTGGGGGAACCACGATAGGTGTAGAGATAAGTCTTCGCTTCAGCTAATTGAATGTGCCATGGCATTTCTGATTGAACACGAACGGTTGGTTTTGTTGAAGTAGGGTGCACAAGGGCTTGGATATCGTGGAGAAGTCCTAGATGAATCGTCTATAAAACCTAGCATAACCAAGAAAACTACGAATGCTCTTGATAGAAGTTGGTGGGGGTAGCTTCTCGATCACCTCGATCTTGGCTTTGTCTACCTCAATTCCCTTTGCTTAAATTTTATGGCCTAGAACAATGCCTTCAGTCACCATGAAGTGGCATTTTACCAGTTCAGTACGAGATCGACCTCTTCCCATCACTTGAGTACCTTTTCCAAATTGTCGAGGCATTTTTGAAAGTCATAGCAGGAAATAGAAAAATCATCCATAAATATTTCCAAAAAATCCTCAACCATGTCTGAAAATATGACTGCATGCAGCGCTGAAAATTTGTTGGGGCATTACAGAGTCCAAAAGGCATTTTACGAGAAGAATAAGTGTCATAGGGACACGTGAATGTTGTCTTCTCTTGGTCCTCTGGTGCGATGGTAATTTGATTATACCCTGAGAATCCGTCCAAGAAACAATAAAATGCCTTGACAGCTAGTCGATCCAGCATTTGATTGATGAACAACAAAGGGAAATGATCCTTCTTGGTGGCCTTTTTGAGTTTATGGTAGTGTATACAGATTCGCCACTTGGTGACAGTGCATGTTGGTAGCAACTCGTTATCTTTACTTGTCACCACGGTTGTGCCTCCCTTCTTTGGCACACATTGGATGAGACTCACCCAATAACTATCAGAAATGGGGTAAATAACTCCAGCATCAAGCCACTTGAGAATTTCTTTCATCTCAACTTGTTTCATGATTGGGTTTAATCTTCGCTGTGGCTCTATGGATTTGCCATAGCATTCTTCTAGTAGGATTTTGTGCATGTAAATTATTGGACTTATTCCCTTCAGATCTACCATCGTTCATCCTAACGCTCTCTTATGCTGTGACAAAACACTTAACAAACTGCATTTTTGGTTAAGAGTAAGGGCATAGGAAATAATCACAGGTAAAGTTTTATTACTACCCAGATAAGCATATTTAAGATGCCGCGACAAATTCTTTAGCTCTAGGGTAGGAGCATGTTGTAATAAGGGCTTAGGAGGAACAAACTCATCAAAATTAAGAGGTTTAAAATGTGTACATGGGCTAGCTATGAGAAAGCTAGCCTGTTGCTCCTCGAAAGAAAAGTCATTAGGCTCTCCGACCTTTAAATATTCAAATAACTTCTCATCAGTTTTTAGGTGAATGAAATTGTCATGGTAAAATTGATTTGCTTTTCTTGCAATTATTGTATCCACTTCTAAAATGCTCTGGCATTCTTTAGAATCATCAATGTATTTGAGAGATCAGAAGATATTCATAATAACATGTTGGTTGTCCACTCTCATGGTCAGCTCACTCTTTTCGCAATCGATGAGAATGCGACTGGTAGTTAGAAAGGGTCTCCCCAGAATTATGGATGTTGTGGCATCGACCTCACAGTCCATAATCAGAAAGTCGAATGGAAATATGAATTTTTCAACCCACACAATGACATCTTTGATTCACCCTTTGGGACGAACATGTGAACGATCGGCTAATTGCAAGATGACAGAGGTGGTTCTCGCATTTTCTATTCCAAGCTTCACGAAAATTGACCTAGGCATCAAGTTCACACTTGAGACAAGTTCACATAGTGCCTTCCCAACATATTTGTCTCCTATCGAACATGGAATGATAAAACTACCCGGATCGTGTCTCTTCGGTGGCAACTTGCTTAAAAAAGAGCAAAATTCTTTTATCGTGGCAATTATCTCGTACTACTCAGCCTTTATTTTCTTGGTAATAATCTCCTTGAGGAATTTAGCATATGTAGGCATTTGTTCCATAGCCTCCAGAAAAGGAACATTAATTTGAAGTTGACTCAGAATGTCAACAAACTTTTTGAATTGCATGTCCTCGTTATGCTTCTTCAGTCTTTGCGGAAAAGGAGGCGGGGGTCTGACTTCCTGTACTGACGGGGTGGGAATAGAGTTTGCTTTGGCATTTTTGTTTGCCCCCTTAGTCACTTTACTCGATGAACCCTTATCTTTATTCTCTTCTATTGGTGCTTCTTCTAGTACTTCTTGATCAGCTTGCACGGTCTCAAGGGATGAATCATCCTTCGATCTTCCCCCAAACTTGTCTTCGACATTGATCTGTGTACCACTCCGTAGAGTTAGCACACTGCATTGTTCTTTGCCATGAGGTTTTGTGACTTCAGTGTCACTCGGCAAATGTCCTGGTTGTCGTTCTTGTAATGCCGTGGCAATTTGACCAACCTGACTCTCCAATGCCCTCAGTGATGAATTGTGGCTCTGAAGCAGGGCTCCTTGATCTGTGTACCAATCTGTAGAGTTAGCACACTGCATTGTTCTTTACCATGAGGTTTTGTTACTTCAGTGTCACTCGGCAAATGTCCTGGTTGTCGTTCTTGTAATGCCGTGGCAATTTGACCAACCTGACTCTCCAATGCCCTCAGCGATGAACTGTGGCTCTGAAGCAGGGCTCCTTGATTTTTGATGGAGGTTGTGTGGTCTTGCAGCATTGTCTTTTTTGTTGCTATGAACTCTTGCATTGTGGTCTCCAATGAACTGGTGTTAGATGAAGATGGCCCTCCCTTATGAGAATTATGCCATGGCATATTCGTTTGAAAACCTTGGGAGTCATTGAAATTCTGCTATCGAGCTGGTTGATGAGCATTATTGGATCCTTGATTTCCCCAAGAAAAGTTTGGATGTTGATGCCATATAGGATTATATGTGTTAGAATAGGGGTTGTTATTGACTCGATTGTAATTGCCTACATAGTTGATGGATTCTTGATTGGATGGGCAATCACTCTCATTTTGATTGCCATGGCATAATAAACATGCTGAATTAGCTACCTTTACTTCTCTCACCTCACTTGGATTTTGCAAATTCTTCAACATATTCGTGATAGCAGCAAGTTGGGCGGACACCGTATCCTTAGAATCTAGCTCGAAAGCTCCATATAATTTTCGCCCAAGTCCAAGCCTTGTAGATGGAAATTGGTAGTCGTTGGTGGTAATCCTATCCAAAATATCAAATGCCTCTACTGGTGATTTGTCAAGTAACGTCCCATTTACCGAGGCATCTAGTATCATCCTTGTGGGTGCATTAACTCCATTATAGAACATCACCACTTGTGTCCAATCTTAAAAGCCATGATTCGAACATTTATGAAGCAATCCTTTGTATCGATCCCAACATTCATACATCGACTCGTCATCAGCTTGACGAAAAGAAGCAATGTCGTTCCTTAGTTAGGTGTTCATATTCGGAGGATTATACTGCATCAAATATATTTTGCACAGATCAGTCCATGACTCCATTGAACCCGCTGGAACGCCACTCAACCAAGTCCTTGTTGACTTTAACTTTAATACATCTTCGTGCACTCCTTGTTGACGAAAAGAATCGCACACCTCTAAGACGTTATGAATATGTTGTACGGAATCTTCATTTGGCATGCCCCCGAATTGCCCTATGAAATTCAGCATATTGAACATGACAAGTTTAAGCTCGAAGTGGGCTGCCCGAATCTCTGGTGCCACTATTCCAGGATTTAAGTCATCCAATATAGGGTTTAAGTGATCACAAATGACACGAGGTCTGGCTGCATTCCCAACATTTAGATTTGCCTCGGTATTCTGATATTCCTGATGACCAATGCCTTGATTTCCAATTCGATACATATTTGCACGTTGAGCACGTCTTCGTTGCCTAAAAAGCCTCTCGATCTTAGGTTCAACCGATTCTAATGGCTCGTTCGAGTGTCTTCTGGTCATACACCGCGAAAAACCTGAAAAAGATAAGGAAAATAAAAAGTAAAACTATCTAAAAAGAAAAATAACTAAGTAAAATAAAAATGCTATGACAAAACAAATTAACTTCCAGTTGCCAATCCCCGACAACGACGCCAAAAACTTATCCGCTGTTTGTGAGTACTAAATATGGGTGCGGATATATGGGCAAGTATACACAATCGAATAAGTAAATAGTGATGAATGAGTATCATCTCCACAGAGATTGGAGGAAGTTGATAAGTTCAATCAAAGTGCTTTACTATGTCACCTAAATAAAGTTAGTGATGTTATTTGCAAATGAAAATGTTGTGGCAAAAAGAATGGATGTTGTGGAAATTGTCTGATGGTAATATGATAGTAAATTGAGATGTTATGACAAATTGAATTGTGCTGAGTGCAAACAAATGAAAATGTAAAGGCAAAATAAACTGTAATTACTATATTTGCTTATAAGGACTTTAGACTCCTCACACGACAAGCTACTATAGGAATGAATGATAGGAGTCACTTAGGAAATTTAAGTCTACTTCTCGTAATGGTCTTACTTCTATGCCTTATCTACCCGACAGAGTTTACTAAGGGTTCTCTATGCTATCTCTAGTTAAGGGACTTAACATATTGAAGATGCCTTGGCAAAACCGATTGGTGTTTGCTACTGCACGGATCTTATTGGTCCAGATAACAGGATATGTCTTGGCAATACCTTTTTGTGGCAGCATTAACATCTAACCTATCGCTCATGCGCAAGTCCTTTTAGTCGAATGAAATCCTATCCTTTTCTCTAAGGTGGATTAGGCCTAGTTACTATCTAGAACTCCTTGCTTATGTGGTTCCTCCCTAGTTTCTCTCGAATACTAAGGATGTGCTATTAGACATTCTCTCGAACACTTAGTATTCTCCTAAGGAATGGCTACTCTCATAGCTCCTATAACCTTAAGGCATTAAACTTCATAAACAAAACAGATTGTAACATAAAAAAACGACCATTAATTAAAGCAAAATCAAATATCTATAAGGAACTCCCACCAAATAGGATTAGTTCATGGTGGGGTTCGAAATAAGCAAGCACAAAGCAAGTTAATCCGTTTAAGCGAATATATCCAATTATCTTTTTAAGCGAAAATAGTAAATTTAAGTTTTAATTTATTTATTTAATTCTAATTATTTATCGTTGATTATTTTTCAAATAAATAGTTGTACTAACCTTTTTTTCAATGATTTTAGATTTTTAAAATTTTCATCTCAGGCTCTATACCCGAGCTCCAAACTGTTTTAAGTGAAGGTGAAAGCGATGCCTTCGTGGTAACTTATTCTCCATATAGACCTAGCAAGTAAACTTCGGGATTCATATACCTTATGTCTTCGTGTGAATTTATTATCTGTATAGACATAATGGAATGTATCCTCTCGAGTTTAACTTGGTTCAAATAAGCTTGTAATGGGCTTAGGGCTTAGGGTCTGGCAAGCCCAAGGGGGCACCAGCAACGAGAACTCGGGTACCCTTCTTTAGAACTTAAGCCAAGAGACTAAAAAGAGTTAGAGCCCACCCCAAAACTTCATTTCAAAACCTAGGCTGTTTTTAGATTATTTCCTGTTTTATTTTTTGTTCAGAGCATGTGAACTAGAAGTTTATATGGTTAGGACTTGTTCAAAATCAACTTGCGGGATAGAGATTATGTCCGGGTAGGAATAATAAGTATGTGGGGTAGGACTTTTTATTTTCATTGTTGTTTTGATTTTTATCCTTACCTCACTAACTTTTTCCTTTCATTTTTTGTTCTCTTTCATTTTATTTTTATCATTTACATCATTGAAAAGAGGTGTTAATCCATTAAAATGTGTTTGTTAAACATAAATAATTTGCATTAATGGATAAAGGGGTTGTAATACAAGAGGTGAAAAATGTAGAGGTCCGGCTATGGTCAGAAAAGACTCAGAAAGAAAAGGGAGACAATCTGCAAGGCAACTATGTGTCACATTCAATCAAGAAGATGTGGTGCCCATAATCGAATAGTATACCACTCTATTGCATTGTAAAGGACTCATAATGGACTGGGTTTACACCAAGCATATCAAAAGTCAACTTTTCAAAAATGGGTTGGTAAAGGTTGCAGGGTTAGATGAGAAAACATGTTATTGACCTAGAATGTTCCTTCAAAGACAACATGAACAAGATGACAAAACGATTGTTGAATTGGAAGCCATTGTTGACAAATTCAATAAATAACCAAATGAACTTCAGATAGTCCCTTTGATGGAGGATTTCAATGGCATTTTCGTTGGGAACAAGCTCAGCAAAGGATGAAAGCCAGAGATGCAGTCATTCGAGACTTCTTGGAGCAAGTACAAAAAGTAGCTCGTCAATTGCACGGTTTAACTAGAGAAGCCGGAGTGGTTCGACATGGTATTTAACCGGTGACAGACGAAGACAGAAGACTAGTCAACCTGTTTCGAGTCTAGAAGACTTAGTTAAAATGTACCGTTAGAATGTTTTTGTCTCTTAAGAAATAACACTTTTGTCCCAATAAAGATTATTTATAATAACAGACGTGTTTTTGGATCAATGCCTCGAACGTTTCATGCATCATTGTATTTTTCATAGCATTCATTTAAGCATTTTGACATGCATTAATCATACCTTATGGGGAACTTTGAGGAAGGGCTTCTAAAGGTAACTGCACTTACACAGTACTGAGAATGGAAGCAAAATTTGATAAATTAAAGAAAGAGCTAGAAGAAAGTTTGCAAAAGATGCAAGCAGAGTGGGGAGTTAAAATAGAGTAGGCACAAAAGGCTACCGTGGAGTATATCTTGCAAAACCAAAAAGACCTAGTTGACCAAATGGTAGAAAAATTGGTTGGTTTCAACCAGGAAAGAGGCAAAGAGAATATTTCCTCAACCTGTGAAACCTCTAAATGTGTGATAGCCCGTTCTAGTCCCCAAATACTCATTTCACCCCATAAGCTTCCAAACCACCCAACAATCATCTCTACCACTAAAAATCGAACAACTATGTTATATCCTTGGGATAATTCTACTGATTATAACATATTCGTTCCTAAGGTAATGAGAAGATCCAAGAATGAAATACTTGAGGACTTGAAACAGTGGTGCAGAGAGATATTCAAAGGAATGAGAGAACAAGGCTCTCACAATGAAATGAATGCAACTAAACTAGTTTTAGTTCCAGACCTGGTGCTCCCACCCAAAATTTAAGATGTCCTACTTTGAAAAGTACAGTGGAACTGTTGCCCTAATTCCCATTTCACGATGTTTATTCGAAGGTTGACTGGATACACCCACAATGATCAGATGTTGATCCACTACTTCCAAGATAGTCTGATTGGACCCACTTCAAGATGTTATAATCAACTGAGTCATATTCAAGTTCACTCCTGAAAAGATTTGGCTAGTCTTTTCTGGGCCAATACAAACACATGATTGATATGGCCCTTGATCGAACAACACTGCAGAATATAGAGATGAAAAGTGGTGAGAGCTTCCGGTAATATGCTTAACAATGGAGGGATGTTGCATCTCAAATGCATCCACTAATGAATGTAAAAGATTTTATCACTCTATTCAATGATACATTAAGTCTCCATGTATCGACTACAAGATAGGAACTTCCACCAAGAGTTTCTCTGACATCATCATGTGTGGAGAAATAATCAAAAGAGCTATCAAGAATGGCCAGATAGGTGACATTGAGGAAAGAGCTGAGATTAACATCGTGGGATCTTACCTAGCTAATCTGGGGACTAGACCTCATAATGTCTTTCATGAAAAGACTCACAACAATCCAATTCCAATGACGTATGAGGAATTACTCCCAACGCTAGTTGAGAGAAATCTTGTAATTACAGTTCAATCCAAACCAAGAGAATCCCCATATCCTGAAGGCCATGGAGGAACGACGTATGATATTACAGTTCGATTTCATTCAGCTTGAGGGCTTATCAACCGCATAGTAGTAGCAAGGAACTACTTTCTGGTTGAAGTTTAAAGTGAGGTCTTTAAGTTAAGAAGAAGACCTGGGTTGGTTGTGATTTAGCAACAAGGAACTATATCCCAATCAAATTTACAGCATAGCTCAAGACGAGAAGGGCTATCTTTCAAGAAAAACCTTCGAGTTCGATTCCATTAAGCTCGAGGGTATATCAAACACATGGTAGCCACACTTGTGTTTGCACTTCCACAACATTTAGGTAGTTTTCTCTTCTTGTTAAGAGTCCATCAATAATTTGGCATTCAGGTATGTGTTAGGAGCGGACAAAATGGGGCAACTAGCACATGAAATTGTAAAACTAATTGGTTTCTACTTCTAATAATGACGTTCAATGATGATCATGATATTCTCAGATGGAATGGTTACGTAGGTGAATCTAGTTTAGAAAAAACTTGTCCCCTATTTGAGAGTCCTAAATATGGGTGCGTATATATGTGCAAGTATACACAATCGAACAAGTAATACACTGATGAGTGAGTATCGTCTCCACAGGGATTGGAGGAAATTGATAAGTTCAATCAAAGTTCTTTACTATGTTACCTAAGTAAAGTTAGTGATGTTATTTGCAAATGAAAACGATGTGGCAAAACGATGAGTGAGTATCGTCTCCACAGGGATTAGTGATGTTATTTGCAAATGAAAATGATGTTAAGGCAAATTGAATTGTGCTGAGTGCAAACAAATGAATATGTAAAGGCAAAATAAGCTCTCCTGAGACTCACCTTCGTGTCATTCATCTATGGCCAGCTCATCTTCAACTCATACACATGGGAAGTAGCTCAATTGATGAAAGGTTACCTTACACAAAGTGACCTTTCATGACAAGTTGCTGCCCAATTGATGCCATGTCACCTAGACGCATGATGGATACCAAGTCACGCCTACATTTCTACATTTCTTCATTCCATGGATGAGCCTACACCTTAAGCATCGTATGAACCCCATGTGAGTGCCTCATGACCAGCCCACCCATATGCCATGCATGTGGAATTATTTAGGTGCCAAAATGAAGGGACTTCTTTCAATTCAGCCAAAGCAAATGTTGCTTCAAGTTGGCGCCAAGATGAACCATAAGGAGACCATTCGGCCAAAGGGACATCTTCATTCAACCAAGCAATATTTATTTTCAATTTAAGTCATGTATTATTCTGAAAAGATATGTAATTATTCGACCAAACCCTTGCAAGCCTATAAATAGGCTTTGGTATTTCATTTGTAACTCAACCCTTTGATAATATAAACTCTTTGTGAGATTATTCTCTCTTCAAGTTCTTTAAGAACTATATCGATTAAGCAAGCTTTCTAAGTTTGTGGCGTCAACCCCTTCCATAGATACTTTGAGTTCCTAGTTCTTATAACTAGAAGGTTCAAGTCCTTACATAACATCCCTTATTTAAGTTTATAAAGAACGGGGTTAAACTTTCTATAGTTTTGCTTCCTCTTTGGCTTAATTAATATACTATCTGACCATCACCATATTCCATCAACTTCACGCCTATATCATCACCATTCTATTTTCATTTCTTCATCATTGAATTATCATTCATTCATCAACAAGGCATATGTCTATCAAACATCATTTGGAGGTCGAATTCATCATCCCTTGAAGGATACTTTTACAACACTTCCACGACCTCTGATATGATAGCCAATAGCAAAGACCCGGAGAAGTACCCAAGTGGCCCCATCACACGAGCAAGGGCGAAGGAATTTCAAGCAGCTATGGAGAGTATGTTTACATCACGTTTGGAACGTGATGAAAAAGGAATAATAAGGGAGGAATACTTTACTTTGCTTATGCATGAATTTGCATGAGAATTTAAAGTTTGCATAACATTCATTGCATTTAATAAGTGTGTTGTTCATTCAAGCATGCATTGTATTTAAATCATCTAGTTCATTCATCAAATTAGTTCTTTTATTATGTTAACTCTTAATTGTTTCATGCATGTTTTCAAATAAATATTGAATAAAGTTCACCTTTGTGTCTAGGTGCATGAGAGAAGTTAAATGGTTTCATCATATGCAAGAATGTCAGTCGGAATGTCTTCCACTTCTGGATGTGATACAGATGTGTTTGGTTCTAGAAATCAATTGGAAATTATTCCTCTATATATTAGCTTTACAACGCCTTTTGAATCACCTTAATCCGATATCGGGAGCTTGAGATATGATCGATTTATTGAAGACAGTGCAGGCTGGAATTTTGTTACGGGAATTTTATGCATGGATGATTTGGATGAGTTTGAGCAAAGGGAGAGTCTTTTCAACTTCATCCAAGTGACAAGCCATTGAAGGACTCTTAATTCACCTATTAAAGGCATTCAAAGCTGATTGTTATCATCTAAGTTCAAGGGCTGTTCATATTCTTCAAGGGAGCATGCAATGAAGGGTGATTTAATTCACTTATCAAGACAATTTTCAGCATGGAATAGCAAGAGTCTTCCACCCCTTGGACGAAATTAAGGCCAAATTCAGCTTCAAATTGTCTAGATTCATCCCCAAAATGATCTAGAATATTCATCCAACTTTGAAGATAAGAAGACAAAGCATTCAAGTGCATTTTATTGCTAAATTGATGAGAATGTTTTCATCTTTTGAGTCTTTTCATATGCTTCTTAGAAATACTATAAATAGACACCTTTGGGATCATTTTTAGTACACATTTGAATATATAAAACATATTTGAGAGGTTGCTTTCATTCTTGTTCTCTTGTAGAACTTTATCGGCTTCAAGATAGTCTTGTAGTCTTCATCCATTTCCTTTTGTTATAGCGTTGGTTCCTAGCTCATATATAGCTAGTGGGTCACGTTCCATACCCTACCATTTCGATTCCAATTTTTTTTATATTGTTGGTTCTTAGCTCCAAATAGCTAACGGGTCACAATCCGCTTTATCCTTACACACTTTGCCACAACAACACCATTTGCCACGACAACACCATTCATACTTCACCATCTATTTTCATTATCATCAAACCACAACAACCATCACTCTTCCATCACCTTCAAACAACTTCCTCAGTCTTTTCATTCCATCATTTCAATTATTATTTCATATCATTTCCTTCTTATGTTTATATTTATGTAATTTCAGAGTTCAAGCTATCATTACGGGGTTTTTTACTAGAATCACGATCGGGCATTCACATATATGACTCGAAACATATAATCGAGATCATATCATTTGGCATCAGAGCTAGTCGATTCAATAAGCGTATCAGTTTTCTCTCTTCCGGGTCAGTACAAAAAAAAGTTAAAAAAAAAAGTTTAAAGAGGGAGGGAGTAATTCTTTTCATCTTTAAAGAAAAAAATATATTTACTTCATCTTTATATTCAATTTTTGTTACCTTTGCTTACCATCTCTTTTCCTTGTAGCCAATTTCTTTTCACTATCGTTACTACCAAACCATAATTGTTTCAGCTGAAGTCCACTATACTTTGTAAGCCATGAGAAAGTTCCCAAAAGGATTTGAAATCAAAGCATGAGTGGTAAAAGGCAAGAGTGATCATTAAGGGTAAAAGCCATCCCGGGTGAAACACGAGTGGGAGTGACTTTTCTTGGAGTGTTTGGTGAGGTTTTTTTTTTTGTTGAGTGAGGTTATTGTTTTATTACTAATTATGTCTCATCATTCGGGAGACAATTCTCAAGTTACAGGTACCGTTGAACCAAACCTACAAATGCAAGCCATGGTGCGTGAATTGACTAGGATTTTGAGGGAAGAGTTGGAACCTCTCCATGAACGTATTGACCGTATTGAAGAAGAGCGTACTCAAGGATTTCGAGAGCAAGAAGATGTCAATCAAGGAGGAAATGAAGAAGTGGAAAGACCATAAGAAGATCGTGCATCACAACAAAGAATGGGAAATCGAGGTATAAGGCCCCAAAGGTTTCGTCCATTAATGGATGATAATCTTGTTAATATCAAGATTTCCATTCCACCATTCCAAGGCAAGACGGATCCCGAGGCTTACTCAGCATGGGAAAAGAAGGTAGAGCACATCTTCGGGTGCCATGATTATTCCGAACTCAAGAAGGTAAAACTCGTTGCCTTTGAGTTTATGGATTATGCACTAATATGGTGGGATCAATTGACATCAAGTAGGAGACGAATGGAGAACATCCTATCACTACATGGGATGAAATGAAAGCAGTGATGCGAAGGCGATTCATTCCAACCCACTACCATCGGGAGTTATTCAACCGTCTTTAAAACCTTTCACAAGGTAACCGAAGTGTTGAAGATTATCACAAAGAGATGGAGGTGGCCATGATTCGAGCCAACATCGATGAGGATCGAGAAGTGACAATGGCAAGATTCCCAGCGGGACTTAATCCGGACATTGCGAACGTGGTTGAGTTACAACATTATGTGGAGATGGAAGACATGGTGCATATGGCCATAAAGGTGGAAAAACAACTCAAAAGGAAGGGTGCCAAACGATCTTATGGGAGTGCAACTTCAAAATGGGGGAAAAGTTCATACAAGAAGACTCCTCCATTGCCATCCCACGAAAGAGGAGGACCGCCCAAAGGAAGTAAGCCCATTGTCGAAACCAGCAATGGTAAGACTGTCGCCACTCCAAATCGTTCTCGTGACATACAATGTTTTAAGTGTTTGGGGCGTGGACACATTTCAAGCCAATGTCCAAATCGCAATACCATGCTTCTTCGAGATGATGGAGAAGTTGAATTGGAATAAGAGGAGGATGAGAATGAAGATGCTACCATTGATATGGAAGAATTAGAGCATGCCGTGGAAGGAGAGGTCCTTGTTGTCAAAAGGAGTCTAAATGTGCAATCCAATGGAGGAGATGAACAATGTGAAAATATCTTCCATACTCGCTGCCACGTTGGAGGAAAGATATGCTTTGTTATTATTGATGGAGGTAGTTGCACTAATGTTGCTAGTACCTTAATGGTAGATACCCTTGGCTTGGCAACAACAAAGCATCCACAACCTTATAAACTGCAATGGCTCAACGATGTAGGAGAACTCAAGGTGACCAAGCAAGTTCGAATTGCTTTCTCCATAGGGAAGTACAAAGACAAGGTGTTATGTGATGTTGTACCAATGCACGCAAGCCATTTACTACATGGAAGGCATTGGCAATTTGATAGGCGAGTGATCCATGACGGTTATACCAATCGGTATACATTCACCCATGAGGCAAGGAAGATCACTTTAGCTCCACTTTCACCAAAGCAAATACATGAAGACCAAATTCAATTGAGAGGAAATTTTGAAAAAGCCAAAGAGAGAGAGACCAAAATGGAGGTAAAAGCAAAAGAGTGTGATCAAAATGAGGGAAGGAAAATTTTCATTCTTTCTAAAGAGAGAGAGTTGAAAAAGTGTTTAATGACGGCAAAGGAAGCACTTGTGCTCATGTACAAGGAAATTTTTTTTTAACACTAACTACCTTGATCAAAATTTGCCTGCTTTTGTTGTGTCTTTATTGCAGGAGTTTGATGACCTATTTCCGGAAGAAATACCAAGTGGGTTGCCACCTATTCGTGGCATAGAAAATCAAATAGACTTTGTTCCTGGTGCTGTCATTCCAAACCGACCAGCATACCGAAGCAACCCCAAAGAAACTAAGGAATTACAAAGGCAAGTATCTGAGTTGATGGAAAAAGGCTACGTGAGGGAAAGCCTTAGCCTATGTGCCGTGCCGGTTCTACTTGTGCCAAAGAAGGATGGAACTTGGAGCATGTGTGTGGATTGTCGAGCGGTAAATAAAATTACGATAAAGTATCGTCACCCTATTCCTCGCTTAGATGACATGTTAGATGAGCTTAGCGATTCTAACCTCTTTTCCAAGATTGATCTTAAGAGTGGTTACCACCAAATACGAATGCGGGAAGGTGATGAGTGGAAAACAGCATTCAAAACGAAGCAAGGTCTTTATGAGTGGTTGGTTATGCCTTTTGGCTTAACTAATGCACCAAGCACATTTATGAGGTTAATGAATCATGTTCTTAGGCCATTCTTGGGTAAGTTTTGTGTGGTTTATTTTGATGACATTCTAATATCTAGTAAAACCATTGAAGAACATGTTCAACATTTGAGGTCAGTTTTACTTGTTTTGAGGAAGGAAAAATTGTTTGTTAATTTACAAAAATGTACGTTTTGTACTGATAGGGTTATTTTCCTAGGTTTCGTTATTAGTTCTGAAGGTTTGGAGGTTGACAAAGAGAAGGTTAAAGCCATTGAAGAGTGGCCACGACCAACAAGCATTTCTCAAGTTAGGAGCTTCCATGGACTTGCAAGTTTTTATCGGAGATTCGTCCCAAACTTCAGCACCGTAGCCGCCCCACTAACAAGTGTTATTAAGAAGAATTCTAAATTCTTTTGGGGGGAAGATCAAGAGAAGTCCTTTAATAGAATTAAAGATTGTTTAATACATGCCCCTTTACTTGCTCTACCTGATTTTAATTTAACTTTTGAAATTGAATGTGATGCATCAGGTGTAGGAATTGGAGCAGTCTTGTCTCAAGGTGGACGTCCTATAGCCTATTTTAGTGAGAAATTAAGTGGATCTACGATTAACTATCCTACCTACGACAAAGAGATGTATGCTCTTGTGAGGGTAATGGAAACATGGCAACACTACCTTTGGCCTAAGGAGTTCATCATTCACACCGATCATGAGGCGTTGAAACATATTCGGGGGCAGCATAAACTCAACAAAAGGCATGCCAAATGGGTAGAGTTTCTTGAAACTTTTCCATATGTTATCAAGTACAAGAAAGGTAAGGAGAATATAGTTGTCGATGCATTGTCACGAAGGTATGTTCTTTTAAACACTTTGGAATCTAAGTTGTTGGGTTTTACTTTTATTAAAGACTTATATGTTTCTGACTCTGATTTTGGGGAAATTTATAAATCTAGTGAGAAAGGGACGATTGATAAATACTTTAATCATGATGGTTTTCTATTCAAGGAAGGGAGATTATGCGTCCCTCAAGGTTCCATGCGAGAATTGCTCACTAAGGAAGCCTATGGAGGAGGATTAATGGGACATTTTGGGATAGCAAAGACTTTGGCTATACTTCAAGAACATCTATATTGGCCCAAAATGAAACGAGATATGGAAAGGTTATGTGAGCATTGCATTACTTGCAAGAAGCCCAAATCTAAAGTCATGCCACATGGACTTTACACACCACTACCCATACCAGAAGCACCATGGATGGATATTTCAATGGATTTTGTGCTAGGGCTTCCTCGCACAAAGAACAACAAAGACTCCATCTTTGTAGTTGTTGATAGATTTTCCACTTTTGGAGAGCCCTATGGAGTAAGATTGGTACTAAGTTACTATTCTCCACCACTTGCCACCCTCAAACGGATGGTCAAACTGAAGTGGTGAATCGAGTACTTTCCATGTTACTTCGATCTAACATTCGGAAGAATTTGAGAACATGGGAGGAGAGTTTACCACATGTGGAGTTTGCATACAACCGTTCAATCCATACTACTATGGGTTTAATCCATTAACACCGATAGACTTGTTACCATTACCTGCTGATCAAATTGTGAATAAAGATGGACATAATAAAGCTGAGTTTGTTAAGAAGCTTCATCAACAAGTAAGGGAGAACATTGAAAAACGAACTAAGCAATACGAGCAGCAAGCAAATAAGGGTCGTAAGCGAATTACTTTTGAGCCAGGGGATTGGGTGTGGCTGCACATGAGGAAAGAAAGGTTTCCGGCACAACGAAAGTCCAAATTACTTCCTCGGGGAGATGGACCATTCCAAATAGTCAAGAAGATCAATGACAACGCCTATCAATTAGATCATCCAGGTGAGTTTAATGTCAGTGCAACCTTCAATGTTGCTAACTTGTCTCCTTATGATATAGGTGATGATTTGGGGACAAATCGCTTTAAAGAGGGAGGGACTGATATGATAGCCAATAGCAAAGACCCGAAGAAGTACCCAAGTGGCCCCATCACACGAGCAAGGGCTAAGGAATTTCAAGCAGCTATGGAGAGTATGTTTACATCACGTTTGGAATGTGATGAAAAAGGAATAATAAGGGAGGAATACTTTACTTTGCTTATGCATGAATTTGCATGAGAATTTAAAGTTTGCATAACATTCATTGCATTTAATAAGTGTGTTGTTCATTCAAGCATACATTGCATTTAAATCATCTAGTTCATTCATCAAATTAGTTCTTTTATTATATTAACTCTTAATTGTTTCATGCATGTTTTCAATTAAATATTGAATAAAGTTCACCTTTGTGTCTAGGTGCATGAGAGAAGTTAAATGGTTTCATCATATGCAAGAATGTCAGTCAGAATGTCTTCCAATTATGGATTCGATACAGATGTGTTTGGTTCTAGAAATCAATTGGAAATTATTCCTCTATCTCTTATCTTTCCAACGCCTTTTGAATCACCTTAATCCGATATCGGGAGCTTGAGGTATGATCGATTTATTGAAGATAGTGCAGGCTGGAATTTTGTTACGGGAATTTTATGCATGGATGATTTGGATGAGTTTGAGCCAAGGGAGAGTCTTTTCAACTTCAGCCAAGTGACAAGCCATTGAAGGACTCTTAATTCACCTATTAAAGGCATTCAAAGCTGATTGTTATCATCTAAGTTCAAGGGCTATTCATATTCTTCAAGGGAGCATGCAATGAAGGGTGATTTAATTCACTTATCAAGACAATTTTCAGCATGGAATAGCAAGAGTCTTCCACCCCTTGGACGAAATTAAGGCCAAATTAAGCTTCAAATTGTCTAGATTCATCCCCAAAAGGATCTAGAATATTCATCCAACTTTGAAGATAAGAAGACAAAGCATTCAAGTGCATTTTATTGCTAAATTGATGAGAATGTTTTCATCTTTTGAGTCTTTTCATATGCTTCTTAGAAATACTATAAATAGACACCTTTGGGATCATTTGTAGTACACATTTGAATATATAAAACATCTTTGAGAGGTTGCTTTCATTCTTGTTCTCTTGTAGAACTTTATCGGCTTCAAGATAGTCTTGTAGTCTTCATCCATTTCCTTTTGTTATAGCGTTGGTTCCTAGCTCATATATAGCTAGTGGGTCACGTTCCATACCCTACCATTTCGATTCCAATTTTTTTTATATTGTTGGTTCTTAGCTCCAAATAGCTAACGGGTCACAATCTGCTTTATCCTTACACACTTTGCCACAACAACACCATTTGCCACGACAACACCATTCATACTTCACCATCTATTTTCATTATCATCAAACCACAACAACCATCACTCTTCCATCACCTTCAAACAACTTCCTCAGTCTTTTCATTCCATCATTTCAATTATTATTTCATATCATTTCCTTCTTATGTTTATATTTATGTAATTTCAGAGTTCAAGCTATCATTACGGGGTTTTTTACTAGAATCACGATCGGACATTCACATATATGACTCGAAACATATAATCGAGATCATATCAACCTCCCTTTGATAACATTTCTTTTCATTTCATTTCTTATCAATTCTTTCATAATTTCTTATTTCTATTTAATCATTTCTTTCTTTATATTGTGAAGAATACTTATAATTCAAGTGTAGCATTTTGGTGTCTCTCCTAGATCGGGAAACAACAAGGCTGCCAAATTCTCCATCATTAAAGTGCTTGGATAGCCCTACATCAAGCAGTAATCAGAGCTTAGTCAGATTGACATTGAAAGTGCAGCAAGAAAAACAAAAAGAAAAGAAAAAGAACTCCTACATTAAATTTGGAGTACAAAAAGAAAAGAAAAGAAAAGAAGAGATTCAAAAGCTAAAGAAAGGTAAAGAAAAGTTGCAAATATGCCCAAAGGAAACACATTACAATCTGCCCAACATCAAACTTGAAGGAGGTATCCTTGTTGTTTCTTGTAAAGGAATATAGTAAGTGTTACATCTTGGGTTGTAAGTTATCTTTATTTTCTCTTTATTTCATTTCCTTTTCTTTCATCGTTTCTTATTTATTACCTTATCCATTCTTAGCTATTCTATCTTACCTTTACCATTTCTATACCATACCCATTTCTTTTAAGCCAATGCACAAAAAAAGAAACTTTCTCAATCTTAAGTTAGTTCTTTAAATGACCCACAAGAGAGAATTGAGAAGTAAAAGGCGAACGAGAGGGTGAGATCAAAAAAAAAGTCAAGAACATATCCCCGAGTACAAACACGAGTGTGAGTGGAGTGCAATCTGAATTTTCTTTGGAGTAACCAAGAGAGACTTTTGTGAGCGTGCTGGTAAGGTTTTAATTTATTTTATTTCAGTTAACATGTCACAAGAATTTCTTGATTGTCATACAGTTTCAAGACAAGTGATTGTCGTTAAAAAGGCTTTAAGCACTAAAATTCTAGAAGATGACCAAAGAGAAAACATCTTTCACACTCGTTGTCATGTAAACAACAAAGTTTATCTTTCACACTCGTTGTCATGTAAACAACAAAGTTTGTTTCATGATCATCGATGGAGGAAGTTGTACGAACGTTACAAGTACCCTTATGGTAGAAAATCTTGGCTTGAAGACCTCTAAGCATCTGAATCCATATAAACTTCAATGGTTAAATGACGGAGGAGAAGTAAGGATCACAAAGAAAGTTGTCATCCCGTTTTCAATTGGCAAATACCAAGATGATGTTCTTTGTGATGTTGTACCAATGTATACTGGACATATACTTTTGGGAAGACCATGGCAATTCGACAGACAAGCAATCCATGATGGGTTTACAAATAGATATATTATCACCCATAATGGTAAGAAATTCACTTTGACGCAACTTTCTCCTAGTCAAGTGAATGAAGACCAGATTCATTTGAAGAAAAGCATAGAGTCATACAAAAACGATGAAAAAGAGATGAATAAGCCATTGAACATCTATACTAGAAGAAAGGAGATTCAAAAACAGTTGTTGTCACACAAGGCTTTAATTGTACTAATGTACAATGAGAGTCTACTTTTAACTAATATCCAAGAAGGCTTGCCTTCTTCTGTTGTTTCTCTTTTACAGAAATTTGAAGCAATGTTCCCAGAAGATATACTAAAAGGACTTCCACCTCTTCGAGGAATTGAACATTAAATCGATTTCATTCCCGGTGCTACCATTCCAAATAAACATGCCTATAGAAGCAATCCAGAGGAAACAAAGGAACTTCAAAAACAAGTTGGTGAATTAATGGAAAAGGGGTAATTAAAAATAATTCAACCTTTATATGGGGCAAAGAACAAGAGGAACCATTTACGGCAATCAAAGAATGCTTGACTAAAGCACCGCTACTGGTACTTTCTAATTTCGATAAAAATTTTAAAGTAGAATGTGATGCCTCTGGAATTGGTATATGTGCTATTTTGACTCAAGAAGGACGACCAGTCGCATACTTTAGTGAAAAGTTAAGTGGTGTTTCACTAAACTATCCTACTTATGACAAAGAGATGTATTCTCTTATATGGGCATTAGAAACGTGGTAACACTATCTATGGCCTAAGGAGTTTGTTATTCATACAGATCACGAGGCATTGAAGCATATTAAAGGCCAACACAAACTCAACAAGGGACATGCCAAGTGGGTAGAGTTTCTTGAGTCCTTTTCATACGTCATTCACTACAAGAAAGGTAAAGAGAATATCGTTGTAGATGCCCTTTCACGAAGGTAGGTACTTCTTAACACATTGGACTCAAAATTACTTGGTTTTTCTTTACTTAAAGATTACTATGCTAATGATCATGATTTTGGAGAGAAATACAAGTCTTGTGAAAATGGTGCAGTTGAGAAGTTCTATAGACATGATGGGTATATATTCAAAGAAGAAAGGCTATGTATCCCTCAAGGATCCTTTCAAGAAATATTGGTACGAGAAACACATGAAGGAGGACTTATGGGACATTTTGGCATCAGCAAGACTTTGGAAATCTTGAAAGAACACCTCTATTGGACTAAAAAGAGATGTTGAACGGGTTTGTGAAAGGTGCATCGTTTGCAAAAAGGCTAAGTCAAAAGTCATGTCTCATGGACTTTATAAACCTCTTTCATTCATACAACACCATGGGTTGATGTTTCCATGAATTTCGTGATGGGTCCTCTAAAAACAAGTAATGGGCGAGATTCCATATTTGTTGTGGTTGATCGGTTCTCCAAAATGGCCAATTTCATACCATGTCACAAAACCGATGATGCAACTCACGTGCCTAATCTATTCTTCAAGGAAGTTGTGAGGTTGCATGGCATACAAAGGACCATTGTTTCTGATCGAGATGTCAAGTTCCCCAGTCATTTCTGGAGGACGTTGTAGAGCAAACTTAGAACTAAATTATTGTTTTCAATAACTTTTCACCCCCAAGCTGATGGGCAAACGGAGGTGGTCAACAGAGTGTTATCAATATTGTTGAGAGCCATCATTAAGAAGAACATAAAGACCTGGGAAGAATGCCTTCCACATGTTGAATTTACTTACAATCGGCCAGTTCATTCAGCAACAAAGACTTCACCATTAGAGGTAGTGTATGGATTCAATCCCTTAACTCCTTTAGACCTTCTTCCTCTACCTCAAGAACAAATGGTTAACAAGGATGGTAAGAACAAGGCCAAGTTCATTAAGAAGTTACATGAGCAAATTCGACACAACATTGAGATAAGAACAAAGCAGTACGAACAACAAGCCAATAAGGGACGCAAACCACTCAATTTGGAAGTCGGAGATTCGGTATGGGTGCATTTACGTAAGGAAAGGTTTCCAACTAAATGGAAATCTAAGCTTTTACCGAGAGGTGATGGTCCATTTCAGATCATCGAGAAGATCAATGACAATGCATACAAATTGGATCTTCATGGAGAATACATTGTAAGTGCCACCTTCAATATAGCGGACCTATCTCCAATCAAGGATGATGACGATTTGGGGAAAAATCACATAAAAGAAGGGGGGATGATGTGAACACACCAACTCCATCTTCAAAGGACATGGAAGTGATGCCACAAGGACCAATCACTCGATCAAGGGCTAAATTGTTCAGGGAATCTCTTACATCCAAATGCATTAAAACCTTTGAATCATTTAAAAATATATCCCCAAATAATAGATTATATACTATATTTCATGTTAACATATAGTATAATCTATGAACCACATCTTTATATGATTATATCTTATATTACTTAGCTTATATTATGCTTTATTTTATAGGTACATAGGCGAACACATAATGGAAACTAACTTAAAGCTAGCATTAGAGTCCACGAACTAAGGAAACATGAATAGGACAACTCCGAGACAGCTCAAGAACATTTTGGGACAAAGTTGCCAGCTACCCTCCGAGCTCTTAGCTGACCTGAGCTGGACTTTTGAGCTAGCTAGAGACCTCATTTCAGCTGTAAAGTTACACCATCATCACCACCACACAGAGTACTTCAAATATGGTCTAGGTTAATTTTTGTGGATTCGTACCTTTTCGCTAATAGTTTCCATTCCAAGAGGTGCCTTTTCACAAGGAGCTCTCCTGAGACTCACCTTCGTGTCATTCATCTATGGCCAGCTCATCTTCAACTCATACACATGGGAAGTAGCTCAATTGATAAAAGGTTACCTTACACAAAGTGACCTTTCATGACAAGTTGCTGCCCAATTGATGCCATGTCACCTAGACGTATGATGGATACCAAGTCACGCCTACATTGCTACATTTCTTCATTCCATGGATGAGCCTACACCTTAAGCATCGTATGAACCCCATGTGAGTGCCTCATGACCAGCCGACCCATGTGCCATGCGTATGGAACTATTTAGGCACCAAAGTGAAGGGGCTTCTCTCTATTCAGCCAAAGCAAGGTGTTGCTTCAAGTTGGCACCAAGATGAACTATAAGGAAACCATTCGGCCAAAGGGACATCTTCATTCAACTAAGCAACATTTATTTTCAATTTAACTCATGTATTTTGCCAAAAAGACATGTAATTATTCGGCTAAACCCTTGCAAGCCTATAAATAGGCTTTGGCATTTCATTTGTAACTCAACCCTTTGATAATATAAACTCTTTGTGGGATTATTCTCTCTTCAAGTTCTTTAAGAACTATATCGATTAAGCAAGCTTTCTATGTTTGTGGCGTCAACCCTTTCCATAGATACTTTGAGTTCCTAGTTCTTATAACTATAGGTTCAAGTCCTTACATACCATCCCTTATTTAAGTTTATAAAGAACGAGGTTAAACTTTCTATAGTTTTGCTTCCTCTTTGGCTTAATTAAGATACTATATGACCATCACCATATTACATCACCTTCACACCTATATCATCACCATTACATTTCCATTTCTTCATCATTGAATTATCCTTAATTCATCAACAAGGCATACGTCCAGCAACATCATTTAGAGGCCGAATTCATCATCCCTTGAAGGATACTTCTACAACATTTCTGTAGCCTACCTTTGATAATATTTCTTTCCATTTCATTTCTTATCAATTCTTTCATAATTTCTTATTTCCATTTAATTATTTCTTTCTTTATATTGTGCATAATACTTATAATTCAAGTGTAGCATTTTGGCGTCTCTCCTAAATCGGGAAACAACAAGGCTGCCAACTTCTCCATCATTGAAGAAGCTTGGATAACCCTACATCACTTACTCAAGATTGAATTTCAACTTCACAACGAAGGATATCCAATTCAAAGCCAATTTGGTGAAGCAATACAACTCGAGATTGGATTTCAACTTCACAACAAAGGATATCCAACTCAAAGCTAATTTAGTTAAGTAATACAACTCGAGATTGGATTTCAACTTCACAACGAAATATATCAACTTCATGAACAACTTGATACAAAATATATAGTTTAGAGGGCAATAATGTATTTAAACCAAAATTGCATAATATTTTATGTAAATAATAATAGAAATAAAATTCACATTTCTTATAAAATTATTAGCATCATTTTAAAACTAATATACACCTTAATTTAAAATTTTAGACTCACATTATATAATAAAGGCTTAATATCCAAATAAGTGTCCAAACTATATTTTTTTCGAATAGGTGCCTACAACATTTTTTAGATCATCCAAGTGTCTAACTTTACAAACGTTACCACTTTAGGTGCCCATGACGTAACAACTGTTAGTTTTCTCCATTAAGTGACACATGTCACAATTTGGTAATTTTGAAATTTATTTTTTAAAATATTAAAAATATTATTATATTTATAAAAACCCTAATTTCTTTGAAATTATAAAAAACCTCAAAATCCCAAAAATCCTAACACTAACTCACTGCCGTCGCCCTTTCCGGCCACTAACTGGACCAAAACCCCTATGAAATCTTGATTGATCAATGACTGATCGACGGTGAATCGACATTTTATATCTTGCGAACCTTAGGATGAAAATCATGATCCCACACGATTCTGATGGTCAATCGACTACAACTAGGGCAACATATAACTAGGATGATTGTAGGGACTACGTCGGAGGAGGTGGTCATGTTTTGAAAAGACGCTGATAGCGGGTTAATGTTAGGATTTGAGGATTTTATAGATTTTGAGGTGTTTTTGTAATTTAAAAGAAATTGGAGTTTTTTAATTTAAAAAAATAAATTTCAAAATTATCATATTGTGACACATCTCACTTAACAGAGACAACTAACGGTTGTTATGTCCTGGCTACCTACGTAGTAATGTTTGTAACGTTGGGCACCTGGATGGTCAAAAAATATTGTAGATACCTATTCAGGGAAAAAGGTATAGTTTATGCACTTATTTGGGTATGAATGCTATAATAAGTTGTAATAGTTAGAGCATTAATTAACTCAAACAAAAACATGAACAATATTAAGGTTGTAAAATCAGGTAATCGTTCAGGTTTCAGTCGGATTCTGTCAGGTCAGGTCAAATCAGATACAGGTTGAGTCATGTTAATTTAATAGTTCAACTCGCATCAGTTCAGGTCCAAGTCAAATCAGTTTGGGTCATTTTTAGGTTGATTTTACATCAGATTCAGCTCAAGTTCATATTAAGTTAATTTTAGTTTAGATCAATGTCAGTTCAGGTTCGAAGCAGTTAAACACCAGGTTAATTCAGGTTCGGATAGACTTCAATTGGATCTCGTTCAAATCGGGTCATATCATTGACAAACAAAATTCAGGTCGGATCTTACCAGATACGGATTGACTTCAAGTCGGGTCATTTTTGGGTTAATTATTTTTCGTCTTCCAATGTCTCATGAACGTGAGAACGTCGAATTGTAATTTGTAATTGTATATGGTTTAGATTAAATTACAAAAAATATAAATAACTATGAGTCAATTTTGATAAAAATATAATTTGAAGTACTAAATTTAAAAACATGAGATTAGAAACAAAAATTTAAATAAATTAAACAACACGCATGGATAAGGGATCAAATTGAATTAATTATAAAATGTAATTAATTATTTAAATCGAATTAATTAATTATATATATATATATATATATATACACCCACACATGAACCAATTTACTTCAATGATTAAAGGAATTGTTGTTGTTCCTAGAGGTTGTGAGTTCGAGCACCAATGACTGTAGCGGTGATTGAGAGTTCATTGTCAAATGGTTGAGAGTGTGTAGCACAAATATTACTTATAATATTAAGTGGCAAAGAATAATGACAATTGGAACAAATCCCTACCAAGGGTCCAAATTGATTTGATTTTGTTCACCAAGTTTAGTGCCATGTTACCTTAAAAGATAGAGCTATTTAATGCTCATCGTTTCCAAGTCAAAAAAAGCTTCCCCCGTGATCAATAAAGTGGCGACAAAGCATGGTAAAATTCTAAGGTTTACCTTTGTATCATGTTGGGCTTGTAATTTGGGTCAAAATTTTTTTTATAATGAATTTCATTTATTGAGTCCTAATATATGTAAATGGACTTATATGTAATATAAATGAGTTTTTATTATTTTTGGACTTGAATAAAAATAGGGTATATTTATTTATAACATGGGTAATATATATATATAGATATGAAATATGAAAATGGTATATGGTATATGGTATATACTAATATATAATTTACATTAATTCCATCACCCGGATAAAATGAGTGATAACAAGAGCATAATTTTTAACATAAATTTGTTTAGTTGATTTTATTGTAATTTTAGTGTATTAAAGTGTAATAAATTTTATTTATTCATTTATAAATTATTAGTTTTAGTATTTGTTATATTATTCAAAATTTCAATATCAAATAAATTCATCTTATATATATATATTAAAAATTTTAAGTTAAATTATATTTATATTATTAATCAATTTTTACATAAAAATAAAATAGACTTATAAATATCTTAACTAATTTTATATAATCTAATAAAATCATGATCAAGAACTATTATATAATAAAATTAATTTAATAATTATAATTAAAATTTATAAATATAAGGATTATAATTAATATAGAAAGTAAATTTATTAATTTAGTTGTTATAACTAACAATTTATTTTAAATTTAAAAAAGTAATCATATTAATTTAATTATCACAAATTTATCATAAATTTAAAATCTCATAATTATACAAATTGCAATTTATTACTTTCAAGTTAGGTAAATATCAAGTCATGTAAATATCATATCAGTACAATAACAAATTAGATCAGTACAATAACAAATCAGATCATTTGAGTCAATTACATATCAAGTTTATAACATGTCAGGTTAATAATATGTCGGATAATACTAGTTATTTACTAGGTTAATATCGAGTTCGAGTTCAAGTTCATATCGACCAGATATAGGTTGAGTTCAGTTCAATTCGGGTTCATGTCGTTCTCAGATCAAGCGCATATCAAATTCAAATCCACAATTTTCAGGTCTAATTCGGGTTTAGATCAATATCATTTTAAACTCAAATCGATTTTAGATATCTCTATCTCAGTCAAACAACCTTTGACTTAATTCACTTAATTCGGTTTGGTTAAGTTATATACAAACCCAAACAACATTCATTAACAGACTCAAATATTAGGTTAATTTGTCTAGTTAACACTTTGATTCAAAACTCAAGATCCAATATCCTTGAATCGCGATCTCTGCAACGAATCAGACCAAACCCAGATCAGTCTTGTCTAGGTAGCCATACTATTCCTCTCTTCAAAACAGCTGTCAACGCCATGCGGTGGCCGGCGGTGAAAAATGGGGGACTGGGGTTGACGGCGATGGCATACGTGGCGATAGACTACCTACGCATTCTATCCCCAACGTTGCACGAACGTCTTCAACCGTTGCTCTGGTCTTCGCTAGCCCTCGTTGCCGTCACGCGCGTCCCCTCTTATCGTCACTGGAACGCCGAGTTTCGAGCCGCCATCACGTTCCTTGCTTCGATGATATTCATGCTCTCAGCTCTTCTCTTTGAAACTCTCGATGTTCGTTTTGTTACTGCTGTTCTGGGCCTCGACTGGCACAAGTAAGAATTGGAATATATAACTAGATTTTAAATCACCAAGAAAACGATGTGATTTTCTCTGATTTCTGTATTTCTTTGCTTTCTACTATGTGGGTTTTTTTTTTGGAGGGTGTGGGTCATTTTTAGTTTCTTACATATAATTATTTGGTGCATTTTAGGAAAGCTGTTTGGATCATAATAGTAGACTTGCAATGAGAATCTCTAATGCTAATCGTGGAAAAAATATGATTGGCACAAATAATAAATGCTAAGTGTTAAGAGCGATCTACTTTGCTCCAGGCGTTTCAGGCTTGGATTTTGTTTCTTGCCTTTTTTTAATCTGTCAACTTACAATCTGGGTTTGGAGAAGCATTTTCCAATCTATCTTTAGCTTTAATTGGATGACATTTATTATTGATCTTACTTGATTTTCATGTCACTTTGTCAATGATTTTTCGTAGATTTCTTTCCAAAATGATTGCAATCTTTACTTGGCTGTAATAAACAGAGCTATAGGTGCAAAACCAAGATTGCCTTACGTCACAGCATCCATTACTGTTTTCTTACACCATTTGATGACTTCTATTTAAGAGTGTTTTAGACCAAACGAATGATAAAATAGACAGAAGGATTAAGTAGGGAAGAAAGTTATTTATTGATATTTCTGACTCTGTTTCTGTCAATAGGAACATGCAGCATAGTATGAAATCAGGAAATTCAAAGTTGGTTCCATTCATAGTCACATGGATCGCGGTACGCTCCGGTACGGGAACATGGAACGAGATCACAATTCGCTAGGTCCCTAAAATTCGGTACGAGAAGGGGTAGACTCATTTCGGATCGCTCCGGTACAATGTACCATATAAATTGGTACGATGTACCAGTTTCTTAGGTTGCTATTTTTCTACATCAAATTTTATAAGTAACTATAAATAGTAGGAATAAAATAAAAGAAATTAAAACTTAACTGAAATAACACATAAAAAATGAGGATTTAAACAGCTATTTACTTTAACCAAAAACACAGAAATGGGAAAAAGTCAAAACGATTGCGTTTTTTTTAAAACAAATTTTAGAGTCCATTTTATTCAAGACCAAACCTGTTCATATTACAAAATCAATACCTATTTACAAGATAAATCCAATAAAAAATGTTCATAACAAGAGTTTCTCAAGATAGCCCATTTATAGTCCAATATACTTGAATTTCAAAAATTAAAAAATTGGTCTTCTTTGCCTTGTTTCTGCCACGGGTTTTGGCAGTTAAATGAGGGGTGATTTTCCCGATATATCACAGGTGACCGGTAATATTATCGATCTAACACCGGTCAGATTATATTTCCCGATCTAACACCCTTAGCAGTAAAGTGCGCCCACTGCACCGCGCTATACGATGATTTGGCGCAACGTGGGGTATAGCGCGCCCCCTGCACCGCGCTATACGGTGAGCTGGCGTCACGTGGGTATAGCGCGGCCCCTTCAGCGCGCTATACCTGTATATCTGACACGTGGGGTATAGCGCGGTGCAGGGGGCGCGCTATACCCCTAACTACCGACCCCTCCTCCCTATAAATACCCCCATTCTCAATCAATTTTATCACACCAAATTCTCTCAAATTCTCTAAATTTCTCTCAAATACTCTCTTTTTAAGGTATATTTTATAATATTTTTACTATTATATTTGTACTTTATTTAATATTTTACTAATATAATTCTTTTGCAGATATATAATGGAAGGCAGTCTAGTTCGCTCGGATGGAAATCATATATCTCTACACTTTGCTGATGCGATAACATTTTAATGTTTTAATTTAATTTAAATTATTAGCAATATTTAGTTATTTATTTAATGCATGATTATTATTAATTAAATATCTCGACACTTTGCTGATACGGTAACATTTTAACGTTTTAATTTAATTTAAATTATTATTAATAATTAGTTGATTCATTTAATGCATGATTATTAGATTTAGAATTAATTTTTGTAATTATTTATTTTTAGGAGAAGGACCGTGTATTAGATCCTTTTATTAGAAATCTTAAGTTAGTGATACCCAATTGTGTCTTGTCGTATTTAGTAGAGGCTGGATTCGGTTACATAGGTAGATATCAGGGTCACTGTAAGATAGAGCCAGACCTGATTTCTGCCTTAGTAGAGCGGTGGAGGCCGGAGTCCCACACATTCCATCTTCCGTGCGGAGAGTGCACGATCACGCTTGAGGATGTTTCTATGCACCTGGGGCTTCCGGTGGATGGAGATGTGATATCGGGGATAGCTTCCGGTTCTTGGACTGGTTTGTGTTGGGATAGTCTAGGACGTGTCCCGGAAAATTTTATCGGAGGTAGGATACTGTTAAATTGGTTAGACGCAAATTTTCGGGAGTTGAGCGTAGACGCCTATGAGGATGAGGTTAAGATGTATGCACAGGCATGCATACTGCAGCTGATAGGAGGGTTGTTGATGCCGGACAAATCGCGCAACCTAGTTCACTGCATGTGGTTGCGACATCTTAGCGACTTTCGTCTCGCCGGATCATTCAGTTGGGGCTCGGCAGTTTTGGCTTTGCTGTACAGGGAGATGTGTGGAGCCACTGACTACAGGCGTAATGCTATCGGCGGATGTCTTCTGCTGCTGCAGTCTTGGGCATGGTATCGATTGCCCTTTTTATGTCCCGTTGTGAAGAACCCATTCGTATTTCCATTACTTCTGAGGTAATTATAAAACTGATTTTGTATATTAATAATTTTATACAGCGTATAACAAATTTTTTTTCTTGAATAGGTGGTCTACTGATAGGAAAAATCATCAGGAGCTACCTGATGATTTAGAAAAGATTAGGGTGCTAATCGATCAGAAGGCTGGCACACAAGTATGAATTTTAATGTTTAAAAATTGATTTTAGATTATAGTTATATAATTAGATTATTATTTTGATAAAAATTATATATTATTTGTTTTAGTTTGAATGGTGCCATATTCTACTGATGATGTGAGGGCGGTGATCCCACCTGAGTTGAGGGGCCATTAGATGTTTGGATGGAAATGGTCCCTCTGATCTGTTATGCGACCGTCGAGATGCACTCCACTGATCGCGTGCTCTGGCAGTTTGGTTGTTTTCAACCAATTTCGGAAGTACCTCGCAATATGGATGAGTTACATAGCTTAGATAGACGCGGCAAGACAGATACAGATTGGCTGGTGAGGCATCATGAGTGGGTCGTGTTGTGGGAGGATCGACATCGGCGCCTTCCACGTAGAGAGCCTATTTTTACTGACTTCTTGATGTATGCTGAGGATTATTATGAGTGGTTCAACAGTAACGGGAAACCGTTTCTACTTCCCGAGGATGCACGAGGGCAGACCTTTCCACGACGTCGACAGAGACGTTCACCGACACAGCACCATCGTCCCCCGACTCGTGGACAGAGAGCAGGTGCTTCCGGTTCATCCTCAACTCCACCAGCATGACCTTCCCAGCAGCCACCGCAGCCATATATGATGTTGCAGCCATATATGATGCCGTCATCGCCTTTCCATTACCAGATGTCGTCGCCACCGCCTTCACCTGGTTTTATGACCCCGCCACCGCCACCGTCACAGATGACCCATCCTGGAGTCTATTATGGGTCTATGTTTGCAAACCTGACTTGGGTTTCATATGTTGGATATTTGGCGGGTTCAGCCTTATCACCCATGGCCGCAGCACAAACACCGCCTCCTGTACAGTTTTCACACTCAGCGATGTCTGGGTTTTATGACTTTTCCTAGTTTTCATAGGCCGGTGGGATAGTCAGTCATACACCTCCAGGGTCCTTATTCTACGAAGGTGCTTCATCGTCATCATCTCCTCATGTACCTACGCAAGACGACGACAACGACGACGACGACGATGACGACGACGACGACGACGACGACGATGGTGATGATGATGACAGCGAGGAGTCAGAACCAGTGATACGAAGAAATCCTCCTCGAGACCGACAGCCACCGCCCTGCGAAACACATTCGCGTCGCAGGCATCGATAGATTTTGTTTTTTTATTATATTTGTATTTACTTTATTTTGTTAAATTGTAATTTTTTATTATTTCTCATTTAATACTTACTTTATTTTGTTTTTTAATGTATTTCAGTTCATTTTTTTATTACCATTTAATATCAGTTATTGTAATTTGGTTATCATTTACCATTTAATACTTATTGTTATCAGTTTGTTAAAATTTAATGATTGTGTTTGTTTTTTTAATCTTCATCGGTGATTATCAAATGACATTAACTTGAAGTAAATGCAAATTAAAAGTAGAAGAATTATTATTTGATAATAAAATACATCATTTCCTCATCAATTGTTACTTGATGACAACAGAAGTGGACATGTTTTTCTAGTGTGTCCTGGGTTTCTACAATGACCACATCTTCTATCTTGTCTAGATCTTTCTCTAATATCCATATCGCAATGAATTCAATTGGATTTTGGATGACCACGCTCCCTCAATAAACTCGAATTTGGTACAATCGGAAGCCAATCTTGAACCTCATCAGGGTTTTTTCATTACCTATAGGGGGAAACTCAAATTCGTATACCTTAAAACCTTCAGATAGTATGTATACGGGATCCACAAAATGGCTATAGTCTTGATGTGTATGCGAGCAAGCTGCTATCACATGAGAGCATGGATACTTCAGAGCTTGAAAAAACCCGCATTCGCACGTTCTGTCCCTTAGATTTACTCTTAACGACACAACTTCAATCCCTTGAAGAGGTAGCGGTAACTCTGTGACACGAAACATTTCATGCCTTCTAGAGAAGCTTGTTACAGACATTCCATTTGATGCAACAATTTTTTTCTGTAGATCTGCAACTAATCTAGGGTGATAGACATGACGCCTTGCATCCAGGTTTGAGCTTGTCCCCCGAGTTTCACAAAAAGCGCCCCCAAACAAAAATATGTAGTCTTTACCAAAGCCGCTACAGGTAAGTGACGTGCACCCTTTAAGGTTGAATTGATTGCCTCTTCCAAGTTGGTCGTCATGTGTCCATATCGATATCCACCATCATATGCGTTCGTCCACATTTCTTTATCGATGAGGCTGATGTAATCATATTCTTCCTCGTTCTTCGTCCGCAACTCTTGAAACATTGATTCAAACGTTCGAGGAAGTAGTTCATAACCTGATCAAAAAAATATATAACTTACTAACTTGTTGTCTTTGCAAAATTAAAACGATCGAAAGATAACAAACTTGCTAAGTTTCACTTACCTATGTGCACAATTAATTGACGCTCATCATTCTTCTTGTACCTTCCATGGTAGTTCGCAGCAATGTGTCGAAGATAATACCTATATTGGACAAAGGGTGGTTGCCACATTGGACCCAAAGACTCCATTGCTGCTTTGATCCCAGCTTCGCGATCTGAAATGACACAGATGTTTTCCCTCTTGATAACATGTGCACGTAAATTTCAGAGGAAAAAAGCCCAAGAAGCTGTATCTTCTCCTTCGACAAGAGCAAAAGCAACTGGAAGAATGTTGCGATTACCATCTTGGACAACTGCCAATAATAAAACTTGCTTGTATTTTCCATACAAGAAAGTCTCGTCGATCTGGACCATAGGCTTGCAGAATTTGACAGCAGTAACGCACTGTGGGTAACTCCAAAAAACCCGGTAGAATTGGCATCGATCGCGAAGAACTCGATCATTATGGTATGCATAGGAGGTTTCGAAGTCCACAATTTTCCCAGGATTCAACGTTCGCACCAGGCTAAACCAACCTGGAAGTTCGTTGTAAGATGCATCACATTCGCCATGAAGTTTGACAATGGCATTTTGTTTTGCCAACCAAGCTTTTTTATAGGAGACACCGTACCCATACTGCGATTGTATAGCTCAAATCAACACTGCAACAGCTATATGAGAGCTTGCTTTGACCATGGGATTGATGGCTTGGCATATCACTTCAGAGTCCAAGTTGGGATGATCTTGGTTGACCCCTCCAGCACAACATGTGTGAGGACCGTTGTATACTGTTAGTACCCATCTGTTGTTTTTCCTCTTCCTTTTTGATACGCGAACCATCCAATTGCATCCGTTTTCGCGCTGGGCACAGTAGCATACATATTTTTCGGTCGTGGAGCGGTATACTCTGGACTGAACAGAATTACGAATATTGTAATTTTTGATAGCCATCATCGCTTCTTCTTTGCTTGAAAACTCCATGCCTAAAGATAACTCACCATTATTTATTGACGAGTAATACCCATAGTCACCGAGATGAGGCATATCCACAAATTATGGCCCGTATATTGCACCATAATCAACTTCATACATGTGTGCAGGAGGGTCAGTTTGTGCCACATTTCCTGGAACTTCATCATCATCGGAGTTGAATTGTGGTGATTCTGGGTCAATGAACAGTCCAGTCTCAACATCATCCGCACCAAGCTCACAAAGCGGTTCTTCTGGTGGAGATGATGGTTCCTCCATGCTCTCCACATTTAGGTCAAAGAACCTACTACTTGCACGTCTTCCCCTTGAACTGGAAGGCATATCGACATTGAGATCGAAAAAGCTCGCAGTCGAATGCCTCCCCCTAGACCTTGAAGCCATCGCGTCAAATGGAAACTGCACAGATGGTTGCATCGATGGCATCTCCATATTAAGGTCAAAGGGATTTGCAGATGAATGCCTTCCCCTTGAACTGGACGCAATGTTTCCATACGGATTGTTCATCGACCTACCTTGGTACATATCGTAAGGAGTTGCGGATGAATGTCTCCCCATTATGGCATTAAAATCATTACACATTACTTTCGTCGGGCTGTCAACTTGTTCAGTCAGCCCATAGTGGGAGCTTAATGATTGACCCCGAACAACACACACTTGAACAAAATGTGCATACATCTCAATAGCAGTGTCTGAATAATTACTTTGAGCTTCAACCATCATTTCAACATCATCATTATTCGAAAGTTCGAACGCTGTATAAGTTAATGGCAACAATGATGTTAGAAATCTATACTGCAACGACAACACTCTTCTATTACTTCCAACATGAATTTTCCTCGAAATCTTCGTTATAAGCTCCTCAAGAGTTATGTTTCTCTTGAATTATATTTTAACACGCTCATTTGATACGAAAACAACGCCGGTTTCATCTTCTCGAATTTCACCATCATAATAAATAATAGCTGAAAGTCGCGCCATTATTTGAGTTTAAAAGTGCGGCACTATTATATCTGGAAAAAAATGAAACAAACCTGATTTAATAAATTATATATGAACGAACATATAACACAATAAAATTTTTACACATCAACGTAAATAAATTAAATAATATAATTTAATATTATTACCTGCACCGCAAAATTATTTCGACGTATGCTCCCGCTTTCCAATTTTACAAACACAAAATTAATTGAAAATAATTAGTATAATATTTTTTTTTCAAATAATCATAATAAACAATAAATAAAAAAATTATAACAAAATTACCTTATAACGAAAAATCGAACGAATTTCTAAATAAAATATGAGAAAATTGCCAGAATTATTGACTCGTTGACGGAATTGTTGTATTAATTTATAAGTTGAGAGGAGAGATGTGAGAAATTAACCGAAGGAGAATGGTATTTATAGCGGGGAAAGTTATACAAAACGCGGTACCTGCCCCGCGCTATATAAAATTATGTCAGGAGTAAAGGTATGTCGCGGTACCTGCCCCGCGCTATATAAAATTATTAGGAGTAAAGGTATAGCACGGTACCTGATCCGCGCTATACCCCTACGTGGTGTATAGCGCGCTGCAGGTGCCACGCTATACCCACGTGGCACCAGCTCACCGTATAGTGTGGTGCAGGGGGCGCGCTATACCCCATGTGGCGCCAAATCATCGTATAGCGCGATGCAGGGGGAGCGCTTTACTGCTAAGGGTGTTAGATCGGGAAATATAGTCTGACCGGTGTTAGATCGGTAATATTACCGGTCACCGGTGATATATCGGGAAAATCGCCTAAATGAGGTGGGGCCTTGCTTTTATGAAATTAATAATTTTGGTATTTTCTAGGATTGCCAACTCATCAAACCAAGTGAAGAAAACACAAATCAACTTGGACCATTGATGAGCTTTGATCCAAGGGCCCTTATTCCTAGCCACTTCATCCATCCAAGTCAAACAAACACAAATCACTTAGAGCCCTTGGTTGAAGGCTTGATCCTAAGGCTCCCGTCACGCCACATCATCGATCCATAGGAGAAAACACATAGTGTTTTAAGCCATTAGATCTACTTTGATCCAAGGGTGGGAAGGTTGGATCATCATCATAAGCTAAAACGGGCTTATTATCATTTTGTTTCATTTCTCAGTTTTGAGAGAGAGAGAGAGAGAGAGGGAGGGAGATACAACCGGCGCCCAGATTCTGGTGGTTTTCCGCCGCGTCATCAACGGCCACCACCGTACGCCGGCGTTGGAATTAAAAGAGAGATGTCACCCGAAGTGTTTCCTCACCCTTGTTTCAGATCCAAGGTTAGTTTTGCCTAAAAATGTGTCTATTAACGTAGATCTACGAAGAAAGCTTCAATTTTTTTCGTCTCCGACGATTTTGGAAAGACCTGAACACGTTCGTACGAATCGTATAAGCTTTCGTACCAAATCGCGATTTTGGAACGACTGGAACGCGTTTGTACCGCGTTTTGGATCGCAGCGTTCAATACGTAGATTGTGGGCTATTGAGTGATTTATGTAACTATGGTTCCATTTCATTTTTAATTCCAGAAACACCCGCATAACTGCTTTTCTTAAACAATTTTTGTTTCTTCAAAGTCCTCCATTTTGTAGAATTTACAAGGCTATTATTGACTCGGTTAACCCAAAAGCATAATTTTTAAATATACCTTTACCATTATTCTGTATGTTTTCCTTTATGCCATTCCTCTTAGGTATTGTATCCCTTTTGGTGCAATGCATATTCTACAGGTAGTTCCGGGACAGTGGCTATCACATTTGTTCTTGTCATCTGCCTGCACCAAATTGATCTAAAATAGTATGCATGTATTCAACTGATGCCCTTCGTTCCCACTGTAAATTCTGTGAGGAGTGTCCCTTTATTGGAGCAAGCAGTGGTTCTCTGAGTTTATAAGAGTTTTTATCATTTCTTCCATGTTGTTCATGGTCTTAACTCCTCTCTTTAAAGATCTTCTCTTTCGCTCGAGGGCAACCATTGCTTTTTATCATGTATTATAGAAGTTGTATATCGATGACAACATTAATGTATAGATGATAGAACTTAATTTCTCGCTACAAACAATGAAGTTTATCAGCGCAAATAGATGAATAATTGTAGTTCTGTTACTCTTCTCCTGAAGTTTGATTTGAAAAACATGATATGAAATTGGAAATTTGAATCTGGACAATATTTCAAATCCTGGACACCTAGCTGATCCAAGAAGGGGACAATTTATGACAAGTGATGGTTCACTTTTACGTGACTTTATTTTCATGAACACATCAATCACCCAAGATGCATAGTTGGTACATACAGATGAACATGGAAAACCATGTTTCATTTGACAACCAATGCACATTGAAAGCTATCTTTTATTCAGGTTATTTACAATGTGATGGAAGAAATTAGGTAGAGTTACAAGGATAGGGCCTAACAAAAAATTGAGGGAATAATGGGATTGAATCATATTGTAACTGCATAGTTGGTACATACGGATGAAGTTTAGATTATTACCCATTTCTAAATGAGGGGATCTTTGTCACTGTGTAATGATTTGAAACGTATACAACTATACATGATATATAAATCAGATTTGACAGTAGCTTAGGATGTTAAATTTCTGCATTATTTGCATTCTCTTTGGGAACTAAAAAAAACCGTTCTTTTCCTAGATTGCTTCATCTGTAACTATATATTCATTTTGCAAAGGGACCATTGATCAAATTGGTAATATTTAACAGTGCTAGGCCTCCTCTTCCAGATACTGGTCAATGGTTGCTTCTGGCTCTAAATGAGAAACTTCCTGAAGCAGTTGTTGAGATACTGAGACCTCACATTATTGGCTTGCACCATTACTTGATGTTATTTATAATGTTGGCCTTCTCTGTACTATTTGACTCTGTGAAAGCTCCTGGTCTTGGGTTAGGCGCACGATACATGTTTACCATGGCAGTTGGCCGTCTTTTTCGTGCAATAACTTTTGCATCTACAATTCTGCCATCACCCCGCCCATGGTGTGCTTCATCTCGCTATGGTATCATCCCTCAACATCCTCATCGTTGGGCTCAGAAATATTATGCTCCTTATGCTGCTGATACTTATGCCATTCGTCAAGTAATAGAACGGGATATAGCATATGGTAACTTATATATTTATATTTCGATGCCTGTAAGCTATTGTTTAATTGTTATTTTTATATGTTTGTTACTTGTCTCTAGAAGTTTGTATTAAACGTTCCTCTTCTTTGCAGTTGATACTAGAAACTACACTGTGGACTACCATCCGGATTGGGGCTCAATGAGCTTCCTATTAGATTTTCTGCGACCCACCACATCAGAAGGATCTTCATGGTACAGTCTGCTTAAAATGGCTGGGGGCGGTTGCAATGACCTTGTATACAGTGGCCACATGCTTGTTGCTGTACACACTGCTATGGCATGGACGGTACTGTTATTATACATTTGGAACCGACTATCTATTCTTCTAATGGCTGTTGTCAAATCACAAATGATCAAGTCATATTGACCTTTCAACATCTTAAATTGCAGGAGGCTTATGGTGGGTATAGCTCAGCTCTTATATGGCTGCTTGTTATGCACAGCGCCCAGCGAGAAGTACGAGAGCGCCACTATTATTCCGTAGATTGTTTAGTTTCCATCTATGTGGGTATTCTTCTTTGGAAGATGACTGGTTTTATCTGGTCAGCTAAAGGTGGAACTAGAGATAGTAGACTCACTAAGCTTAGGAAAATTCAAGGTAGACTTTTGCAAGCGGCCAAGGATTCTGATATGGATGAAGTAAGGGAGCTTCTCAAAGATGTTGAGTTGGGGAATCAAGAGGGCCAGAAACAAGGACCAAGCAAGGTTATGTGGTTGTTTGCTTGTGGGACTATTTTATTTTCGCTTACAATTGTTATTTTGGCCTTCACATGGACAAGCGATGGCTGACGTTCCAGCATAACATTATACCTCGGTTTCGAGGTTGGAGAAGACTGGTGTGTACGATTTAGTTTCCTCTTTGACTGAGGGCTTATATCGTTGTATTCTTTCACGCTTTTTACTCTGTTATGACAGGCGAGGATTTTGTCTTTGATTGTGTGTACACATGGAACTAGAGTTTTACTGTTACATATGAAACTTGGTTGTACTATCTGGTAATGGAAGCCGATGTTTAGCTTGACTCGGCCTTGCTTTATCTTGTTGTAAGAGCTGTTGCCTTCACTCTCCATTGATTTATGAATTTTGCTTAGTAACTTTGTGTGATGAATCTTGCACGTTTTCTCATTTGAGTGTTAGAAATAGAAAACCTATTTGGACATTTATATTATGCCGAGATAATATATACGGATTTAGTCGAAAAGACTTTTTCACTTGGAAATAAAGTATTCTTCCATTGGCACTAAGGATGCACTAGTAATTGCAAAGTTTAAAATCGGACCGAATTTGATTACTTTCTTTTATGTGCTTCACTTAGATTCTAAGTCATTACTTTCTTGGGTAAAGTACACAAATGATCCCCTGACAATAGGATACTACTTTGTTGAGTCCCTCGATTATTAACAGTTACAAAATAGTCACCCGACTATTTATTATGTTTCAAATTCATCATTTTCCGTTAAAAAAATTAACGATAGTTTGAGCTGGATGTTAAGATTTTGATCGATATATGATAAAATTTGATCTCATAATTTCAAACGACTATCATATCTCGATCAGCATGTTAACGTCCAACTCAAACGATCGTTATTTTTTTAACAAAAAAGGACGAGTTTGAAACATAATGAAAAGTTGGGTGATTATTTTATAACTTCTAATAGTTGAGGAACACAAAAAAAACAACTCCTTATAGTCGGGGACCATTTTGTAACTTTTAATAGTCGGGAGATCATTTTGTAACTTTTAATAATCGAAAGACTCAACAAAATATTATCCTATAGTTAGGGGACCATTTGTGTACTTTACCCTACTTTCTTTTGCTATCAACCTTGATTTATAACTAATTAAATCTCTCCATGTTACTTTTATTTTATGTGGTTCTTAGCTCTAATTAGACTTGTATGCTCTTCATCTTGCTACATCAATTTGGATTCGTTTTAACCCATTCTCACATTAACGGAGATGATTGCGAACTTATTTGGATTCGTTTCTCTTATAAAGGAATTTGTAAGATGTTCACACACTGCGGTATTATTGATCACTCTAGACCTACTCGCCCTTTAAGATTTAATGTTGTTGAACACCTTCTCCAAGAGCAATAGCTCATTTCTATCCATGAGAGGTTGGGTGATCAAGCTTGAATTAGAGACGTGAAATCAAATAATCGTTTAGGTTTCAAGTCGGATCATATTTAGTCAGATCATGTCAGGTCAGGTTTAATTGAATACGGGTTATGTCAGATCAATTCAATAATTTGACCCGGATCAGGTCGGGTCCATGTTAACTCAAGTTTGGGTCATTTCAGGTTAATTTGAAATCATATTCAGTTCTGGTTTGGATTAGGTTAATTTCAGTTCGAATCAATATCAATTCAGGTCAAAACGATTCAGGTCTGAATCAGTTAAATAGCAGGTTAATCCAGGTTTGAATAGACTTCAGGTCAGATCTCATTTAGATCGGATCACATCATTGACAAATAAAATTCAGATTGGATCTTACCAGGTATGGATGGACTTCAGGTAGGGTCATTTTCGGGTGAATTATTTTCCACCTTTCATGAACACCAATTTGTAATGTATAATTGTATAGAGTTTGAAGTAAATTTAAAAATTAGAAGTAATTATGGGTCAATTTTAGACAACATAATTTTAAGAACTAAATTAAATAAACACGAAATTATAAACTAAAATTTAAATAAATTAAACAATAAGTAGGGATCAAATCGAAATAATTTTAAAATGCAAAACTGAAATTAATATAAAAAATTGAGTAAATTTCATTCGAAATAGAAGTTTATATGGTTTGGAGGTTATGATATAATTTATAGAGTTTAAAATTAAGTTTATGATGTGATTTATAGAGTTTGAAGTAAATTACAAAAAATATAAATAATTATGGGCTAATTTAGGATAAAAATATATTTTTAAGGATTAAATTGAACAAACATGAAATTACAAATTGAAATTTAAATAAATTAAACAATACATAGGGATCAAATTGAAACAATTACAAAATTTAAAGCTAAAATTAATATCAAATAGGACTAAAATGCATTCATTTTAAAAGTTGGTGAACAAAAGTTTATAAGGTTTCGAGATTATTATAATTTATAGGGCTTGAAGTGAAATTTATGATGTGATTTATAGGATTTGGAGTAAATTACAAAAGATAGAAATAATTATGGGTCAACTCCGGATAAAAATAAAAATTTAAGGACTAAATTGAACAAACATGAAACTTAAATAAATTAAACAACACACATAAATCAAATTGAAACAATTTTACAATATAAAACTGAAATTAATATCAAATTAGACTAAATTAAATTTATTTTAAAAGTTAACGAACAAAAATTTAATATCTTAATCAATATTTTTATTTAGAAAATATTATAAAGATATATTAATGCATGAATGTATGCATGATATGTATGTATGTATGTATTATGTAGAACATACATGTATGTATGATGCATGTAGAACATTTATGCATATATGTATAATGTATGCATGTATGTATGTATGTATGTATGTATGTATGTATGTATGTATACATGTAAAACATGTATGCATGTATATATAATGTATGTATGTTATAGATGTATGTATGCATATCATATGTACATACATGCATCAATAACATACATGCATCAATAACATACATATATACAAACATGTATACATCAAAACATACATTAATAGATACATGCATTAATAAATTATATATACATGGGCCAATTGCGATAAAAATTTATAGAGTTTGGAGATTATGATATTATATGATTTAGAGTTTATGATATAATTTATTGAGTTTAAACTAAATTATAAAAAAATAGAAATAAATATGGGCCAATTGTGAATAAAAATATAATTTTAAAGAATAAAATGAACAAAAATTATAAAGATCAATTTACTCATAAACTTTGACTAAATGTTAATGTATCTAACATATAAAGTATAAACTTTGATTTAATATAATTATACACAAAACAATTTATTAAAATTTTAAAATGAAAAAATTATCTCTTCTCTTTTTTTTTATAGTTTTATTGAATTTTTAAAATAAAATCTTCTCTCTTCACTCTTCCCTTCCTAGTTTTTAAAAATTTAATGAAATTTTAAAAAGACTTGATACAAAAAATAATCCCCAATATTTACTAAAATTATCATTTTGGTCCATATTATTTTTTTGGAGCATTTTAGCCCCCAAGTTTCTCTTTGGGACAAAAAGCTCTCTCTATAGATGAAAATCATTAGTCACACAAGATTAACACTCTAAAATGGAAGCTTTTTTTAACCTAAAATGAATCATTATAAAAAGAATAAGAAAGAGTGATTATTATATCAAATATTATGGGCCTTTTTGCCCTAAATGAAACATTAGCGGGCCAAAATGCTCCAAAAAATAGAATAGGCGTAAAACAACAATTTTGATAAACATGAGGAAGGGGCTAATTTTAACATTATGCTTTTTAAAAATGAAAACATACCCTATTCTCTTTTCTCTATCTAGTTTTTAAAATTTTAGTGAATTTTTAAAATGGAAATCTTCTATTATATATTCCCTCCCTATATCATTAATAATAATTTAATTTATTGATATTTTAAAATCATTTTATATAATATAATGATAATCTAATAAAATTAATAATTAACAATGAACGGTTTAACAAAAATAATTTAAATAAAGTTTAAAATTATTATTATTAGTGGTATAAAAAATATAAGCAATTTATTTATTACAATTTACACATATAGAAATCAAATATTTTTTAATCTAATGATCTTAATTAAACTTATTTTTCTAATGGCCTTAGTTAATTATGTATCTTAGAAAGTAAAGAATTATTTTTTAACATATTTAACAACCATAAATTACTAATTTGATTAAAATTTTGAATATACTTATATATTATATAATAAAATAATTTTATTAATATAATGATTGTAATTAATCATGTGCTTTAAATGATGAAGAATTATTTTGTCATATGTCATATTATAATATCAGTTGTCAGTTTAAAGTTTACAACTTACAAATCAAATAAATATCAAGTTATATATATATATATATATAAGTTAAATTATTAATCAAATTATTATATTATAATAATGATATATAATTATTGATATTTAAAATCATTTATATAATCTAATAAAATTAATAATCAATATATAAATCATTAAATAAAATTAATTTAATGGTCATAATCAGATTTTTTAATCTCATGATCATAATTAATATACAAATCAAATTTATTAATCTAATGATCATATTTAATATAAAAATAAATTTATTAATCTAATAATCATAATTAAATTTATTGATCTAATGATTATAATTAATAATTTTTTAAATTGCGAAGAATTCTTTTTATTAACTTTATCAATCATAAGTTATTGATTTAATAGAACTTTTAAGTATATTTGTAGATTACAATTTATAAATATAAGAAGTGAACATATTAATTTAACGATCATAGTTAATCATGTACCTTAAATAGTGAAGAATTATTTTCTCACACTATATTATCATAAATTCATAATCTCACAAATTCATCAATTGCAACTTACAAGTTAAGTAAACACCAAGTATGTAACACTCATTACCCGTATACGTTACCGAATACGAGTCCAATGTTCTACATGATACTTTTAAAACTTTCCTTATTCGAAAATTAGTAAAAATTTTTTTTTAAATAATTTATCTATTTAGTTTACAAAATTCAATTTACCGAAATACAAGATAACTAACTATTTTATAACTAGTAATTATATTATGTTCTATAATTTAGAGTTAAACATACTCAGTTGGTATGTTACTTAGCCTATTATACATATGTTGATATAAGACGAATCTACACTCTTCAAGGTAAGTGAATAGATAGCCTTATTGTTGTCTTGATCTAGGAATGACAAGTAGTAATTCCCTTCAATTATAAGTATGGTTGCAACAAGGAAGATAAATAGATAGTATTAGTAATGGTATAAGAAATAGATAAGTAAAATAAGTAATGGAATAAGAATAAGAAAAGAGATGGCTGCGGAAATATAGATGATAATGTTGGTGGCCTTCAATGGAAGATGGTTGATGATGTTAAAGTTGTATGGAAGATGGTGATGATAGTGTATCTCAAACACACCAAAGAAGAAGCTATGCTAGAGAACACAACCCCGGTCTTCACAAACTTGTTTGAGGGATGATAATGGTGTCTTTAACCCACTAGATATAAGATCTAGGAATTATAAGAATCAAGACGATAGGTTTAACGCCACAAGTATAGAAATATACTTGCTTAATCGATAAAGTTCTCAAAGAACTTTGAAGAGAGATTAACTCACAAAGAAGTTGTTTATAATATGAATGAGATGAGTAAAAATGAAAGCAAACCTCTCAATTTATAGGAAATGAGAGGGCTTGATATGATCCCAATCAGCCCTAACCTTCGTCTTGATCTGATTAAATCATTAAAGTTCACCAAGGCTTATTCAAATGGAGTTCTACCTTACTTCATCCTATAGCTACTCATTTATGCACTATATTTTATCATATGTTTGTATTTATCTCTTAGGATATGCTTATCATATGATATCATTTTATTTCATGAATTTGCTTGAGTTTTATTAGTTGCATAACATTCATTGCATTTAATAAGTGTGCTGTTCATTTAAGCATGCATTACATTTAAAGTATCTAGTTCATTTAGGGAAGTAGTTCATTTATGCATATTTAGATCATTTAGTAAGCTACATCATTCATGCATCTAGTTCATTTAATAAAGTTAGTTCATTAATTAAAGTAGTTCATTCATCAAACTAGTTATTAACTAACTCTTAATTGTTTCATGCATGTTTTCAATTAAATTTTGAATAAAGTTCACCTTTGTGTCTAGGTGCATGAGAGAAGTTGAACGGTTTCAACAGATGCAAGAATGTCAGGCAGAATGTCTTTCAATTCTCGATATGATACAGACAAGTTTGGTTCCATAAATCAATTGGGAATTATTCCTCTATCTCTTAGCTTTCCAGCTCCTTTTGAATCACCTCAATCCGATATCGGGAGCTTGGGATATGATCGATTTACTGAAGACAGTGCAGGCTGGAATTTTCATTACGGGAATTTTATACAAGGATGATTTGGATGAGTTTGAGCCAAGGAACAGTCCTTTCATCTTCTACCAAGAGACAACCAATTGATAGTCATCTTAATTCACCAATTCAAGGCATTCAATGTTGATGTTATCAACCATTGAAGGCCATTCATGTTCAATTAAGAGGACATGTAATAACCATCATTCAAAACTTAGCATTCAAGGCCTTTATCATCTTTTGAAGGCTGATCATATTCTTCAAGGGAACAAGCAATGAAAGCTGATTTTATTTAATTTAACCACCAAATTAAGTGATAAAATAAGAAAAGAATTTGAAGAGACAAGCTGATTTGGACTTGTAGGATGTCCACATTCATCCTATGACTTCATTTAACCTCTTTTCTTCCATTTGCAAGCAAAGCAAGGCAGCCTAAGGGTTACCCCTCCTTTTTGGACGAATTTAAGGCTGAAATTATCTCAAATTAAAGCTTAATTCATCCATTTTCAATCTACATGGCAAGCCATCAAAGGATAAGAAGAATGACAAGTCATTTAATTGAATTCAATTGTATTTAGGTGATTGTTTTATTTTAATTGTAAAAACTCTTCATATGGTGCCTATCAACACTACAAATAGGCACCTCCATGTAATTTGTACTAATAACTTTTTGCATAATATACTATTTGAAAGGTTGCTTTCATTTTAGTTCTTGGATGAGAACTCTATCGGTTTCTTGTCAGTCTTGAAGCCTTCCACTATTTCATTTGTGTATAATGTTGGTTCCTAGCTCACCTATAGCTAGTGGGTCACATTCCATCCTCTTTCACCTTGATTCCATTATATTATATTGTTGGTTCTTAGCTATATATAGCTAACGGGTCATAATCCATCCTTTGAATTTCTATCATCCTCCACGCCTACTACAGCCATCCTTCATCATTTTCGTTACATCCATTCAACCACTATCACCACTATACTTCTTTCATTTGTAAACCACTTCAACTTCATCCACATCCTTTTAAATTTCATTATTTATTTGTTTATTTCATATTCATAACATTAATCTTGCACTTTCACAATCATTTCAAGCACTGCAGAGTTTCTTACTAGAATCACGATCGGGCAACAACGTATATGACTCGGAACACATAATTGAGATCATATCATTTGGTATCAGAGCAATTTGATTCAGTAAGCGTATCATTTTCTCTCTCCCAGATTAGTAAAAAATTCAAAAAATTCAAAAAAAGAATTTTTTTTGAAGAGGGCGAGAGCAATTATTTTCATCTTTGAAAAAAATAATTAAGAAGGTTTCGTATTCGTTTCATCGTTTCTTTCATTATATTTATGATTTCATTACCTAGTCTCATCTTCGTTCTTTCTTGTAGCCATTTCTTTCTTTACTCACATTATTCTCCAACCAAGCCACAACTGTTTTAGTCGAAGTCTACAAGACATCTTGTAAGCCTCGAGGGAGTTCCACAAGAACTTTAAAGGAAAGAAAGAGTGGTAAAAGGTAAGAGTGTGCATTAAGGGTAAAAGCCATCTCAAGTGAAACACGAGAGGAGAGACTTTTCCTTGGAGTGTATTGGTGAGATGTTGGAGAGGAATTAAATCTTGTTATTTACTAACTATGTCTCAACAATCGAGAGACAATTCTCATATTTCAGGAGGTGACGCCAAAATTGATGGTGGTGCACCAAACTTGCAAATGCAATCCATGACACTAGAGATAAGGAGTTTGTTTCAAAAGCATCTCGACCCAATCTCAAAGAAATTGGAGCAAATGATCGAACGACCTTCTTGTTCCCAAATGTGTTGATATAAGGTAATTATACCTTCTCGTTTGATTGTGGATCTAGGAAGGAAGCAAAACAACCTGCACAAGTGAATGGCTCAAAACAGAATGGATAAGGGTGGTAAACGTATGGTTTAATAGGTAGGCTATTTAATAAATGAGAGATGGAAGCAGAAGATGATTGAAATGGTTATGGTTATGGAGATGAAACAAAAAGGATGGTTGAGAGGATAATATCTTGAATAATGCTCAAAGAAGAACCAATGCTATAGAGAGAAAAGACCCAATCTTTATATTGTTTCTTCAAGGGGTGGTGTTAAGTACTTTGACCCACTAGTTATATGAACTAGGAACCAGAAGCATCAAGATAAAAGAAGAGGGTTGACACGACAAGTATAAAATACTTGATAAGTCGATAAAAAGTCACCAGGACTTAAGAAAGAGAATAATCTCACTTCAATTAAAATAAAAGGTCTGGTTACAAATGATGATTACTTTCTTATTTATAGGAAATGGTGAGACATGGCCGAATGGTTACAAAAGGATTCAGCCAACCCTTGTGTCTCTATAAAATGACATAATTTTAATGCTAAATGACATAATGTTTTGGCCCTAGATGGAGGGAAATAACCCTTGGCCGAATAGCTCTTGTGTCCCCTCAAGTTGGCGCCAAATTGGAGAGAAAGGAGTGCTTGGCTGAATGGTGAGAGGACTCTTCATCTTGGCGCCTAAATGAAGTCACACGCCTAGCACATGGTGGGCTGGTCACAAGGCATGCACATGGCTCCTCTAGGATGCTTATGGTGCATCCTTGCGCATGGAATGATGGCTGGCCATGTGCTCTCTCTTGGGCGTGCATGTGTCTCCTCCAAGCTAGCTTATGTTGTGGAGCTAGCTAGCAATCATGGGCTGTTTGTGAACAAGCTTCCTAGCTAAGTCCTTATAAGCTCCATAACAGCATATTCAGCTACATTCAGCTACCTTTGACATCACTTTTGGCAACTCAGCTCCAAATAGTCCAACTAGCTAAGTTTAGCTAGCCTTAAGCTCCTCCAGCTGAATCGAGCTTCCCTTAGTGTTCCATGAGCTGCCTTGTACTTTGTAAGTTGTTTCTGAGCTGCATATGACGTCCAAATCATTCACCAAACTACCTCAACGTTCATATGCTCCAATGTACCTACATGTGCAAGGAAACAAGGTAATTCCATGGTATTGAGCTAATATGAGCTAATTACCTTGATGCTATTTTTGATTATGGTAATGTGAGCTAAGTTTGAATGTCATGAGCTAATTATATCATCTCCTAATATGTGTAAGGTAAGGTATAAAGCCTAAGAGCTAATATGAATGCAAATGAACTAATGAAATGCATTATAAGTATGCTGCCTTGATGTATATGTTATAATCATGCATAATATATTATAGCTATCTTAACATGCTTAACATATTAAAATAAAAATGTGTAAGATGTATTCATACTAAGTTATTCTTTAACTTCATAACTAATATCCTTAGCATGATATGTAATATAATAGTATATATTATAAAACTATTATAAAGTAAATGCATTAAATGATGTTCAAGAGTACTCCCTTTATAATTGAAAACGTGCTTGCATCATCCCTCCTTCTTTAGGGCGATTTGTCCTCAAATCGAGTTCATTCTGTCCTTGCATAGCTTCATGCCTCTTTGCTAAAAGAAATTATCCTTTGAACGTTTGTGTTCTTCCATTAGGTACCCTTTTGTAAGATTTCCCTTTAGGCCTTTCTTTGGAATATGATTTACCAACAAGTACCTTTTGAGAATGATCTTTATCTAGGGATATCCCTTTTGGAAGTGACCTTTCACGTGATTTGTCCTGAAAAGTGAGGAGAAAAAAGGTTTCATATGAAGGGGTACTTACCTTTTGTAGATTAAAATAATTGGCGAAGAGTTGTGACTTTAAGTCCCAAACATCACCACTTTTCGTAGGTGACCCTTCATTTTCCAGCATTGAACCATCATGTATCTCTATGAACAAGTTTGGTTTCTTGTTTAGTTCGTCTTTATTTTTCGTCAGAGTTTTGTCTTTGTGCCATGCTTGTACACTCTTTCGCATATGCAATTGATCTTGTTGTACTTCTTTTGGCGTTAAAGGCATCAAGGTCACCTTGCGTCTATCATGCTTAAAAGTGTATTGATTGTGAAAACAATCATGAATGGCCCTTTAGTCATACTGCCATGGTCTCCCAAGTAAGATGTGGCTAGCATGCATAGGGACAATGTCACAAAGCACCTCGTCCTTGTACCTACCAACTGAGAAAGGAATTAGAACCTGTTTGGTAACATTTAACTCACCTCCTTCATTGAGCCATTAGAGTTTATATGGAGTAGGATGTTTTGACGTTGCCAATCCAAGTTTTTCAACCATAAGAGTGCTGGCTACGTTTATGCAACTTCCTCCATCGATGATCATTGTGCAAACCTTATCCTTGACATGGCACCTTGTATGAAAGATATTGTTTCTCTGAATATCATCTTGGGATGTTTGTGATTGTAGGCACCTCTTTGAAACAAGCATCTCACCATGATCTGCATTTTCTTCCGTTTCTTCTTCTTGTATTGTTTCAGGTTCCTCGTCAAAAATAGGCTCATCAGAATCTGATACATATCTCCATTGTCAAGCACATCATGGTATTTCGGTTGGGACATTGACTAGCAACATGTCCTTTTCCAAAACACTTGAAACATTTGATGTCTCTTGATCTCTCAAAAGTGTTGGTTTGCTTTTCTTTACCCACTAGAGTTTGCTTCCAGAAAGTAATAGGTTCTTGCTTCCATTTGGTGGCCGAATTTGGACTGCTCCTAGTGTAGGATTTCCTTTTGAGTTGTCTTTCAATTTTCATGGCCACATGCACCATTTCTTCAATCTCTACATAATGCTGAAGTTCAACAAGGTTAGCAATATCAAGATTTAGGCCAGATAAAAACCTTGCCATTGTTGCTTCTCTATCTTCATCCACATTGGCTCGGATCATGGCAATCTCCATTTCTTTGAAATAATATTCAACGTTCTTGCTTCCTTGTTTCAAATTTTGTAATTTATGATAAAGATCTCGGTGATAGTGAGTAGGAAAAAACCTTTTCCTCATAATGGCCTTCATTTCATCCCATGTTGTGATGGGGCGTTCACCATTTTGTCTTCTTGAACTCACCAATTGGTCCCACCAAACTAAGGCATAGTCCACGAAATCCATAGCAACAAGCCTAACCTTCTTTTGCTCTGTATAGTTTTGGCATTCAAAAATGTGTTCAATTTTGATTACCCAATCAAGATAGGCTTCTGGATCAGTTCATCCTTGAAATGGAGGAATAGTCACTTTGATGTTGCTGAAGTTGGCATTTTGATTTCGATGAACATCTCTCCTTGCTCTGATGTTACTTCAGCCTCTTCCTCTTCTAAGTCTTCTTCCATTCTAGGGCAGTTTACTCTCCAGTTGCCTAAAGATGCTTCTAATTGATCCATACGATCTTGCAAAGGCTCCAATTCTAATTTCAACAATCTTGCCATTTCGTGCATAATAGCTTGTGTCTGCAAGTTAGGGGCTTCTCTTTCGGGGGATCGTCCTGAACTCCGAGACATGGTTAGTGAAATAAGAAAAGAATAAGATGTGTAAAAGACCTTACCAGAATATACTCTCACAAAGCCTCACGAGTCACTCCAAGGAAACTTGATGTCACTCAATTCGCTCGTGTTTGCACTCTAGGACTTTAGTGGCTTTTACTTGTCCTCTTCTTACCTCACACACGCTCCAGCCTTTTTCCTCTCGATTCTCTTGTCTCAAGTTCTAGAAAACTTTTACTCAAGACTATATCAAGTAAATTTTACTTGTTTGGCGTCGGCTGCAAATGGGTTGGTAGGAATGGAAAGCAAAATATAATTGAAAGGGCGGTTTAGAAAAAATAAAAAAAAGAGAATAAAGGGGTTACTTACACTAGTCACTTTACAACCATCTATCACCACAATCAAATTTATAGGCTTACTTGAATGGCTTGGTGATGAGTGCTTCCAACTTTTCTTTCTTTTTTTCTTCTTTTGAGTGTTTTCAATTTCTTCTTTTTGAGTGCTTTTTTTCTGATTTTTCTTGTTTTCTTTAACTTTGCACTTCACTTTGCATTTCTTCTTTTTGTATTTTTGTTTTTGTTGCACGTTGCTTCTTCCACCAAAGCTCTGATTACCGCTTGATGTAAGGTAATTCTACCTTCTCGTTTGATTGTGGATCTAGGAAGGAAGCAAAACAACTGCCAAGTGAATGACTCAAAAACAGAATGGATAAGGGTGGTAAACGTATGGTTTAATAGGTAGGCTATTTAATAAATGAGAGATGGAGCGGAAGATGATTGAAATGGTTATGGTTATGGCGATGAAACAAAAAGGATGTTGAGGGAAGTATCTTGAAGAATGCTCAAAGAAGAACCAATGCTATAGAGCAAAGACCCAATCTTTATATTGTTCTCAAGGGGTAGTGTTAAGTACTTTGACCCACTAGTTATATGAACTAGAAACCAGAAGTATCAAGATGAAAGAAGAGGGTTGTCGCCACAAGTATAAAATACTTGATAAATCAATAAACAGTCACCAGGACTTTAGAGGACTCATCTTGGCGCCTAAATGAAGTCACATGCCTAGCACATTGTAGGCTGGTCACAAGGCGTGTACATGGCTCCTCTAGGATGCTTTTAGTGCATCCTTGCGCATGGAATGATGGCTGGTCATGTGCTCTGTCTTGGGCGTGCATGTGTCTCCTCCAAGCTAGCTTGAGTTATGGAGCTAGCTAGCAATCATGGGCTGTTTGTGAACAAACTTCCTAGCTAAGCCTATGAATATTCACTTTTGGCAACTCAGCTCCAAATAGTCCAACTAGCTAAGTTTAGTAGCCCTTAGCTCCTCCAGCTGAATCGAGCTTCCCTTAGTGTTCCATGACCTTCCTTGTACTTTTAAAGATGTTTGTGAGCTGCCATATGACGTCAAAATCATTCACCAAACTACCTCAACGTTCATTATGCTCCAATGTACCTAAGTGCAAGGAAAAAAGTAATTCCATGGTATTGAGCTAATATGAGCTAATTACCTTGCTGCCATGTTTGATTATGGTAATGTGAGCTAAGTTTGAATGTCATGAGCTAAATATATCTCTAATATGTGTAAGGTAAGGTATAAAGCCTAAGAGCTAATATGAATGCAAATGAACTAATGAAATGCATTATAAGTATGCTGCCTTGATGTATATGTTATAATCATGCATAATATAATTATATAGCTATCCTAACATGCTTAACATATTAAAATAAAAATGTGGAAGATGTATTCATACTAAGTATTCTTTAACTTCATAACTAATATCCTTAGCATGATATGTAATATAATAGTATATATTATAAGGCTATTATAAAGTAAATGCATTAAAAGATGTTCAAGAGTACTCCCTTTATAGTTGAAAATGTGCTTGCATCATCCCCCTCTTCTTTAGGGCGATTTGTCCACAAATCGAGTTCATTCTATCCTTGCATAGCTTCATGCCTCTTTACTAAAAGAAAGTATCCATTGAACGTTTGTGTTCTTCCATTAGGTACCCTTCTGTAATATTTCCCTCTAGGCCTTCTTTGGAATATGATTTACAACAGGTACCTTTTGGGAATGATATTTATCTAGGGATATCCCTTTTGGAAGTGACCTTTCACGTGATTTGTCCTGAAGTCCACAAATCGAGTTCATTCTATCCTTGCATAGCTTCATGCCTCTTTACTAAAAGAAAGTATCCATTGAACGTTTGTGTTCTTCCATTAGGTACCCTTCTGTAATATTTCCCTCTAGGCCTTTCTTTGGAATATGATTTACCAACAGGTACCTTTTGGGAATGATATTTATCTAGGGATATCCCTTTTGGAAGTGACCTTTCACGTGATTTGTCCTGAAAAGTGAGGAGGGAAAAGGTTTTATATGAAGGGGTACTTACCTTTTGTAGATTAAAATCATTGGTGAAGAGTTGTGACTTTAAGTCCCAAACATCACCACTTTTCGTAGGTGACCCTTCAGTTTCTAGCATTGAACCATCATGTATCTCTATGAACAAGTTTGGTTTCTTGTTTTATTCCTCTTCATTTTTCGTCAGAGTTTTGTCTTTGCGCCATGCTTGTACACTCTTTCGCATATGCAATTGATCTTGTTGTACTTCTTTTGGCGTTAAAGGTATCAAGGTCACCTTGCGTCCATCATGCTTAAAAGTGTATTGATTGTGAAAACAATCATGAATGGCCCTTTAGTCATACTGCCATGGTCTCCCAAGTAAGATGTGGCTAGCATGCATAGGGACAATGTCACAAAGCACCTCGTCCTTGTACTTACCAACTAAGAAAGGAATTAGAACCTATTTGGTAACATTTAACTCACCTCCTTCGTTGAGCCATTGGAGTTTATATGGAGTAGGATGTTTTGAAGTTGCCAATCCAAGTTTTTCAACCATAAGAGTAATGGCTACGTTTGTACAACTTCCTCCATCGATGATCATTGTGCAAACCTTATCCTTGACATGGCACCTTGTATGAAAGATATTGTTTCTTTGAATATCATCTTGGGATGTTTGTGATTGTAGGCACCTCTTTGAAACAAGCATCTCACCATGATCTGCATTTTATTCCGTTTCTTCTTCTTGTATTGTTTCAGGTATCTCGTCAAAAATAGTCTAATCAGAATTTGATACAATATCTCCATTGTCAAGCACCATCATGGTATTTGGGTTGGGACATTGACTAGCAACATGTCCTTTTCCAAAACAATTGAAACATTTGATTTCTCTTGATCTCAAAAGTGTTGGTTTGCTTTTCTTTACCCTTGTTAGATTCGCTCACTTGTATAGTTTTAGGTATCTCTGCACGATCCTTTATTTGGACTGGAGTTTGCTTCCAGAAAGTAATAGGTTCTTGCTTTCATTTGGTGGCCAAATTTGGACTGCTCCTAGTGTAGGATTTCCTTTTGTGTTGTCTTTAAATTTTCATGGCCACATGCACCATTTCTTCAATCTCTACATAATGCTGAAGTTCAACAAGGTTAGCAATATCAAGATTTAGGCCAGATTAAAACCTTGCCATTGTTGCTTCTCTATCTTCATCCACATTGGCTCAGATTATGGCAATCTCCATTTCTTTGAAATAATCTTCAACGTTCTTGCTTCCTTGTTTCAAATTTTTTAATTGCTCTGATGTTACTTTAGCCTCTTCCTCTTCTAAGTCTTCTTTCAGTCTAGGGCAGTTTACTCTCCGGTTGCCTAAAGATGCTTCTAATTGATCCATACGATCTTGCAAAGGCTCTAATTCTAATTTCAATAATCTTACCATTTCGTGCATAATAGCTTGTGTCTGCAAGTTAGGGGCTTCTCTTTCGGGGGATCGTCCTGAACTTCGAGACATGGTTAGTGAAATAAGAAAAGAATAAGATGTGTAAAAGACCTTACCAGAATATACTCTCCCAAAGCCTCACGAGTCACTCCAAGGAAACTTGATGTCACTCAATTCGCTCGTGTTTGCACTCTAGGACTTTAATGGCTTTTACTTGTCCTCTTCTGATATCACACACGCTCCAGCCTTTTTCCTCTCGATTCTCTTGTCTCAAGTTCTAGAAAACTTTTACTCAAGACTATATCGGGTAAATTTTACTTGTTTGGCGTTGGCTGCAAATGGATTAGTAGGAATGGAAAGCAAAATATAATTGAAATGGTGGCTTAGAAAAAATAGAAAGAAGAGAATAAAGGGGTTACTTACACAAGTCACTTTACAACCTTCTATCACCACAATCAAATTTATAGGCTTACTTGAATGGCTTGGTGATGAGTGCTTCCAACTTTTCTTTCTTTTTTTCTTCTTTTGAGTATTTTCAATTTCTTCTTTTTGAGTGCTTCTTTTCTGATTTTTCTTGCTTTCTTTGACTTTGCACTTCACTTTGCACTTTTTCTTTTTGTATTTTTGTTTTTGTTGCATGTTGCTTCTTCCACCAAAGATCTGATTACCGCTTGATGTAAGGTAATTCTACCTTCTCATTTGATTGTGGATTTAGAAAGGAAGCAAAACAACCTGCACAAGTGAATGGCTCAAAACATAATGATAAGGGTGGTAAACGTATGGTTTAATAGGTAGGCTATTTAATAAATGAGAGATGGAAGCGGAAGATGATTGAAATGGTTATGGTTATAGCGATGAAACAAAAAGGATGGTTGAGATGATAGTATCTTGAAGAATGCTCAAAGAAGAACCAATTCTATAGAGAGCAAAGACCCACTCTTTATATTATTTCTTCAAGGGGTGGTGTTAAGTACTTTGACCCACTAGTTATATGAACTAGGAACCAGAAGTATCAAGATCAAAGAAGAGGGTTGACGCCACAAGTATAAAATACATAATAAATCGATAAAAAGTCACCAGGACTTAAGAAAGAGAATAATCTCACTTCAATTAAAATAAAAGGTCTGGTTACAAATGATGTTTGCTGGTTACAAATGATGTTTACTTTCCTATTTATAGGAAATGGGGAGACATGGCCGAATGGTTACAAAAGGATTCAGCCAGCCCTTGTGTCTCTATAAAATGACATAATTTTAATGCTAAATGACATAATGTTTCAGCCCTAGATGGAGGGAAATAACCCTTGGCTGAATAGCTCTTGTGTCCCCTCAAGTTGGCGCCAAATTGGAGAGAAAGGAGAGCTTGGCAGAATGGTGAGGGGACTCTTCATCTTGGCGCCTAAATGAAGTCACACGCCTAGCACATGGTAGGCTGGTCACAAATCGGGCACATGGCTTCTCTAGGATGCTTGTGGTGCATCCTTGCGCATGGAATGATGGCTGGTCATGTGCTCTCTCTTGGGCGTGCATGTGTCTCCTCCAAGCTAGCTTGAGTTGTGGAGCTAGCTAGCAATCATGGGCTGTTTGTGAACAAGCTTCCTAGCTAAGTCCTTATAAGCTCCATAACAACATATTCAGCTACATTCAGCTACCTTTGACATCACTTTTTGGCAATTCAGCTCCAAATAGTCCAACTAGCTAAGTTTAGCTAGCCTTAAGCTCATCCAGCTGAATCGAGCTTCCCTTAGTGTTCCATGAGCTACCTTGTACTTTGTAAGCTATTTGTGAGCTGCATATGACGTCCAAATCACTCACCAAACTACCTCAATGTTCATTATGCTCCAATGTACCTACATGTGCAAGGAAACAAGGTAATTCCATGGTATTGAGCTAATATGAGCTAATTACCTTGCTGCCATGTTTGATTATGGTAATGTGAGCTAAGTTTGAATGTCATGAGCTAATTATATCATCTCCTAATATGTGTAAGGTAAGGTATAAAGCCTAAGAGCTAATATGAATGCAAATGAACTAATGAAATGCATTATAAGTATGCTGCCTTGATGTATATGTTATAATCATGCATAATATAATTATATAGCTATCCTAACATGCTTAACATATTAAAATAACAATGTGTAAGATGTATTCATACTAAGTTATTCTTTAACTTCATAACTAATATCCTTAGCATGATATGTAATATAATAGTATATATTATAAGGCCATTATAAAGTAAATGCATTAAAAGATGTTCAAGAGTACTCCCTTTATAGTTGAAAACGTGCTTGTATCACGTGTCCATCGAAGATCAAAACATAACTAAAAAGGAGAGATGATACTCAATCCTTTTATAGTTCTATACATAACTGCAGTAGAAAATCTTACATGGAGGACCCCAATTTTCTAACAAGAAGTAATGTCAAAAGTTTAACGCGAAGTGAGCCAAGGAATTTTGCATCTTTCAATCCAGAAAGTCTAGCCTGTCTTCAAGTGTGTTTTGATAATTTTGTTAAAGAAACACAATTGCAAGAACAACTACAAAAAAGAAATTGTTTGCAAAAATGAAGATGAAACGAGAGTTGAAAAAGACATTGAGAGCATTGAAAAGAGAATTAAGAGTGAAAGTGAGCACATTGAAAAACAAGAGTGTGTTATTGAAGAGATAGTTCAAAAGAAGCATGAAAGTGAGAGAAAAGAAAGTGAAGAGTTGGAAAATTTATTTTTACTAACCAGTCTTTTCTTCCTACTCATCATCTTGATTTACAGGATATTCCACGAGTAATACCATTACAAAATGATGATTCAATAAGCATATCCATTGAAGTTCCAAAAGGAGTGACACTTGAAGTTTCAAAGGTTGAATCGCTTGAAATTCCAAGGGACGTGTTTATTGACATTCCAAGTATACTCCATCCATTCGAAGAACCTCATAAAAGGGAAGTTTCAATTAATCTGATTAAGGGCCAAATTCCATTCACGAACTTTCATGAATTTTCTATGTTCATTCATTTTATTAATAGTGTTCAATGTTCAAACTTATATTTATTTTGTAGAACATTGATTCATGGAGTTTCTCTTGCTTGTGATGATCGATTCAAGGAGATGAAACAGACATTATCTATCTATTCAAGGTTCATAATATGGAAGGGCACAAAGATTAAAGTTGGCATGACCTACATACTTGAATGAGTCCAAGAGAATTGTGCACATACAAACCCAAACCATTTATTCAATGAAGGTTTACAGGAGCTTCATGCATTAACCAATTGGCATGATGATTCCAAGGGACACCATAAAGAAAGATCGCATGAACCAATGCATATTTCCATGAAGAACCTCAACCATCAACCATTATCTTTGAATATTCTTGGGTTTGTTTTCCCTATCTCTTTAAATCTGATTTCCTTTTCTACTAATCTTATTTTAATTGTAGGAAATAAAATGAAACATCCTTTTAAAAGAGAACAACACCAAAAGATGAGTGGAATTGAAGAGAAACATTCTTTAATCAAAAGTCATAACCTTTTAGACCAAGGAATGATTCAAAGGACAAGTTCCTTCATCAATGGAAGTGATGTTTTGAATCAAGGCAAGGTTTAAAACACAACTCTTGTTGCCAAAGGATATGATGTTTCAAAAAGAGAGATCCAAAAGGCATGTTCAAATTCAAGTAAACCATATGAAAATAAGGTTTACAAGTGTGAAGATCTTGATCTTGGACAATGGGATTCGTGTATATCAAAAGTGAAGCAGTTCTCCACCCAAAGAAAATCAAAATTGTTCTCGTTCGTAGTAAGTGTCGATTTGGGGACAAATCGCATTAAAGAGGGAGGGAATGATCCCAATCAGCCCTAACCTTCGTCTTGATCTGTTTAAATTATTAAAGTTCACCAAGGCTTATTCAAAGGGAGTTGTACCTTACTTCGTCTTGATATCATTCATTTCATGAATTTGCATGAGTTTAATTAGTTGCATGACATTCATTGCATTTAATAAGTGTGATGTTCATTTAAGCATGCATTGTATTTAAAGCATCTGGTTCATTCAGGGAAGTAGTTCATTTATGCATATTTAGATCATTTAGTAAGCTACATCATTCATGCATCTAGTTCATTTAATAAAGTTAGTTCATTAATTAAACTAGTTATTAAACTAACTCTTAATTGTTTCATGCATGTTTTCAATTAAATATTGAATAAAGTTCACCTTTGTGTCTAGGTGCATGAGATAAGTTGAACGGTTTCAACAGATGCAAGAATGTCAACCAGAATGTCTTTCAATTCTGGATATGATACAGACATGTTTGGTTCCATAAATAAATTGGAAATTATTCCTCTATCTCTTAGCTTTCCAACGCCTTTTGAATCACCTACAATCCGATATCGGGAGCTTGAGATATAATCGATTTACTGAAGACAGTGAAGGCTGGAATTTTCATTACGGGAATTTTATACAAGGATGATTTGGATGAGTTTGAGCCAAGGAACAGTCCTTTCATCTTCTACCAAGAGACAAGCAATTGATGGCCATCTTAATTCACCAATTCAAGGCATTCACCGTTGATGTTATCACCCATTGAAGGCCATTCATGTTCAAGAAAGGGGACATGCAATAACCATCATTCAAAACTTAGCATTCAAGGCCTTTATCATCTTTTGAAGACTGATCATATTTTTAAAGGGAACAAGCAATTAAGGCTGATTTTATTTAATTTAACCACCAAATTAAGTGATAAAATAAGCAAAGAATTTGAAGAGACAAGCTGATTTGGACTTTTAGGATGTCCACATTCATCCTATGACTTCATTTAACCTCTTTTGTTCCATTTGCAAGCAAAGCAAGGCATCCCAAGGGTCACCCCTCCTTTTTGGACGAATTTAAGGCTAGAATTATCTCAAATTAAAGCTTAATTAATCCATTTTCAATCTACATGGTCATCCATCAAAGGATAAGAAGAATGACAAGTCATTTAATTGAATTCAATTGCATTTAGTGATTGTTTTATTTTAATTGTAAAAACTCTTCATATGGTTCCTATCAACTGATGTGAGCACACCAACACCATCTTCAAAGGATAAGGAAGTAATGCCACAAGGACCAATCACTCGATCAAGAGCCAAACTGTTCAGGGAAGCTCTTACAACCGAATGCATTAAAACCTTTGAATCATTTAGAAATGCATCCTCAAACAATAGATTATATACTATGTTTCATGTTAACATATAATATAATCTATGAACCACATATTTACATAATTATATCTTATATTACTTATCTTATAATATGGTTATTTTGTAGGTACATGTTCGGCCACATGATGGAAGCTGACTTAAAGCTAGCATTGGAGTCCATGAGCTAAGGAAACTTGACTAGGACAACTCCGGGACAACTCAAGAATATTTTGGGACAAAGTTGCCAGCTGACCCCCGAGCTCATAGCTCACTTGAGCTAGACTTTTGAGCTAGCTAGAGACCTTATTTCATATGGAGAGTTACACCATCACAACCACCACACAGAGCACTTCAAATATGGTATAGGTCCATTTTGTGGATTCATACCTTTTCGCGAAGAGATGTCATTCCAAGAGGTTCCTTCTCACAAGGAGTTGATCTAAGACTCACCTACATGTCATTCATCTATGGCCAGCTCAACTTCAGCTCAAACCCATGGGAAGTAGCTCAAATAATGAAAGGTTTCCTCATACAAATGTGACCTTTCATAATAAGTTACTACCCCATTGATGCCATGTCACCTAGACGCAAGTTGGATGCCAAGTCATACCTAGTTTGTTGCTCATCTTCACGCCAAGGAGAAGCCACACCAAAGCATCCTATGCCACCCATGTGAGTGCCTCATGACCAGCCACCCATATGCCATGCGTGTGGATGAAATGGGCGCCAAAGTGAAAGGAGTTCTCTCTATTCACCCAAGGCATCATCTTGCTTCAAAGTTGTCACCAAGATGAACAACAAGGGAACCATTAGGCCAAGGACATTTCCCCTCATCCAAGCATCATCTATTTTCGTTTTAAGACATGTATTTCCATTAAAAAGACATATATCTAGCCGCATGGACACATAACTATTTTGCCAAACCTATGCAAGCCTATAAATAGGGCTTTGGCTATCATTTGTACTTAACCCTTTGATAAATTAAATCCTTGTGAGATTATTCTCTCTTTTAAGTTCTTTTATAACTATATCGATTAAGCAAGCTTATTTCTTAAGTTTGTGGTGTCAAACCCCTTCCATTGATGCTTCTAGTTCCTATCTCTTTATAGATAGTGGGTCAATGTCCTTGATACCACCCCTTATAACGACTTATAAGAAACGGGTATTTGCTCTTTATAGTATTGGTTCCTTCTTAGTCTTATAAGATACTATCTTTCCATCATCATATTCCATCAGCATTCACGCCTCTATCATCATCCTTCCATTACCATCTCTTCACCATTAAATAATCCTTCATTCATCAACAAGGCATACGTCCATCAACATCATTTGGAGGTCGAATTCATCATCACTTGAAGGATAATTATACAATACTTCCATAACCTACTTTGATATCATTTCTTTCCATTTCATTTCTTATCAATTTACATTTATTTAATTTCTTATTTCTAATTAATCATTTTATTTCTTAATTGTGCAGATTACTTATCAATTCAAATTGTAGCAATTGGTGTCTCTCCTAGATCGGGAAATAAAAAGGCTGCCAACTTCTCCATTATTTAAGAAGCTTGGATAGCCTTATATCAAGTGGTATTAGAGTTTTGTTGGATTGAAAATCAAGTTCTGCAACAAAAAGAAAAAGAAAGAAGAAAAACAAAAGGAAAATTAAAAGAAGAAAACAAATTCAAAGAAAAAGAAGTAAAGAAAGTTGCAAAGTACACTAAAAGAAAAGCACAAAACAATCTGCCCAACAACAAACTACAAGGAGGTATCCTTGTTGTTTCTTATTAAGGAAGATAGTAAGTGTTGCAACTTGAGTTATAAGATATCTTCACTTTCTTACTATTTCATTTCCTTATTCTTTCATCTATTCTTACTCCATTACCTGATCATTTTCTTAACCTTTTCTATTCTACCTCTACCATAACCCTTTCTATACCCTAACCATTTCTTTTAAGCCGATGCAAAAACTAAAGAGACTTTCTCAATCTTGAGTTAGTTCTTAAAAAGGACCTACAAGAGAGAATCGAGCGGAAAAAGGCAAACGAGACGGTGAGATCAGAAGAGGGATCAAGAAAAAGCCAAGAATATATCCTCGAGTGCAAACACGAGTGTGAGTGGAGTGCAATCTGAAATTTTCTTTGGAGTGATCAAGTGAGGCTTTTGTGAGCGTGCTGGTAAGGTTTCAATTTATTTTTTTCACTAACCATGTCTCAAGAATTGCTTGATTTTCGTATAGCTTCAAGACAAGTGCTTGTCATTAAAAAGGCTTTAAGAACTCAAATCACAGAAGATGATCAAAGAGAAAACATCTTCTATACTCGTTGTCATGTAAACAATAAAGTTTCTTTCATGATCATCGATGGAGAAAGTTGTACGAACGTTGCAAGAACTATTATGGTGGAAAAACTTGGTCTGAAGACTTCCAAGCATCCGAATCCATATAAACTTCAATGGCTAAATGACGATGGAGAAGTAAGAATCACAAAGCAAATTTTCATTCCATTTTCAATTGGCAAATATCAAGATGAAGTTCTATTCAATGTTATACCAATGTATGCTGGACATATACTTTTGGGGAGACTGTGGCAATTCAACCGACGAGCAATCCATGATTGGTTTACCAACAGATATACTATCATCCATATTGATAAGAAATTCACTTTGATGACACTTTCTCCTAGTCAAGTGAATTAAGACCAGATTCATTTGAAGAAAAGCATGGAGTCATATAAAAATAATGAAAAATAGACAAATAAAGCATTGAACATATATATTGGAAGAAGGGAGATTCGAAAACACTTGCTGTCACATAAGGCTTTAATTGTACTAATGTACAAGGAGAGTCTACTTTTAACTAATCTCCAAGAAGGCTTGCCTTCTTCTTTTGTTTCTGTTTTATAGGAATTTGAAGCATTGTTCCTAAAAGATATTCCAGGAGGACTTCCACCCCTTCGAGGGATTGAACATCAAATTGATTTCATTCCCAGTGATACCATTCCAAATAAACCAGCCTATAGAACTAATCTGGAGGAAACAAAGGAACTTCAAAAATAGGTTGGTGAATTAATGGAAAACGGGTATATTCGAGAAAGCTTAAGTCCATGTGTTGTTCCCGTTTTGCTTGTACCAAAGAAGGATGGTTCGTGGAGAACGTGTGTAGATTACCGAGCAATTAATCAAATTACCATCAAATACCGACATCCAATTCCAAGGCTTGACGACATACTGACGAACTAAGTGGTGCCACCATCTTCTCCAAAATTGACCTTAAAAGTGGATATTATCATATTAGGATGCGAGAAGGAAATGAATGGAAAACCACTTTAAAAACCAAGAAAGGATTGTACGAATGGTTGGTTATGCCATTTGGACAAACCAATGCGCCTAGTACTTTCTTGAGGTTAATGAACCATGTACTCCGGGCCTTTATTGGTAAGTTTTTTGTGGTATATTTTGATTTATAGCCATACTTTGGAAGATCACGTGCAACATTTGAGGTCAGTACTTGAAACTCTCCAAAAGGAGAAACTTTATGCCAACCTTCAAAAATGCTCTTTTTACACTAACAAGCTTTCATTCTTAGGATTCATTGTAAGTTCACAGGGACTTGAAGTAGATTCAGAAAAGATTAAAGCAATTCAGGATTGGCCAAGACCTACATCAATAAGCCAAGTCAAAAGTATCCATGGACTTGTAAGCTTTAACATGAGATTTGTGCCCAACTTTAGTTCTATTACATCTCCTTTAACCGGGGTAATTAAAAAGAATTCCACCTTTGAATGGGGCAAAGAACAAGAAGAAGCATTCACGACCATCAAGGAATGCTTGACTAAAGCACCGCTACTAGTACTTCCTAATTTCGATAAAACTTTTGAAATAGAATGTGATGCTTCTAGAATTGTTATAGGTGTCGTTTTGACTTAAGAGGGACAACCAGTCGCATACTTTAGTGAAAGGTTAAGTGGTTCTTCACTAGACTACCCCACTTATGTCAAAGAGATGTATTCTCTTATAAGGGCATTAGAAAAGTGGAAACATTATCTATGGCCCAAGGAGTTTGTCATCCATACTGATCATGAGGAATTAAAGTATTTTAAAGGCCAACACAAACTCAACAAACGACATGCCAAGTGGGTAGAAATTCTTAAGTCCTTTCCATACGTCATTCACTATAATAAAGGTAAAGAGAATATTGTTGCAGATGCCCTTTCATGAATGTATGTACTTCTTAACACCTTGAACTCTAAATTACTTGGGTTTTCTTTCCTTAAAGACTATTATGCTAATGATCATGATTTTGGAGAGAAATACAAGTCTTGTGAAAAAGGTGCAGTTGAGAAGTTCTATAGATATGATGGATACCTATTCAAGAAAGAAAGGCTATGTATGCCACAAGGTTCCTTCCGAGAAGTATTGGTATGAGAAGTACATGAAGGAGGACTCATGGGACATTTTGGAATCAGCAAGACGTTAGAAATCTTGAAAGAACAACTCTATTGGCCTAAGATGAAAAGAGACGTTGAACGGGTTTGTGAAAGATGCATCGTTTACAAAAAACCTAAATCAAAGGTCATGCCTCATGGACTTTACACACCTCTTCCCATTCCTACAGCACCATGGGTTAATATTTCCATGGATTTTGTGATGGGTCTTCCAAAAATAAGAAATGGCTGAGATTATATATTTTTGGTGGTTGATCGGTTCTCCAAAATGGCCCATTTCATACCATATCACAAAATCAATGATGCAACCCATGTGGCTAATCTATTCTTCAAATAAGTTGTGAGATTGCACGGTATACCAAGGACCATTGTTTCTGACTGAGACATTAAGTTCCTTAGTCATTTATGGAGGACATTGTGGAACAAACTTGGAATTAAATTGTTGTTTTCAAAACTTGTCACCCCAAACTAATGGGCAAATAGAGGTTTTCAACAGAGTATTATCAACGTTGTTGAGAGCCATCATCAAGAAGAACATAAAGACTTGGGAAGACTACCTTCCACATGTTGAATTTGCTTACAATCGGTTAGTTCATTCAGCCACAAAGACTTCACCATTCGAGGTAGTGTATGGATTCAATTTCTTAACTCCTTTGGACCTTCTCCCTCCACCTCAAGAACAAATGGTTAACAAGGAAGGTAAGAACAAAGCCGAGTTCATCAAGAAGTTACATGAACAAATTCGGCACAATATTGAGATAAGAACACAGCAGTACGATTAACAAGCCAATAAGGGACTCAAACCACTCCATTTGAAAGTCGGAGATTGGGTATGAGTGCATTTGCGTAAGGAAATGTTTCCAACTAAAAGGAAATCTAAGCTTTACCGAGAGATGATGGTCCCTTTCAAATCATCGAGAAGATTAATGACAATGTATACAAGTTGGATCTTCCTGGAGAATACAATGTAAGTGCCACCTTTAATATAGCAGATCTATCTCCAAACAAGGATGATGATGATTTGGGGACAAATCACATAAAAGAAGGGGATGATGTGAGAACACCAACACCATCTTAAAAGAATATGGAAATAATGCCACGAGGACCAATAACTCGATCAAGAGCCAAACTGTTCAGGGAAGCTCTTACAACCAAATGCATTAAAACCTTTGAATCATTTAGAAATGCATCCCCAAACAATAGATTATATACTATGTTTCATGTTAACATATAATATAATATATGAACCACATATTTACATAATTATATCTTATATTACTTAGCTTATAATATGCTTTCTTTTGTAGGTACATGTTCGGCCACATGATGGGAGCTGACTTAAAGCTAGCATTAGAGTCCATGAGCTAAGGAAACTTGACTAGGACAACTCCGGGACAACTCAAGAATATTTTGGGACAAAGTTTCCAGCTGACCCCCGAGCTCATAGCTCACTTGAGCTAGACTTTTGAGCTAGCTAGAGACCTCATTTTATCTGGAGAGTTGCACCATCACCACCACCACCACCACCACAATACAAAGGACTTCAAATATGGTCTAGGTCAATTTTTGTGGATTCGTACCTTTTCATGAAGAGATGCCATTCCAAGAGGTTCCTTCTCACAAGGAGCTGATCTAAGACTCACCTACATGTCATTCATCTATGGCCAGCTCAACTTCAACTCAAACCCATGGGAAGTAGCTCAAATAATGAAATGTTGCCTCATACAAATTTGACCTTTCATAATAAGTTGCTGCCCCATTGATGCCATGTCACCTAGACGCAAGTTGGATGCCAAGTCATACCTAGTTTGCTGCTCATCTTCACGCCAAGGAGAAGCCACACCAAAGCTTCCTATACCATCTGAAGTAAGGCTCTTCTGACGCCTTAACAAATTGATTGTGGATCTAGGAAGGAAGCAAAACAACTTAAAAAGTGAATGGCTCAAAATAGAATGGTTAATGGTGGTAAACGTATGGGTGATTAGGTGGGCTGTTTAATTGAGAGATGGTAGCGAAAGATGGTTGATATGGCTATGGTTAAGGTTTATGAAACAAAGGAATGGTTGTGAGGATAATATCTTAAAGAAGACTCAAAGAAGAACCAATGCTATATAGAGCAAAGACCCAGACTTTATATTGCTTCTTGAAGGGGTGGTATGAAGTACTTTGACCCACTAGTTATAAAGAACTACGAACCAGAAGTATTAAGGTGAAAAGATAAGGGGTTGAGCCACAAGTATAAATTATACTTGATAAGTCGATAAAAGTCACCAAGACTTAAGGAAGAGAATAATCTCACTTTAATTAAAACAAAAGGTCTACTTACAAATGAATTGTGCTTTCCTATTTATAGGAAATGGAGGGGCATGGCCGAATGGATACATGGTGGTTCGGCCAGCACTTTGCCTCTATAAAATGACATAATTAAATGCTAAATGACATAATGTTTCGGTTCTTTATGGAGGGAAATAATCCTTGGCCAAATAGTCCTTGTGTCCCCTCAAGTTGGTGCCAAATTGGGTGGGAAATGATGCTTGGTCGAATAGGGAGAGAGCTCTTCATCTTGGCGCCTAAATGAACCACATGCATGCCACATGGGGGCTGATCATATGCAAAGAACATGGGTGTTCTAGGGAGCCTTGTTGTGCAGCCCTTTGCTTGGAATGATGGCAGGTCATGTGTTCCCTTCTTAGGCGTGCATGTGTCTCCTCTAAGCTAGCTTGAGTGTGGAGCTAGCTAGCAAGCATGGGCTATTTTATGAACAAGCTTCCTAGACGAATCCTTATGGGCTTCATAACACATGTTCAGCTACATTCAGCTACCATTGATATCACCCTTGGCAACTCAGCTCCAAATAGTCCAACTAGCTGAGTTTAGCTAGCCTTGAGCTCCTCCAGCTGAATTGAGCTTTCCTTAATGTTCCATGAGCTGCCTTGTCCTTTGTGAGCTGTTTGTGAGCTGCATAGGACGTCCAACTCATCTACCAAGCTATCTTAACGTTCATCACACTCCATTGTACCTATATGTGCAAGAAATTAAGGTAAGTCCATGATATTGAGCGAACACGAGCTAAATACCTTGCTGCCATGTAAGAATATTGTAATGTGAGCTATGATTGCATGTCATGAGCTAAATATATCATCTCATAATATGTGTAAACTAATGTATAAAGCTTAGGAGCTAATATGAATGCATATGATCTAAATAAACAAATTATAATGATGATGCCTTGATGTATATAATGTAATCATGCTTAATAGGATTATAAAACTATCCTAATATGCTTAAGTACTAATGAGCATGCTGTGTTCATACTTAGTTATTCTTTAACTACATAACTAATATTTTTAGCATGATATGTATTCTAATAACATATATTATAAGACTAGTATAAAGTAAATGCGATATAAGGATTTTCAAGAGTACTCCCTTAATAGATGAAAATGTGCTTGCATCATCCCCCCTTCTTTAGGGTGATTTGTCCTCAAATCGAGTTCATTCTGTCCTGGCATAGCTTTACGTCTCTTTGCTAAAAGAAAGTATCCTTTGAACGTTTATGTTCTTCTATTAGGTACCCTTTCGTAAGATTTCCCTTTAGGCCTTTTTTTGGAATATGATTTACCAACAGGTACCCTTTGGGAGTGATCTTTTGTTAAGGATATCCCTTTTGGAAGTGACCTTTCACGTGGTTGGTCCTAAAAAGTGAGAAGAGGAGAGGTTTCAAATAAAGGGGTACTTACCTTTTGAAGATTAAGACCATTGGTGAAGAGTTGTGACTTTAAGTCCCAAACATCACCATTTTTCGTAGGATATCCTTCATTTTCCAGCATTGAACCATCATATCTCTCTATGAAGAAATTTGGTTTCTTGTTTAGTTGCTCTTCATTTTTCATTGGGGTTTTATCTTTGCGCCATGCTTGTACACTCTTTCGCATATGCAATTGATCTTGTTGTACTTCTTTAGGCGTTAAAGGCACCAAGGTTACCTTGCGTCCATCATGCTTAAAAGTGTATTGATTGTGATAACAATCATGAATGGCCCTTTTGTCATATTGCCATGGTCTTTCAAGTAAGATGTGGCTAGCATGCATAGGGACAATGTCACAAAACACCTCATCCTTGTACCTACCAACTGAAAAAGGAATTAGAACTTGTTTGGTAACATTTAACTCACCTCCTTCATTGAGCCATTGGAGTTTATATGGAGTAGGATGTTTTGATGTTGCTAATCCAAGCTTTTCAACCATAAGAGTGCTGGCTACGTTTGTGCAACTTCCTCCATCGATGATCATTGTGCAAACCTTGTCCTTGACATGGCATCTTGTATGAAAAATATTGTTTCTTTGAATATCCTCTTGGGATGTTTGTGATTGTAGACATCTTTTCGAAACAAGCATCTCACCATGATCTGCATTTTCTTCAGTTTCTTCGTCTTGCATTGTTTCAGGTTCTTCATAAAAAATAGGCTCGTCAGAATCCGACACAATATCTCCATTGTCAAGCAACATCATGGCATTTCGGTTGGGACATTGACTAGCAACATACCCTTTTTAAAAACACTTAAAACATTTGATATTTCTTGATCTCTCGAAAGTGCTGGTTTGCTTTTCTTTACCCTTGCTAGAGTCGCCCATTTGTATAATTTTTGGTACCTCTGTATGATCCTTTAATTGGACTGGAGTTTGTTTCCGGAAGGTAATAGGCTCTCGCTTTCATTTGGTGGTCGAATTTGGACTGCTCCGATTGTAGGTTTTCCTCTTAAGTTATCGTTCAATTTTCATGGTTACATGCATCATCTCTTCAATCTCTACATAATGCTGAAGTTCAACAAGGTTAGCAATATCAAGATTTAGGCCAGATAAGAACCTTGCCATTGTTGCTTCTCTATCTTCATCCACATTGGCTCGGATCATGGGTATCTCCATTTTTTGAAATAATCTTCAATGCTCTTGCTTCCTTGTTTCAAGTTTTGTAGTTTATGATAAAGATCTCGGTGATAGTGAGTAGGCACGAACCTTTTCCTCATAATGGCTTTCATTTCTTCCCATGTAGTGATGGGGCGTTCACCATTTCGTCTTCTTGAACTTACCAATTGATCCCACCATACTAAGGCATAATCCACAAATTCCATAGCAGCAAGCCTGACCTTCTTTTGCTACGTATAATTTTGGCATTAAAAAATGTGTTCAATCTTGATTACCCAATCAAGATAGGCTTCTGGATCAGTTCGACCTTGAAATGGAGGAATGGTCACTTTAATGTTGCTGAAGTTGTCATTCCGAATTCGATGAACATCTCTTCTTGCTACTAATGTTACTTCAGCCTCTTCTTCTTCGATTTCTTCTTCCATTCTAGGGTGATTTACTCTTTTGTTGCCTAAGGATGCTTCAAATTGGTCCATACGATCATGCAAAGGCTCCAATTCTAATTTCAACAATCTTGTCATTTCATGCATAATGACTTGGGTCTGCAAGTTAGGGCCTTCTCTTTTTGGGGTTCTTCCATGGTTTGTGAAATAAGAAAAGAATAAGATGTGTAAAAGACCTTACCAGAATATACTCTCACAAAGCCTCACGAGTCACTCCAAGGAAACTTGAATGTCACTCAATCCGCTTGTGTTTGTACTCTAGGACTTTAATGGCTTTTACTTGTCCTCTTCTGATCACACACACTCTCCAGCCTTTTTCCTCTCGATTCTCTTGTCTCAAGTTCTAGAGAACTTTACTCAAGACTGTATCAAGTAAATTTTACTTGTTTGGCGTCGGCTGCAAAAGGGTTAGTAGGAAGGGGAAAGCAAATATAATAAAAGGGTGGCTTAGAAATAGAAAGAAGCAAACAAAAAGGGTTACTTACACAAGTCACTTCACAACCTTCTATCACCACAATCAATTTAAACAGTTTACTTTAATTTCTTGGTGATTATAATTGTTGATGAGTGCTTCAACTTCTTTCTTTTCTTTTCTTTGCTTTTCTTCTTTTTGAGTGTTGGATTGTTTCTTTCTTTTGAGTGCTTCACTTTGTTTTTTGATTTTTCTTGATTTTTTTGACTTTGCACTTATTTTTGTATTTTTCTTTTTGTTGTTGTTGCACGTTGCTTTCTTCCACCAAAGCTCTGATACCACTTGATGTAAGGCTCTTCTGATGCCTTAACAAATTGATTGTGGATCTATGAAGAAAGCAAAACAACCTGCAAAGTGAATGGCTCAAAACAAAATGGTTAAGGGTGGTAAACGTATGGGTGATTAGGTGGGCTGTTTAATTGAGAGATGGTAGTGGAAGATGGTTGATATGGCTATGGTTAAGGTTTATGAAACAAATGAATGGTTGTGAGGATAGTATCTTAAAGAAGACTCAAAGAAGAACCAATGCTATATAGAGCAAAGACCCATACTTTATATTACTTCTTTAAGGGGTGGTATTAAGTACTTTGACCCACTAGTTATAAAGAACTAGTAACCAGAAGTATCAAGGTGAAAAGAGAAGGGGTTGACGCCACAAGTATAAATTATACTTGATAAGTCGATAAAAGTCACCAGGACTTAAGGAAGAGAATAATCTCACTTTAATTAAAATAAAAGGTCTGTTTACAAATGAATTGTGCTTTCCTATTTATAGGAAAATGAGGCCAGGCCTTGTGCATCTATAAAATGACATAATTAAATGCTAAATGACATAATGTTTCAGTCCTTTATGGAGGGAAATAATCCTTGGCTGAAAAGTCCTTGTGTCCCCTCAAGTTAGCACCAAATTGGGTGGGAAATGATGCTTAGCTGAATAGGGAGATAACTCTTCATCTTGGTGCCTAAATGAATCACATGCATGGCACATGGGGGCTGATCATATGCAAAGCACATGGGTGTTCTAGGGAGCCTTGTTGTGCAGCCCTTTGCATGGGATGATGGCAGGTCATGTGTTCCCTTCTTAGGCGTGCATGTGTCTCCTCCAAGCTAGCTTGAGTGTGGAGCTAGCTAGCAAGCATGGGCTATTTTGTGAACAAGCTTCCTAGCCGAATCCTTATGAGCTTCATAATAACATGTTCAGCTACATTCAGCTACCATTGGATATCACCCTTGGCTACTCAGCTCCAAATAGTCCAACTAGCTGAGTTTAGCTAGCCTTGAGCTCCTCCAGCTGAATTGAGCTTTCCTTAATGTTCCATGAGCTGTCTTATCCTTTGTGAGCTGTTTGTGAGCTGCATAGGACGTCCAACTCATCTACCAAGCTATCTTAACGTTCATCACACTCCATTGTACCTATATGTGCAAGGAATTAAGGTAAGTCCATGATATTGAGCTAAGACGAGCTAAATACCTTGCTTCCATGTAAGAATATTGTAATATGAGCTATGATTACATGTCATGAGCTAAATATATCATCTCATAATATGTGTAAACTAATGTATAAAGCTTAGTAGCTAATATAAATGCATATGATCTAATGAAACGAATTATAATGATGCTGCCTTGATGTATATAATGTAATCATGCTTAATAGGATTATAAAACTATCCTAATATGCTTAAGTATTAATAAGCATGCTGTGTTCATACTTAGTTATTCTTTAACTACATAACTAATATTTTTAGCATGATATGTATTATTATAACATATATTATAAGACTAGTATAAAGTAAATGCAATATAAGGATATTCAAGAGTACTCCCTTAATAGATGAAAACGTGCTTGCATCACCACCCATGTGAGTGCTTCATGACCAGCCACCCATGTGCCATGCGTGTGGATGAAATGGGCGCCAAAGTGAAAGGGGTTCTCTCTATTCACCCAAGGCATCATCTTTCTTCAAAGTTGGCACCAAGATGAACAACAAGGGAACCATTAGGCCAAGGACATTTCCCCTCATCCAAGCATCATCTATTTTCGTTTTAAGACATGTATTTCCATTAAAAAGACATGTATCTAGTTGCATGGACACGTAACTATTTCACCAAACCTATGCAAGCCTATAAATAGGGCTTTGGTATATCATTTGTACTTAACCCTTTGATAAATTAAATCCTTGTGAGATTATTCTCTCTTTAAGTTCTTTTAGAACTATATCAATTAATCAAGCTTATTTCTTAAGTTTGTGGTGTCAAACCCCTTCCATTGATACTTCTGATTCCTATCTCATTATAGATAGTGGGTCAATGTCCTTGCTACCATCCCTTATAACGAATTATAAGAAATGAGTCTTTGATCTTTATAGCATTAGTTCCTTCTTAGTCTTATAAGATACTATCTTTCCATCACCATATTCCATCACCATTCACGCCTATATCATCATCCTTCCATTACCATCTCTTCACCATTAAATCATCCTTCATTCATTAACAAGGCATACGTCTAACAACATCATTTGGAGGCCGAATTCATCATAACTTGAAGGATAATTATATAACACTTCCGCATCCTACTTTGATATCATTTCTTTCCATTTCATTTCTTATCAATTTCCATTTCTTTAATTTCTTATTTCCAATTAATCATTTTCTTTCTTAATTGTGCAGATTACTTATCAATTCAAAGTGTAGCATTTGGTGTCTCTCCTAGATCGGGAAACAACAAGGCTGCCAACTTCTCTATTATTGAAGAAGCTTGGATAGCCTTACATCATAAACACTATAAATTGACACCTCCATGGCATTTATACTAAGAATTTTTTGCATAATATACTCTTTGAAAGGTTGCTTTCATTTTAATTCTTGGATGAGAACTCTATCGGTTTCTTGTTAGTCTAGAAGCCTTCATCCATTTCATTTTTTATAACGTTGGTTCCTATCTCACCTATAGCTAGTGGATCACGTTCCATCCTATTCTACCTCGATTCTATCATATTATATTGTTGGTTCTTAGCTATATATAACTAACGGGTCACAATCCATCCTTTGAATTTCTATCATCCTCTACGCCGACTACAACCATCCTTTATCATTTTCATTACATCCATTCAACCACTATCACCACTATACTTCTTTCATTTGTAAACCACTTCAACTTCATCCACATCCTTTTAAATTTCATTATTTATTTGTTTATTTCATATTCACAACGTTAATCTTGCACTTTTATAATCATTTCAAGCACTACGGAGTTTCTTACTAGAATCACGATCGGACAACAATGTATATGACTCGGAACACATAATCGATATCATATCAGGGCTTGGCCGAATAGACATTTTATGTTTCGGCTAGGTACATAACTTAAATGAAAGTACATAATGTTTTAAGTGAAAGAATGAGTCCCTTAGCATAATGATGGTTTCACTATCTCTTTAAAAGAGACATGTTATTTCATCCATGCATGAATCATCCTCCCTTTGGCCGAATGGTGATATGTTGGTTCATCTTGGTGCCAAAGTTATCTCCCTTGGCTGAATGATGTTGTGTTGGTTCATCTTGGCACTAAAGTTTTCATGTGCAAGGCATGTTGGTGGTGACCGAATAGGCATGGTTCTTGCCTTATGTCTCTTCATGATTTAGGCCTTCATTTAGTGTTATGTCTTCACCATCATGCACATTGATGAGAGGGAATCTTCATGGACAACAACATTCATGAAATGTCATAATTGTTGGAAGGTAACCTTTCATGTTTGAACTAGTTATAAGGTGAATGAGCTAGAGGTGAGCTGGCCATAGGTGAGTTGTAAGATGATGAACATTATGGCAGCTCCATATGGAAAGGTACCTCTTAGAATGGCAACTATTCACGAAAAGGTACGATTTCAGAAAAATTGACTTAGGACATATTTGAAGTGTCTTGAGTGGTAATGATGATGGTGCAACTCCCTAGCTGAATTGAAGTCATCTTGTAGCTCAAATCTTCAGCTCAACCCATCTATGAGCTCACTGGTCTCCAGACAACTTTTCACCAAATGTTCTTTATGCTCTCCTAAGGGTCCCCATATGAGTTTCCTTGATGTTGCTTTCACCATTTAGCTCAAAATAGCTCCCATAGTTGTGGCCAAATGTACCTACATTTAAAACATAAAAAGTAAGTTAAGTATATGACTTAGTATAAAACAATAAGGATGCGTCTATTATAAAGATGCGAACTATAGGTTATTTTAATAATCAACTTGCAATATATTAAATAACTTATCATCTAAAAGTTCTTTCCCATTAAAGGATTTAAAAGCATGAATGCACTTATGAGAAAATACTTCCCTAAATTTTTTTGCCCTTGCACGAGTGATAAGTCCTTTAGGCATGACTTCAAGATCCATATCATAACAAGGTATCACCAAAATATAAAATATACATGCCAACTAAAAAGTCAAAACATCAAAAGATGCCATACTAATACTGGTAAACTAATCCGATACACAAAAGTTGATGTCGACTTGTCTCCTTACTCCTAATACTCATCTTTACCAACGTGTGAAACAATCACACGCTAAGTGTTTACTTAGTGAGGCATTATCAATTATAAGTAACTATAATTGTATACCAAAATTATCATAAAAACTAAGATACTAAGTATATATCGCATAGTAGTATATAAACATATAATATAGACTTAATAAAGTCTACCCGTGAGAGATGATCTGATGCTACAACATTATTACAACATTGATGAAAAAAATAATCTCATTCGAGAGCATGTGGTGCTTATTTTGGATGACTTGAATCCTGACATCATTAGACATGCTATCCATGCTGCCTATTTTGAGCTAAAATCAATGATGTTTCAAATGTTGTAGTCAATGGGGGTAATATAGTGTGATGCAAACTGAGGAACGTAGAGCATATTTCTGAGCATTCATAGAGGTGTGTGATTCAGTTGTTCAGCAAGGGGTGCCAGAAGAAGCTTTGAAGTTAAAGTTGTTTTTTATTGTTCTCTGCGTGACAAAGCTAGAGCATGGCTCAACTCGTTGTCGTCTGGTGTTATAGTATCATGGAACGAGCTTGCTCAAAAGTTTATACTATGATTCAACCCTCCCAACATGAATGCAAGGCTGAGGAATAACATTATCTCCTTCAAAAAATTGAAGGATGGGAATTTATATGAAGCTTGAGAGGTTTTAAGGACTTGTTGCGAAAGTGTTTAATGCATGACTTTCAGCATTGGACACAGATGAAGATATTTTATAATGGCCTCAACATGCATACAAGGATGGTTGTGGATGCTTATGCCAATGGAGCATTGCTGGATAAGACCTATAATGAAGTGTATGATATATTAGAGAGAATTTATAATAACGACTATCAATGCCCCAACATGAGGCTCATGTCGGGTAGTCGCATTGTTGCATCAATGGACAATGAAGTGCTAAATTCCTTGGCGTCACAAGTCACAACATTGAATGAATGGTAAAGAAAATACTAAAATCAAGAGATATTTATGCGGTAAAATCTACATCTACAGTCTCTTGTGTTTATTGTAAAGATAACTATAACTATGAAGAGTTTCCACAAAAACCCAAATCTATATGTTTTATGAGGAATTATAATAGGGTTGACAACGTCAATGCATATAGGCATACTTACAATGCCAACTTTTGAAATTATCCAAATCTATATTGGAGGAACCAAAATGTTGCCAATCCAAATGATGTGCAGTCTAACTTTAGGAATAAACATCAATAGTATAAGTCATAGCAGTAATACGGTCAACAACAATCAATGTCGCAACATCAGTTGTTACAATATTAGGCGATGCCACAATAACAACACAATAATCAACAACATTACCAAAGGCAATTCTCTACTCAAGCAAGTACATCTTCAACATTGGAATCTCTTCTGAAAGACTGCATTTTAAGGAACAAGTCAATAAATCAAAGGAATGAAGCCTTGATCAAAAGCCAGTCAGCATCACCGAGGGCATTAGAAAATCATATGTGACAATTGGTGAATGTTCTGAGCAATAGACCATAAGGGACACTACCAAGTGATGTCAAAGTCCCTAAAGCTCATGAAAAGTCTCATTGTAATGAGCATTGAAAGGCCATCACAACTCATAGTTGACTATACCTTGGGAAGTCAAATGAAGAAAACAAGAAAAAAGATGATGAAATGATTGAACAACAAGCTAAAGCCAAGGATATGGATAAGGAAGAATATACTGTGGATACTACTACAAAGGATATATGATAGATTCGTAGCTCTGGGATATTACTGGTAGTAATGGCTATAGTATTACCCTCTGTAATTCCTATGATACCACAACCAGTGTTGAATCTGTTGAGTTCAAGACCTCTACTACCATTTCCCTAAAGATTTAAGAAAAGAAATGAGTACCAGCAATTCAAAGCATTCATTGATGTACTTAAACAATTGATAATCAATATTTCTTTGATTGATGCCTTAGAGCAAAATATGAACTACATCAAGTTCATGAAGGAAGTTCTTTCGAAGAAGAAAAGACGTAGAGAATTTGAGATTGTTGCACTCATCGAAGGATGTAGTATTATGGCTACAATTCGTTTGCCACCTAAACTCAAAGATCTAGGGAGTTTTACTATGACTTGCATTATTGGTAATCAATTTGTTAGTAGAACATTATGTGATCTAGGAGCTAGCAATAACATTATGCCTTTGACTCTTTTCAGGAAATTTGGCATTGGAGAAGCAAGGCTCACTATTGTGACCTTACAACTTACTGGTTGTTCTATTGTACATCCTAATGGCATAGTTGAGAATATACTAGTGCGAGTGGACAAGTTCACCTTTCTCACTGATTTTATTATATTGGATTATGAAGCCAATAAGGATTTCCTAATTAAACTTGGTCAACCTTTCCTTGCTACTAGATGAGCCTTAATTGATGTTGAAAAGGAGAACTTATTATGCGCTTAGTGAGAATGATAATGCTAAGTGTAATTCAATTGATGTTGTTGTGAAGGAACACTGTGATGATTGCCACATCATTGATATTATCATGAGCGATGATGTAACATTGGAGGAACTAGATGATACCAAGGAAGGTAAAGGGAAGTATATGAAACATTTTGAGCTTTTGGATTTTCCAGCCCGACCTATTAAAGTTCCTTAACCTTCTATTGAACATTCACCTACCATTGAGTTAAAACCTCTTCCCGACCATTTAAAGTATGCATTTCTAGGAGATAACAATACTTTTCCTGTTATTGTTGCAGAAAAACTAGAAGCGTCGTAGGAAGAAAAATTGGTTGTTGTGCTGCAGCATCACAAGAAAGTAATTGCTTGGAGCATTACTGATATTAAAGGCAATAGTTCAGCCTTTTGTATGCACAATATATTGCTAGAGGATCCCAATAATAGTTTTATTGAGAAATAAAAGAGGTTAAATCCTATTATGAAAGAAGTTGTTAGGAAATAAATCATCAAGTGGTTAGATGTTGGGATCATCTATCCCATTTCTAATAGCAATTGGGTGAGTCCTGTTAAATGCGTGCCAAAGAAGGTGGCATTAATGTTGTGTCCAATGAAAAAAATGAATTATTTCCATCACGCACCACTACTGGATGGCATATTTTTATGGAGTATAGAAAGTTGAATAAAGCCACAATGAAGGATCATTTTCAATTTTCGTTCATTGACCAAATACTAGATAAACTTACTGGTAAAATTTTTTATTGTTTTCTTGACGGTTATAGTGGATACAATCAGATTTCCATAATATCTGAAGACTAAGAGAAGACTACTTTTACCTTCCCTTATCATGCATTTGCTTTTTGAAGAATGCCTTTTGGGTTGTGTATGCTCTAACAATGTTTTAATGTTGCATTATTGCCATATTCTTCGATATGGTTGAAAACTAACTAGAGGTATTTATGGATGATTTTCTGTCTTTGATCAGAGTTTTGACCAATACCTTGATACTTAGCTACAATCTTAAAAATATGTGAAAAAATCAATCTAATGCTAAATTGGGAAAATGCCACTTTATGGTGACTGAGGGCATAGTGTTGGGGCATCGTATTTCTCAGTCAGACATTGAAGCGGATAAATCCAAAAATAGAATTTATTGAGAAGTTTCCATCTCCCAACAATGTGAAAGGAGTTAGGAGTTTTCTAGGACATGCTGGATTCTATCAAAGATTCATCAAGGATTTTTTAAGATTGTTTGAGCACTCTGTTCATTGCTGGAGAAAAATAAAAAATTCGTTGTTAATGAAGAAGTTTTAAAGTCCTTTGAAACCATCAAATTGAAGTTAATTAATGTTTCTATTATGATAGTACCTGATTTGAGTCTTCCGTTTGAATTGACGTGCAATGCTAGTGATCAAGCCTGTTGGAGCAGTGCTGGGGCAAAGAAAGAATAAAATATTTCATGTTGTACATTATGCCAATAGAATGTTGAATGATGCTCTATTAAACTACACAACTACTGAGAAGGAGTTGCTTGTTGTTGTGTTTTCTTTTCACAAATTCAAATCTTACCTTATTAGAACGAAGGTGATTGCTTACACTGATCATTCAACATTAAAGCATTTATTTGGCAAGAAAGACATTAAGCCACGAATTATGCACTACGTATTATTGCTGTAAAAATTTAACCTTGAAGTACGAGTCAAGAAAGGCTTCGAGAATCAAGTAGCTGACCATTTATCTCATTTGGAATCATGTGGTGAAGATGGAAAATATTAGTGATTCCTAAATAATTTTTCGAGGAAAGACTTCTAGCCATTGAAGCATTACCTTGGTTCCTTGATTTCGTGAATTATCTTGTGAGTAGATTGTTGCCACCTGATCTGAATTGCCAAGGAAGGAAAAAGTTCTTGAAAGATGCTAGAGCATATCATTGGACGAGCCTTATTTTTTAAACAGTGTAATGATCAAATCATACAACGTTGTGTACCTGAATGTGAACAACATAGCATCTTGTAGCATTTTCATAATGCTCCTTATGGAGGTCATTTTGTTAGCTTATATACAACATTAAAAATCATTTAAATGTGGCTATTACTGGCCAACTCTGTTTAAGGATGCTAACAAGTTCGTCAAACACTGTGATCTATGATAACACATTGGTAGCATATCAAGAAGGAATGAGATGCCAACGCATCCCATTTTAGAGCTCGAGTTATTTGATATCTTGGGCTTGGATTTCATAAGGCCATATCTATCATCTTGCGACAATCTCTTCATAGTTGTTATTGTAAACTACGTATCTAAATGGGTTGAAGTTGTAGCATTACCTTTAATTGATGCTAAAGTTATTTTTACGATTTCTTCATAAACATTTTTACTCACTTTGGTACACCCCAAGTGCTTTCATTAGTGACAAGGGTTCTCAATTCCTTTCTAAATAGGTTGACAATGCTTTGCAAAGATATGGAGTGAAGCATCAAATTGTTACAACATACTATCTGAATTCGAATAGTCAAGACAAAGTCACCAATCAAGAAATCAAGCAAATTTTGGAGAAGGTTGTAAATCCTTCAAGGAAAGATTGGTCTCTACGCTTAGATGAAGCCTTATGGGCTTATAGGATAACCATAAAACCCCTTTGGGCATATCTCCATTCCATCTTGTATATGGAAAAGTTTGCCAATGTGGGCCTTGAAAAGACAGAATTTTGACCTTGATGTTGCTAGGGTGAAGAGGATGATAGATCTTTATGAACTGGAAGAGTTTTTATGAGAGTGCTAGAATTTCCAAAGATAAAAGCAAGAGATAGCATGATAAGTATATTTTGCCATGACAATTTGATGCTTAACAACTTGTGTTGCTATTCAACTATCGATTGAAATTATTTCAGGGAAATTTAAAATCTCGCTGGTCTGATCCTTTTAAAATATCAAAGTTTACCCTCATAGAGTAGTTCTTCTCAAGAACTTAGAGGATGAGAGCACATTCAAAGTTAATGGGCAACGCTTGAAGCATTATTACTAGCAAAGCTCACACATTACTTCTGTTTCACTAAGAGAAATACCTTCTCCTTAATTTTTTTCCTTTATTTTGAGTAAGTTAATTTTGACATTAGGTTAATTTTGATTTTCATTTTCTTAACAATTTTATGTTTATTTTATATTTTTTGTAGGTAATGTTTCCTCATTGATCGTCGTACCGTTCGTCGCCTCGTGTTGTTTTTGTTTCACAATATCTCTTGAATTCCAGATTACCATTGTTGTACACCATTTAACAACATTAGGGGAATATTGTTATCCCCTCTCCCATGTTTTATTTAATTTCTAGTTTTTATTAGTTTTGTTTGCATGCATTGAAGGCAATGCACATATTAGGTTTGGGGTTGTGTTGTCCATTTATCATGTTGCACTTGCATTTGTTATATTGCATGTTATTTTTATTTTTATATTTTTTTGTTTTGTATTGTTGTTCATATATTGTTACTTCATTTAGGATATGATGCTGCTCTAGTTAATGAAAATTGAAAACGCTTTTTGATAATGTTCGATGATAAAAAAAATTCAGTTTTGAAATGTATGAGGAATGTATTGGCGTATGATCTCAATACTTAGATGCATTAGAAATAGTTGAACCTTGCAAATCTCACAGCGTTAGTAGGTATTATAGAAAATATTCAAACTTTTCTAAGAATGCTAGAGGTTTCTGAAATAGGCTTTAGTAAAAAAAAGAAAAAAAAGACAATTTCTCAATCTGCTATAGGTGCCCATCATTGGCTCTAAAAACTAAAAAAACTTGAATGATGTAGGTTCCTAACATTGACATTAATATCAGGCAAGGAAAATAATGGAGGTACCTAACACTAGCTCCAACAATGAATAAAGCTAGAAGATGTTGCTACAACATTGAATGTTTAAATAAGTGAGTAGGATCAAGTTTTTCCAATTTCATTAAGTATTGATTGTATACACCTTGATTGAACACTAAATCGCTCTATGGAATCTAATTTTGGTGAGATGAAAATGCATTCCTAATTTGAGATAAGTTAATACTACCACATTCGTGGAAACAATGAAAAAATTTTGAGAACTGAAAAATGTGTTAAGAATCAAAATTGAATTGGCAACATTGTTTAGCATATTTGTATTCTTTGCATTGTAGTTGCTTGAGGACAAACAAACACTTAGGTTTGGGGTGTGATAATTCTCTAAAAGAACTATTATTTATAGCCTTTTTCCTTATGTTAAGCTTGTACTTTAGCATGCTTAGAATCATATTTAGATTTATTTTAGCATATTTTACATCATTTCATATTGGGAGAGAATTATTGGTACTTGGCCTGATTTTAATATTTTTATTGTAAATTGCTATGTTGATATTGTGACGTTGTTAATGTTGTAGTTGTTGATGTGCGTCGATGCTGGACTAAAATGTCGAGTCAATTCTGTAGAAACTGTTGAGTCACTAGGAAGTTATAGAAATTTTAGGAATTGATAGCTCTTGAGGGAAAAAGGTTGGAATTTAAAATTAAAGAAGAAAATTTCAGAAAAATGAACTTTCTTATTGTTGGAAAGTTTGAACTTGATTGGCTATAAATATATTATTTTCTACACACTTTGTTCATCGTTTTTTGAAACCCTCATTTTCCATAGCCTCTTTTTATTTTCTATTTTACCGCCGACCATGGTTGGCTAAACCACCACCGAGGAGTATAGCAGCAGTTGGGGAGCAACGCCATGTCACAACAGTGACTGATCAAGATTCAGTCATGTCTTGTAGTTCTTTACTTGAGAAGTGAATATACTATTTGAAGAAATTGGATGTTTGAATTTATTGTTTTTGTTTGAATTTCAACACATGATGTTTGATGAAATGCTTTTCAATTTGATTTTCCTTTTATGATATGGTTATGTTGCTGGGATATTTTTGGATACTATTTTTAGAAATAAAAATAGTATTATGCATGTTTAGTCTTGGTTATTTTCAGAGATGGAAATACTGAGATTGAATGCTACTTATGACATCATCAGTTATTGTAAAAGTAATGTTAATGCAAAGAGATTTGTATTACCAATTTCTATACTTTAATTGACAACTTAATAAATAGATTTGATGAGAGTTAATTTTATCGGTTAAATGATTAATTTCTGAAAAGAATTAATTTGTTAATCATTGCATGAGACACAATCATATTGTTACAACATTATTATGTTAACAACTACCAAATGACGACAAGATTGTTTGGTCTATTGGTCTGATTGCTCCACTGTTTACTATAGAATTCTCCTTCTTTTATCATTTTGAATTTATACTTTGTTGTTATCCTCTTATTTCACTATTGCAACCACATATTTTCTTGATACTTCATACAACTTTATTGTAATATGCTTTGCTCTCTGTGGGTTTGCCATTCGAAGCTTCTATAGCTTTCACTCTATTATTGGGTGATGATATATATACTTGCGTGATTGTTGTAGAATTATCTAAGCATTAGTCTTCTTTCAATGGATTCATTAAAAATATCTGCTAATTGATATTTGGTTCGGTAGTAAATTAACTTCAATTTTTTGGTTTTCTTATTCTCTCAAATAAAATGATACTTTCTATCAATGTGCTTGCTTTAGCTATAGGAGACAAGATTCCTGGCATGAGAAATTTTGGACTTGTTGTCAACATAGATTGTAATTGGTTTTTCTTGTATCAAGTTTAGCTCGTTCAAAATATTTTTTAACCACATTGCTTAGCAAGTGCACGCTGCTGTGACTATATATTTTTCTTGACATGTCGAAAGAGCCATTGTTTGTTGCTTCTCTGATGACCCTAAAAATGTTGTAGAGCTTATGTGAAATAGATAGCCATAAGTGCTTTTTTGATCATCCAAATCCTCATTGTAATCACTATCAGAATAACCAACTAACTTTGAATTTTTTGAATGTGTGTAGAACAAACCATGATATGTAGTGCTTTTGACATATCTCAATCTCTCTTTGCATTTATCTCTAATGATCTTGTTTTGACTTCTCCATGAATATGGTCACTAATCCCACAGCGCATGTTATGTCTGGTCGTGTGATAGTCAGCTACCTTAGACTTCTAACGACGCTTTTAAACAACATCAAATTTACTGGCTCTCTAGTTGAATTCACACTTAATTTCATTATTGGTTCTACTGGAGTTGTTACTGGCTTACAATCATCCATTACGCATTTACTTAAAATCTGCTCCGCATACTTCTTTTGAGATATAAATATTCCATTTTGCATTTGCTTTACCTAGACTACAAGGAAGTATGATATTTTATAAATATCCTTCATTTCAATTTTTTAGTCATAGCTTTCTTGAAATCATTAAACACACCTCGATTATTTTATGTAAAAATCATGTCGTCCACGTATAAGCACACAATCATGATATCACTATCTTTATTTTTCTTCGTGTATAAGGCATACCCGTATGGATTTTTCATGAACCTATTTCTCTACAAGTATTTATCTATTCTCATGTTCTAGGCTCTCGGAGCTTGCTTCAATCCATACAAAGTTTTCTTCAATCGATAAACTTTATCTTCATGCCATTTTTAATATATCCAGATGACTTCTCAATATAAACTTCTTCTTCTAGGTAGCTGTTAAGAAATGCCGACTTCACATCCATATGATAAATCTTCCATTTGTTTTGTGCTGTAACTTTTGTGAGAAGTCTGACGGTATTGATCCTTGACACTGGATCAAATACTTCATTGTAGTATATCCCTTGTCTTTGTTTGTAGTATTTGGAAACTAGTTTTGATTTGTGTTTCTTGACCTTTCCTTCTTTATTGATCTTAGACTTGTAAACCCATTTGAATCCATTTGGGTTATGACCTTTTAGTCAGCTTGTTAGCTTATGCGTATCATTTTTTTCTGTTGATGCAATTTCTCCATCCATAGCATTCTTCCACTTATCATCTTCAATCACTTCTTCATATGTTATTGGATCATTATTTACAACTAAGAAGAAAATTGAAACATTTTATAATTCATAATCATTGTACCTTTCTGGTATTCTTATCTCTCTCATAGATCTTTGAACTTGAGTTAGAGGTACTTCAAAATTTTATGTTATGTTTCTTCCACAACTATTTCTGCTTGATGACGGTGATATAGTTGATTTTTTTAGGAACTTGATCATAACCTTGTTCATCTTGATCAATAAGATCATCATCATCTTTTTATTTCTTAAATCATTCAGCGTTCTTTTCTTCTTCATTCCATCTCCAGTATTCCGCTTCATCTAACTCGATATCTATTAAAAATATTATCTTCTTGTTAAGAGAATTATATAATCTTCAGGCTTCACTCTTTCACCATATCCAATAAAATAAATTTTTCTCCTCTTTCATCAAGCATCTTTCCTGTATGTTCTGGAATGTGGATGCATGTGATGCACTAAAAATCTTCAGGTGTCCAACTCCTAGTTTCTGACCTCTCCATGCTTCATTTGATGTCATAAACTAAACATTTTTTTAGACATCGGTTAAACAGGTAAATTACACAGCGAATACCTTCGCCCAAAAATTTCTTGATAGGTGCTTAACTTTTATCAGGCTTCTCGTAATGTCAAGAATTGTACAATTCTTTCTTTCAGCTACTCCATTTTGTTGAATGTATTTCTAACTATCAGTTGATGAATAATTCCATGCTCTTTGCAGAAGTCTTTATATAAATTTGACGTATACTCGCCTCCTCTATCGGATCTTAGTATATTTAAATATTAACCACTTTGGTTTTTTGTCATTGCATTGAATTCTTTTAATTTTCCAATGCTTCTGACTCTTCTTTCAAGACACAAATCCAACTTTTCAACTAAAATCATCAATAAAAGTTAGATAGTACAAGTTACCTCGAAGTGATGGTATGTCGAAAGGATAAGTTATTTCATTATGCACAATCTCTAACTGTCTTCGAGTTCTCTAAGATTCATCAACTTCAAAACTTTGTCTGTGTCATTTTCCTTTAATGCAGACTTCGAACAATTGATTTGGAGGATTGATCTCTGGCAATCCATTCACCATATTTGCTATTGATAACAACTTCGGGCTTAAAAATCCAAAATGTCCATATCGTAGATGCCACAACCATGAATCATATTAAATTACATTTTTCAAGCACTTGACTTCTATTGACTCGATATCAATGGTAAATAGATGATTTTGAGTCATATCAACTTTGGAAATCAATTCTCCATTTTTATTTTTTATGGCTAGTGAGCTATTCTTCATCAACACTTCATATCATTTTCCCAAGAGCAGACCAAGGCTGATAATATCACTTTTCAAAGTCGATACATAATACACATATGAGATTTATTTATTTTCATCATTCTTTTCTTAATCATTACTTCACCATTTTTCTTTGACTTCTGTATTTGAGTTGTCGCCAAAAGTTACTCGTCCATGAATTGTTTAGTCTAACTTTACAAAAAGACTCTTTCGACCACACATATGGTTGCTGGCGCAATTTTGAAATACCAAATATTTTTCCTGAATTCTTAATTTCCTTTTTAAGTGAGGAATACATGAGATTTTTCAACTTTTTGTTCTTCAATTACTGTTACATTATTTCTTTCTTCTTGTTTCGGATTTGATCTACACTCGTAACTAAAGTGACCATATTTGTTGCAACTATAACAATATCTATGTGATTTATTTCCTTGTTGATATCTACCTCTATCTCAGCCTTGGCCTTTGAATCCTCATCCACGGTTTGATGTTTGTTAGTTTTCACTTGTTTGAGTGGTGTCATATGAACGACCACCACATATTCGTGATCCTCGTCCGTATTTATATTTTCCACGATAACTACGATGATTTCCTCAGCCTCTTGTGTAACTAATGTTGGCTTCACCTTCATTGACATTAATATTGCTTTGCAAGGCTTGCTCTAAATTTTCAGTACTTTCATTTTGTTTCATCTTTTGCTCATGGTCTCGAAGTGAACCCACAAGCTCATCGACCAATATTTGAGATAAATCCTTTGATTATTCGATTGCCACGACTATGTAACCAGATTTTCTTGTCAATGACTACAAAATCTTTTCCATCACTTTAACCTCGTCGAGTGGTTCATCATTTCTTTTCTTTTCATTTACTATCGCTTTCACATGGTGAATATAATCATTGATGTTTTTCATATTTTTTATTTTTAACATTTCAAACTCAACTCTTAGGGATTATAAACATGTTTTTTTCACTTTTTCAGCACCTTGAATAGATTTTTACAAAATATCATACCTTGCTTTATGGTTTTGGCATCGAAATTTTTTTGATGGTAGATTCGTCTACTCCTAGAAAAATAAAGAACAATGGCCTCTTATCTTTTTTACGAGCTTCCTTTAGCGCACTTTTCTCTTCATGAGTCAAAGTTGCTTATATTGTTGCATTTTTGGGCTTGGTGTAACCTTCCTCGATGATGTCTCAACAGTCTTAGAAACCAAGTAACGCTTTCATTTGAATACTCCAACTATCATAGTTTGCCTTTTTTTTAATCTTGAAATTTGTAGTTGAATCATGTTGGCAATCTTTACCACTATGTAAACTCGAACCAAGCTCTAGATACCACTTTTTAGAAATGTGAATGGGAACTTGATGAACTTTTATAACTCACATAATATTATTGATACGAACCAAAATACAAATATGATACTAGCTTCGACTAGTTTACAAACACCACTATAACTTTGGTAAGCTTCACTCATTATCTCTTATTTTTTTTCTTTCACTCATTCATTCACAAATGTAAGCTATAAAAAACACATATATAAGGGTAGATAACCTCCTCAAAATGCTTACTTTCTACCTATCTTTTTCGTAATTTACTTGTCGTGCTCAAGTTCCATGCCACAATTTCACATTTATCTGCTGCCATACACATTGCCACTTTCTTCAATTGCCGACATTAGTTTGTGTTTCCGTATTTTTTTACACATTTTTAATATACATTCTTAATTAATAAGCATTTCATAAGCTTTTTCCAAGTCATCTCCTTGTATTGTCACCTCCTTTAATTCATGAGAGTTTTATCCAAATTGATTTTATCTTAGTGTTGTCGACAAACAATGTTAGAATCATGTTTGAATTCTAAAACATTTGTTTACTTTACCCTTTATTATTTTGGTAGGTAAACAACTCTACAGATTATGGCATTCTAATCTCTCGGTCATTTTAATCTCTAAAAGAATTTGGTCATTTAAGTAATTCATTCTAATCACAACCAAAAGTATTAATCTTTACAAACTATGCCATCCTAATATCTAAAAAGCTTTATCAGTTTAAAGCTACGTAGATTAGACATTCACATCATAAATTGTCCATAAATACTGGATTTTGAGGTTCTTGGAATTGTATCTTTCTCTTTGGTTCAAAAGTTGAAAATTTCCAAATCTAATCTTATTCACTGAAACAAAGAAACTTTTGGTAATTTGTAGTAACAAGATTGAAGAAGCTAAGAGATTCAAGTGCACCTTCAGGTAGGAGAATAAGTATTTAGGGCATGTGGTAACCCATCAAGGGTTGAAGCCTTGAAGGTAGATTCAACAAAAGTTGAAGTTATTCAACACTGGTCAATAGCTCAAAATATCAAGGAAGGAGATTTCTTGGATTAGCAGGGTACTATCGATAATTTTTAGGGGTATGCATCAATAGTAGTTTCCTTATCAGATTTATTCAAGAAAAATGATAAATTCTCTTTGTTGTTAATCCATCAAACTACATTACATCAGTTGAAGGATCACTTGTGTACAACGTCAATTCTCACTCCTCCCTGTCTTGACAAAAAAATTATGATTGAGTCAAATGTATCAGGGGTCAGAATTAGAGCGATGTTACTTCATGAAAATAAACCTTTGAAATATTCCAGCTAGAAATTAAGTGGAAGAATGCAAGGAGTATCCATATACCACCGAGAGATGTTTTCCATAACCCAGGTCATGAGTCGATATAGATAATACCTTCTCAATAAAAAGTTCTTAATTATCATTGATAAGAAATTGGTGAGGGAGATTACACAAAAATAATACAAACTCCAGAGCAACAATGTTGGTTTCAAAGTTAATAGGATACGACTTTTAAATTTAAGACCGATTGAGCAAATTAAAATTGAGTACAATAGCTGACACACTATCAAATGAAGATTTAGTTATGCTTATGGCTTTTTCCAAAACAACCTTGGTTATTCATAAGGATATCCAATGATGTAAGGCAATTCTACCTTCTTCAATTGATTGTGGATCTAGGAAGGAAGCAAAACAACCTGCATAAGTGAATGGCTCAAAACAGATGGTTAAGGGTGGTAAATGTAAAAGTGAATAGGTCGGCTATTTAATATTTGAGAGATGGTAGCGGAAGAATGTTGATTTGGCTATGGTTTTGGTTGATGAAACAATGGGATGGATGTGAGGATAGTATCTTAAAGAAGACTCAAAGAAGAACCAATGCTATAGAGAGCAAAGACCCAGACTTTATATTACTTCTTTAAGGGGTGGTATTAAGGACTTGGACCCACTATCTATATGGAGATAAGAACCACAAGTATCAAGGGGAAGGAGTTGACGCCACAAGTATTAAAATACTTGATAAGTCGATAAAAGTCACCAGGACTTAAGAAAAGAGAATAATCTCACTCTAATTAATAAAAAGGTCTGGTTACAAATGAATTTTGATGGCCTATTTATAAGAAATGGAAGGGCATGGCCGAATAGAGACATGGTGGTTCGGCCAGCCCTTGTGTCTCCCTATAAAGTCATAATTTAATTACAAATGGAGATGATGTTTTGGTTTACATGAAGGGTAATAACCCTTAGTCGAATAGCTCTTGTGTTCCTTCAAGTTGGCGCCAAATTGGAGAGAAGGGAGTGCTTGGCCGAATAGATAGAAGGCTCTTCATCTAGGCGCCTAAATGAGACAACATGCAAGGCACATGGGGGATAGTTATATGGCACCAACATGGGTGTTCTAGGGAGCTTTGTGGTGCAGCCTTGTGCATGGGATGAGGGCTGGATATGTGCATCATCTTGGGCGTGCATATGTCTTCCTCCAAGCTTGCTTGAGTGTGTAGTTAGCTAGCAAGCAAGGGGATGTTTGTGAATAAGCTTCCTAGCCGAGACCTTGTAAGCTTCATAACGCATGTTTAGCTACATTCAGCTACAATCGATATCACTTTTGGCAACTCAGCTTCAAATAGTTCAACTAGTTGAGATTAGCTAGCCTTGAGCTCTTCTAGCTGAGTTGAGCTTTCCTTAGTGTTCCATGAGATACCTTGTACTTTATGAGCTGATTGTGAGCTGCATATGATGTCCAAATAATCCACCAAGCTACCCCCAACATGTGTTATGCTCCAATGTACCTACATGTGCAAGAAAACAAGGTAATTCCATGGCATTGAGTTGATATGAGCTAAATATCTTGCTACCATGCATGATTATGATATTGTGAGCTATGTTTGCATATCATGAGCTAAACATATCATCTCATAATATGTGTGAGCTAATGTATAAAGTCTAGGAGCTAATATGAATGCATATGAGTTAATAAAATAAGGGATAGGTATGCTGCCATGATGTATATGTGATAATCATGCTTAATATGATTGTAAGACTATTCTAACATGCTTATCATATTAAAATAACAATGTGCATAATGTTTGAAGATGAATTTATGCTAAGTTATTTTTTTAACTATTAAAACATTATATAACATAACATAGGAGGGTGTTAAGTTATCAAATGAATCAAAAGCTTTAAGACACTTAGTTAGGAGTACTTCCCTGAATTATTTGGCCCTTGACCTAGTATTGGAACCTTGTGGCATGACTTTCAGATCTAGAGTGGGCGTGATCACATCATCCCCCCTTCTTTTAAACGATTTTTCCCCAAATCGTTTCAATCCTCAAAGGGTGATAAGTCTGAAATATTGAATGAATCACTAACACCACCAAACTCACTGGCAACTCCAGTTTATATGCATTGTCATTGATCCTCTCCACAATCTGAAATGGGCCATCTCATCGGGGTAATAGTTTGGACTTCATTTGATTTGGTAACATTTCCTTTCTAAAGTGTACCCAAACCCAATCTCCTACTTCAAAAGTTACCTTCTTCCTTCCCTTGTTTGCTTGTTGTTCATATTGTCTAGTTCTCCTTTCAATATTGTCCTTGACTTGTTGATGGAGCATTTTAACAAATTATGCTTTGTCCTTTCCATCTTTGTTCACTTTTTGATCACAAGATAAAGGAAGTAAGCCCAAAAGAGTTAAAGGATTAAAACCATACACTACCTCAAATAGAGAATATTTGGTTGTTGAATGAATTGTTCAGTTGTATGCAAACTCCACGTGTGGTAGACAATCTTCCCAAGTCTTGATGTTCTTTTTGATGATGGATCTTAGTAATGTTGATAAAACTCTATTATCTACTTCAGTTTGTTCGTCTGTTTGAGGATGACATGTAGTAGAGAATAGTATTTTTGTGCCAATTTTACTCCACAAAGTCCTCCAAAAGTGGCTTAAAAATTTAACATCTCTATCCGACACAATGGTTCGAGGAAGTCCATGTAACCTTACCACTTTTCGGAAGAATAAGTTAGCGATATGAATAGCATCATCGGTCTTGTGACATGGTATAAAATGAGCCATCTTGGAGAATCGATCGACCACCACAAATATTGAATATTTTCCACTCTTTGTCTTTGGTAATCCCAAAACAAAGTCCATTGAGATATCTACCCATGGCATGGTTGGTATCGGCAAAAGCATATACAATCCATGATGCATGACTCTTGATTACATACTAAGCACCATTCACATATCCTTTCAACATACCTTTTCATCTTTGGCCAAAAGAGGTGTTCTTTCAAAATGCTAAGTGCCTTCTCAACACCAAAGTGTCCCATAAGTCCTCCTTCAAGTGCTTCTTTGGTTAACACTTTTCTCATGGAACCTTGTGGGATAGATAGTCTCCCTTCCTTGAAAAGATATCCATCATGCCGATAATATTTATCATGAGCACCTATTTCACATAACTTATACCTTTCTCCAAAGTCCAAATCAGTAGCATAATATTCCTTAATGAATGAAAACCAAAGGAGTTTGGAATCCAAAGAGTTAAGTAAAACATACCTGTGTGAAAGAGCATATGCCACAATATTATCCTTTCTTTCTTATAGTGGATGACATATGAAAATGACTCAAGGAATTCGACCCATTTGGCATGCCTCTTGTTGAGTTTATGTTGTCTATTGATATGCTTTAATGCCTCATGGTCAGTGTGTATCACAAATTATTTTGGCAACAAGTAGTGCTACCAAGTCTCCAATGCTCGAATGAGTGCTTACATTTATTTGTCATATGTTAGATAGTTCAAAGTTACACCATTTAGTTTTTCACTAAAGTAGGCGATGCGCTTCCCTTCTTGACTCAAAACAGCACCAATCCTAATTTCGGAGGCATCACATTCAACTTCAAATGTTTTCTCAAAGTTTGGCAAGGCTAGTAGTGGAGCCTTTATCAAACATCCCTTGAGTTTGTTGAATGCTTCATCTTGTTCTTTTCCCCAAGAGAAGTTTGAATTCTTCTTAATAATCCCTATTAAGGGGGCGACAATAGAACTGAAGTTTGGTACAAACCTCCTGTAAAAACTGGCTAATTCATGGAAACTCCGAAGTTGACTGACGTTGACATGCTTTGGCCATTCTTCTATTTCCTTAATATTTTTTGGATCCATTGATAATCCCTGTGAACTTACAATGAAGCCTAAAAAAGTAACTTGGTTAGTACAAAAAGCACACTTTTTGAGATTAGCGTATAAGTGCTCTTCTCTCAAAGTGCTAAGAATAGATCGTAAATGTTCAACATGCTCATTCAAGGACTTACTGTATATCAAAATATCACCAAAATAACACAAAACTTACCAATGTAAGGCCGAAGGACATGCTTCATCAGATGCATAAAGGTACTAGGGGCATTAGTCAAGCCAAAAGGTATGACTGACCACTCATACAAACCTTGTTTAGTCTTGAATGTGGTTTTCCACTCATCACCTTCCTTCATTCTAATATGATGGTAGCCACTTTTCAAGTGAATTTTGGAGAAGATGATGGCTCCACTAAGTTTATCAAGCACATCATCCAACCTAGGTATAGGATGCCTATATTTGATAGTAATCTGGTTCACACCCGTACAATCCACACACATTCTCCAAGTTCCATCTTTCTTTGACACCAACAAAACTGGTACAGCACAAGGACTTAAACTTTCCCGAATGTAACCTTTGTCTAGGAGTTCTTTGACTTGTCTTTGTAATTCCTTCATTTCCTCGGGATTGCTCCTGTATGCTGGTCTACTAGGAATGGTGGCTCCAGGAATGAAATCAATTTGATGTTCAATTCTCCTAATTGGTGGTAATCCATTTGGAATTTCTTCAAGGAACATATATTTAAATTCCTGCAAAAGATTAGAAACAGAAGAATGCAAGCCTTTGGGAGGGTTAGTAAGTAGAAAACTTTCCTTATACATAAGTATAAGTATAGCCTTCTTGGTTGATAAATGTTTCCGAACATCTTCTCTACTGGCTTATATATTCATCTTCTGAGTATGACTTTCTTTGGCCTTCTTTTCCTTCTCTTATTCTTCTATGCGTGACTTAAAGGTCACTTGGCATTCATGAACTTGACTGGGTAGCAAGGGCGCCAATATGATATTCTTTCCTTGATGTTGGAAAGAATACTTGTTAGAAAATCCATCATGGGTAGCCTTCTTGTCAAACTGCCAAGGACGTCCTAGTATAAGATGGCTTGCACTCATGGGCACCACGTCACAAAGGACTTCATCACTGTATCGTCCAATGAAGAAAGGTACAACAACTTGTTTGTTTACCTTGGCTTCACCCACATCGTTGAGCCATTGAAGTTTGTAAGGATGAGGATGCTTGGAAGTCTTGAGACCCAACGTTTCCACTATGTGAGTACTTGTTACGTTTGTACAACTTCCTCCATCAATGATCACCACACAAAGTTTATCTTCCACGTGACATTTTGTATGGAAGATATTCTCCCTCTGTTTATCTTCTTGACTTTAAATATTCAAAGTCCTTTTGACTACAAAGATGTTGGATGGAAGAGACATGTTAACAAATAAGGAAAAAAGGAAATATGTTTAGGACCTTACCAATATTGCTCTCACAAAGCCTCACGAGTCACTCCAAGAAAAACTTGAATGTCACTCAATTCGCTCATGTTTGCACTCTAGGACTTTAAGGCTTTTACTTGTCCTCTTATGATCTCACACTCGCTCAAGCCTTTTTCCTCTCAATTCTCTTTATCCCAAGTTCTAGAGGACTTTACTCAAAACTGTATCAAGTAGATTATACTTGTTGGGCATTGGCTACAAAAGGGTTAGTAGGAATGGAAAATAAAATATAATAAAAGGGTGGCTTAGAAAGAGAAAGAAGAGAACAAAAGGGGTTACTTACACAAAGTCACTATACAACCTTCTATCACCATAATCAATTTAAAGGTTTACTTGAATGGCTTGGTGATGAGAATTATTGACGAGTGCTTCAACTTTCTTTCTTTTTATTTTATTTTCTTTTTCTTCCTTTTTGAGTGCGTTCAATTTCTTCTTTTGAGTGCTTTGATTTTCTTTGCTAGACTTTTCTTGATTTCTTTCACTTTGCACTTCACTGCCACTTCTTTTTGTATTTTTTCGTTGTTGCACATTGATTCTTCCACCAAAGCTCTGATTACCGCTTGATGTAAGGTAATTATACCTTCTTCAATTGATTGTGGATATAGGAAGGAAGCAAAATAACCTGCATAAGTGAATGGCTCAAAACAGATGGTTAAGGGTGGCAAATGTAAAGGTGAATAGGTAGGCTATTTAATATTTGAGATATGGTAGAGGAAGGATGTTGATTTGGCTATGGTTTCGGTTGATGAAACAATGGGATGGATGTGAGGATAGTATCTTAAAGAAGACTCAAAGAAGAACCAATGCTATAGAGAGCAAAGACCCAGACTTTATATTACTTCTTTAAGGGGTGGTATTAAGGACTTGGACCCACTATCTATATGGAGATAGGAACCATAAGTATCAAGGGGAAAGGGTTGACGCCACAAGTATTAAAATACTTGATAAGTCGATGAAAGTCACTATGACTTAAGAAAAGAGAATAATCTCACTTTAATTAATCAAAAGGTCTGGTTACAAATGAATTTAATGGCCTATTTATAGGAAATGGAGGGGCATGGCCGAATAGAGAAATGATGGTTCGGCCAGCCCTTGTGTCTCCCTATAAAGTCATAATTTAATTACAAATGGAGATGATGTTTCAGTTTAAATGAAGGGTAATAACCCTTGGTCGAATAACTCTTGTGTTCCTTCAAGTTGGCGCCAAATTGGAGAGATGGGAGTGCTTGGCCGAATGGTTAGGAGGCTCTTCATCTTGGCGCCTAAATGATACCACATGTAAGGTATATGGGGGCTGGTCATATGTCACGCACATGGGTGTTCTAGGGGGCCTTGTGGTGCAGCCTTGTGCATGGAATGAGGGTTGGTCATGTGCATCATCTTGGGCGTGCATATGTCTTCCTCCAAGCTTGCTTGAGTGTGTAGCTAGCTAGCAAGCAAGGGGATGTTTGTGAATAAGTTTCCTAGCTGAGACCTTGTAAGCTTCATAATAGCATGTTCAACTACATTCAGCTACCATTAATATCACTTTTGGCTACTCAGCTTTAAATAGTCCAACTAGCAGAGATTAGCTAGCCTTGAGCTCCTTCAGCTGAGTTGAGCTTTCCTTAGTGTTCCACGAGATGCCTTGTACTTTGTGAGCTGATTGTTAGCTGCATATAATGTCCAAATAATCCACCAAGCTACCCCAACGTGTGTCATGCTCCAATGTACCTACATGTGCAAGGAAACAAGGTAATTCAATGGGATTGAGTTGGCATAAGCTAAATACCTTGCTGCCATGCATGATTATGGTATTGTGAGCTATGTTTGCATGTCATGAGCTAAATATATCATCTCATAATCTGTGTGAGCTAATGTATAATGTCTATGAGCTAATAATAATGCATATGATTTAATAAAATGAATGATAAGTATGCTGCCTTGATGTATATGTGGTAATCACGCTTAATATGATTGTAAGACTATTCTAACATGCTTATCATATTAAAATAACAATGTGCATAATGTGTGAAGATGTATTTATGCTAAGTTATTCTTTAACTATTAAAACATTATATAACAAAACATAGGAGGGTGTTAAGTTATCAAATGAATCAAAAGCTTCAAGACACTTAGTTAGGAGTACTTCCCTGAATTGTTTGGCCCTTGACCTAGTAATGGGACCATGTGGCATGACTTCCGGATCTGGAGTGGGCATGATCACATCATCCAAAGAGTTGGCAACATTGAAAAAGAACTACAATCCCTCAAGAATCAAATCCAAGAAGGGAAATTACCTAATTCAGACTATAAACTTAAAAGTAGGTTGGTGTTTTCTAAGGATAGAATAGTCATTCTAAATGTGAATGTGTTGAAGTGTTTATTGTTGTGGGAATTTTTAGCTCGACTATGGGAGGCCATGTAGGGATTTTGAGAACCTGACATCGATTATTCATTAACTTCTATTGGAAAAAAGATGCGACATGAAGTGCGAAAATTCATTCACGATTTTGAAATATGTCAGAATGTAAGCTGAAACCTTAACCCTTGTTGTAACACCCTAAAATTAAGGTCAGTAGTTTCGGGTCAATAATCGAGTAATTTTCATGATTTATGGTAAAATCATACTTTTTTGAATTTTAAAATGAGAAATATTTCGAAAATGTTTTAAAATATTTTAAAATATTTTTTTGAAAATTTAATAAGATTTTTAATATGTTTAATTTTGGATTTTAAAGTGACCAAAATGAATTATTTCAAAATTTGGGTTTTTAGTGACCAAATTGTAAAATGATAAAAATATCAAAAATCTATGAAGTAATATACCAAAGCTTATTTTCCCTTCAATCTTCTTCATCTTTTCCGTGAGTTCCATTTCCATATCTCCTTGGATTTTATTTAATTTTAATTTATTTTTCATTCTTAATTAATGGGTGGTTATAACCAATTTTCATTTCTTTTATTTTGTTCATCCAAACACATTTCTTTTTCCTCTCTTTTCTCCTTGTTTGGTCAAAATTCTTCTCTCCAAATCCTCTAAATTATTTGCTTCAATTTTATCTTGATTCATTCATCTTTAATCCTTGATTTCATCTAAGCTTCATTCTTCTTCTTGCCCATTTTCTTCTTGCTTTATTGGTGATTTCAAATTCTCCTTTGATAATCATTTTCATCTCTTCTTCTCTAAATTCCAGGAAGTTAATTCTTTCATCATTGGCTCCCTTGAGTTTCAGTGATTAAGAGATTCATATTATGAGAGATCTTAATAGATCACATGTGTTGGTTGTGATTTTTATAAAGTGGAAGTGATTTTCAAAATATTTAATTGATGTAATTTCTTGATTTTATTTAAGATGATTCTTTGTGAAATTGAGTTTATTTTAAGGTAATTATGATGCTCCTAAATCAGTTTTTTAATTGGAAATGAAATGCATCGTGATTTTAATCAAATAAGCTTGATTTTGATGTTTTTGAAAATCAAGGGATTAGATTGATTGCTATTGTTTTTAGGTTTTAGATTCTGATTAGATGTTGATTTTGATTATTCTTAATCATTTTATGCTAAGGAAGATTGTACTAAGGTGTTAGGAGGCTTAGATCGCAATAACGGAAAGGTTTTCAGTCTTTTGGTTAATTTTAATTCTGTTTTGAAAGTAAAATTTTTTACTCTATTTTGGATGTTTTTGTAACATTTTGAATTATTTTATAAGGTTTCTAATGTGTTTATGACTAAGAAAATTGGTGCATCAATTATTGGTAGTCATTTGGTTATTGCTTGGAGGTAAGAATCGTTGTTAAGCATCAAGGTGAGTGGTTGTCCATTCATTGATGATGAACATTTTCAATGTTGAATGAGGGTTTAGATGAGAGTTTTCTCTTAATGTAAGACCCTAGAGTAAGAGTATATTTGTTGTTGGTAATTTGGTGATATGATATTGAGATATGAGGTTTACTATATGACATTGAAAGCGTGAATATTATGACATGAGTTATGATGCATTGTAAGTATACAATTAATTCCAACATGTGTATTAAGATATGTTGATTATGAGTTATGGTGTATTGGAAGTGTGTGATCATTACGAGCATGTATACCATGACATGTTGGTTATGAATTATGATCGGAAGAATGTGAATATTTGCAAAGAATGAAGTGTATGATATGTACATTGATGTTACTAGTTTGATACATTACGTTCAAAGTATGACAAAAATTGTTATATGCGTGTTGTTGATCATTACGAGCATGTATACCATGACATGTTGGTTATGAATTATGATCGGAAGAATGTGAATATTTGCAAAGAATGAAGTGTATGATATGTACATTGATGTTACTAGTTTGATACATTACGTTCAAAGTATGACAAAAATTGTTATATGCGTGTTGTGTTACCTTTTGATGCATAACTGATCTAGAAAACTATGTTGCAAGCCTATGCGATATTTAGCTAAGGATGAGTATATAGACTCTACTATCCATGGATAACTGAAGGCACTTCATTATCCAGTAAGGGTTAATCATGAAAATCATTCTTTAGTGTTTTTAAAACTATGTTTGAAAATGGTATATGCATATGTTATGCATTAAGTGGAAACAACTCATGATAAACTTGAATTAATTAGCAAATTGTTCTTAATAAGACCTTTGGATATAAAAGGCATGTTTATGAAAGAGTACTCAATTTTTTTATATGTGCAAGGGTAATGAGGTTAGGTCGGTACGTTGAGCTTTGTTCGAGAAGATATACAAGATGAGATTAATGCGTTAAGCTTTGCTCCGAATGTTGAAATTTGGGACCTATGTGAGTCTAAAAAAAAGAGATGTGTGAATTCTGTTTATCTAATGAATATGTTTTGTTTTTAACAAGTTTCAATGATCTTAAATGGAAACAAATGTATGTTATGCATGTGAACTTACAATAAAGGTAATTGTGCATGTGTGCATGTGAATTTTAGTAGTGAATATGATAAGTTAAAGCATGATTATATTCTGGAAATTATGTACATTAATGATGCATTATGTGAACACTATGGCATGACATATTTTATGATCAATGAGGTAAAAACAAGTAAGTGTTCATGGCATATAGGATGCTTTCCTTTTACCTTGATATGTGTATCATGATTGAATGCTTAGTCATTCACCGAATTTTATAACTCACAATCGTTGTTTACCATTTTTCAAATCATTACTTTTAGAGTTTGAGGGGTAAGACACTTGGTGGTGATCAAAGCATGGAGGCATTTGTAAAGTTATTTGAACATTGGTTTTATTTTGAGGTAATATGGAATCCTTAATTGGGATGTGTGTTGATTTGTACCTTAACTTCCTTTTAATGCATAAGTGACCTATGTTGATACTTCTGATAACTTTGAATTCACAATAAAGCATGATTTGATGAGAAATAATGTTGTTGTTCATATGTGAATGTATGTTCATTGGTGCCTAAGATGATCAAATGTTGCTATATGCCCTAAATAAGTACTTTGAGTGTTTAGACAAATGGAAATAAATGGACATAAAATGTTAGGTCTTTAGTATGCATGAAATGAAAAATAATGTAACACCCATTTCTGTATACGTCCCCGTACACGAGTCACATATGTCACATGACTTTTAAAACATTTTCATACTTAAAAACCCGTAAAACTTTGTTTCTTTAAATAAATAATTTAATAATATAGTTTATAAAATGTTCTTCAACTACTAATATATAAAATAACATTTAAAAATTCATCAAACAATGTTTTAAGTCAAACGTAATATAATACTACAACTAAATACCAAGTATCTTATCAGAGCATCATAACATATCTAAGTACATGACAAATAGTATTCACTTAGTGAGACATAATAATATAAATGAGGTGTAACCAAAACATAAGTATATCATAAAATATCAAAATACGAATTTAATCGTATAAATCATAATAATACATAAAACTGACTTGGTAAACCAAGTTTCTTTCACATAACTTGCGAAATAATATTTAGTATGCCCAACAACATACCCATCAATCAGTATTTTCCAAAATATCCATTTTATTTCCCAATGTATGTCAAATGAGAATGCAAGGTACATGAGTTGCACATAAGTGCTAAACGAAAGCATAGGTTTTGTAGTAACATCAACACTATACTAATATAATGAAATGGTAATTCACAAACTTATTATGAATACCATGGATGTGCACATAGTGCAGAAAGTACACAAAGTATTGATACGAAATGGTAATTCACAACTCATTATAAATACCATGGATGCGCACATATGTCAAAAGTACACAAAATACTGAAAACGAAAATGCAACATATGCATTAAACAAAATCGATCGATAAACATCATACACAAAGTATATTGAAACGCACCTACAACTCTCAATGCACATACAATATGCCTTTAAATCAAATTCACAGATTAAACATTTATTATGAAATATCAATAGCTGTTAAAATAATATAAATGTCTATCCATCTATTTTAGGGGAGTTTATACCCTAAAATTATTCATAAAATCATTTTCATAAACTTTATGAAAATGATTCAAAATATGGTAAAACATGCTTTTATAAAAACATTTGAGGTTAATTCATCGCAAGTCGTCCTCATATCATATAAGTACATAATAAATGCATTCATCTGGTATGCCTCACTATTATGCGTTACTATCGAAATCCAATTATTCTTGAAATTTTTTCTCGCATTTCGATTTGCTTGTATCACGAATTTGATCATGATCTACACAAGCATCCATACAAAGCATATACAATTATAAAATACAAAGTTTCCTTACTAACATTTTTACAAAAATAATAATACTCAAAAGTACTATTATTTTCGAATTCTTTTAAAATTCATCTTATTTTTTTCCTTTTTATTCAAAATGGGCCATTGTCCTAAATTCTCCAAATTCAAGACCAATTAATCCCAATAAAATTCAAGCATTTAAGTTCCCAGCTCATTACCTCAACAATGCCATAATTACCACATAAACCATTAACTTTCTCAATATTCACCATTTTGTACTTAAACTTTGCCAACTTTCTAAAATAACTTAATTTCACATTCTAACTTCAATTTCATCCCTCAAAAAGTTGTTTCCAGTATATTACACCCATTATTAAGTAATTATACAATTAGCCCATAATTTATCAAAAATGCTAAATATGTCTTTCAACTTTTGAAAAAGTACAAAATTACCCTAAAATTTTTCTAAGGATTTTAGAACTTCCAAATATCATTTTTAATCCATGTTAATTTTTCCACAATTTCCCAACTTATTTATTCATGGTCGAATGCTTTAGGGGTATATTTCTCATGATTTTCACTTGATTCAAATATGAAACCAACCTCTATACAACATTTCAAGATCTCTAGAATTAAACCCCTAACTTAATTTCACCAAAAATACATCTTTCCCCTAAATGTAGGGTTTGGCCAAGTTCAACATAGGCATATATATAGCCATGTACAATTGATTTTAATCAACAATCATGATTGTTTATGATTCTACATCCTCAAAAACATCAAAATCTTTCATCAATTTCATAAACCCTAATGTGAACACAAACCTTAGAATTTGGGATCTTCAACAAAAACCAAATTAGCAAGCAATAATGATACCAAATGATAGTATTTTTCGAATAGAATAGTTTTCTATTTCATGTCATAATCCAAAATCCAAAGGAAATTGCTCAAAAATGAAAAATAAATTTTCTCTTACCTTAGTCATGGGGAGAACGAAATGGATCTGAAAAATGGCCTAAGTTTCACGAAATGTTCATGTAATTTCATGTTAATTTAACCTTTATTTAAGCATAAATGAATAAAATATTCATTTAATATAAAATGTCTATTTTGCCTTTAATGAAACTTGATAATTACCATCCAACCAATCCACATTAACCTTATCATCTTTCAAAAGTCAAATATGAATAAATTATTTTACTATTTTCCAATTTTACCAAGAAACTTTCCAAAAATTACAACCTTGCCACTTTAATCCAACAGTCCAAATTAAACATAGAAATAAACCTTCAAATCCAATGATACACATTATTTTCTGTCATTTTAACATGTGTAAATAATATTTTTTAAGCCTAATTTATCATCCTTCAAATTTTTCCTGAAATTTCTATTCGATCCAATTTACCGATTTCTTACCGGACTTTAACCGGTTCTAGTTTTCAACATAAATTTCGTATCATGAATTTGATTTCAATAAAACCCCACTCTAATGAGTAAAATATATATTTATGGAATTATTTTTGGGAAAATTTCTACTTTAGTAATTGAAGTTTATCTAATTTTATACTTTGGCCATTAAACTTTCAAAACTTACATTTTGATCACTAACAAAAATTTTGGGTATTACAACTCTCCCCCTTAAGAAAAATTTGTCCTCGAATTTTAGTACGTATCTAATGTAAAGAGGTATGGATATTGTCTTTTCATGACCTCTTCTCTTTCCCCGGTCACTTACTCGACTTTGTGATTCCGCCAAAGAACTTTTACCAAAGGAATCATCTTGTTATATAGTTCTTTGACTTATCAAGCAAAATCTCAATCGATTCCTCTTCATAGTTCAAATTTGATCGAATCTCTATTTTCTCCGAGGTGATAATATGCAAAAGATTTGATCGATACTTCCTGAGCATCGACACATGAAAACATTATGGATTCGTCCATTTCGGGAGGCAATACTAACTAATAAGCCACTGGTCTGACTCTTTTAAAAATCTCATAAGTTCTAATAAATCTTGGACTCATCTTTCCTTTGCGCCCAAACCACAATACTTTCTTCCAAAGTGCTACCCTGAGAAATACCTTATCACCTACTTGATATTCAATCTCTTTTCTCTTTAGGTCTGTATAAGATTTTTATCGATCAAAAGCTATCTGAGATTATCTTGAATAAACCCCACTTTATCTTCCATTTTTTCATCAAGTCAAGGCCAAATAGATCTCGATCTTTAGTTCGAACCAATTTAATGGTACTCTACACTTCCTCCAATATAAGGCTTCATACGGAGCAATCTTGATACTCAATTGTTAGTTGTTGTTATAAGAAGATTGTTCTAAAGGTAAATACTTTTTTGATGATGCCTTAAATTCGATCACACATGCCCTTAGCATATCCTTCAATATCTGAATGGTCCACTTTGACTAACCATTCGTCTGTGAGTGATAAGCCGTAATGAAATAATCCTAATGTAAACCTTAGATCTCTGTCATATACTATCGATACATGCACTCCATGCAGCCTAACTATCTATTTTATGTATAAATCAACATATTTATCCATCGATTAATCTGTCTGTACTGGAATAAAATGAGTTGTATTGGTCAATATGTCAACAATCACCCATTTTGAGTCAATTTTTTGGGTGTCAAAGGTAGCCCTGTAACAAAGTCCATAGTGACTCGTTCCCATTTCCTTTCAGGAATGAATATCGGTTGTAGCAATCCAGAAGGCACTTGATGTTTAGTTTTCACCTATTGGCATATCATGTACTATGCCACAATTTTTGTGATAGCTCTGTTCATACCAGGCCACCTATATCGACTCTTTATGTCCTGATACGTCTTATTTACGCATGGATGCTTTTATAAAAACATTTGAGGTCGACTCATTGCAAGTCGTCCTAATATCATATAAGTACATAATAAATACACTCACCTGGTATGCCTTACTATTATGCCATACTATCGAAATCCAATTATTCTTGAACTTTTTTCTCGCATTTCGATTTGCTTGTATCACGAATTCGATCACGATCTACACAAGCATCAATATAAAGCATATACAATTATAAAATACAATTTTAGTATCCTTACTAACATTTTTACAAAATAATAATACTCAAAAGTACTATTATTTTTTAATTATTTTAAAATTCATCTTATTTTTTTCATTTTTATTCATAATGGGCCCTTGTTATAATTTCTCCAAATTCAAGCCCAATTAATCCTAATAAAATTCCAGCATTTATTTTCCAGCTCAATACCTCAACAATACCATAATTGCCACTTAAGACACTAACATTCTCAATATTCACCATTTTGTACTAAAACTTTTCCAACTTTCCAAAATGGCTTAAGTTCACATTCTAAATTAAATTTCAGCCCTAAAACAGTAATTTCCAGCATATTACAACCATTATTGAGTAATTACACAATTAGACCATAAGTTTTCAAAATTAACGAATAGGTCCCTTAACTTTTGAAAATTACAAAATGACTCAAAACTTTTCTAATGCTTTTAGAACTTCCAAATATCATTTCTAATATGTGGGAATTGTTTCACAATTTTTCCAACTTATTTCCTCATGGTCGAATGCTTTAGGGTATTCAACATTTCAAGTATGAAACCAACCTCTATACAATATTTCAAGATCTCTAGAATCAAACCCCTAATTTAATTTCATCAAAATAAATCATTCCCATAAAGCTAGGGTTTGGTCGTATTATATAGCCATGTACAAGTGATTTTAATCAATCATGCTTGTATATGATTCTAAAACCTCAAAAACATCAAAATCCTTCATCAATTTCATAAACCCTAATATGAACACAAACCCTAGAATTTGAGATCTTTCAACAAAAACCAATTAGCAAGCAATATGGTACCAAATGATAGCATTTTTCAAATAGACCAATTTTCTATTCACGACATAATCCAAAATCCAAAGGAAATTACTCAAAAATGAAAAATAAAATTTCTCTTACCTTGGTCATGGGAAGCACGAAATGGAGCTAAGAAATGACCTAAGTTTCATGAAATTGTCATGTATTTCAGGTTATTTTAACCTTTATTTAAGCATAAATGAATAAAAGATTCATTTAATAGAAATGTCTATTTTGCCATTAATGAAACTTGATAATTCCATCCACAAAAGCTACATCAACCTTATCATCTTTCAAAAGTCAAAGATGAACAAATTATTTCACCCTTTTCTAATTTTACCAATCAACTTTCCAAAATTGCAATCTTGCCACTTAATCCAACTGTCCAAATTAAACATGGAAATAAACCTTCAAATCCAATGATCCATATTATTTACATAATTTTAGCATATGTAAATAATATTTTTAAGCCTAATCTATCATCCTTCAATTTTTCCCGAAATTTCTATTCGATCCAATTTACCGATTTCTTATCGGACTTTAAACATTTCTAGTTTTCAACATAAATTATGGATCAAGAATCCGATTTCAATAAAATCCCACTCTCAAGAGTAAACTATCTATTTATAGAATAAAATTATTTTTTGGAAAATTACCACTAAGGTCCCTAAAGTTTTTCTAATTTTATACTTTGGCTATTAAACTTTCAAAACTTACATTTTAGTCACTAACCAAAATTTGGGGTATTAAAAATAATTCACAAAATATTAGGTTGCTTATGTGTAAGTTTACATTTTATGCAATATTTGACTTTGGATGCTTGATTCTTGTATGATGTATTCAATTATGTTATGAAGCATGCCATATATGTGTTCTTACATGTTCTAAGTGTTTCAGGTATGTTCAAGCATGTTTATAGATCCTATGATCGATTGCATGAAAGTTTGGTGGCTTGTTTTTGCATGTTCATATAAATGTATGCAATTTTCTAGAAAAAGAATCGACCCCTTCCTAAAAGGATCGATCCGTTACTTCTTTTTTGCAAAGGATGGATAACCCGTGAAAAGAGATCAATCCCTTCATGTTTGTCTCATTGAAAAATGGTAAAATTTTATTCATTAAAGGTTTTAAGTGTACCATAAATCATAGTTGTATGAGTTTAAAATGGTCCAAATATGTTTCTCTATTATACTTGTTTTTAAATCGGATTTGACTGAGATTTGTTTCGTCACCTTTAATATGTCTAATTACATAATGGAAGTGTCAATTGAGTGTTTTCTATGATATGCATATTTTGAATTTTTACATTTAGTCTTTAGTTGAGCATGTTCAATTAGGTCCCTCAATGATGTCTATTTAAGCTAAAATTTTGCAAAAGACTAATTAATGTAAATAATGAATAATAGTAGGTTTAAATTATGTTTTTCATGACTTTTCTAATGACATGTGAAATGACTAATTTACCCCTATAGTGTTAATTATACTTATCTCGCCAGGCATGATTATTTGTATCATTGATGTATGATGAGTGATATTCCACTACTTTTCTTTGTACTCTAAACCTTGCTAATCCCATAGAAAATATTTGAGGACATTTCTTTTTACTTCATTATTGGACCGCTAAAATTAAATGAGAAATAAGAGATGTTGATAATGGTCACTTATTCTCCCTTCAAAGTCATTATGATAGTAAATCAATTGCTAGGGTGTTGCCATAGGGAATGATCAAACTTCATGGTATACCTTAAACTGTGGCAAGCGATAGAGATAAAAATTTTATTAATGAGATTTGGACTGAAATGGCTCACCTACAGGGAACTTAATTTTACACGAGCATAATATATCACTTGCAATCTTATGGGAATACGAAAGCTCTCATAGTTATGTTTAGATGTATTTGTGATGCATGATTAAGGGTTGAACCTATGGGAATTGGCTTCCCTAGGTCGAGTATTTGTATAATACATCTTATCAGGTGTCGTCAGGGATGATATATTTTAAAGCATTCTATGGATGTAGCCTACCCATGATAATTTGTTATATGGAGAAGGGAACTAATAACACACAGGTTGACCAATATCTTTGAGATAGAGATGTAATTTTAAGGGAATTGAAATATAATTTGAGGCAATCTCAATTCTAAATGAATAATAAATTCAATAAAAATAGTGATGTTAACGTGTTACCATAAGGTAATGCTACAACATCATTGAAAAAATTAAAAAATATTACATCAACAATTCTATTAATTTGTTAACAATGGATACCAAATTGTAGCCTAAAGTAAACATTAGATATAGTTTTGAAAAAAAATAAACTTTAGGTACCAAAATGGAATAAAAAATAGTTTAGATACTATACGTTTAGTTTACCCTTCTATAGGTCACCATGGATATAAATAAGCAAAAGGGTGTAAAAGAGAGGTATGTTTTTGGCAATATCTTGCACATTTCTTTTATCTATTGAGAAACCTTTTTATTTTCATTTGATTTACATAACACTATCACTTCTATGGGTGTGTGAAAACAAACATCTAGCGAGATGTAGGTTTAAGTTCGGTTGGAGAAAGAGATAGAAATAAAAGCAAAGGAAGATAGAAATAGATGGCATAAACTACCATGCGACTCCTTTAAAAAAAACTACCATATGACTAGGTGGCTTATGTGTAAGTTGACTTTCTGTGCAATGCTTAATTTTAGATGCTTGATTTTTTTATAACGTATTAAATGATGTTATGAAGCATGCTACATATGTGTTCTAACATGTTCTAAGTAGTTCAAATTTGTCCAAATATATTTAGAAACTTTACACATTTTAACAATTTCTTCTATCTATTATCCTTTTGGACTTCATCACATCTTAGAATGCATTAGAGCTATTTCATACCATTTGGAACTGTTACTACTTAGATTCCAATGTTTCATGTTTCTTAACTTAAACCTTGTATAGGACAACCTAGCAACAAATCACTCCCTTGTCACTATTGGAGTAGTGCATAAATCACTACAACCTTGAGGACAAGGTTGCTGTGGAGGAAAGGGGTAATGATATGGAGGGAAAACGATGAAAATTCAAGGAATCATAAGGAGCACAAGAGAGAGAAGAATGCAGAAAGGTCCAGATAATTTGTAAGGCTTAATATAAAAAGTGCCTAAACTATACTCAATTTCTTATTTAGGTGTCTAAACTTTTTTCGTTCAATTCAGGTGATTAACTGCCCGCTTGTTGTGAGTACTATATATGGGTATGGAAATATGTGTAAGATTACACAATCGAACAAGTAATACAGTGATAAGTGAGTATTGTCTCCATAGGGATTGGAGGAAATTGATAAGTTTAATCAAAGCGCTTTACTATGTCACCTAAGTAAAGTTAGTGATGGTATGTACAAATGATAATGTTGTGGCAAGATGAAATGGATGTTGTGGAAATGGAATGATGGTGGTATGGTAGCAAATGGAGATGTCGTGGCAAAGTGAATGAAAATGTCATGGTAAATTATATTGTATTGATTGCAAACAAATGGAAATGTAAAGGCAAAATAAAATGTAAATATAGGATTTGATTACTAGGACTTTAACTTCCTCACACGACAAGTTACTATGGGTATGAGTGATAGGAGTCACTTAGGAAAATTTAAGTCTACTTCTTAGAATGATATTACTTCTATGTTTTATCTTCCCGATAGAGTCTACTAAGGGTACCCTATGCTATCTCTAGTTAAGGGACTCAATAGATTGAAGATTCCTTGGCAAAACCGGTTGGCGTTAGCCCCTGCAGTGATCCTATTGGTCCAGATAATAGGATATGTCTCAGTAATGCCTTTTTGCGGTAGCATTAACATCTAACCTATCTCTCATGCATAACTTCTTTTAGTCGAATGAAATCTTAACCTTATCTCTAAGGTGGATTAGGCCTAGTTACTATCTAGATCCTATTGCTTATGTGGTTTCTCCCTAGTTTCTCTCGAACATTAAGGATGTGCTACCTAGACATTCTCTTGAACACTAAGTAATCTCCTAAGGAATGGCTACTCTCATAGCTCCTACAACCTTAAGGTACTAAGCTTCATTAACAAAACATATAATAACATACAAAAACAACCATTCATTAAAGAAAATCTTAAATATCCAAAATGAACTCCCACCAAATAGGATTAGTTCATGGTGGGGTTCGAATTTATCAAGCACAAAGAAAGTTAATATGTTCCTTACAACCCAAATGATAAAAAATGAAAGCAAAGAGCAAAGGAAATGAGGAAAAGCCTTTGACGTGAACTGTCGGAGCTTCCCTCGGCAACCACAGATTGTCCCAGCGAAGTAGTCCTCTCGGACGCCTAGAAAGCCACTCCCTCTAGATTGTCAATGGACGAATGCCACAGTAAATAGAATTGGTAAAGAAAGGAGAGACCTTTTCCTCAAAATATTTTCTTAGGCGGTGTGTGTAAAGTCGTTTTTCCTCTGTGGCTTCATCCTCTATTTATAGGGGAAAATTAACCTTGGAATTTATGTTAAAATTCCTATGATACCCCAATCATGCTTCATTTATGTGAGGGTTGGGCAGAGCTTGCAATGGTACCCCTGAGCAGCTGGAAATGGTCCAGCCTGGGTGGCTGGCTGAGTACTTGATAGGATCATGCTGCAGCAGGTATAGGCCCGACAGGATCAGCAGTAGGGCGTGTCCAACAGGATCAGCAACAGGTGGCGTAGTCCCCTCCAGGCCGGTGTCTCCTCACGCATAGAGATCACGTGAAGATAGGAACAGTTGTTTATAAAAATATATTCTTTCATTTTGTTCACTCTTGAAATGCCAAATGGTTTGGCATTTACATTATGCTCAATAGTCTCCTTATGTCATGGCATTTCCTTTTTTCTTTTCCTTGCTCCCAAATCCTGCAAATCACCAAACAAACACCTTTCCCATAAAGCAACACTGATTACAAAATAGAATGTTGCGGCAAACAGAATTATACCACATGCAACTATATGCTCCTAAATGCATCTATGTAATCCTAAATGTACCCTTAGGTAATCAATAACTTAAGTAAAAAGGTCCCAAATATGACCCGTTTTACGTAGTTATCACACTCCCAAACTTAAGATATTGCTTGTCCTCAAGCAATGGATAATATTAAGAAAAATAAAATACCATGGCAAGTTCAGAAGCAGAATAGTTATATGGGATAAACTTTTAGCCCTCAACATTTGGCTTCAACATGCTAGACTAGTTTGAGAAATCAAGTAATGTCCCCTAGGGCAAGATTCTTTATGTGGGTGTGTGCGTGTTTGTGTCCAGTCCATGCTTAACAAACCTAAAAATTTTCTAAGCAAGCTTTCTTGTTTTGCCATGACATTTAAAAATTTTACTCCCACATTGTTTTCTTTTCATTCATTAACTCTGCTATGAGGGGAGTCAACTTATCACACCTACTATCCTACACTCTAGGTGAAAGGGAGTATACCTTCCACCACCGAGCTAGTCAGGTAGAGTCATCCTGTGACTACTTTCATTCACTCATATGTCATAGCTGCCATTTATTTATATGTAGTTTTCAGGCAATATCATGACATAGCGGTGTGTCCCTCTACATATATGCTGAAGCATTTATTAATAACTTTATTCTTTTTATGTGGGGTTTTCATCATTCAAAGTTTTATTCCATGACATCCAAGAATTCTCTTATAAAAAATTTATAAGTTCCTTAGGCATGGAAAACATACAATCGTGTATTCAAAGGTTTCAAAGAAGCAAGTCTTAGAGTTGGTTCTATCATCCTCAATAGTCATGTACATTCAATCCTAGCCATCAAGAATTCATCATCATCGGGCATCCCTAGTTTATTCCATTAAACTAATTCTAACACTTACTAATGTTATGGCAAATTCATTATACTAATACTATCATGCAATGATTTGGGAACCCTACCTCCCCCAAACTTAAGAGAAGCATTGTCCTCAATACTAAAAAAAACTAAAGTAAAATCTAAAACTACATGCAAGGTACCTCAACGTCATGCTTGTGGTGGTGCAGTGGTCGTGCGACGGGTACGCTTTATCAGTTGTGTGGGATGGAGTGTTCAGAGTATGATGGTGGCGTGGCAGGGGGAGTATTGGGCCTTCTGAACTGTGGAAAGCTGGGGCTCCTTAGTCTAGCACCTTCTTCAGTCGGTGTCTACTCCTTCAAAATGAATTTACTGTAGTATTTCAGGTTGTTCCTCCATTGGCTCTGCAGGTGCGTTATTTCGGGATGTTCCTTCTAGTGGCTCAACAAGCTGTGGGGGTTCTGGTACAGTTGCAAGCTGGCTCTCTTCTTCTCGATGTTCAGTTGGCGACACAGTGGGAATGGATCAGGATCAATTGGTTCTTCCTCATCGGCTGGCTGGTGAACCTCTTCATTGGTGGGCTGGTGAGCATCTTCAAATGCTTCGGTATTTTTATGGTTGCAATTTGTGTGCGGAATCTCCATGAAAGTGTTGGTAAGAAACTCATCTCGGCGCTTTGCATATACAAAGTATGTCATCATCTTATCGATCAGCTGTTCGACTTGTGCTTGAGTGTGCTTAGTTACATCTTCTAGGGTATCTGGTTTTGCCCTAGCATTTAGAGTTGCAGCAGCATGAAAAGTGTTATCCTCTTTATCCTTTCCCTTGGCTTCATTCAATCTAAGCAACATAGGAATCTTGCCCTTTGTAAGACCAGTCATGCCAGGAATATCTTGTCAAACTACTCCTCGGGTACCTTCTTCTTACGGTAGAGAGTCGTAATGAGATTTGGAAATACCAAGGAACTGGTCGGTCGAATCAGACAAGTATGAACTTGGTCCACAATGATTTTGCCTATGTTAATGGAACGCCCTACTAAAATAGAATACAACATAAGCATCATTTGTAATGAAACGGTGGTGTTGTGGGAAGTCGGGAGAAGCTTGTGCTTTATGAAGTGATTCCACAATTTGGCCCTCGGTTAAAGCCTTTCTCGGTCCACCGTTCTTCAGAAAGATAAAGTTCTTCCAAAATACCATAGTAAGTTTCATTGTATGCCTCTTTCGTGAAAGTGGTGTGGTTGTCGACAACATCATACAAATTAAATAGAGATTAATAGCATGAAATAAAGCGAATGGAAATACCATGAACCATCATGGCATGTTGATTTGGCTCAGTGATGTTAGCGTAAAATTCATTCACCAGCGACGCATTCACATTCTCCGGAAGCTTGGCAAATTTTTTCCACTTGTGGTAGTGTACAATGCCAAGTATATCACTGCCAAGGTTGTCATCTTCCTCATATGAGAAGACAAAGCCCAACTCGAAGAAAACCCAATGATTTTTAAGGTTTTGAAACCTTTCTTACACGGCTTCATCCACGAAACGGGATGGAAATGTTGCAGCCGAACTAGAGGGACGAGATCTCACCATGGTTAGTGAACAAGACAAAGAAAAATTGAAAAAGCTTGAAGCTTTTTGGCTATGGAGTTTCGGCGCTAAGGAGGGAAGAAGAAGAAATAAAAATAAAGTGAAAAAGTGAAGAAGATAAGAACAAAGTAAAAAAATAGGGGGTATTTAATGAGTGGATGGGGTATGGGAGGGAAAATGACAAGAGTAAAAGTAAAAAAATAAATCCTAAAGCAAAAGTTAAAAACGTGAAAAGTGAAAAAGTTTTCCCTCCTCTTTTTGTCTTGTTACCACCCAAATCCTTTTTGCTTCCACCGTACAATCATCACGTGCCGGCTGTTTGGACCTAACCTTGAAAAGAAAATAAAATATTCACTTAAAAGAAGATATAATAAAACGATAGCAAAGTAAAGTATTATTTATGCACATGAGTAATCTAAAATGTAACAGCGTCTTCAAGATGTTTGGCTAGTTTGACATCGTGCAAGAGGAGTGTTAATTTGTCACGCATGGGTGGGACTCCTTGATAAGCCTTCAGACGTTGGCCATTGACTTTAAAAATGGACCCATCATTTATATCCACAACGCCATGAGGGTAAACATGGTGTACTTTAAATGGTACCGACCATCGTGATTTCAGTTTCCCAGGAAAGAGCTTAAGCCTCGAGTTAAATAAGAGCACTTGCTGTTCAACATGAAATACCGTGGCAAAAGCATTCGATCATGCCACTTCTTTGTTTTTCCTTTGTAAAGCTTGGCATTTCATATGCTTGTTCTCGAAACTCTTTTATTTCATTCAGATCAAGTAACCTTTGCTCCCCAGCTAATTGTGCGTCGAAGTTCATCTTCTTGATCGACCAGTATGCCTTATGTTTTAACTCCACAGGTAAGTGACAGGCTTTCCCATATACCATCTTGAAAGGTGACATTCCAGAGGTGTTTTGATGTCATCCGATAAGCCCAGAGTGCTTCGTCTAGTTTTCGGGGACCAGTCATTCCTTCTAGGGTTCACCACCTTCTCTAAGATTTGCTTGATTTCTGATTGGACTTCAGCTTGCCCTTTGGTTGTGGGTGGTATACCATGGAATCTTATGTCGCACTCCATATTTTTTAATGCCTTGGCAATTAGCTTGTTATCAAAAAGTTCCCTCGTCACTAATGATGGCTATTGGTGCTCCAAATCGAGTAAAGATGTTTTTGTGAAGGAATTTGAGCACAAGTTTTTAGAGTCATTCCTTGATGTGGAAATCGCTTCAACCCACTTAGATATATAGTCCACAACAAGCAAAATATATAAGTCTCCAAAAGAATATGGGAACGGTCCCATGAAATCAATTTCCCAAACGTCAGAGAGCTCTATCTCCAAAATATTTTACAATGGCATTTCATGTCGTCTGGAAATGTTCCCAGTGTGCTGGCATCTATCACATGCTTTACAAAATTTGTGAGCATCCTTAAACAGTGATGGCCAGTAAAAACTTGATTGGAGGACCTTAGCAGCAGTTCTCGCACCTCCAAAATGCCCTCCACAGGGTGATGTGTGACAATGGTGTAGAATGTCTCGTTGCTCCTCTTCAGGGACACATTGCGAATCATTTGATCGTCGCATTGTTTAAATAAGAACGGCTCATCCCCAAAAAAACTTGACATTATGCTGAAACTTCTTCTTACCCTGGCTGTTCAATTCATAAGGAAAAATACCACTAACAAGAAAATTAACAAGGTCAGCGTACCACGGGATTTCCGTGGCATAAAAAATTTTCTCATCAGGGAATTCTTCTTTAATATCAAAATGTATAGCATGAAATGTTCTCTAACCTAGATAAATTATATGTAACTTGATTCTCAATACCTTTCCTATCGATTACCTCTAAGTCAAATTCATGCAGTAGTAATATCCACCTAATGAGTCTAGGCTTGGCATCTTTCTTGTTCACTATGTATTTTATAGCTGAGTGATCAGTGTGAATAATGACTTTAGTGCCTATCAAGTATGGTCTAAACTTGTCAAATGCAAATACCACGACAAGTAATTCCTTCTCAGTGGTAGTATAGTTCAATTGTGCCTCATTCAAGGAACGACTAGCATAATATAACATGGAAAATTTTACCTTTATGTTGCCCAAGCACAGCTCCCACGGTAAAATCGTTTGCATCATACATTAATTCGAATGGTGATGTCCAGTCTGGGGAACCAAGATAGGTACAAAGACAAGTCTTTGTTTCAACTCATTGAATGTGCCATGACAATTTTGATCGAACACGAATGGTTGATTTTGTTGAAGTATGATGGATATCATGGAGAATTCCTTGATGAATCTTCTATAAAACCCAGCATGTCCAAGGAAACTCCTAATACTCTTGATAGAAGTTGGCGGGGTAGCTTCTCGATTACCTTGATCTTGGCTTTGTCCACTTCAATGCCCTTTGCATAAATTTTATGGCCTAGAACAGTGCCTTCGGTCACCATGAAGTTAACACTTTTCCCAATTCAACACGAGATCAGCCTCCTCACATCACTTAAGTATATTTGCCAGATTGTCGAGACATTTTTGAAGTCATCTCCAGAAACAGAGAAATCATCCATAAAAATTTCTAGAAAATCCTCAACATGTCAGAAATATGGCTTGCATGCAGCGCTGAAAAGTTATTGGGGCATTACAGAGTGCCATAGGGACATGTGAACGTTGTCTTCTCTTGGTCCTCTGGTGCAATTACAATTTGATATACCCCGAGTATCTCCAAGAAAACAGTAATATGCCTTGCCAACAAGTCGATCTAACATTTGATCGATGAACGGCAAAGGGAAGTGATCCTTCTTTGTGGCCTTGTTGAGTTTGCGGTAGCCCCTGTAGATTCGCCACCCGGTGACAGTGCATGTTGGTAGCAATTCATTGTCTTCACTTGTCACCATGGTCGTGCTCCCTTCTTTGGCACGCTTGAACGAGACACACCCAAGAACTATCAGAGATAGGGTAAATTACCAGCGTGCCACTTAAGATTTCTTTCATCACAACTTGCTCCATCATTGGGTTTAATCTTCGCTAACGGTTCTATGGATTTGTCATGGCATTCTTCAATAGGATTTTGTGCATGTAAATTGTTCCCTTCAGATCTGTCATCGTCCATCCTAACACTCTCTGTGGTGACAAAACATTTAGCAGACTACATTCTTGTTTAGCAGACTACATTTTAGCCCCCTTCCTCGGCTGTTTATGCCCCTGAATCCATCAGGTTTTGGATCTTGCGCTCAGCGCCTTATAGTTCTCAGAGGAATGTTTGGAGCATCCTATGTGGCAACTACAAACAGCTTCAACATCGTAGCCTTAAGATATGTGGACTCTTTTCTTAGATCATCCTGGCAGGCTTAGTATACAACCAGCTGATCAAGCTCATATTGTATTGATTTCAAATTTTCTTTTAATTGTTAAAATCTTGCTTCCACGTAGTGTCATGTGGTTAAAACCACTTCATCGAATCCTCCATGAAGAAATTTATGTTTATGAAAATGCTTAAAAATGAAATGTAGATGCAAAATGCAAAAAATGCATGAGGTGTTCGAGGCATTAATCCGAAAACATGTCTGTTATTATGAATAATCCTATTGGGGACAAAAGTGTTTATCTTTTAAGAGACAAAAATATCCTGACAGCTTTTGACATGTTGACTAGTCTTCTGCCTTCGTCTGTCATCGGTTGAATACCCTGTCGAACCGTTCAGGCTCCTTGGCCAAAATGTGCAAGTGACAAGCTGTTGCCCCAAAAAAATGTATCGAATGACTGCATCTCCGACTTTCACTCTCTTTCGAGCTTGTTTCTAACGAAAGTGTCATTGAAGCCCTCATCCGAAGCTTATCGACTTGTTATGGAATTCATCTTGTTCTCGTGTTTTTGAAAGGAATCTCTGGGTCAGTAACTTTTTCCTCGTCTTTTTTGAAAGGAATCTCTGGGTCAGTACTTTTTCCTCGTCTTGCCCCTACAACCTTTGCCTCTCAAAAATTTGACTTTAGTGTGCTCGGTGTAAATTCTGGTCCATCGGAGTCCTTTACAATTAGCAAAGTGTCCATTCGGAGTCCTTTACAATTAGCAAAGTGATATATTCTTCGATTGCGGGTACCACGTCTTCTGGATTGAATGTGACATATAGTCGCCCTATAGACTGTCCTCTGTATTTTCATCTCTTGTATTACAACCCTTTTTTCCATTAATGCAGATTATTCATGTTTAATAAACACATTTTTGGTGGATCAACACCTCTTTTAAATAATGCATATGATGTAAATAAAATAAAAGAGAAGAAATGAAAAGAGTTAGTAAGGTAAATCAAAATAATAAAATGAAAAATCCTACCCCACATGCTTTAATTCCTACCCGGACATGATCTCTATCCCGCATGCTAATTCCACACAATCCTAGCCGCATATTTGTCTAGTTCGCATGCTTTGAACATAAAGTAAAGCATAAAACAAATAGCCTAGGGTTTGGAATGAGGTTTTGGGGTGGGCTCTAATTCTCCATAGCCTCACGGTTTAGGTTCTAAAAAATGGTACCCGAGTTCTCCTTGTCGGTGCCCCCTTGGGCTTACCAGACCCTTAATCCTAAACCCATCACAGGCTTGTGTGGACTAAGTTAAACTCTAGAGGACACATTCTCTTATGCCCGCACGGTGAATAAATTCACATGAAGACATAAGATATATGAATCCCGAAGGCTACTTGCTAGGCCCGCACGATGAATAAATTCACACGAAGGCGTCGCTTTTACCCCCACTTAAATAGGGTTCGAAGCTCGGGTATAGAGCCTTAGACAAAAAAAGTTGAAAATCTGAAATCATTAAAAACGTCAGTACAACTATTTATTTGAAAAATAATCAAAGATAAATAATTAGAATCGAATAAATAAATTAAAATTTAAACTTGTAATTTTCGCTAAAAAAGACAACCAGAAATTAATTTCGGCATGACTCACTTACTTGTCCCCAGCGGAGTCGCCAAGCTGTCGCAACCGTCTTTCGGTTGGGCCCCGGAATTGGGCTTCGACTTGAAAAATGTGGATTGGAGTCGCCACCGATCATTTATTTAAAACAAATGGGTTGATCGGATACCCTATTTCTTACCTGATCTGCGTCTTTCCAAAGATGTGTCGGGTTCGGGAGTCGGTTACGGTCAAGGAAGGATTAGCACCCTTGAACCGTCCTTTCGGTACTACGTAATTTCCAGTTGTCTTTGATTAAGAAAATTGCAAGTTAAATTAAAATGTAAAATTTGATCTGAATTACTTACCCTTAATGAGTTTACGGAAATACCCTTAAAAAATAAGATGTTAAAAGAAAATAATAATAATAAAAGAAAGTAACAAAACTAAAGAGTAAACCAAGAAAATAAATGAAACCAATAATAATAAACATAAAATAATTGGATGAAACAAAAAAAATGAAATTGAATAAAATAAAATAAATGAAGATAAAATATATATACAAAAAGAATAAAAAAAGGTAAAGTGTTTTTTTTAAAAAGGAAAAAATAATAAGAGCAAAGAAACTAAAAATATAATGAAAATAAATAGTATAAATAAATAATATATATATATATATGTATGTATGTATAATATAATAAATACTAAATAGTAATAATAATAATAAATGAAAATAAATATACATATAATATTAAATAAAAAGTAATCATAGAAATAAAATAAATGAAGTAAGAATATATATATAACGTTAGGAAAATATAAAAAAAATAAATAGTAATAATAGATAAATATATATATATATATATATATATATATATATATATATATATATATATATATATATATAAAATAATATAATATAACGCAAAAATGAAAAAAAAGATAACTAAATAAATAATAAAATATAATTAAATATATATATATAATAAGGGTTAAATTAAAACAAAAAATGAATTAGGGGTCGAAATTAAAAGCCAATTGAAAAAAACGAATCTGCGTGTATTTAAAATCAGGGGGACCGAAATGGGCATTAACCCACTGTAGAGGCAAAACACACGAATCCACACGACCCGTTTATAAAAATCCGAATAGTTTTTCAAAAAAACACAAGCCTCGGGGGCTAGATCTACCAAAATAGATCTCAAAAACGCCCCCGTTCATTGGCCAAAAACACTTCTCTCGGTTTTCTTTCGAATCAAAACACAACAAGGGTAAGGAAAAATAACATGCGAAAGTATGAACTTTACCTTTCAAAATATAAATGCTTCGAAAAATGGCTACGAGTTGCTTGTAATTTTTTGCTTGGTATTTCGTATATCTCTTGTGTTATAATAGTGAGTTACAATGGCTATTTATAATGCTTGTGGATCATATCTTTGGGAGTTTGAATCATAATAGAACTCTATCCTATTTTTAGGAGTTTGAATCCTAAAATTCTATCATATTTTTAAGAGTTTGAATCCTAGTAGGACGAAAAGGTGTGTTAACACCAACCAAGTAATTTTGAAAAAAAAATCAATATCCTTGTCCGGTTGGAACTCCCCTCCCACCCTTGCAGTTCAATGAACATCTTCAGATTCCTTTCCAGCTTGTAACCATGTTTAAACCTCCGGGGAAAAATCACCCTTCCCCCTATGAAACTCAAAATGTTTCAAATCCCCTACAGAATCACATTCCCTCCCCTATAAAATCCAAAATCTAAGGAGAAACCCACCCTCTAGATCTCTACTAACCATTCATTTTAGGGCTATAAATTTAAGAGTTATATATTCAAGGGGTTTAGGGTGACAACAAAGGCTATGATCGGTTAATGAGTGCGGCAATAATGATGACAGTTGTGATCTGTAAAGGAGTTGGTTAGATTAGGGTTGATTTTATAGATTTTTAGGTATTTAAATTTCTTTTTGTAATTTTAAAGAAACTAGGGTTTTTTTAATATAATAATATCTTTAAGTTTTATTTTTTAAAAAATTAAATTTCTAAATTTATCTGAATGCGACACGTATCACTTAATGGACCTTTTAACGTTCATTACGGTCGAGGTACTTAAAATGATAACGTTTGTAATGTTAGACATCTGGATTGATAAAAAATGGTTTAAGCACCTAAATGAAAAAAATGATATAATTTATATTATTTTTTATATTAAACCATTTTGTAGTTGGTTAATTCCATAAATGATCATGGATATAAATAAGCAAAAGGGTGTAAAAGAGAGATATTTTTGGAAATATCTACACTTGTATTCTATCAATTCTCCTATCGTCTTATAAACATTCTTATTTTCATTTGATTTGCATAACACTTCCACTTCCATGTGGTGTGTGAAAACAAACATCGAGATGGAGATGAGAGCAGAGAAATAGAAATAGGAGGACATAACCCCACCTCTCCTTCCCCTCTCCTTTCCCTTCACGATTCTTTCCTCTTCCCATTGTTCCTCTTGCTTCTCCCCCCTCTCTTCCCTCCCGCGTCCCTCTTTACTGCTCCGCCGCCTGCTCCTCCTCCCATTCCCCCATCCCTTCCTCCTCCGCAGAATCGCTCCTCCCTCCTTCCTCACCCCTCTCATCCGCTCTCCGCACCGCTCTCCGCCTACTCCTTTCCCTCCCCTCCCTCTGGCCCCACCTCCACCGCTTCAACAACGGCCTCCTCACTAACTACCATCTGCTTTCCTCATCTCCTGAGTTCGCCACCCAAATCTGCCAGGGAGCAATTGCTATCGCCACCTCTTGGAAATTACGAAACGGAGACAGTGTTCTAGACCAAAGCGACGGCGTTTTACTGGAAGAGGCCGTCTTAAGCTTAGTCCTTATCAAAGCCGTGGAAGTTCAGGACGAGGCCGGCCGTTGTCTAGGAATCGCCGTATACGATCCTAACTTTTCATGGATCAATCATAGCTGTTCGCCTAACTCATGTTTTCGGTTCTCTGTTTCCCGTCCCAATGCTACCTCGTTTGGGGAGGACTCAAGCTCCTCGCTACGGATTGTTCCTAGCGTTTCAGATGATGACTCTTGTGTTTGTATCTGTTCTGATTACATGAAAGGTTGGTCCTTTTTTTGATGTGTGTGTATATATATATATATATTGATGTAGTTTTTTGATTTGATGCAGGAACCAAGGGATACGAATATGGTCCGAAAATAATAGTGGGGAGTATTAAGAGAATCAAGAAAGGGGAGGAAGTTTGTGTTTCATACACTGATTTGCTTCAACCGAGGGTGTTTACTTATTTTTTAATGTAGCAATCTACACTTTGATTTAATTCTCAAGTCTTCATTTTTGACAAAATGAACGTCTGCAATGTGGCTACACCTATTTCGTAATTTGATTGAACTGTGTCACTATCATGTTGGAAGAATGCATAGCTTTAGCAATTGCAATTTCAAAATGATTATTTGAAGGCTATTTATGATTGTCTTGGATGTGCACTTCATCAAAATTTGTTGTAGATTTGGATAGAGTATTCATTTATTGAGTATTTATAAACCATTATCTTTAATCTTCGGTTCCGAACTATGGGATTTATCATTTTGTGTTTATTGGGAAATTTTGCACAACTCCATTCCTTCCGAGAGCTTCACATAAAAAATTTGAACTTCGTATTATATCAAAGAAAATATCTTCTAAAATCTTAGGTCGTTCAAAGAAGGCAATTAATGGAGTGAATGAATTAAGGTAAACATAATGCCTGTTACATAAAATAAGATGAATTAGACGTTTTATATCTGTTCTAGAAAAACATTATCATAATCTCATTGCAAAAGATGAAAAGAAATCATTATACCATATGTTGGTCTGTATTCTTGTTTTGATTTTATTGTTTCATTTCTTCTCTGGAGGCAATGAGGCAATCAGATTTATGGTTTAAATATCAGTTTACTTGTTCTTGTAGGCGATGCACCATGTCTCCCTCTTATGTTGATCATGCATTAGAGGTAATGATAAACTGCATAATTATCTTGATTTAACCAGTGTGTGTTTCCCCTCCTCCCTCTTTTCTACTTGAACACATCAATGTCATTTATTTCAGCTCAGAGGCTTGCAATGGATCAAGATTCAAGAACTTATTTGTTGCAATCTCAAATATATTTTCAGTTGTCATACATGATTTCCCCTTAATGGACTTGATACTCCCTTTAGCTTTCTACACACTAGGGCTGGATTCACATTTTTGGTTAGGGAGATGTACACAATCATCCCTTCATAGGACTTGATGATTAATACTCCCATTAGCTAGAATCTGTCTGAAAGATATATCTACTAACCTGTCCCTTAATAGTATTGATTGATGGTTTTGATCTTCTAATTAAAAATTTAATATTTGTGGCAAAAGATTATTTGACATTTATCTCCCTTTTCTTTATGCTCTTGCCTCTTGCACTGTGAACCGATTTTAGCTGTGTTTTAAATTTGGGTTTACATTCCTTTTATTTTTTCTTGAAATTTTAGTAGCATCATTATTTGTTCAACTCATGAATTCTATAAACAATAATTTTAAAGAATCATCAGCACTTGCAGGAATTGGCTTCCAATCTGTTCTCTTCAAGCTTGCATTTTGATTTCGATCTTTATAGGGATGAAGCAAATAAAAAGTTTTCTGATTACGTCGATGAAACTGTTACCGGGTTTCTATCAGTTGGTGATCTTGAGTCCTTCTGTATGAAGCTTGAGAGTGTGCTGAGCCTAGATCTTTAGATTGAGCAATTAGAACACGGGGATGGAAAATCACATCTCAATGTCAAGTTTCATCCCTTTCACCATATTGCTCTCAGTGCTTATACGACACTCACTTCTGCATATAGAATACGTTCATCTGACGACTTAGCCCTACATTCAAGAACAGATGAATCTCAATTCAAAGCTTTTGACATGAGTAGGATCAGTGCAGCTTACTCTGTTGTTGGCAGGTGCAACTCACCATTTGTTTTCTTTGGAATCTTCTTTGATTGTCTGCTGCAAATTTCTGGAAGCAAGCAGGGGAGTCTTTATTAACCCTTGCTAGAAACTGTGTATGGAACTCGTTGGGGTTGCCCGTCTCAGAACTCTCGACAATTGTGAAGTATATATGCTCCAAGTGCTCATTGCTGGACAATTGTGAAGTATAAATTGATTGTCTGGTGCCGAATTCTTTAGCCAAGCGGAAAGAATGAATGTTAAAAGCATATCTAGTGACTTTCTTGCTCGAGTGAGCAACATGGCACCTAAGATTTGGAGATTTCTCATTATTGGTTGCCATTACCTTGAAACAATTGAAGATCCATTTGATTTTAGATGGCTTGCACTCATGAATCGTGATGAAGAGCATGGTGGATTCATAACTGAGAGGAGTAATTTTGAGCATCAGGCAGAATTGTATAATAATTAAAGAAGGATAAATATTTACAAGGTTGGTATCCATTGTTTAATGTACGGTGTAATTTTAGCACAAATCTGTTATGGACAGAATTCTCATTTTACCACTGTTCTGAATCATAGAGAATACTTTGTGAATTGATTCATGAAACTAATTAAAATTGTGAAATATAAGTGTTGCGTCTCTTCTGAACCTCTTTTGCAAAATTCATCTTCGTTACATACATTAATAATCCTTGATATGACTTTTGATAGATATTTTATGACTTGTCATAGTCAAAATTGATTGATAATTAATCACAGTAATCATTCTGTTTACTTATAAATATTCATAATAACCCTGTACTTAACATCTATAGTGAATGACATTATAAAAATTTTGACTTCTGCGAATATTATTCGTTCTCTTTTTTCTCATGAAAACAAAGGTTTTTGATCTCGACTAATCGTCGTATAGTTATTAATTACAAAATTTCATCTGAATTAGAAAAAGTGAACCATCTAAAGTATTCACAACACATTTGCTCTCATAAAAGAAACAACGACAATTATATGGGATTATTGTTTACATTATCACATTCAAAATATTGTTTAAGTTATTAAATTAATTTATTAAATAATTATTAAATTATATTGAATTATTCTTTTATTAAATTAGTTTAAAATAGCTATTAAATTTATTAAATTTTCATAATATTACAATGATTATTTTATAATAATTCAATATATTTGATAATTGATTTATAATTTTTAAAAGTTGACAAAAATAGTTATTTAAATATATTTTAGTGATTTAATTCATTTTATCTTTTAATTTTATTAACAGATTAAATCATTCAAAATGTAAATCATTCTATCCTTTAAATTTTAAATCTTTTCTTTTTTGATAATTTTGGGTGAATACAAAGTAATATTTGTTCAAAGACTCTCAACTATTAAATAATGAATGTCCATACCCATACATATGCGATGCTCGAATTCGAAATCTCAAAAGATAACAATAATGTCTTAATTTGTTAATATTTGAATAAAAGTAAAGGTTTTATAATTTAATATTAAACTAAGTGAACTAGGAGTGAGTAGAAGATAGGTAAAATCGTAAAACGTGTTAATTTGATAAATCCTTAGTTTTCAAATTTTAAAGAAAATTAACTTCACTTTATAGTTACCTAGTAAATGTAATATTTTGTTGTTATCTTTTTTTTTATAGTCTATATTCAATATTGTTGATGGAAACATGTTTATTTTGGCGATCGTTGGTAATTTATCATTTTGATTCGAACGGTGAGTCGCAGTCGATGAGATAACAACCGTTGGTCGATATATTTTTGTGAGAGATAATTGGTCATAAGAAAGAGAAGGGATGTTGTCTATAGATTACTCAAGGTACTACCACCTCATTAGTTTTAGCCAAAGGGTATTTATAATGATATTGGTTGATGGTGTCAGGCATAGGTAATTATGACTGTAATACCCAATTTACCCAATTTTTGTCTGAACTCCAAACTTATATGAATGCAAGAGAGCCATTCACACTAACCATGGTGAAAAGAAAAGTGTTATCATATCAAAGAATATCCTAGAGAAATCTTTTAATATTCATTGTGATATCCTGTGAATGGAAAAGAATATGCTAATTGATGTGATTAGATAATATTAGATGTTATTTCTTTAGATAAAATATTTTGTATTATTTAGGAACATCTTAACCATCAATTTAAATATCTAGACCATTGGATGTTTGGTGACTCAATTATAAATAGAGACTTCCTCCATCCCTTTAGGGGACAGAGAAAAACAAAGAGAGAGAGAAGAGGAGGAGGAGAAAAATAGGGACAGAGAAAAAGCGAAAGAGAGAGAAAGAAGAGGAAGGAGAAAAATAGTGATTATAGGCATTGTAATCCGAGGATTAAGAGGAATAAAGAGATTTTTAAGTTATTTCTTTGTTATTTTCATTTTTCATTTTGTTTGTGTTTTGTTATTTTGGTCAATCTCGACTTTTTTTTTCTTTCTTTTTCAAAAACCCATCGGGAGGGGAGGCCAATGAACAAGAGGCGAAGATCTTGTTTAGATCTAGCTCACCTCGAGGCTCTCCAATGAAATTCGTTGGAGGATTATGTTATTTTAACTTTTTTCCCTTCATTTTTACTAACTTGCTTAATTTCTATTTTAATTTTTTTATAGACGATTTTATTTTCTTTTTATTATTTAAATGAATCGATGACCCAATTTAGATCTTTATGAGGTTCATGTACTTTTCACACGGATAGGAGATAATTCATTTTAGTTCGTTCGTTCAAAATTTCATTTTAGTTTATTTTAAATTAACATTTCAATCTCATGTTAGTTCATTTTAACCAATATTTCCTTTTTTTGTTTGTTTTTAATTTAATTAGATTTTTCCCATTTTTACATGTTTATTTCCTTAAATTTGAATCCTTTTCTTTACTTATATACTGTTTGATTATTGCGTATACTTTCAAATTTTTTTATACCTTTTTTCATTCTTAATTTGCTTGAAACATGTTTTCCTTTTAAATTTATTTATTTATTTATAATTTTCTTTTGATTCTTAGATTTTCTTTCTTTTTATCAATATTTTAAAAAATCTTTTTTGTTACATTTCAAATCTTTATATTTATGTTCATTTTCATTCATTTTCTATTTATTGAGTATGCTTTTTTGTACATTCATTAATTCCATTTAATTTTTATGTATGTTTCTTTGATATTGGTACCCATAATCATATTCTTCTTTTTAATTTTATTTTGCATATTAGACTTAATTTCATTTTTTGCTTTTTTTACCATAACCCTAATTTATTTATTGTACAATAACGAAACTTAAAGATAAATAATTTGGATATTTTCTTTAAATTTCGGTTTTAAGTTTAATTCTTTATTAAGACAACTCATAACCTTGTTGATACCAAAAGGGAGATGTAGATGTATTCGACTCTCGAACCCTTACAAGTAATCTTTGGTAAGACGTAGATTTGAAAAAGGTAAAATTTAGGTATCCAACCTTACCTAATCCAAATAGGCTGATGGCAACTCCAAAAAGTAAAATTATTCACTTTAAGTCGAGACGCGATATCAGGCCACCTGAAGGACCGTTGCGACGACTTGTTGACTCCACTGGGACACGAAGAGATCAAGCCTTTATTCAATTTTTAGATACTTTTAAATTTACATTTGTGATTATTTTTATTTTTGTAAATAGTTGTATTGATGTGTGCTTTCATGATTTTTAGATTTTTAAAAGGGACATTGCATCTCTTAAGCTCTATACCCGAGCTCCATCCCTATTTAAGTGGGGGTGAAAGCGATGTCCTCGTGAGAATTTATTCTCTGCAAAGCCTTAGAAATAGCTTTCAGGGTTCATATACCTTATGTCTTCATGATGATTTATTCTTCGTACATGCATAGGGAACATATCCTCTCGAGTTTAATGTGGTCCATACAAACTTATGATGGGTTTAGGATCGAGGATTTGGTAAAGCCTAAGGGGCACAAATAAGGAGAACCCAATAACGTTTTTAGAACCAAGTCGTGTTACAGTGAAATTAGAACACAACCCAAAGTCATGTTGAAACCATAAGATGCTCAATTTTCTTACCTTACCTCTTTACTTATTGCACAAAACATGTGAACTAGAGATGTATGTGGTTAAAGTTTATTGTTCTTCCAAAAGCATGTGGGTAGAAATCATGTTCGGGTAGGAATAAAAGCATGTGGGGTAGATAACATGTGGGATATGAATCGTTGTAGTTTTAATTTACCTTATACTTTTTTCTTTGTGTTTCTTTATTTTGTTTTCTATTATTTGGCATCATCAATAACACTTTTTGCATTTGCATCATCAATAACACCTTTTGCATTTGCATTATCATAAAAATACAGGTGGATTCATGGAAGAATTCATGACATGATTCTAATCACACAAGGTCATATCATCCTTGTTCTGAAAATGATGATCACTTAATGGGAAGCTCAAGGTGCACCATCAAAATTGTGGGGAATAAAAGCGCGAGGACTAGAATTTGATCAGCCGTTTAATCAATGAAGTGAAAAGTCAAAAAGATGGCCACCAAATCACCCACTACAGAGCTTTCTTATTTTGGTATGAAAAATTATTTCATCTTTTTGAACATGTTTTCATTCCTTTTCTTTAAGTTTTAAAAATGGTTTGATGTTAATACTCGATGAATAAATGCTACCTTCTAAGGCTATGAATAATGAAACATTTTAAAACTTGAAGGACCAGTGAAATTCAAGTAATGAAATACTCTTTTAAGGATCAAGGTTATAATCCTTTGACAAGTAACGAGATTAAACCTTTCGTTTCTCGTCCCTAGATAGAAAGCTTAATCCCTTATTTTTCACTTGAAATTATTAGTGACCAACATTGAAACACACAACCTTGACATTAACCTTTCTTAAAACATCAAAATGTTGCTCTTACCTTTTCATGAGTAGTCATCTTTGAAATTATATTACTCTCTCCAAGGAGAAGACTTTATGATATGATCCAAATCAGCAACATAAATGTCCTTGCATCTCCAACCTTTCACAATAATCAAAGGGGGATTTTCTCTAACTTATTCTTTCATTATACCATAGTTATAATACTAGTTTACATACATTACATTTATAGTTAGAAGATGATGTTATGTAATGTATGAAATTACTATTATAGGCGGCCACATAAAAGGATCTAACTTAAAGCTAGCATTGGAGTCCACGAGCTATAGAACTTGACTAGGATAACTCTGGGACAGCTCAAGAACATTTGGGACAAAGTTGCCAGCTACCCTTCTAGCTCATAGCTGACTTGTGTTAGACTTTTGATCTAGCTAGAGACCTCATTTCAGCTGGAGAGTTACACCATCATCACCACTACACAGAGTACTTCAAATATGGTATAGGTCAATTTTTTTGGATTTGTACCTTTTCGCGAATAGTTGCCATTTCAGAGGTGCCTTTTCACAAGCAGTTGTCCTAAGACTCACCTACATGTCCTTCATCTATGGCCAGCTCATCTTCATCTCATACACATGGGAAGTAGCTCAAATGATGAAAGGTTGCCTTACACAAATGTGACATTCATAACAAGTTGTTGCCCATTGGATGCCATGTCACCTAGACACATGTTGGATGCCAAGTCACGCCTAACTTGCTTCTTATCTTCATGCCATGGACGATTCCACACCTTAAGCATCCTATTCAACCCATGTGAGTGCCTCATGACCAGCCCACCCATGTGCCATGCGTGTGGAACAATTGGGCGCCAAAGTGAAAGGACTTCTCTCTATTCGGCCAAAGTAAGTGTTGCTTTAAGTTGACGTCAAGATTAACCAACAAAGAGACCATTCGGCCAAGGACATCCCCCCTCAGCAAAGCATCAATAATTTTAAATTTAAGTTATGTATTTTGCCGAAACGTCATGTATTTATTCGGCCAAACTCTTGCAAGCCTATAATAGGCTTTGGCATTTCATTTGTACTCAACCCTTTTGATAATAAAAACTCTTATGAGATTATTCTCTCTTCAAGTTCTTTAGAACTATATCGATTAAGCAAACTTCAAAGTTTGTGGCGTCAACCTCTTCCATTGATACTTTGAGTTCCTAGTTCTTATAACTAGTGGGTTCAAGTCATTTCATACCATCCCTTATTTAAGTTTATAAAGAACGGAGTTAAACTTTCTATAGTTTTGCTTCCTTTAGTTAATTAAGATACTATCTGACCATCACCATATTCCCATCACCTTCACGCCTATATCATCACTATTCCATTCTAATTTCTTCATCATTGAATTATCCTTCATTGATCAACAAGGAATACGTCCAACAACATCATTTGGAGGCCGAATTCATCATCCCTTGAAGGATATTTCTACAACACTTCCGCAACCTACCTTTGATAACATTTCTTTCCATTTCATTTCTTATCACTTTATTTCTTTCATAATTTCTTATTTCCATTTAATCATTTCTTTCTTTATATTGTGCAGATTACTTATTAATTCAAGTGTAGCATTTGGTGTCTCTCTTAGATTGGGAAACAACAAGGCTGCCAACTTCTCCATCATTGAAGAAGATTGGATAGTCTTACATCAAGCGGTAATCAGAGCATAGTCGGATTGACATTCAAAGTGTTGTAAGAAAAACAAAAAAAATAAAAAGAACTCCTACATCAAATTTGGGTACAAAAAGAAAAGAGAAAGAAGAAATTCAAAGCAAAAGAAGAAGAAGAAAAAGTTGCAAAATACACTCAAAGAGAAGCACATTACAATCTGTTCCAACATCAAACTTGAAGGAGGTATCCTTGTTGTTTCTTGTGAAGAAAGATAGTAAGTGTTGTAACTTGGGTTCTAATTATCTTTATCAATTTCTTTAATCATTTCCTTGCTTTCATCTTTTATCATTTTCATACCTTTTTACCTTCTATCCTACCTACTTTACCATATCCATTTCTATAGTCAACGCAACAAACAAAGAAACTTGCTCAAATCTTGAGTTAGTTCTCTAAAGGACCCACAAGACAGAATTGAGCGGAAAAAAGCCCCGAAGAAAATGCAGGAACACCAAACTTACAAATACAAGCACTCATTAGTAAAATGATGCGAATGTTTCGTGAAGAGTTCGATGTTTATCATGAAAATATAGATCAACGTCAGGATCTCCACCAGCCCGAAATAATGGAATTCCTAGAAGACAATAACAACCACCTCCAGAATAATATGTTCAAGAAAATATTGACGACGGAGAACAAGCAATATTCCAAGGCCCTAGACATGCTATTGTTAATGACAATCTGAGTAATATCAAGATTAAAATTCCTTAATTCCAAGGAAAGACTGATCCTGAAGCCTATCTCGAATGGGAAAGCAAGGTGGAACATTTTTTAGTTGCCACAACTATTCCGAGATGAAGAAAGTGAGATTGGCAGCCATGGAGTTCATAGACTATACCTTAAATTTTGGGATCAACATACTCTTAATAGAAGGAGGAATGGAGAACAACCGGTCTCAACTTGGCATGAAATGAAAGGTATAATGTAGAAACTATTCATTCCTATTCATTACCACCGAGACTTGTTTAAAAAATTACAGAATCTCAAGCAAGGCCGAAGGAGTGTGGAGGACTATTATAAAAAAATGGAAGTGGTCATGATTTGAGTTAACATTGAGGAGGATCGTGAAGCAACTATGGCTAGATTCCTTGCTGGACTTAATCCCGAAATTGCCAATACCTTGGAGTTGTACCATTACATTGAAATAGATGAGATGGTGCAAACGGCGATGAAGATCAAAAGGCAACTGAAGAAGAGACATACATCTCGCAATGTTACGCCCACCCACCAAAATGGAGTCCGAACAACATAAAAAAGCCTACTCCTTATCCTGTCAAGAACAAGCCGAATCTTCAAAGACTCGGTAAGTAAGTAAAGACCCCAACTGAGGAAAATCACTGAACATTCGAGAGACATTAGGTGTTTTAAATGTCTTGGAGGGCCACGTATCTACACAATGTACTAACCGGAACACCATGCTATTATTTGGAAAAGGTGAAATCGAATCTGAATATGAAGAAGAAGAAAAGGCACCCACTGAAGTCAATGAAAAAATAACCCTTGCAGATCCTATTGATAGAGGAGAAACTCTGGTAGTAAAAAGAAGTTTGATTCAAGTCACGGAGGACAATGCACAACGATAAAATATTTTTCATACCCGATGCCATGTGAATGAAAAGGTATGTTTTGTTATTATATGGTGGAAGTTATACTAACGTGGCCAGCACAATCATGGTGGAAAACTTGGTTTGAAAATTGTGAAGCACCCGAGTCCCTATAAGCTATAATGGCTCAATGAACGAGGGGAACTTAATGTTAACAAACAGGTGATAGTTCCTTTCTTAATTGGAAAATACAAGGATGAGGTTATGTTGTCCCTATGCACGCTAGCATCTACTTCTTGGAAGGCCGTGGCTATATGACAAAGGACAATTATTGTTTTACTAATCAATACTCGTTCAACCATAGAGGGAAGATTGTCCTTCTCCTTTTCACGAATAGTTGCCATTCCAAGAGGTACCTTTTCATAGGCAGTTGTCCTAAAACTCACCTACATGTCCTTCATCTGTGGCCAGCTCATCTTCATCTCATACACATGGGAAGTAGCTCAAATGATGAAAGGTTGCCTTAGACAAATGTGACCTTTCATAACAAGTTGCTACCCATTGGATGCCATGTCACCTAGACACATGTTGGATGCCAAGTCACGCCTAACTTATTGCTTATCTTCATGCCATGGACGAGTCCACACCTTAAGCATCCTATGCCACCCATGTGCGTGCCTCATGACCAGCCCACCCATGTGTCATGCGTGTTGAACAATTGGGTGCCAAAGTGAAGGGACTTCTCTTTATTTAGCCAAAGCAAGGTGTTGCTTCAAGTTGGAACCAAGTTGAACTAACAAGGAGACCATTAGGCAAAGGACATCTCCCCTCATCAAGCATCATACATTTTCAATTTAAGTTATGTATTTTGTCGAAAATCAGGTATTTATTCGGCCAAACTCTTGCAAGCCTATAAATAGGCTTTGGCATTTCATTTGTACTCAACCCTTTTGATAATATAAACTCTTGTGAGATTATTCTCTCTTCAAGTTCTTTTAGAACTAGCTTTCCATGTTTGTGGCATCAACCTCTTCCATTGGTACTTTGAGTTCCTATTTCTTATAACTAGTGGGTTCAATTTCTTTCATACCATCCCTTATTTAAGTTTATAAATAACGGGGTTAAACTTTCTATAGTTTTTCTTCCTCTTTGGCTTAATTAAGATACTATCTGACCATCAACATATTCCATCACCTACACGCCTATATCATCACCATTCTATTCTCATTTCTTCATCATTGAATTATCTTTCATTCATCAACAAGGAATACGTCGAATGACATCATTTGGAGGTCAAATTCATCATCCCTTGAAGGATATTTCTCAGCACTTTCACAACCTACCTTTGATAACATTTCTTTCCATTTCATTTCTTATCAATTCATTTCTTTCATAATTTCTTATTTCTATTTAATCATTTCTTTTTTTATATTGTGCATTTTTATTAATTCAAGTGTAGCATTTGGTGTCTCTCCTAGATCGGGAAACAACAAGGCTGCCAACTTCTCCATTATTGAAGAAGCTTGGATAGTCTTACATCACTTTAAAGTCCTGCCAACATCTTCTTAGACACAAAATAGCCTTCTCAGGCCTAATGAAATCCAACAACATAACATGTAGGATATTATTGAGACAGAGCTCGAGTAATTGAGATAACAACGAAAAAGAAGAAAAAGAAAAAATCATCATTCTTAATGACTTGTTTTGGGTGAATAAAAAAGTTAATCTTGAATACCTATCCTCCTCAAAGACCTCTCTCTAAAGATTTTCTTGTATGAAATGATGAACGACTTTTATTATCCATTCATAAAGAAAAGAAATGTCCTTTGTGGTCTAAAATATATTTTTTTGGATTTAACCCTAACTAAGGATCACTCCCTACATTAGGGGAAGTGAAGGAAAATCTACTTATACGAGTGAAGACAATAAACAATAAAGCACTGCAAGGTTGACCAAATACAATGCGTTTGAGGATTCAAATCCAATTGAGAAAAACACGAGATGTTTCAAATAAAAATGATACTCTTCCAGCTACTTCCAGCTACCTTTAGTCCACTTTTCATCAATTTGGTCCAAAGCTCTCCTCCAACTAAGTTCAGCTACATGCTAGCTCCTCTAACTAAGTTGAAGCTCCTTAAGTGTAAATGAGTTGCCATAACGTTCATGAGCTAGTGTGTGCTGCTATGCTTGTCTTTTTAGCTAACCAAGCTACCATAATATGCCTTGCTTTGTGATTCACCTATTTGAATAAAAAACAAATCAGACAAGCAATGTGTGAGCTCATTTAAGGTAAATGCACGCTACGTGAGGTGTTTGATTGATATGAGCTGTGAATGATTGTCTAAAAGCTAAGATAACATGTATATAAGCTATATAGAAGGTATAGGACGTTCATGAGCTTTAAGAAAACATATATGAGCTAGAAAAGAGATGCATACATGCAAATGAGCTAAACAAAGATAGATGTAAAGCTAGTGAGCTAATGTAAACATAACATGAGCTAAAATAACATGACATGAGCTAATGAATGAATGAATATATGGTGCCATGATATGTAAATGACATGCAAACAATAAATGAATCTAAATGATGTAGGATGAATCTACACTCTTCAATGGAAGAAAGTAGATAGCCTTATTGTGTCCCGATCTAGGATTGACAAGCATGATGTCCTTGAGTTATAATTTGGGCTGCAAGAAAGATAAGAAAGAAATATGATTAATAAGGGAATAATAAATGGATAAATAGATAAGAAATGAATAGAGTGGCTACGGAATTATGAAGATTTTGATGGCCTTGATGGAATATGTTGATGGTGTTGATGTTGAAATAGAGATGGTGATGATGTTGTATCTCAAACACGCCAAAGATGAAACTATGCTAGGAAGTACAATCCGATCTTTACAAACTTGCTTGAGGGGTGGTGAAAGTGTCTTCAACCCACTAAATATAATCTAGGAATTTAGGAATCAAGATAGAATATATGACGCCACAAGTACATGAATTATACTTGCTTAATCGATATAGTTCGCAAAGAACTTTGAAGATAAATTAACTCACAAGAGTTTGTTTAATATATGAGATGAGATGATTACAATGAAGGCAAGCCTCTCAATTTATAGGAAATGAGAGGCTTAGTCAAAAGGTTACATAGTGTTTCGGCTAAGTACATATCTCTAAGGAAGTACATAATGATTCAAAATGAAAGGAGAAGTCCCTTGACTTGTTAATGGTTCAGCTAACTTTCATGAAGGGCCTTGATGTTTTGGCAAAGGGTGGGGAGATATCTCCCTTGGCCAATGTGCATGTTGATTCAACTTGGCGCCAAGTCATCTCCTTGGTCGAATGATGATGTGCCTCCTCATGCTTGGCGCCAAAGCTCTCATGTGCAAGGCATGTGGCATGGCCAAATAGTCATGGAGCTTTGTTCATTTCCTCTGATGATTTAGGCCTCCAATGGGTATGATCTCTTCACCAATGTGCTCCTTAGTAAAAGGGCATTTTTGGGAAACATCATTCATGAAAGGTAACATGTTTGGAAATGAACCCTTCAGTTTGAGCTAGTTTGGAGGTGAATGAGTTGGAGGTGAGCTGGCCATAGGTGAGTTGTAGCATAATGAACATTATGGCAGCTCCTTGTGAAAAGGTACCTCTTGAGGTGGTAACTATTCATAAAAAGGTACGATTTCACAAATTTTAACTTAGGACATATTTGAAGTGTCCTAAGTGGTGATGATGTTGGTGTAGCTCCCAGCTGAATTGAAGTCATCTTGTAGCTCAAATCTTCAGCTCAATCCAGCTATGAGCTCACGGGTCTCCGAACAACCTTTCACCAATGGTTTCTTATGCTCTCCTAAACATCCCCATATAAGTTTCCTTGCTTGCATGCTCCATTTAGCTCCAATATAGCTCCCAAGTTGTGGCCGGATGTCCTACACATATAATATAAACCATTAAGTTAAGATATGAACTATAAAAAAATGGTGTACTATAGTATTATATAATAATAACTTATTTCTCACAAAGTAATGAATAAGTTATCATTATAACTATATATGTAATATATGTATATGAATATAACTATGTTATAGGCATTATTATATGTAAAGATAGAAAGTTTCTTCCCTTAAAAGGTTGGAATAGCCAATTTAAACATGATGATGAATTGGATCACATCATCTCCCCTTCTTTTAATTGATTTGTCCCAAATCGAAAGGTTTTCTTTTCCTAAAGTCCTTCCATCCATTAGAATCAACAAGTACCTTTTTGAAAAGGTTCATGTTCTTTGAATGAATGCTTGAAAATTCCATGGTTTGAAAAGAAAGTAAACTTCCATAAGAAAATTGTGATCAAACATAATTAAAGTTAAGAATACTCCCTGTTAATGTATTCAAAGTTCATGTCTATTGAAGACATTTTGCTTTGAAATTTGTGTCCTTATGCATTCCAAAAATCATGTCCCTTGGTTCTTCAATAGATGTATGCATTGAATCATGAAAGGTGATGACTCTTGGAATGGTGATGCCTTTATAGTCCTCATGAGTCACGTCCTTTGGATGAAAAATTGCCTCTTTTTGTTTTTCATTAGTCTCACATCTTTGCTCTTGAAAGGTCACATCCTTTAATCCCTAAATTGATAAGTTATGATGTAAGGCTAACCATGCTTCTTCAATAACCTTGTTGTTTCCCGATCTAGGAGAGACACCAAATGCTACACTTTAAATTGATAAGTAATCTACAAAATTAAAAGAAAGAAATTATTAAAATGGAAATATGAAATAAGAAATGAAGAAGAATGGAAATGATAAGAAAGGATATGGAAAGAAATGATATCAAAGTAGGCTGCGAAAGTGTTGTAGAAGAATCCTACAAAAATTGATGAATTTGGCCTCCAAATGATGTTACTGGAAGTATGCCTTTAATGATGAAGGAAGGATGCTTCAATGGTGATGAAGATGGTAATGGATTGGTGGTAGAGTTGGTGTAAAGGTGATGGACTATGGTGATGGAAAGATAGTATCTTATAAGACTATGAAGGAACCAATGCTATAAAGAGCAAAGACCCGTTTCTTATAAGTCGTTATAAGGGATTGTAGCAAGGACTTTGACCCACTAGTTATAGGAACTAGAACCAGAAGTATCGGAAATGAATGACGCGACAAACTTTAGAACAGCTTGTTTAATCTATATAGTTCTAAAAAGAACTTTAAGAGAGAATAATATCACAAGAGTTTAATTTATCAAAGGGTTGAGTTACAAATGAAATGCAATAGTCTATTTATAGTTTTCAAAGGGCTTAGGCCGAATAGATACTTGATGGTTCGGCCAAGGTTGAAACCCCTTTGAAAATACATGATTTAAACGAAGATACATGCTCTTGGTTGTACATTTGCATCTTAAACTATGCTTGAATAATCATATGTTATCATTCACTTGCAACTATATGATTTTCATGCATAACATATGTTTTCACATCTTTACTTAGCTTTATATTATGTTACATATGTTTTAGATTCATTTATTATGTTTGCATATCATTTAGATATCATGGCAGCATGTATTCATTCATTAACTCATGTCATTTTTCTAGCTCATATTATGTTTACATTAGCTCACTAGCTTAAATCCATGTTTCTTTAGCTCCTTTGCAGGCATGCATCTATTTTCTTGCTCATATATGTTTTCTTAAAGCTCATGAACGTCCTATGCCTTTTATCTAGCTTATATACATGTTATCTTAGCTTCTAGATGATCATTCATAGCTCATATCACTCAAACACCTCACGACAGCATGCATTTTACCTTAAATGAGCTTACACATTGCTTACTTGGTTGTTTGTTAATTCCTATAGGTGAAACACAAAGCAAGGCATATTATGGTAGCTTGGTAGCTAAAGAATAAGCATAGCAGCTCACACTAGCTCATGAACATTATGGTAGCTCATTTTATCACTTAAAGAGCTTCAACTTAGTTGGAGGAGCTAGCATGTAGCTAAACCTAGTTGGAGGAGAGCTTTGGACTAAATTGTTGAAAAGTGGACTAAAGGTAGTAGGGAGTAGCTGAGGAGCTGAGAAGACCAAAGCTAACTAGCTTGAGTTCATCAAGCTATAACTCACCTAGTTAGTTACCAAGACACTCACCTAGCTTACCTTGAAGCTAGTTCATCTCTAGGCTGCCCATGGACTTCAAGACATCATCCTATGGTTGCAACCTCACAAAGCCTTGCAAGAAGACCCATGTGCATTCAAGTAGGCTGCCATGTGCATCATTCAAGTATGTGCACTCCATGTGACATCAAATAGGCGCCAAAACACCAAAGGATGCTTCCTATTCGGCCAAACACTCCTTCCTCTCCATTTTGGCGCCCAAATAACTTCCAAATGCATTCAAATCATCCTTAGGGCCGAACCAACACATAACCATTCGGCCAAGAGCATGTATCTTCATTAAAATCATGTATTTTCAAAGGGTTTCAACCTTGGCCGAACCATCATGTGTCTATTCGGCCTAAACCCTTTGAAAAACTATAAATAGGCAAGAGCATTTCATTTGTAATCATCTCATCTCTTATATAAAATATACTCTTGTGAGTTATTTCTCTTCAAAGTTCTTTGTGAACTTTATCGATTAAACAAGTATAGTTCCTATACTTGTGGCGTCATTCCTTCCATTTTGATTCCAAAATTCCTAGATTGATATCTAGTGGGTTGATGACACTATCACCACCCCTCAAGCAAGTTTGTGAAGACCGGGATTGTGCTTCATAGCATAGTTTCCTCTTTGGCATGTTTGAGATGCATCATCACCACCATTGCCATTTCATCATCACCATCATCCATCTCTTCCATCAATTCCGCAGCCATCTCTATCCTTTCTTTATTTCATTTCATTCTTATTATTTATTTTCCTTACTTATATTATTACCCCCTTTATTAATTCAATTATTAATCATTCTTTTCTTATCTTATTTTACAGCCTAAACTTATAAATTCAAGGACATCAGTGCTTGTCAATCCTAGATCGGGACACAATAATGCTATCTACTCTTTTCATCAAAGTGTGTTGATTCGCCTTACATCATGTCGTCTCTTCTTCATTCCACAAATTTGGATATGTGGATGGTTTAGAGTATCTGTTCATCACGATTTTTCATGCTCTATGTCACTATCTTGATTGAAGTACCTCATCCTATTCTTCCAATAAGTATAGTTAGCTCCATTGAAGAAAGGAGGCTTGTGACGGGCAAGGACTCAAGAACAAAGTCAAAGTTTGAGGTGAAGGTCGTTGATGACTTGAATATCGATATAACTCTTCTTGAATTTAATCAAGAGGTGGTAAAACCTTTAAATGAGTCTAGCTCTTATACCAATTGTTGAGTTAATTGATCGACGAAATAGCCAAGATGGGGGTGAATTGGCAATAAAAAATTTGGTGGAAGCTTGAATAGAAAATTGAAAATATTTGGACAACGATTTAGAGTGGTTCAACTTCTCAAACAAAGTCTATGTCTACTACCTTAGCTATCCACACTAAGGATTTTTCACAAATTCAGTAATTTGTCTTCTTTTAAGGACAAAGAGTAACCTTATAACTCCCTCAGGAATTATACCCCAAATTCTTGAGAACACTCTCTCCCAAAGAGAAAATTACAAATTTCACAAACTTACAGAAAACCCTCACAAGGCAAGATGTTTGCACAATTCTAGAACAACGAAAGAACACTCAAGAATAAATACAATTGAGCGCAAATGTGTTCTTGAAAGCAAAATGAATATTGAATGGAAATAGGCTTGAATTGCTAAAACTTGATGTTTAATGCTTTCTCTTTGATTCTCTCTTAATTCTTGTTGATCAATGGTTTCAAAACTTGTTTAAATACACCTTGGATTGATTCTGAACGTGGGGATCATTGGTGAAGTTAATAGAGCCGTTGTTGTATGTTTCTCATTTAAAAAATTTGTTGGGAGCGTAGGTGTATCGGTACACCATCAAAGGGTATCGGTTCACTCAGTGTAAAATTCAAATATTTCGACTGTTATTTGACCAAATGTATCGGTACATCCCAAAAGTATCGGTACACTAATTGTATTCGATATTTTTCGGAGCCTAGAGTGTATCGATACATCGGTTATGTATCTGTACCCTTATTTCATTTGAAATTTGGGTGTATTGGTACATCTAGGAGTGTATCGGTACCTCCCTTTATAAAACTTATTTTGGCTCTTTATGGTTCGAAATACATTGTAAAAATTGTTTCAAAAATATTTTAAGATTAAAATACAATTTTACACTTAAGTAAGGATTATAAATGACATTTGAAAACTTGGAGTAATATTTTTATATTCAAATAGTTAAATAGAATATATAATTTAAAATTGAATAAAATCTTAAAATTTGTTTTCACTTTATTGTTATATCGAAACAACAAAATGATTTCAACATAAAGCATATGTAAAACATAATATAAAGCTAGGTAAAGAGTGGAAACATATGTTATGCATGAAAATCATATAGTATGCAAATGATCAAGTCATGGAGCAAAAGCATGGTGTGATAAGTAAGGAAAAGCCCCCTTAGAATCAACTTTGAAGAAGATCCTTGGTGTCATCAAGTCATGGAGAAAGTTGTAGCTAGTTTGTATCATATCAGGGAGAGACTATCTTTAACTTTCATTTTGTAGATCAGGGTTAATCTTTTTATTTGCAATTTTTTCTAAAACTTAATGCATGATTAGAGAAAAAAAGTAATAATATTAGGGTTCAAGATGAAAATGCGTAAAGGGCATCTTGAAACCAAAGGAGGGTTCATGTTAAAAACTTGAAAAGATGACTCGAATGTGAAGATTGTGTAATCGTTGCATACGAGGCAGTCTTATAAATCTCTTGATACATCACCACACATACCAGAAGCATTCGCTAGAGCTTGGAACTGATTGAATTTTTCAAAAGATGAACATGGTTAACATATCAAATCGAGGTACATTAGAGAATAAGAGGTGATAGGTCTTAACCAAAGAAGCCAATTCAAAACACATTCCACTCCTTAATTAACCTAGTTCTCAAAATCAACATTAGTCTCGACGCTTATCAAAGAGCTATAATTTTTGAAGGATTGAAAGAGTGATTGATTTGTTTGATAATTATTGAATTCGTGCTTTTCATTTGTTTCAATTGTAAGCCCGAAGCAAGGGGCACCATTTGTTTCTATAAAATTTCTTCATCAAACCTTTTACATTTTGTAAAATGAAAGAGGAAGGAAAAACATTTTCAAACAAGTAATTCCCTCTTAGGAATGAAAATATATTGAGACAAGGTTCTCTCAGATTTGAAAGCTCAGAATGAGAAATAGGGAAAATGAATTAAATATTGGTGATGTAAGGTTATTCAAGCTTCTTTAATGATGGAGAAGTTGGTAGCCTTGTTGTTCCCAATCTAGGAGAGACACCAAATGCTACACTTGAATTTATAAGTAATCTGTACAAACAATGAAAGAAAAGATTAATATGGAATAAGAAATTAAGAAGAAAGGAAATGGTAAGAAAGGAAATGGAAAGAAATGTTATCAAAGGTAGGTTACGGAAGTGTTGTAGAAGTATTTTCAAGGGATGATGAATTCGGCCTCCAATTGATGTGTTGGACGTATGCCTTGTTGATGAATGAAGGATAATTCAATGATGAAGAAATGGGAATTGAATGGTGATGATATAGGCGTGAAGGTGATGGAATATGGTGATGGTAAGATAGTATCTTAATTAAGCCAAAGAGGAAGCAAAATTATAGAAAGTTTAACCCTATTCTTTATAAACTTAAATAAAGGATGATATGAAAGGACTTGAACCCACTAGTTATAAGAACTAGGAACTTAAAGTATCAATGGAAGAGGTTGACGCCACAAACTTGAAAGCTTGCTTAATCGATATAGTTCTTAAAAGAACTTGAAGAGAATAATCTCACAAGAGTTTATATTATCAAAGGGTTGAGTTACAAATAAAATTCCAAAGCCTATTTATAGTTTTCAAAGGGTTTAGGCTGAATAGACACATGATGGTTCAGATAAGGTTGAAAACTCTTTGAAAATACATGATTTTTAATGAAATACATAATTTAATGAAGATAAATGCTCTTGGCCGAATGGTTAGGTGTTTGTTCGGCCCTAAGGATGTTTTGAATGCATTTGGAAGTTATTTGGGCTCCAAAATGAAGAGGAAGGAGTCTTTGGCCGAATAGGAAGCATCCCTTGGTGTTTTGTCACCTATTTGATGTCACATGGAGTGCACATGCTTGAATGATGCACATGGAAGCCTACATGAATGCACATGGGTCTTCTTGCAATGCTTTGGGAGGTTGAAACCATAGGATGATGTCTTCAAGTCCATGGGCAGCCTAGTGATGAACTAGGTTTAAGGTAAGCTAGGTGAGTGTCTTGGTAGCTAAATAGGTGAGCTATAGCTTGATGAACTCAAGCTAGTTAGCTTTGGTCTTCTCGGCTCCTCAGCTACTCTCCCAGATACTTCCAGCTACCTTTAGTCCACTTTTTAGTAATTTGGTCCAAATCTCTCCTCCAGCTAAGTTTAACTACATGCTAGCTCCTCCAGCTAAGTTGAAGCTCCTTAAGTGATGAAATGAGCTGCCATAATGTTAATGAGCTACTGTGAGCTGCTATGCTTGTCATTTTAGCTAACCAAGCTACCATAATATGCATTGCTTTGTGTTTCACCTATAGGAATCAACAACCAAATAAAGTAAGCAATGTGTGAGCTCATTTAAGGTAAAATGCATGTTGCCGTGAAGTGTTTGAGTGATATGATCTATGAATGATTGTCTAGAAGTTAAGATAACATGTATATAAGCTAGATAAGGCATTGGACGTTCATGAGCTTTAAGAAAACATGTATGAGCTAGAAAAGAGATGCATACATGCAAATGAGCTAAAGAAACATAGATTTAAAGCTACTGAGCTAATGTAAACATAACATGAGCTAAAATAACATGACATGAGTTAATGAATGAATGAATACATGCTGCCATGATATGTAAATTATATAAAACATAATAAATGAATCTAAAACATATGTAAACATAATAAAGCTAAGTAAAGATGTGGAAACATATGTTATGCATGAAAATCATATAGTATGCAAGTGAATGATAACATATGATTATTCAAGCATAGTTTATTGAGCAAAAGCATGCTTATAACATAAAGTGATATATATAGAAGATAATAAAGGATAAAATAAGGAAAAATCCCTTAGAACCAGCTTTGAATAACATCCATGGTGTGATTAAGTCATACAGAAAATTGGTGCTAGACAGGATCACATCATCCTCCCCTTCTTTTCGGTGATTTGTCCTCAAATTGAAAGGTAACTTATCCTTAGTGTTTTTCCATTCAAACGTTGTTGATTTGTCTTCAAAATATATCCATTCAATAGCAACTTGTTCAAGACATTCCCTTTTGAAAAGATCTATGAAAGGATCCTTGTGAAAAGTTATAAACCTTGAATAAGTACCTTGAATCTCCTTGTCCTGAAAAGAAAGAAGACTTTAATAAGTAAGGGAATTATGAATCATTGTTAGGTTTAAATTATACTCCCTGTTCACATCTTTTGGATGGCCACGAGTGATGTCTTTTGAATCAAAAGAGATGTTGATTTGAACGTTAATAACTTTTGGCATTCTAAAAGACACATTCTTTTGTCCTCCAAATATCATGTCCTTTGATTGAAGAGTAACAAAGAGTCACGTCCTTTAAGCCTTTATGAATCACGCCTCTTGGCTCTTTCCCTTGACAAGTTGTGTCCTTTAAATCGTCTTGTAAATCAAAGAAAATTTTTGCATTTTCAAGGTTAGAATAATTGTCCTCAATCTTGCGTCTTGACAACAAGCATTCTCATATCAAGCACTTAGATGAATAAGCCCTTGATTTCTGAATAGTTTCCTTCATGCTTGATGCTACTTTCCAAATGATAGCTCTTGAGTACAATGCTCGCTCTTGAAATGGTTTAGTTCAATGCACCAATTAATCTCACAATGACAAAGGATCTTGCCATCAATGTTTGGTATGATAATACCATGTATTTGAATTGAATTCCTACAAATTAAATCAAAGTTAGAATATGAAAAATAATAAATTAAATAAATTAAAGTATCAAACCAAGGTGGATGTTTAATGGGAGTTGGTTGCTTAATGATGGAGAACTTCTTTGGTTGTTGAATTCTCTTCAATATATGCGATGTATTTGGAATGTCAACGACTGCTACTCTTGGCACTTCAAGTGAAACTTCCTTTGAAATATCAAGAGACATGTTTTGTGGATCACCAAAAGTCACATCTTTTAGTCCTCCAAAATCCATGATTCTTGAATCATCTCCTTGACAAGATATGTCTCTTGAATTGTCATACAAAACAAAAGGAAGAATAGGAGAAAAAGTAATGTTAGATAAAATCGTTTTTCACTCTCATCTTTATCTCCAAATTTATTCTTTTCAACTCTCTCATTTTCAAGTCCAACGTCCTCTACATCCACTCTCTTTTGTTCAACTTCAAAATCTATTCTTTATTTGAATTTTTCTCCAAACATTCTCCTTCAGTTGTATTGTCTTTAAGTTGCTTTTTCATTGCTTCAATTCTCATTTTCAAATGAGTTTGACTTTCGCTCACTCGGCTAGGAGATAACGGAGTCAAGATGAATTTTCTTTCATTGTGGATGAATGAGTACCGATTTGTGAATCCATCATGGATAGCCCGTTTGTCAAATCTATAGAAACATCATAAGGGGATAAATCAGAAACGTTAAATATAGCACTTAAATTGAATTCACCCAGTAAGTCCAACTTGTAAGCGTTATCGTTCACTTTTTCCAACACTTGAAACGGACCATCTCCTCGTGGTAACAACTTAGAACGTCGTTGGGCTGGAAAACATTCCTTTCGGAAATGAACCCAAACCCAATCTCCAACATCGAAGGTAACTCGCTTATAACCTTTATTGCTTACTTCTCGTACTGTTGAGTCCTTTGCTCTAGATTTTCCTTAACTTGTTGATGCAACCTCTTCACATAGTCTACCTTAGACTTTCATCCCTGTTCATAACCTGTTCTTGAGGCAATGACAACAAATCCATAGGAGGTAAAGGATTAAAGCCATAAACAATCTCAAATGGTGAAAATTAGTAGCAGAATGAACAAAATGGTTATAGGAAAACTCAACATGCGGCAAACAATCTTCCCATGTCTTAATGTTCTTTTTAATGATTGAACGCAATAAAGTAGATAAAACTCGATTTACAACCTCAGTTTGTCCATCCGTTTGGGGATTAAAAGTAATGGAAAACATCAGTTTCGTTTCCAATTTGCACAAAAGAGTCCATCGGAAATGGCTCAAAAACTTAACATCTCTGTCAGAAGCAATAAACCTAGGAATTCCATGTAAATGAACAATCTCCTTAAAAAAACAAGCTCGCCACATTAGTAACATCATCAGTTTTATGACACGCAATGAAATGTGCCATCTTTGAAAACCTATCAACCACAACAAAGATATTATCTCTACCTGTCCTAGTTCTAAGAAATCCCAACACAAAATCCATCGAGATATCCAGCCAAGGAGAATCAGGAATCAGTAAAGGCAAATACATACCATGTGGTAGAACCTTCGATTTTTCTTTCTTACATGTTACACAACATTCAAATATTCTTTCAACGTCCCTACGCATTTTAGGCTAGAATATATGCTCCTTTAGAATGTGCAACGTCTTAGTAACTCCAGAATGTCCCATAAGTCCACCTTAATGTGCTTTTCAAACAATGATTTCTTGAATTGACCCTTGAGGAATGCAAAATCTTCCTTCTTTGAAAAGATATCAGTCATGTCGATAAAACTTCTCATCTGCACCTTTTTCACATGACATAGGGTCAGTGGCATATAAATCTTTAATATAAGCAAAACCAATCAAATGAGAATCCAAATAATTCAGAAGTACATACATGCGGGATAAGGAATCCGCTACAACATTGTCTTTACCCTTTTATTTCGAATGACATAAGGAAAAGACTATAAAAATTCAAACCACTAGAATGCCTTTTATTCAATTTATGCTGACATGTAATGTGTTTCAAAGCCTCATGATCGGTGTGAATCACAAACTCTTTCAGCAAAAAATAGTGCTGCCACGTCTCAAGTGCTCGAACTAATGCATACATCTCCTTATCATAAACTGGATAGTTTTAGGTAGCACCACTAAACTTCTCACTGAAATATGCAATAGGTCACTTTTCATGTGATAAGACGGCTCTAATTCATATACCTGAAGCATCACACTCAATCTTAAACATTTTATCAAAATTAGGCAAGGCTAACACTGGTGCCTTAGTCAAACAATCCTTTATTTTTAGAAAGGCTTCCTCCTATTCATTACCCCAATTAAAGACATAATTCTTCTTTATAATCCCAGTTAAGGGTATGGTAATGGAACTGAAGTTAGGCACGAACCAACGATAAAAACTAGCTAAACCATGAAAAGATCTAACCTAACTTATCGATGTCGGTTGAGGCCATTTCTGAATTGGCTTCACTTTTCATGATCGACTTCTACACCTTGGGCACTAACAATGAAACCAAGAAAGGTAAGCTTGTCAGTACAAAATACACATTTCTGTAAATTACCAAACAACCTTTCTTTTCTCAATGTGCCAATAACATTTCTCAAATGTTCCTCATGTTCCTACAAGGACTTGTTGTAGATAAGAATGTCATCAAATACACAACACAATATTTTCCAATATAAGGTCGTAAAACATGATTCATTAGTCGCATGAAAGTACTAGGTGCATTAGTTAAACTAAAAGGCATCACTAACCATTCATACAAACCCAATTTCATTTTGAAGGTTGTCTTCCATTCATCACCTTCTCGCATTCGAATCTAATGATACCCACTCTTTAAATCCACCTTGGAGAAGATACTCGCACCAAATAATTCATCAAGCATATCATCAAGGCAAGGAATAGGATGTCAATAATTGATAGTAATCTGATTCATAGCTCGACAATCGACACACATTCTCCATGTTCCGTCCTTCTTTGGCACCAACAGCACTAGTATAACACATGGACTCAAGCTCTCTCGAATGTAACCCTTCTCCATCAACTCAGTGATTTGCTTATGAATTTATTTTGTTTCTTTGGGATTACTTCGATATGCTGGCCTATTTGGAATAGTAGTTCTCGAATAAAGTCAATCTAATGCTCAATACCCGAATAGGTGGTTATCCACTTGGTGTCTCATCCAAAAACACATCCTCAAATTCCTGTAAAAGAGATGTAATAGAAACAGGCAAATCAGTGGGAATTTCAGACAATAAACAATGTTCTTTATACAATAAAATAAGTAAAGATTGCTAAGAGAAAAGATATTTCCTGATTTCCTTTCCGCTTGCATACACGTTCATCTTTTTCTTCCCTTTTGCTTCTTCACTATTCTTTTCAAATGAAATTGATCTTTTTGCACTTGACTTGGTGTCAAATGTGCTAAGGTGATTTTCTTACCTGCATTCATAAAAGAATATCTATTTGTGAAACCATCATGCACCACCTTTTTATCAAACTACCACGGACGTCTCAACAACAAACTCGACATAATGTTGCAACTCAACAACGTTACCACTTTAAAATTCAAACCTGCAAGAAAACGTTCCATAGATGCTTCTCTATCTTCCTCGATATTTGCACGCATCATGGCCATTTCCATCTCTTTGAAGTAATCTTCAACACTTCGATTACCCTGTTTCAAGTTTTGTAATTTCTGAAATAAATCACGATGATAATGAGATGGAATAAACCATTTTCTCATGACTCGTTTCATTTTTACCCACGTGTTCACTAGACCCTCACCGATTTTTCGTCTACTAATCAACATCTGATCCCACCAAATGAGAGCATAATAAAAAAACTCCATTGCTGCCAAATGAACCTTCTTTTGTTCCGAGTAATTATAACACTCGAAAACATGCTCAACTTTACTCTCCACGCCAAATATGCATCAAGATTTGTTCATCTCTGAAAAGATGGAATTACAACTTTTATGTTAGCCAAATTATCATCAAATGCACGCCCATGTCTTTGATTCAGTCTCGAAGGCTGATCAATTTCGTTTTCATCATTAATCTCTTCATTATGATGAGTTTAGGATCCTCCATCGATTTTATCCATTCTAGAATTAAAGCCTCAAGTTAGCCCTTAACATCCTATGTATCTCACGGGTAATGGCTTGTATTTGCAAGTTTGGTGGTTGGTCACCCGGATTGCTATCACTAAAACCTGCCATATTAGTAAAAAAACAAGACAACATATGATTCAATACGCTCGATTACACCTTTATGTAAGGTGATTCTGATGCCACTTGAAGTATACGCTCTGAATCTACCTTATCGATTGATTGTGGATCTAGGAATGAAGCAAAATAACCTGCATAAATTAATGGTTCAAATGGATGGTTTAGGTGGTAGATGTAAAGGTGAAAATGTAGGTTATTTATGAAATAAGAGATGGTAGCGGAAGCTTTTTGTTATGGTTATGGTTTGGTTGTTGAAACAATGGACAGATTGTGAGGATAGTATCTCAAAGAAGACTCAAAGAAGAACCAATGTTAAAGAACAAAGACCCAGACTTTATATTACTTCTTTAAGGGGTGGTAATAAGGACTTGGACCCTCCTCTATTTATATGGAGATAGGAACCACAAGTATCAAAGTGAAAGGGATTGACGCCACAAGTAATGAATTACTTGATAAGTCGATAAAAGTCACAAGGACTTAAACAAAGAGAATAATCTAACTTAATTCTTCATAATAAGATGTTTACAAATGAAATAGGAAAACCTATTTATAGAGCTTTGAAGAGGTATGACCGAATGGTACATGGTGGTTCTGCCAGCCCTTGTGTCTTCCTAAAAAACATTATTTAATACATATTTAACATGAATAAATAAGTGTTGGTTAAGTTGAAATGTAGGAACATGTTGAGGTGGCCGAATAGCACTTGTATTCTTTAAAATTGGTGCCAATTGGAGTCACACGCCTTGCATATGGTTTGCTGGTCATATGGCACGCACATGGGTGTTCTAGAGAATCTGGTAGTGCTGTCTTGTGCACAGGATGAATGCTGGCTATGTGCTATAATTTGGGCATGCATGGGTCTTCCTCTAAGATTGTTTAAGTGGGTATCTAGTTAGCAAGCAAGGGTTGGTGGTGATTAGTTGTCCTTAAGCTCCTCCAACTGAGTTGAGTTCTCCTTAGTGTTCCACTAGCTGACATGTTCTTTGTGAGCTGTTTGTGAGCAGTATATGTCTCCCAAATGCTCCACCAAGCTGTCCCAACGTGTGTCATCTGTTTGTGAGCTGTATATGTCTTCCAAATGCTCCACTAAGTTGTTTGTGAGCTGTATATGTCTTCCAAATGCTCCACTAAGCTGTTTGTGAGTTGTATATGTCTTCTAAATACTCCACTAAGTTGTTTGTGAACTGTATATGTCTTCCAAATGCTCCACCAAGCTATCCCCACGTGTGTCATGCTCTAATGTACCTATTTCCTTCATTTTTTTATTGTACACGCCATAAATGGATTCATGAGGGTGAAAATGCATCATGTGTGAACATGGCTCTTCATTTGGTTGTAAATCCCGTATAAATCTTCAGCCTACATTGTCTTCAGTAATCTGGGCATATCTCGAGCTCCCAATATCGGATTCATACGATTCAAAGTGAGCTGGAAAACTAAGAGACAGTGGGTTAAATTTTAAGAGACTTCATCTCCCATATATGCTTGTAACATGTTCAAAAATGGTGATCAATATGGCTGACGTGCACTATCCATTGGATTGCCTTGAATGTACCTTGCACTAAATACAAAATGTATATAAGTTACAATGCCCAATGTAATGAATAAGTAATAAGTAATATTCTAATGTAACACATGACTCCATAGCTAATATAATAATGCAATTGATATGATAACATAAGTAAGGAATGTGTAACATATGCATGAAACAAGCTAAAAGATGTGACATAATGAATTTCATATATGATGCAAACATAGGACAATATATGAATATTCAAGCATAGTTTAGAATGTAAAAGCATGCTTATAACACATATAAAGCATAAATGAGTAAATAAGTAATAAAATATGGAATAACTCCCTTAGAATCATCTTGGAAGAACTTCAAAGTTGTGAGCATGTTTTGTTTGAACTTGGTGGTCGGTAGGATCACATCATCCCCCCTTCTTTAAGGCGATTTGTCCTTAAATCGATTCTTGGTATATAAGGGAACAACTTTGATCTTCGTTGGAATAGAAATTCTTTCATTCTCATCTTGCATCGTTCTATTTGCTCAAAATGCTTCAAATGTTCAAGTATTTGTTTTTGAATCAACAATCTAAAAAATAAAACAAAGTTAGAAGTAGATAATTTAGAATCAAAGAAAAGCAAAGGATTAAATTCATGAATAAATGAGTTTGGACTCTTAATGTTCTCCATGGTTAGGTTCATTGAATCTTCCCTTTCATAAGGTTCATTCGATCTTAAGTATGAGGTGAATGTACTTTGAATGTTAATGAACTTGTTCTTTATAATTTCAAGTGCGACATCTTTTGGAATTTCAAAAGAAATGACGCTTGAATCATCTTGAATGTCCCTTGAAACAACCTGCAAATTCAAAGAGTGAATTGAAGAAAAATTGATTAGTATAAAGCAACACTTCCTTCTCTCACATTCTTTTCTTTCATGCTCATGCTTTTCAACACACTCATCTTCACTCTCAATGCTCGTACTCTCATTTTAAATTACTCCAATGGTTTTCTCATGAAAAATCACACACTCATTTTCATTCTGATCTCCCTCCACTGTTATTTGTTTTTTACGTGAAACTTCTCTTTTAACTTTCTTCATGGCTTTAGTTTTATTCCATTCTTCTATACGTGATTTGATGATAACTTAGCATTCATGGACTTGATTTGGGCACATTGAAACCAATGTGATCTTTCTCCCTTGGTGTTTGAAAGAATACTTATTGGAGAACCCATCATACAATGCTTGTTTATCAAACTGCCAAGGACATATGAGGAGAAGATGGCTTGAATTCATGGAAACAATGATGTAAGGCACTTGTACCTTGTCGATTGATTGTGGATCTAGGAAGGAAGCAAAACAACCTGTATAAGTGAATGGCTCAAAACATATGGTTAAGGGTGGTAAAAGTATGGGTGAATAGGTAGGATATTTAAATACTGAGTGATGGAAGCGGAAGATGGTTGATATGGCTATGGTTTATGGTTGATGAAACAAAGGGATGGTTGTGAGGTAATATCTTAAAGAAGACTCATAGAAGAACCAATGCTATAGAGAGCAAAGACCCAGACTTTATATTGCTTCTTTAAGGGGTGGTATAAAGGACTTTGACCCACTAGTTATAAGAACTAAGAACCAGAAGTATCAAGGGGAAAAGGGTTGATGTCATAAGTATAAAAATACTTGATAAGTCGATAAACGTCATCGGGACTTAAGAAAGAGAATAATCTCAATTTTATTAATAAAAAAGGTCTAGTTACAAATGAATTATGCTTTCCTATTTATAGGAAATGGAGGGGCATGGCCGAATGATTACAAGAGGTTTCAGCCAGGCCTTGTGCCTTTTTCAAATGACATAATTTAATGATAAATAAAGATGATGGTTTGGTTTAAATAGAGGGTAATATCCCTTGGCCGAATAACTTTTGTTTCCCTTCAAGTTGGCGCCAAATTGGATGGGAGATGTTGCTTGGCCAAATACTGAGAGAGCTCTTCATCTTGGCGCCTAAATGATACCACACAAAGGCACATGGGGGCTGGTTATATGGAACACACATGGGTGATCTAGGGAGCCTTGTGGTGTAGCCTTGTGCATGGGATGATGGCTGGTGATGTGCTCCATCTTGGGCGTGCATGTGTCTCCTCTAAGGTAGCTTGAGTGTGGAGCTAGCTAGGAAGCATGGGGCTATTTGTGAACAAGCTTCCTAATTGAGTCCTTATGATCTCCATAACAGCATGTTCAGCTTCATTCAGCTACCATTGATATCATTTTTTGCAACTCAGCTCCAAATAGTCCAACTAGCTGAGTCTAGCTAGCCTTGAGCTCATCTAGCTGAATTGAGCTTTCCTTAGTATTTCAGGAGCTGCTATGTTCCTTGTGAGTTGTTTGTGAGCTGCATTTGATGTCCAAATAATCCACCAAGCTACCCCAATGTGTGTCATGATCCAATGCACCTATATGTGCGAGGAAGCAAGGTAAGTCCATGGTATTGAGCTGATATGAACTAAATACCTTGCTGCCATGCATGATTATGGTGTTGTGAGCTACGATTGAAGGTCATGAACTAATTATATCATATTATAATATGTATAAACTAATGCATAAAGACTAAGTGCTAAAGTGAATGCATATGAACTAATGAAATGAATTATAAGTATGCTGCCCTGATGTTTATGTGATAATCATGCGTAATATGATTATAAGACTATGCTAACATGTTTAACATATCAAAATAACAATGTTCATGATGTGTTCATACTAAGTTATTTATTAACTACATAACAAGTATTCTTATCATGAAATGTATTATAATAGCATATAGTATATAACTAATGTAAAGTAAATTTAGTATAAAGATGTTCAAGAGCACTCCCTTTTGTAGGTGAAAATAGGCTTGCATCATCCCCCATTCTTTAGGGCGATTTGTCCTCAAATCGAGTTCATTCTATCCTTGCATAGCTTTACATCTCTTTGCTAAAAGAAAGCATCCTTTGAACGTTTGTGTTCTTACATTAGGTACCCTTTCATAAGATTTCCCTTTAGGACTTTCTTTGGAATATGATTTACCAACAGGTACCTTTTGGGATTGATCTTCTTTTAAGGATATCCCTTTTGGAGGTGACCTTTCACGTGGTTGGTCCTGAAAAGTGAGGAGAGAATAGGTGACCTTTAATCTCCAGTATTGAACCATCATGTTTCTTCATGAAGAAGTTTGGTTTCATGTTTTTGCCCTCTTCATTCTTCATTGGTGGTTTGTCTTTTTGCCATGCTTGTACACTCTTTCGCATATGCAATTGGTCTTGTTGTACTTCTTTAGGCATCAAAGGCACCAAGGTTACCTTGCGTCCATCATGCTTAAAAGTGTATTGATTGTGATAACAATCACGGATGGCCCTTTTATCATACTGCCATGGTTTACCAAGTAAAATGTGGCTAGTATGCATAGGGACAATATCACAAAGCACCTCATCCTTGTACCTACGAATTGAAAAAGGAATTAGAACCTGTTTGGTAACATTTAACTCACCTCCTTCATTGATCCATTAGAGTTTATATGGAGCGGGATACTTTGATGTGGCCAAACCCAACTTTTCAACCATAAGAGTGCAGGCTACGTTTTTGCAACTCCCTCCATCGATAATCATAGTGCAAACCTTGTCCTTGACATGACACATTGTATGGAAAATATTGTTTCTTTGAAGATCCTCTTGAGATGTTTGTGATTGTAGGCACCTTTTCAAAACAAGCATCTCTCCATGGCCTGCATTCTCTTCAAATTCTTCGTCTTGTATTATTTCAGGTTCCTCGTCATAATTAGGCTCATCAAAATCTGAGACAATATCCCCATTATCAAGTATTATCATGGTATTTCAGTTGGGACATTGACTAGCAACATGTCCTTTCCCAAAACATTTGAAACATTTAATATCTCTTGACCTCACGAAAGTACTAGCTTACTTCTCTTTACCCTTGCTAGATTCACCCACTTGTTTAGTCTTGGTAACTTCTATATGATCCTTTTCTTGTGCTGGAATTGGTTTCCTGAAGGTAATAGGCTCTTGCTTCCATTTGGTGACCGAACTTGGACTGCTCCTAGTGTAGGATTTCCTTTTGAGTTGTCTTTCAATTTTCATGGCCACATGTACCATCTCTTCAATCTCTACATAATGCTGAAGTTCAAAAAGGTTAGCAATATCAGGATTTAGGCTAGATAAAAACCTTACCATGGTTGCTTCTCTGTCTTCATCAACATTGGCTCGGATCATGGCTTTCTCCATTTCTTTGAAATAATCTTCAACGCTCTTGTTTCCTTGTTTCAGATTTTGTAGTTTATGATAAAGATCTCGATGATAGTGAGTAGACATGAACCTTTTCCTCATAATGGCCTTCATTTCTTCCCACGTAGTGATGGGGCGTTGATGCAAGCACGTTTTCATTAATAAAGGGAGTACTCTTTAACACCTTTATATTGAAATTACTATATATTAGTTATATACTACATGCTCTTATAATACAATTCATGATAAGAATTCTTGTTATGTAGATAAAGAATAACTTAGTATGAACACAATATGCACATTGATATTAAAGCATATTATGATAGTTTTATAATCATATTAAACATGATTACCTTATATACATCAAGGCAGCATCATTATAATTCATTTTTATTAGTTCATATGCATTCATATTAGCTCTTAAGCTTCATGCATTATCTTACACACATTATGAGATGATATATTTAGCTCATGACCTTCAATCATAGCTCACATTACCATATTCTTACATGGTAGCAAGGTATTTAGCTCATAACAGCTCAATACCATGGACTTACCTTGTTTCCTTGCACATATAGGTACATTGGAGTGTGATGCACGATGAGGTAGCTTGGTGGATGATTTGGACGTCATAAGCAGCTCACAAGGTACAAGCCAGCTCATGGAACACTAAGGAAAGCTAGATTCAACTGGAGGAGCTTAAGACTAGGTAAACTCAACTAGTTGGACTATTTGGAGCTAAGTTGCCAAAAGTGATGTCAAAGGTAGCTGAATGTAGCTGAACATGTTGTTATAGAGCTCACAGGGACTCGTCTAGGAAGCTTGCTCACGAACAACCCATAATTGCTAAGATAGCTCCACACTCAAGCTAGCTTGGAAGGAGACACATGCACGCCCAAGATGAAGCACATGACCAACCATCATTCCATGCACAAGGCTACACCACAAGGTTCCCTAGGACACGCATGTTCATGGCATATGTCCAGCCCCCATGTGCCTTGCATGTGGACTCATTTAGGCGCCAAGATGAAGAGCCCTCTCCCTATTCGGCCAAGCATCATCTCCTATCCAGTTTGGCACCATCATAAAGGGACACTAGAGCTATTCGGCCAAGGGTTATCACCCTCCATTTAAACTGAAACATCATCTCTATTTTGTAATCAATTATATCACTATAGGAAGGCACAAGGCTGGCCGAATCACCTTGTAACCATTCGGCCATGCCTCTCCATTTCTTATAAATAGGAAAGCATATTTCATTTATAATTAGACCATTTTGATTAATATAAATGAGATTATTCTCTTCATTAAGTCCTGGTGACTTTTATCGACTTATTAAGTATTTTAATACTTGTGGTGATAGACCCCTTTCTTTTCACCTTGATACTTTTGGTTCCTAGTTCTTATAACAAGTGGGTCAAAGTCCTTAACACCACCCCTTGAAGAAGCAATATAAAGTTTTGCTCTCTATAGCATTGTTTCTTCTTTGAGACTTCTTCAAGATACTATCCTCACTACCATCCCTTTTGTTTAATCACCATAACCATAGCCAAATTAACCATCTTCCGTTTCCATCATTTATTATTTAAATAGCCTACCTATTTCACCCATACGTTTACCACCTTAGCCGTTTAAATTGATTGTGGTGATAGAAGGTTGTAAAGTGACTTGTGTATGTAACCCCTTTTTATTATTTTCTTTCTATTTCTAAGCCACCCTTTCATTATATTTGTTTTCCCTTCCTACTAACCTTTTTGCAGTCGATGCCAAACAAGTAAAATTTACTTGATATAGTCTTGAGTAAAGTTCTCTAGAACTTGAGACAAGTGAATCGAGAGGAAAAAGGCTGGAGAGTGTGTGAGATCAGAAGAGGACAAGTAAAAGCCATTAAGTCCTAGAGTTGCAAACACGAGCGGATTGAGTGACATTCAAGTTTCCTTGGAGTGACTCGTAAGGCTTTGTGAGAGTACATTCTGGTAAGGTCTTTTACACATCTTAATTTTTTCTTATTTCACTAACCATGTCTTGAAGTCCAAGATGAACCCCTGAAAGAGATGCCCCCAATTTGCAAACTCAAGCAATCATGCATGAAATGGCCAAATTGTTGAAACTAGAATTAGAGCCTCTGCATGATCATATGGACCAATTTGAAGCATCTTTAGGCAATCAAAGAGTAAATCACCCTAGAATGGAAGAAGAATTCAAAGAAGAGGAGGCTGAAGTAACATCAGTTGCACGACGAGATGCCCATCGAAATCAGAATGACAACTTCAGCAACATCAAAGTGACCATTCTTCCATTTCAAGGACAAACTGATCCTGAAGCTTATCTTGATTGGGTAATCAAGATTGAACACATTTTTGAATGCCAAAATTATACGGAGCAAAAGAAGGTCAGGCTTGCTGCTATGGAATTCGTGGATTATGCCTTAGTTTGGTAGGACTAATTGGTGAGTTCCAGAAGACGAAATGGTGAACGTCCCATCAATACATGGGAAGAAATGAAGGCCATTATGAGGAAAAGTTTCATGCCTACTCACTATCACCGAGATCTTTACCATAAATTACAAAATCTAAAATAAGGAAGCAAGAGCGTTGAAGATTATTTCAAAGAAATGGAAATAACCATGATCCGAGCCAATGTTGATGAAGACAGAGAAGCAACCATGGCAAGGTTTTTATCTGGCCTAAATCCTGATATTGCTAACCTTGTTGAACTTTAACAGTATGTAGAGATTGAAGAGATGGTATATGTGGCCATGAAAATTGAATGATAACTCAAAAGGAAATCCTACAATAGGAGTAGTCCAAGTTCGGTCACCAAATGGAAGCAAGAGCCTATTACCTTCAGGAAACCAATTCCAGCACAAGCAAAGGATCATATAGAAGTTACCAAGACTAAACAAGTGGGCGAATCTAGTAAGGGTAAAGAAAAACAAATCGGTACTTTTGAGAGATCCAGAGACATCAAATGTTTCAAATGTTTTGGGAAAGGACATGTTGCTAGTCAATGTCCCAACCAAAATACCATGATGATAATTGACAATGGAGATATTGTATCAGATTCTGACGAGCCTATTTTTGATGTGGAACCTGAAACAATGCAAGACGATGAAACTGAAGAAAATGCATATCATGGTGAGATGCTTGTTTCGAAAAGGTGCCTACAATCACAAACATCCCAAGAGGATATTCAAAGAAACAATATATTCTATACAAGATGCCATGTCAAGGACAAGGTTTGCACAATGATCATCGATGGAGGAAGTTGCACAAATGTAGCCAGTACTCTTATGGTTGAAAAACTTGGAATGGCAACATCAAAGCATCCCACTCGATATAAACTCCAATGGCTCAATGAAGGAGGTGAGTTAAACGTTACCAAATAGGTTCTAATTCCTTTTTCAGTTGGTAGGTACAAGGACGATGTGCTTTGTGACATTGTCCCTATGCATGCTAGCCACATCTTACTTGGAAGACCATGGATGTATGACAAAAGGGCCATTCATGATTGTTATCACAATCAATACATTTTTAAGCATGATGGACGCAAGGTAACCTTGATGCCTTTGACGCCAAAAGAGGTACAACAAGATCAATTGCATATACGAAAGAGTGTAAAGCATGGCGTCAAGATAAAACCCCAATGAAGAATGAAAAGGAATGAAACATGACACCAAACTTCTTCATAGAGAAACACGATAGTTCAAGGTTGAAAAATGAAGGGGTTCCTATGAAAATTGGTGATGATTGGAATTTAAAGACACAACTCTTCACCAAGGGTCTTAATCGCCAAAAGATAAGTAACCCTTCATTTAAAACCTCTTCTCTCCTCATTTTTCAGGACCAATCATGTGAAAGGTCACTTCCAAAAAGAATATCCTTAAAGGAAGATCACTCTCAAAAGGTACCTGTTGGTAAATCAAATTCCAAAGAAAGGTCTAAAGGAAAATCTTATGAAAGGATACCTAATGGAAGAACACAACCGTTCAAAGGATGCTTTCTTTTAGCAAGGAGACTTGAAGTTATACAAGGACAGAATGAACTCGATTTGAGGACAAATCGCCCTAAAGAAGAGGGATGATGCAAGCACATTTTCATCAATAAAGGGAGTACTCTTTAACACCTTGATATTGAAATTACCATATATTAGTTATATACTACATGCTCTTATAATACAATTCATGATAAGAATTCTTGTTATGTAGATAAAGAATAACTTAGTATGAACACAATATGCATAATGATATTAAAGCATATTAGGATAGTTTTATAATCATATTAAACATGATTACCTTATATACATCAAGACAGCATCATTATAATTCATTTTTATTAGTTCGTATGCATTAATATTAGCTCTTAAGCTTCATGCATTATCTTACACACATTATGAGATGATATATTTAGTTCATGACCTTCAATCATAGCTCACATTACCATATTCTTACATGGTAACAAGGTATTTAGCTCATAACAGCTCAATACCATGGACTTACCTTGTTTCCTTGCACATATAGGTACATTGGAGTGTGATGCATGATGAGGTAGCTTGGTGGATGATTTGGACGTCATAAGCAGCTCACAAAGTACAAGGCATCTCATGGAACACTAAGGAAAGCTCGATTCAGCTGGAGGAGCTTAAGACTAGCTAAACTCAACTAGTTGGACTATTTGGAGCTAAGTTGCCAAAAGTGATGTCAAATGTAGCTGAATGTAGCTGAACATGTTGTTATAGAGCTCACAAGGACTCGGCTAGGAAGCTTACTCACGAATAACCCGTAATTGCTAAGATAACTTCACACTCAAGCTAGCTTGGAAGGAGACACATGTACGCCCAAGATGGAGCACATGACCAGCCATCATTCCATGCACATGGCTATACCACGAGGTTCCCTAGGACACCCATGTGCATGCCATATGACCAGCCCCCATGTGCCTTGCATGTGGACTCATTTAGGGGCCAAGATGAAGAGCCCTCTCCCTATTCGGCAAAGCATCATCTCCCATCCAATTTGGCACCAACATAAAGGGACACTAGAGCTATTCGACCAAGGGTTATCTGATGTGATCCTATCTAGCACCAACTTTTTGCATGACATACTCACATCATTGAAATTCCATCAAGCTCACTATAAGGGAGTTCTACCTTACTTTATATTATATTTACTCATTTATGCACTATATATATTATTATGAGCATACAATTTCATATTAGACTATGCTTGAATTATCATAACAAGTGCATTCATTCATTATGTCCAATGGTTTGCATCATTGATTGATATTCATGCATATAATATATAGTTGTAATAATAATATTCAATCATTATCATATGATGCATGAGTTATTATTATAACCTATAGTTCACATCTTTATAATATGCACATTCTTATTACTTTATAATAATTCATATACTTAGCTTATATTATGCTTTCTTTTGTAGGTGCATGTTCGACCACATGATGAGAGCTAACTTAAAGCTAACATTGGAGTCCAAGAGCTATGGAAACTTGACTAGGACAACTCCGGGACAGCTCAAGAACATTTTGGGACAAAACTGCCTGCTGACCCCCGAGGTCATAGCTGACTTGAGCTGAACTTTTTGATGCAAGCACGTTTTCAATTATAAAGGGAGTACTCTTGAACATCCTTTTAATGCATTTACTTTATAATAACCTTATAATATATACTATTATATTACATATCATTCTAAGGATATTAGTTATGAAGTTAAAGAATAACTTAGTATGAATACATCTTACACATTGTTATTTTAATATGTTAAGCATGTTAGGATAGTTATATAATTATATTATGCATGATTATAACATATACATCAAGGCAGCATACTTATAATGCATTTCATTAGTTCATTTGCATTCATATTAGCTCTTAGGCTTTATACCTTACCTTACACATATTAGGAGATGATATAATTAGCTCATGACATTCAAACTTAGCTCACATTACCATAATCAAACAAGGCAACAAGGTAATTAGTTCATATTAGCTCAATACCATGGAATTACCTTGTTTCCTTGCACATGTAGGTACATTGGAGCATAATAAACGTTGAGGTAGCTTGGTGAATGATTTGGACGTCATATGCAGCTCACAAACAACTTATAAAGTAAAAGGCAGCGCATGGAACACTAAGGGAAGCTCGATTCAGCTGGAGGAGCTTAAGGCTAGCTAAACTTAACTAGTTGGACTATTTGGAGCTGAGTTGCCAAAAGTGATAACAAAGGTAGCTGAATGTAGCTGAACATAATGTTAAGGAGCTCACAAGGACTTAGCTAGGAAGCTTGTTCTCAAACAGCCCATGTTTGCTAGCTCGCTCCACAACTCAAGCTAGCTTAAAGGAGACACATGCACGCCCAAGAGAGAGAACATGACCAACCATCATTCCATGCACAAGGTTACACCACAAGGCTTCCTAGAACACCCATGTGCCTTGCATATGACCATCCCCTATGTTCCTTGCATGTGGATCATTTAGGTGCTAAGATGAAGAGTTCTCTCCCTATTCGACCAAGCCATGTGTTTTGCATATGACCAGCCCCCATGTGCCTTGCATGAGGATCATTTAGGCACCAAGATAAAGAGTTCTCTCCCTATTCGGCCAAGCCATGTGTTTTGCATGTGATCAGCCCCCCATGTGCCTTGTATATGGTTCATTTAGGGGCCAAGATGAATGGCCATCTATCCATTCGGCCAATCATTATTACTTCTCCTATTTGGCGCCAATTTGAAGGGATACAAGTGTTATTCGGCCAAGGATCATTTCCCTCCATCAAGGGCCGAACCATCATCTCTTTTAGCATTTAAATTATGTCTTTAGAGGGAGATACATGGGTTGGCCGAACCATTATGTCTCTATTCGGCTATGTCCCTCCATTTCCTATAAATAGGAAAGCATTCATCATTTGTGTGGAGACCATTTTTATTAATCAAAGTGAGATTATTCTCTTCCTTAAGTCCTGGTGACTTTTTATCGACTTATCAAGTATAATTTATACTTGTGGCGTCAACCCTCTTCTTTCATCTTGATACTTCTAGTTCCTAGTTCATATAACTAGTGGGTCAAAGTACTTATCACCACCCCTTGAAGAAACAATATAAAGATTGGGTCTTTGCTCTCTATAGCATTGGTTCTTCTTTGAGCGTTCTTCAAGATAATATCCTCGCAACCATCCTTTTGTTTCATCGCCATAACCATAACCATTTCAATCATCTTCCGCTTTCATCTCTCATTTTAAACAACCCACCTATTCACCATACATCCACCACCCTTAACCCTCTCTTTTTGAGCCATTCACTGGTGCATGTTGTTTGCTTCCTTCCTAGATCCACAATCAAACGAGAAGGTAGAATTACCTTACATCAAGTGGTAATCAGAGCTTTGGTGTAAGAAAACAACGTGCAACAACAACAACGAAGAAAAATACAAAAAAAAAAGAAGTGCAGTGAAGTGGAAAAGTGAAAGAAAGAAAAAAAAAATCAGCAAAGAAAACAAAAGCACTCAAAAGAAGAAATTGAAAGCACTTGAAAAAGAAAAAGAAAGAAAGAAAAGTTGGAAGCACTCATCAACAATTCTCATCACCAAGCCATTCAAATAAGCCTTTAAATTTGATTATGGTGATAGAAGGTTGTAAAGTGACTTGTGTAAGTAACCCCTTTTGTTCTTTTCTTTCTATTTCTAAGCCACCCTTTCAATTATATTTTGCTTTCCATTCCTACTAACCCATTTGCAGCCGACGTCAAAAAAGTAAAATTTACTCGATATAGTCTTGAGTAAAAGTTTTCTAGAACTTGAGACAAGAGAATCGAGAGGAAAAAGGCTGGAGCGTGTGTGAGATCAAAAGAGGACAAGTAAAAGCCATTAAAGTCCTATAATGCAAACACGAGCGGATTGAGTGACATCAAATTTTCTTGGAGTGACTCATGAGGCTTTGTGAGAGTATATTCTGGTAAGGTCTTTTACACATCTTATTCTTTTCTTATTTCACTAACCATGTCTCAGAGTTCAGGACGATCCCCAGAAAGAGAAGCCCCTAACTTGCAGACACAAGCTATTATGCACGAAATGGCAAGATTGTTGAAATTAGAATTGGAGCCTTTGCAATATCGTATGGATCAATTAGAAGCATCTTTAGGCAACCGTAGAGTAAACCGCCCTAGAATGGAAGAAGACTTAAAAGATGAAGAGGCTGAAGTAAAATCAGTAGCAAGGAGAGATGTTCATCGAAATCAAAATGACAACTTAGCAACATCAAAGTGACTATTCCTCCATTTCAAGGACGAACTGATCCAGAAGCTTATCTTGATTGGGTAATCAAAATTGAACACATTTTTGATTGCCAAAACTATACGGAACAAAAGAAGGTTAGGCTTGCTGCTATGGAATTCGTGGACTATGCCTTAGTTTGGTGGGACCAATTGGTGAGTTCAAGAAGACGAAATGGTGAACGCCCCATCACAACATGGGATGAAATGAAGGCCATTATGAGGAAAAGGTTTGTTCCTACTCACTATCACCGAGATCTTTATCATAAATTACAAAATTTGAAACAAGGAAGCAAGAACGTTGAAGATTATTTCAAAGAAATGGAGATTGCCATGATCCGAGCCAATGTGGATGAAGATAGAGAAGCAAGAATGGCAAGATTCTTATCTGGCCTAAATCTTGATATTGCTAACCTTGTTGAACTTCAGCATTATGTAGAGATTGAAGAAATGGTGCATGTGGCCGTGAAAATTGAAAGACAACTCAAAAGGAAATCCTACACTAGGAGCAGTCCAAATTCGGCCACCAAATGGAAGCAAAAACCTATTACTTTCCGAAAGCAAACTCCATTCCAAACAAAGGATCGTGCAGAAGTACCTAAAACTACACAAGTGGGCGAATCTAGCAAGGGTAAAGAAAAGCAAACCAACACTTTTGAGAGATCAAGAGACATCAAATGTTTCAAGTGTTTTGGAAAAGGACATGTTGCTAGTCAATGTCCCAACCGAAATACCATGATGGTGCTTGACAATGGAGATATTGTATCAGATTCTGATGAGCCTATTTTTGACGAGGAACCTGAAACAATACAAGAAGAAACGGAAGCAAATGTAGATCATGGTGAGATGCTTGTTTCAAAGAGGTGCCTACAATCACAAACATCCCAAGATAATATTCAGAGAAACAATATCTTTCATACAAGATGCCATGTCAAGGATAAGGTTTGCACAATGATCATCGATGGAGGAAGTTTCACAAACGTAGCCAGCACTCTTATGGTTGAAAAACTTGTATTGGCAACGTCAAAACATCCTACTCCATATAAACTCCAATGGCTCAATGAAGGAGGTGAGTTAAATGTTACCAAACAGGTTCTAATTCCTTTCTCAATTGGTAGGTACAAGGACGAGGTGCTTTGTGACATTGTCCCTATGCATGCTAGCCACATCTTACTTGGGAGACCATGGCAGTATGACAAAAGGGCCATTCATGATTGTTTTCACAATCAATACACTTTGAAGCATGATGGACGCAAGGTGACCTTGATGCCTTTAACTCCAAAAGAAGTACAACAGGATCAGTTGCATATGAGAAAGAGTGTACAAGCATGGGGCAAAGACAAAACTCTGACGAAAAATGAAGATGAACTAAACAAGAAACCAAACTTCTTCATAGAGATACATGATGGTTCAATGCTGGAAAATAAAGGGTCACCCATGAAAAGTGGTGATGTTTGGGACTTAAAGTCATAACTCTTCGCCAATGATTTTAATCTACAAAATGCAAGTACCTCTTCATATGAAACCTTTTCTCTCCTCACTTTTCAGGACAATTCACGTGAAAGGTCACTTTCAAAAGGGATATCCCTAGATAAAGATCATTCCCAAAAGGTACCTATTGGTAAATCATATTCCAAAGAAAGGCCTAAAGGGAAATCTTACAAAAGGGTATATAATGGAAGAACACAAATGTTCAAAGGATACTTTCTTTTAGCAAAGAGGCGTGAAGCTATGCAAGGACAGAATGGACTCGATTTGAGGACAAATCGCCCTAAAGAAGAGGGGATGATGCAAGCACATTTTCAATTATAAAGGGAGTACTCTTGAACATCCTTTTAATGCATTTACTTTATAATAACCTTATAATATATACTATTATATTACATATCATTCTAAGGATATTAGTGATGTAAGGCGAATCTACACGCTTTGGGAAAAGAGAGTAGATAGCCTTATTGTGTCCCGATCTAGGATTGACAAGTACTGATGTCCTTGAATTTATAAGTTTGGGCTGCAAAATAAGATAAGAAAATAATGATTAATAATGGAATTAATAAAGGGGATAATAATATAAGTAATGAAAATAAATAATAAGAATGAAATGAAATAAAGAAAGGATAGAGATGGCTGCGGAATTGATGGAAGAGATGGATGATGGTGATGATGAAATGGCAATGGTGGTGATGTTGTATCCCAAACATGCCAAAGAGGAAACTATACTATGAAGCACAATCCCGGTCTTCACAAACTTGCTTGAGGGGTGGTGATAGTGTCTTCAACCCACTAGATATCAATCTAGGAATTTTGGAATCAAAATGAAAGGAATGACGCCACAAGTATAGGAACTACACTTGTTTAATCGATAAAGTTCACAAAGAACTTTGAAGAGAAATAACTCACAAGAGTATATTTTATATAAGAGATGAGATGGGTACAAATGAAGGCAAGCCACTCTATTTATAGGAAATGAGAGCGCTTGGCCGAATGGTTACAAGTTGTTTCGGCTAGATACATAACTTTATGAAGATACATAATGTTTTAATATGAAAGATTAAGTCATTTGGGCTTATGATGGTTCGGCTAACCCTTCATAAAGGGGCTTGATGATTCGGCTAAGAATGGGAAGACATCTCCCTTGGCCAAATGGGGATGCTTGTTCATCTTGGCGCCATTTTCTTTCCTTGGCCGAATGGTGGTGTGTCTCTTCATGTTTGGTGCCAAAAGGCTCTCATGTGCATGCCATGTGATGTGGCCGAATATGCATGGCACTCTTCCTCATGATGATTTAAGCTTCCAATGGTTGCAATTTCTTCACCAATGTGCTTCTAGATGAAAAGGCATCTTCATGGGTAACATCATTCATGAAAGGTCACAATGTTTGAGAAAGGTATCCCTTCATGTTTGAGCTACTTATGGTGTGAATGAGCTAAAGGTGAGCTGGCCATAGGTGACTTGTAGCATGGTGAACGTTTGGGCAGCTCCTTGTGAAAAGGTACCTCTTGAGGTGGCAACTATTCGTGAAAAGGTACGATTTCACAAATTTTAACTTAGAACATATTTGAAGTGTCCTAAGTGGTGATGATGATGGTGCAACTCCCCAGCTGAAATAAGGTCATCTTGTAGCTCAAATCTTCAGCTCAATCTAGCTATGAGCTCACGGCCTCCGGACAGCTTTTCACAAATTGTTCCTTGTGTTCTCCTAATCGATCCCATGTAAGTTTCCTTGCTGTTTCATGCTCCATTTAGCTCCAATGCAGCTCCCAAGTGTTGGCTGAATGTGCCTACATGCGTAACATAAGAAAATAAACTAAGTATATAAACTTGTATATTATAAAAATGTGACTATAGTATATGATAATAACTTGTATCTCATATATAAATGGATAACTTATTATCATAATAACTATAGGTATAATATATATATATGAAAATAACTATCTTATAACATATGAAATAAGTATCTATAGGTATAAAGATAGAAAGTTTCTTCCCTGGAGAGGTTGGAATAGCCATGGTAAATATGATGCTGAATTAGATCACATCAATTAGTTATGAAGTTAAAGAATAAATTAGTATGAATACATCTTACACATTATTATTTTAATATGTTAAGCATGTTAGGATAGCTATATAATTATATTATGCATGATTATAACATATACATCAAGGCAGTATACTTATAATGCATTTCATTAGTTCATTTGCATTCATATTAGCTCTTAGGCTTTATACCTTACCTTACACATATTAGGAGATGATATAATTAGCTCATGACATTCAAACTTAGCTCACATTACCATAATCAAACATGGCAGCAAGGTAATTAGCTCATATTAGCTCAATACCATGGAATTACCTTGTTTCCTTGCACATGTAGGTATATTGGAGCATAATAATCGTTGAGGTAGCTTGGTGAATGATTTGGACGTCATATGAAGCTCACAAACAGCTTACAAAGTAAAAGGCACCTCATGGAGCACTAAGGGAAGCTCGATTCAGCTGGAGGAGCTTAAGGGTAGCTAAACTTAGCTAGTTGGACTATTTGGAGCTGAGTTGCCAAAAGTGATGTCAAAGGTAGCTGAATGTAGCTGAACATAATGTTAAGGAGATCACAAGGACTTAGCTAGGAAGCTTTTCTCAAACAGCCCATGTTTGCTAGCTAGCTCCACAACTCAAGCTAGCTTGAAGGAGACACATGCACGCCCAAGAGAGAGAGCATGACCAGCCATCATTTCATGCACAAGGTTGTACCACTAGGCTTCCTAGAACACCCATGTGGCTTGCATATGATCAACCCCCATGTGCCTTGCATGTGGATCAAAAGACATGACTCTTAACCATCTAGCAAATAAACAGGGAGTATTTCTTTCACTTATTTATCATTAATCATTCTCTTACTTATGAGATCCCTTTCTCTTTTCAGGTCATGGAAATTCAAGGAACTTATTCAAGGGATGTGATTTTTGATAAAGATCATTTCATAAAGATGACCTATGAATAGGCGTACAATTTGGAGAAGTCACCTTTCGATTTGAGGACAAATCACCCAAAAGAAGGGGAGGATGATGTGATCCTATCTAGAACCAACTTTTTGCATGACATACTCACATCATTGATATTCCATCAAGCTCAATATAAGGGAGTTCTACCTTACTTTATATTGTATTTACTCATTTATGCACTATATATATTATTATGAGCATACAATTTCATATTAGACTATGCTTGAATTATCATAACAAGTGCACTCATTCATTATGTCCAATGGTTTGCATCATTGATTGATATTCATGCATATAATATATAGTTGTAATAATAATATTCATTCATTATCATATGATGCATGAGTTATTATTATAACCTATAGTTCACATCTTTATAATATGCACATTCTTATTACTTTATAATAATTCATATACTTAGCTTATATTATGCTTTCTTTTGTAGGTGCATGTGCCACATGATGAGAGCTAACTTAAAGCTAGCATTGGAGTCCAAGAGCTATGGAAACTTGACTAGGACAACTCTGGGACAGCTCAAGAACATTTTGGGACAAAGTTACCAGCTGACCCCCGAGCTCATAGCTGACTTGAGCTGGACTTTTGAGCTAACTAGAGGTTTCATTTCAGCTGGAGAGTTGCACCATCACCACCACCACACAAGGTACTTCAAATATGGTCTATGTTAATTTGTGTGGATTTGTACCTTTTCGCGAATAGTTGCCATTCCAAGAGGTGCCTTTTCACAAGGAGCTGTCCTATGACTCATCATCATGTAATTCATCTATGGCCTTTCAAAACACATGGAAAGTAGCTCAAATGATGAAATGTTACCTTCAAAAATGCGACCTTTCATGACAAGTTGTTGCCCATTGAAGACCATGACACCTAGATTCACGTTGGAAGCTAAGTCACGCCTAGTTGCTACCTATCTTCATCCATGGACTTCAAGACATCATCTTTTGGTTGCAACCTCACTAAAGCCTTGCAAGAAGACCCATGTGCGTTCAAGTAGGCTGCCATGTGCATCATTCAAGCATGTGCACTCCATGTGACATCAAATAGGCGCCAAAACACCAAGGGATGCTTCCTATTCGGCCAAAGACTCCTTCCTCTTCATTTTGGCGCCCAAATAACTTCCAAATGCATTCAAAAACATCCTTAGGGCCGAAGTAACACATAATCATTCGGCCAAGAGCATTTATCTTCATTAAAATTATGTATTTTCTTTAAAAATCATGTGTTTTCAAAGGGGTTTCAACCTTGGCCGAACCATCATATGTCTATTCGGTCTAAACCCTTTTAAAACTATAAATAGGCTATTGTATTTCCATTGTAATGAGAACCCTTTTATAATATAAACTCTTTGTGAGATTAATTCTCTCTTCAAGTTCTTTTAGAACTATATCGATTAAGCAAGCTTAATACTTAAGTTTGTGGCGTCATTCCTTCCCCTTGATACTTCTGGTTCCTAGTTCTTATAACTAGCGGGTCGAAGTCCTTACTACCATCCCTTATAAGACTTATAAGAAATGGGTCTTTGTTCTTTATAACATTGGTTCCTTCTTAGTTTTATAAGATACTATTTCCATCTCCATATTCCATCACCTTCACACCAAATCTATCACCATTCCAATACCATCTTCATCGCCAATTAAAACATCCTTCATTCATCATTAAGGCATACGACCAGCAACATCATTGGTGGCCGAATTCTCTTGCATTGAAGGATAAATCAACATTACTTACGCTGCCCATCTTTGATAACATTCCTTTCCATTTCAATTCTTTCTATTTTTATTTACTTTTCGTTTCTTAATTATCATATTACTTAATCAATTCTTCTTCTTTTGTGCAGATTACTTTCAATCCAAGGTGTAGCATTTGGTGTCTCTCATAGATCGGGAAACAACAAGGTTGCCAACTTCTCCATCATTGAAGAAGCCTGGTTAGCCTTACATCATTATCACCCTCAATTTAAACTGAAACATCATCTCTATTTTGTAATTAATTATGTCATTATAGGAAGGCACAAGGCTGGTTGAATCCCCTTGTAACCATTAAGTCATGCCTCTCCATTTCCTATAAATAGGAAAGCATATTTCATTTGTAATCAGACCATTTTGATTCATATAAGTGAGATTATTCTCTTCCTTAAGTCCTGGTGACTTTTATCGACTTATCAAGTATTTTAATACTTGTGGAGTCAACCCCTTTCTTTTCACCTTGAACTTCTGGTTCCTAGTTCTTATAACTAGTGGGTCAAAGTCCTTAACACCACCACTTAAAGAAGCAATATAAAGTCTGGGTTTTTGCTCTCTATAGCATTGGTTCTTCTTTGATACTTCTTCAAGATACTATCCTCACTACCATCCCTTTTGTTTCACCATAACCATAGCCAAATTAACCATCTTCCGCTTCCATCATTTATTATTTAAATAGCCTACCAATTTCACCCATACGTTTACCACCTTAGCCATTTCTTTGAGCCATTCCTTGCACAGGTTGTTTGTTTCCTTCCTATATCCATAATCAATTTGTTAAGGTACAAATGCTTTACATAAGGCGTTCACCATTTTGTCTTCTTAAACTCACCAATTGGTCCCACCAAACTAAGGCATAGTCCACGAATTCCATAGCAGCAAGCCTGAGCTTCTTTTGCTCCGTATAATTTTGGCATTAAAAAATATGTTCGATCTTGATTACCCAATCATGATAGGCTTCAGGATCAGTTCATCCTTGAAATGGAGGAATGGTTACCTTGATGTTGCTAAAGTTTTCATTCTAATTTCGATGAGCATCTCTTCGCGCTACTGATGTTACTTCAGCCTCCTCTTCTTTGAATTCTTCTTCCATTCTAGGGCGATTTACTCTCCGGTTGCCTAAGGATGTTTCGAATTGATCCATACGATCATGCAAAGGCTCCAATTCTAATTTCAGCAATCTGGCCATTTCATGCATGATTGTTTGAGTTTGTAAATTAAGGGCTTCTCTTTCAAGGGTTCATCCTGGACTTCGAGACATGGTTAGTGAAATAAGAAAAGAATAATATGTGTAAAAGACCTTACCAAAAATTACTCTCACAAAGCTTCATGAGTCACTCCAAGGAAACTTGAATGTCACTTAATCCGCTCGTGTTTGCACTCTAGGACTTTAATGGCTTTTACTTGTCCTCTTCTGATCTCACACACAATCAAACCTTTTTCCTCTCGCTTCTCTTTATCCCAAGTTCTAGAGGACTTTACTCAAAATCGTATCAAGTAGATTTTACTTGTTTGGCGTCGGCTACAAAGGGTTAGTAGGAATGGAAAAATAAATATAATGAAAGGGTGGCTTAGAAATGGAATTAAGATAACAAAAGGGGTTACTTACACAAAGTCACTTTACAACCTTCTATCACCACAATCAATTTAAAGGCTTACTTGAATGGCTTGGTGATGAGAATTGTTGACGAGTGCTTCAACTTTCTTTCTTTTTATTTTCTTTTCTTTTTCTTCCTTTTTTTAGTACTTTCAATTTCTTCTTTTGAGGGCTTTGATTTTCTTTGTTGGATTTTTCTTGATTTCTTTCACGTTGCACTTCACTTGCACTTCTTTTTGCATTTTTGTTTTTGTTGTTGTTGCACATTGCTTTCTTCCACCAAAGCTCTGATTATCGCTTGATGTAAGACACTTGTACCTTGTCGATTGATTATGGATCTAGGAAGGAAGTAAAACAACCTGTATAAGTAAATGGCTCAAAACAGATGGTTAAGGGTGTAAACGTATGGGTGAATTTGTAGGCTATTTATATAATGAGTGATGGAAGTGGAAGATGGTTGATATGGCTATGGTTTATGGTTGATGAATCAAAGGGATGGTTGTGAGGTAGTATCTTAAAGAAGACTCAAAGAAGAACCAATGCTATAGAGAACAAAGACCCAGACTTTATATTGCTTCTTTAAGGGGTGGTATAAAGGACTTTGACTCACTAATTATAAGAACTAGGAACTATAAGTATCAAGGGGAAACGGGTTTACGCCACAAGTATAAAAATACTTGATAAGTCGATAAAAGTCACCAAGACTTAAGAAAGAGAATAATCTCACTTGTATTAATAAAAAAGGTCTAGTTATAAATGAATTATGCTTTCCTATTTATAGGAAATGGAGGGGGATGGCCGAATGATTACAAGGGGTTTCGACTAGGCCTTGTTCCTTTTTAAAATGACATAATTTAATGCTAAATAAAGATGATGGTTTGATTTAAATAGAGGGTAATATCCGTTGGTCGAATAGCTTTTGTGTCCCTTCAAGTTGGCGCCAAATTGGATTGGAGATGTTGCTTGGCCGAATAGTGAGAGAGCTCTTCATCTTGACGCCTAAATGATACCATATCCAAGGCACATGGGGCTGGTCATATGGAACGCACATGGGTGATCTAGGGAGCCTTGTGGTGCAGCCTTATCCATGGGATGATGGCTGATCATGTGCTCCATCTTAGGCGTGCATGTGTCTCCTCCAAGCTAGCTTAAGTGTGGAGCTAGCTAGCAAGGATGTGAATGTTTGTGAACAAGCTTCCTAGCCGAGTCTTGTGAGCTCCATAACAGCATGTTCAGCTTCAGCTACCATTGATATCATTTTTGGCAACTTAGCTCCAAATAGTCCAACTAGCTGAGTTTAGCTAGCCTTGAGTTCATCTAGCTGAATTGAGCTTTCTTTAGTGTTTATGAGTTGTCATGTTCCTTGTGAGCTGTTTGTGAGCTGCATTTGATGTCCAAATAATCCACCAAGATACCCCAATGTGTGCTATAATCCAATGTATATATATCTGCGAGGAAACAAGGTAAGTCCATGGTATTGAGCTGATATGAGCTAAATACCTTGCTGCCATGCATGATTATGGTGATGTGAGCTATGATTGAAGGTCATGAGCTAATTATATCATCTAATAATATGTATAAACTAATGCATAAAGACTAAGTGATGTAAGGCGAATCTACACACTTTGATGAAAAAAGTAGATAGCGTTATTGTGTCCCGATCTAGGATTGACAAGTACTGATGTCCTTGAATTTATAAGTTTAGGCTGCAAAATAAGATAAGAAAAGAATTATTAATAATGGAATTAATAAAGGGGGTAATAATATAAGTAATGAAAAGAAATAATAAGAATGAAATGAATAAAGAAATGATAGAGATGGTTGCGGAATTGATGGAAGAGATGGATGATGGTGATGATGAAATGGAAATGGTGGTGATGTTGTATCTCAAACACGCCAAAGAGGAAACTATGCTATGAATCACAATCTTCATCTTCACAAACTTGCTTGAGGGGTGGTGATAGTGTCTTCAACCCACTAGATAACAATCTAGGAATTTTGGAATCAGATAGAAGGAATGACGCCATAAGTATAGGAACTATACTTGTTTAATCGATAAAGTTCACAAAGAACTTTGAAGAGAAATAACTCACAAGAGTATATTTTATATAATAGATGAGATGCTTACAAATGATGGCAAGCCACTCTATTTATAGGGAATGAGAGGGCTTGGCCGAATGGTTACATGATGTTTCGGCTAGATACATGACTTTATGAAAATACATAATGCTTTAAAATGAAAGATTAAGTCATTTGGGCTTGTGATGGTTTGGCTAACCCTTCATAAAGGGGCTTGATGATTTGGCTAAGGATGGAAAGGCATCTCCCTTGGGCGAATGGGTATGCTTGTTCATCTTAGCGCCATTTTCTCCCCATGGCCGAATGGTGATGTGTCTTCTCATGTTTGGCACCAAAAGGTTCTCATGTGCATGGAATGTGTGTGGCCGAATAGGCATGGAGCTCTATATCATGTCACTTGGTGATTTAAGCTTCCATTGTTTGTAATTTCTTCAACAACGTGCTCTTGGATTAAAACGCATCTTCATGGGCAGCATCATTCATGAATGGTCACAATATTTGAGAAAGGTGTCCCTTCATGTTTGAGCTACTTATGGTGTGAATGAGCTAAAGGTGAGCTGGCCTTAGGTGACTTGTAGCATGATGAACATTATGGCAGCTCCTTGTGAAAAGGTAACTCTTGAGATGACAACTATTCGCGAAAAGGTACATTTTCACAAATTTTGACTTAGGACGTATTTGAAGTGTCCTAAGTGGTGATGATGATGGTGCAGCTCCCCAGCTGAAATGAAGTCATCTTGTAGCTCAATTCTTCAGCTCAATCCAGCTATGAGCTCACGGCTTTAAAACAACTTTTCACAAATTTGCTCCTTATGTTCTCCTAATCGTTCCCATGTAAGTATCCTTG